>NC_069719.1:25135463-25819213 GCF_027358585.1 Pangasianodon hypophthalmus | reverse complement strand
CATTAAAAATAAGTAGAACCATTTTAACTTACCCAGTGCTTTCATGTATTCATCAAAGTTCTGGCTATCTATGAGTTTCCAGGTCGCACAGAAAGCATCAACCATGTTGAGAGTTCACGTGTGAGTCCACCAGCACACAAAAAATGGCTCAGAGACAGGAGACTGACTACAAACTGTAAAAGTCCAGTGTAATTAATACTACACAGGAGGCAGGGCCACAGCTCTCTGCTCCTGATTGGATGGTTTTAGGAATTCCATGAGCAGTGATTGGCTCAGATAAATGGCAAGAACCCACACTGATAATAATCCAATAAGTGTGTCACAACAGCCCGTTTAACCCATTTAAGGTTAACTACATATTAATTATTTGTTGCATGTTTAAAAAATATAACAAGAAAAAAAATAATTGATTTAATTTGATTTGCATGTTAATGTAGTTCAGTAAAAAAAAATAATTAAAAAGAAAATAAAAAAAATAAATAAATAAATAAAAAAAGAGTGGCTCAATCCTAAATAACTCCCTACTCTTTGTTTAAGTGCACTATGGAATAATGACTTCTACACCCTATGTAGTGCACTAGATTTCCATTAAGTAGTCATTTAAGAATTGGATGTGAGAGTGTGTGAGACTATGAGTTTATATATATGAAGTTATAATTACATACATACATACATATATATATATATATATATATATATATATATATATATATAATTATAACTTCATGCTCTTGTTGTTTTTGACACTGAATAAGTTTAAATAGTTTTGAAGTTATGCTTTAACTTATAAAGTTCTTTCATGTATTAGGCTTAAAATCAACCCAAATTAAGTCCATCCATGCCAGAGATCTACATACAGTATATTGCAGAGGTGAGTGTCGCCCCCTGGTGGTAAAAAGAGTCTGTACATGCAGAGAGCAAAATGTGTAGTGTTGAATTATCACCTGCAGTGTTTAAATTACTCCTGCAGTCTTTAGGGGCACAAAAAGAGTAAAATAATAAGCAAAATTTATTCTCCTAGTCTCACAAGCATGATATAATGGGTTTATAATGGGTAGTATGACATACAGAGAGAAAATAAAGTTGGGGTCATACGTTTATGTACGCCTTGCAAAATCTGCAAAATGTTAATAATGTTAAAAAAAAAAAAAGGGGAGCATAAAAATTGCATTTTTTATTTAGTACTTCCCTGAATAAGCTATTTCACATAACAGATGTTTACATATAGTCCACAAGACACAATAATAACTGAATTTACACAAATGAACCAGTTCCAAAGTTTACATACATTTGATTCTTAATACTGTATGTTGTTACCTGGATGATTAACGATTGTTTTTATGTTTTGTGATAGTTGTTCATGAGTCCCTTGTTTGTCCTGTGCAGTTAAACTGCCTGCTGTTCTTCAGAAAAATCCTCCAGGTCCTGCACATTCTTTGCTTTCCCAGCATCTTCTGCATCTTTGACCCCTTTCCAACAGCGGCTATATGATGTTAAGATTCATCTTTTCACATTTAGGACAACCGAGGGACTCATACACAACTATTACAAAAGATGCAAACATTCACTGATTCTCAAGAAGGCAACATGATACATTAAGAGTTAGGGGGATGTAAACTTTTGAACAGGAAGATCAGTGTAAATTGTTATTATTTTGTCTAAATATCTTTTTTTTTTCAGAACTTACATAAATTATTTACATGTTTCCCAGAAGACAAATTAACTAGACTAGAATCCCACTGAAAATTTATGGAGCATTTTGAAATTGAGAGACAATCAGAAGGACGCTAATAAACTTGGGGGAGTGAAGATGATTTTCCAAAATTGAACCACAATGCTGCAAAAAGCTACTTCTTACCATAGATGTCTGAAAGCTGTAAATGCCAAAAACAGTTTTGCTGGTTAGTACTTTGGTTCAATTTTCAACTTTAAACATATGTTTGTTTATACTAATAAATATGAACAAAAAAGTATGTACTTTTTTAGTCAAAAGACATTGTGTGTGTAAATTTGAAGTGGATATACTCACTGGAAGTATATTAAATAACAAAAAAAGTGTCTGAATACTTATTTCCCACTGTAACACATACATTTTTGACTGTCAATATGCTTGAAATGCAATTATTTGCATCCCACATGGTTTCTGGGCGAAAAATGGAAAATGTCTCTGTATTGTACAGTTTATCTACAAAAAATCAAGAGGATCCAAAACATAATAAAGTCAACCGAAGGACTATTATGTTTAACTCAATACTACTACTACTACTACTACTACTACTACTACTAATAATAATAATAATAATAATAATGATAATAAAATCAGTTTTTGTGGGGTTTTTTTTACTCTTTGTCCATTTTGTATAATCAACTGTACATAGCATGTAAAATCCACTAGATGTCAGTCTTATCTCAGAAAGACTATTCAGGACACCCTGCTTGATATCATCTCAGGAATTAAAAAATGTGTTGATAAAAAGATCACTCACAGAGCTGTCAAATTCATTTCATAGCACAGATTATAATCTGCCTCTTTGATTTAGTTAAGCAGGGATCAGGATGGAGGGAAGTTTTTTCTCATATATGGTGAGGAATTCGGTGTGGAAGATGCAGTTAGATAAAGGAGTGTTGAGACTGATGAGGAAGAACACACTGTATTTCCACTGAGTCACTCTGTAACAGAGGATAAAACACAATCACCATTTATACTCACACACTACTGTATGAGCAAGTGAAGTACACTTTCTCTCTGATGGAGAAAACGGAAGGGGGAGAAGAAAAGGAATTTGGATGTGACAATTCGAGGGTGACCCTAAACGACTTCAGGGTCCAGGGTTCAATCCTGAACTCTGGTTAACATCCGTGCATGTTCAATATATGTGTGTTATCATCACTCAATCTCTTTCTCTCTCTCTCTCTCTCTCTCTCCTCTTTCTGTATATCTCTGTGTATTATCTCTCTGTCCCACTTTTCCCCATCTTCCATCTCTCTCCCTGTGACTTTTCTCACTCTGCCTTACTCTTTCACCTATCTGTAATATTTAGATTAGAACCTATAGCTTATATTTTGGATGACATTTTTTAATGTAAAGCCCATTAAATTCAATTTAAATTTAACCTGGCACTTCCTGTATTAAAGGAAGGATTTATTGAAATATCTAACATGTGCATATCTTCCTCTTACCTTAAATATAGTCGAGCAGCTGAGACGTGCTATGCGTCTGACATTTGTTTCTTTTCTCCAATTTGGTATCATTCTTCATTCTAGCTTCCTCATTCTAGATGGTCAGAAATAGATAAACCAGACTCTTGCGCTATAAATGGAATAAAATGCTTCAGGGTGTGATGTTATAGAAAAATAATCAACTTCATGTTGGTAACAGTAAATCTGCTACGCATCAAGTGACATCACACCACCTTGTTGTTGATTTCTTCCTAAAATTTCCAAAATTACAGAATATATGTATATATACAGTTGGCCTTTTACCTGTTAGCTTCACAAGCCTGCTAGCTCCAGTGCAAAACATACATACATACATACATACATACATAAATAAATAAATTTCATCCATTTTCCATACCACTTAACCTACACAGGTCGCAGGGAGCCTGGAGCCTATCCCAGGGGACTTGGGGCACAAGGCGGGGACACTGTGATGGGGTGCCTGTCCATCACGGGGCACAATCACACACACACTCACACACTATGGACAATTTGAAAATGCCAGTCAGCTTACAACACATGTTTTTGGACTGGGGGAGGAAACCGGAGTACCCGGAGGAAAACCCCCAAAGCACAGGGAGAACATGCAAACCCCCAACCCTGGAGGTGCGAAGCGACAGTATATGCCCCTAAATAAATAAATAAATAAATAAATATTACTTCAAATACTAAAATTGTCTTGAACGAACAACTGTCTTCTGGGTTAGAAATACATTATGCAAAACTGTACATTTTATTTAAAGGTCCATTACTCAAAATTAATCAAGACTGAAACTCTTGTGGTTAAGAAAGTGAAGTAAAACAACTTTGGAGAAATTTTCTTTTCCTTGAACCCACCTCCAATTCCTCCAAAACACAAAGCAAGAGCCCAGAATCTTCTATGGCTAGTGAATGTGTTAGCATTTTAGCCTGACCTGTGGTTTTGCCCATAAGGTCATTCAACTGCTTAAAAGCTATAAGCTATAAGTTATAATACTATAAACACGTGAAATTCGGCTTATGCTGATTTCCTGGTCAAGGATTTCCTTTGCAGTCCTGTTTTTTGTTTGTAATTATTCACCTTGATTTTTTCATCCGACTGTCACTACTGGTGTTAGCTAGGTACCATCTTTAGCTTCATTACATACATTTAGCTAGCATTACCTACATTTCTCTGAAGATGGTTCATTCAAAACATTGCCAAGGCTCTCTGAGTGATGAAAATCGATCTATTTAATCTATCTACTTCATTATATAAATACAGCTTGTGTTTACTTTCATGTCCAGGAGCAACATTGCTAATTTCATGTCCAACTTCACGCCTTTCATGAGTAATAAAATTGTTCATCTTTGAGAAGTGCTACCACTGTTTATTCTCATTTCACCACGTTTCTTTAGGTTTTTCGAAGCACGGCAGGTTTTTTTTGCACATAGTAAAAGTATCTGGCTGCATTGGGCTCTTACCAAATTTACCAGACTGACAGGAGACCCATGTAAACACAGCAGTTCGACTCGGACCAGTTACCCAAACACGTATTCTCAGCCACATAAAACTCTTGTGCTGATGCCACTGCTTAAGCAATAAATTTTTTTGTCATGTGCTATATATTGTCCAGGTTATTTATATGAGTAAGAAAAAATAACTATTGCACCAGCAATATTAAAAGTCAAGGGTAAGACTAAGTTCACTTTAACCATGCTATAATCCACATCCCTGACGTCTTCCATGCTTTGAACAGAGTCATGTGATTTTACTAAATGCCGGAATGAGTTGTCCCGAGCTGAACCTCAGAACCAAAAGCCACAAGGCAGCGGAGTAAGTGTGCTTTTGTCAGTGTTGACAGAAAGACTGCAAAAAACTTCTGCAAATCAGGTTACAATACAAACTGCAAGTATTTAATGTGTTAGAATGACATTTTGGCCCATTGATGTTTATTTTCCTTGCACATATACATACAGTAAGTATTCATTCAGGACCCACACTACTCAGCAGTAATTTATAGACACATCAGTGTGGTCATTAATGTACCCAGAATTACATATGGGCCATTTAGCTATGTTTGACACAGTCCAATCCCCCTTATTTACGTGCTTGTTCAATGTTAAGTGTAAGCATGCTCATGCAGAAGCAGACTGTGCTGTTTCCAATTAGGCTTCTAGTCAGAATGGCATGTCCGGCTGGCTGTGATTTACATGCTGCCAAAAAGAAAAAGACAAAGAGACTGGCTACGATTAAACAGCAATGTTACAGTTTGGAAATGAGGTTACCATTAAAATAATCCTGCTTTTGGGAGTGTCGAATCTCTGCTCATGTAGCTAAAAAGGATAACAAAAGGAAAGACTTTCTGACTTTCACTTTAAACCATTAACCCTGCACTCTTCAGTGACGACTGGTTGTATTAGATGGGAGGACTGAAATCTAATATCAATCAGTTGCTCGACAATGAAAATATAAGGGTAGAGCAATGCCTCACAATGTCTAATCCCTGGAATAATAAAGGCAAACAGGTGGCTGCATTCATGATTTCTAATTTGTTTTAAATGTTTCGAGCCTGTAATGGCTTTCTGGCTTGGTGCCGTGTTTCTACTGAACACCATACATGGTAAACTGAAAAGTTGTAACCCTTTCTGCATGTGCTATGCAGCAATCAGAGAGAATTAAGAGCAGCTGAGAGAAAGTAGAGAAAATCTAAACTGCTGATCTCCTCTTGTACTGGTCTTTTCTGTCAAAGTTCTCCTCTGATGTGATTGCTGGAAGCATCAGCATCCACACAAAAGCTCTATTATTTTTATTTTTTTTGCTTCTCAACCCTACCCATCTTCCTTCACCCTCCTTCCTAACTGATGACTTTGCCACCTTTTTTGTTAAGAACATTAACAAAATCTGCCAGCCTTTCCTATACAAAACAACCCCTCGTCCCCTTCTATCTCCTTAACACATTTTTCTCCTCTTTGTACAGAAAAGATCCTGCAAATTCTCTCCAGCAATCCTACCACCTGCCCACTGGATTCCATCCCTTCTACAATGATCCAGACCATCTGGAAAGACCTCCTCCCCTTCATCACTCCCATCATAAAAATCCATAACATCTCATCATGTACCGACTGTCATCAAGACAGCAGCAGTTATTCCCATCCTGAAGTAGATCTCACTAGATACCCCAGACATCAGCAGCTCCCGACCTGTATGACTTCTCTCCTTTCTTTCTAAAATTTTTGAACATGCTCTATACAATTAGTTGTATCTATCTTGCCCAGAATGATCTCCAAGATTCTAACAAGTCTGGCTTCAAGGCAGCACAGTTCACAGAAACTGCCCTTCTGGCTGTTACAGAGAAGCTTCATAGCACTAGATCAGCCAAACTGTCACAAGAATCACAACACTCTCCTGTCCATCCTCAGGAGTCATGGAATTAGTGGTAAGGTATAGTGGTGGGTTGCTTCTTAGCTGGAGGATTGGCCATACCAGGTGGCATAGAGGGGATGTACATCTGCTCTCTACTGGTGTCCCACAAGGCCATACCCGCTCTGTCAGTGAGGTCATATCCTCACATGGATTTTCATGCCACTGCTGTCCTGATGGCACTCAGCTTATAATCTCTTTTCCTCCCTCAGGCACTCATGTATCTGCATGGATCTACATGTCTGGAAATCTCAGCGTAACTGAGCTGCTGTATATCACTGGAGATGCATCACCATTTCAAGATCTTGTGATCCCCTTGGACAACTCTCAGATCACACCATGTGCATCTGTCACTGCACACAATCTTGGGGAAGTGCTGGACAGCCAAATATCCTTTTCTCCTCACATTAGTAACCTGACGGAGTAATGCAGATTTCTCCTTATAACATCAGGAGGATCCAGCCATTTCTATCCACAAAGGCCACTCAGGTGCTTGTTCCTTTGTCAACTCGGCATTGGGCTGCTGCAACTTACTCCTGGAAAGCCTGCCCTTGTACGGTAAAATATACACCAGAACACCAGATAGCACTTCAAGAGAAATGCACATAACTGGAAACCATAGTAATGATGCATGCTGTTGCCAACACTCCAGCAATCATGCCACATCTCCCCTACTGGGTGGGTACCATCATAATGCACACACCTGCAGGGTATTTATCTGCCCTTATATCACGTAGCTGAGTACTTTTTCCAAGCCAATTACCCAATCCAGAACCAGTGGGAGGGTATTAAGCAGGAAAAAGCCTGTAAGGGAAAGTCCACATCATGAGACCTGCATGCCATCCCACCCTTGCAACTGATGAATGCAGCTGTAAGACTTATTTTAAACTTCCCCAAGTTCTCCCACACCGTGCCATCGCTGCATTCCCTCTATTGGCTTAATGCAGCTGCTCACATCTGATTCAGTAATGATCAAACCCCACTCTGCACCATGATCCATTCAAGCCTCTAAAATGAGTCAACTGGACCCAACATACCTCAAGGTTCAAGAAGAAGGGTCTTCTCTGTCCTGGCAGCCAGGTTGTGAAAAGCAATTAGCAGATGCCCTGTGTGCTTAGTCTACCTATGTTCTCAACAACTCCTGATGACATGTTACGGATGTTTCAGTGACACAAGCTGAAAAATCAGTCCAAATTGAGATCAAATCTAGGCAGCATTTCACTCTATGAAACATCAGACATGACACAAATCTACAGTCTGGGCTAGAAAGAAATCAGCCCCAGCTTTGCTTCTTCAAGGCATTGTGTCTACTTTTCCTACAACCATTGATGGAGCTGTGACAGAGGGCTTAGCCTTGCTAGTCCATCTACACCAGCCACTACTAATAGTTTTTAAAGGGTAATTTGGGTAATTTGCGTCAGTGAAATACATGTTGTCTGGCTACAAGACTAATGTAGCTAACACAATCAGTTCTCTCTGTAGAGTACCACTGAATATGACAACGTTTTGTCCCAGTTCTACAAATGCACACTTATCTCAAGTCATTATAATGTTGATAAGGTGTGTTAGAACTGGTTTCTGGGGTGAGAAAAACAACTTCAAGATTGTAGCTACATCAGTCCAAATTACTAGTAGTTAAAGTGAATGTGTTTTTTTAATAGAAGATTTCTTTCAGATTACAAAAGGAGCTCACAAATCTTAGATTTACTGCCACTAGTCATTGAAGTAAATTGTGATTGATTGTATAAAAATTAAATTAAACTAAATACTTCTGGGCGGATTATCAAAGAAATGTCCCTCTATCAGTTTTGGCTATCTGCACAGACCTCAATTGAGCTCTTATTCAGGTTTTGCAAGTCCTAAATGTTGCATTCATGAAGAAAGAACTAAACTGAAGAACTCTCTCTGAACTCCGAGTCCAAATGCAGCATTCCATCCAAACACAAATCTTTCCTTAGCAATTTTTTTGGTTTGTTTTTTTTCCCCCATCTAGCCGGTTCTAGTGCAGCTCAGACTTCTTCCTAACTTCAGCCAAACATCCCTACAGTCTCAAAGCAGATTACAAGAGCAAAGGTCCCACAAAAAAGGCAACATGAAAAAAAGAATATTCAACATAATTAATTCAATATTCCACGTCACTTTTGAATTCACAAATCTGATTGATCAGATGGTATTCATTAAGTTCCAGGTACAAGACAAATCACAGGTTTATATTATTACATTCATTCTTATCTTTTCTGTAGTAACAACTTACAGGTAAAAGCTGTAACTTTAAGTGTTCTGTCACAGGAAAGTCTTCAGGAGAGTGGGCATTGTGGTTTCTGCTTTTTTTTGTCTTATCAACTTCAAAAGAAAGAAAAAAGAGAGAGGCTGGTGAGACAATGAACTGTTTATACAGTAAGTGCTATAATGTAAATGATTGTAAATGAAATAACATAAATGATTGTAAATGAAACAGGAAGTAACTTGTTTTTGCAGATGTTCCACAACATTAAAGATAACTATAAATGGACAAAAAGTATGGCATCATTATTTAATAATTTTTTTTTTTAAAACATGTAATTGTTGCCAAGTAAACACATTTTGGTGCTGTTATAGGAAAATAATCAACTTTGAGTTGGTAACAGTATGTAATTCTGCTTTATCACAATATCCCGTTGTTGATTTTATTCCTATAGCTGCATACCTCAAGTGATTTGTTTTTTCTTACTTAAATTACTTAAAGTAAATTAATTACTGTTATATAAATAACATCAGAAGGCAGCTAATGTTTTAGCTTTAATTATTCAGGCAATGATTGTGCTAGCTAAGCTTGTACCAATCTTGCTCAGGACCAGTCTCGTATTTAAAAAAGAAAAAAAAAAATCCAGACATGTCTTGGTCCACATAGAGACATATTTAAAGGGAGAATTATTTTAAAGTATGTTAGTCCTAGCTAAAGTGTTTGATTGTTTAGTTAACTTTTAAATTGAGTTGTTTCATGTCACATAAGTACATGATGCAATTTTTTGACAGAGATTTTGCTAGAACATTTGTATGTACTGCTGAATGAATTCTAAACACATAGTTCAAATGCCTATTTTTTCCCCCCTTGGAACAAGCCCCATGTGGAGCTTTGTTCACACATGTTTCTGTTTAGCTGCATGGATAAATAGGAAACTCTGAGTATTGGGGAAACTTTTTGACCTTTTCATTTCAGATTTCTATTTTGGATTCACAAGAGATCCTTTTGTCAGTTAAGAAATGTTCACACTAGACAAGAGACATTACTGAACTGTTGAAACAGTCCTATGATACTCACGTTACACGCCACTGGCACTGAACTGCAGCAAAAGGAGTCGGGTGGACATTTTTATCCACTGGCTTCGAGGAGAAAATCTGGCTGCTTTCCCTCAGTGGAAAAACATTTTTTTATAAAAAAAAAAAAGGCTTATAGCTTTACGAAAGATTCTTTGTGTCTGATGGTTGAATATGTTAAATTTCAGACCCAACATAAGGTTGAAATTGTACACGTATTTACAACACTTGCATATTTCACATATACAAAATATTTGCACACATCACATATGATTCATATCAACTAGACTGGAGTGTTGTAATACAGCTATATTTAAAATATGTTCCTTCAAATTCTTTAAACATTTTAGCAGTTTCCTGCATTTTAGAATATATTTTAGGATGAATTTTTGCTTTACAATGTCTTGCCTTTATCTTTCTTAGCAAAACTTAAACTGAGAACTTCTAACAAGGAGATTAAAAGTATTTTCTTTAAGTATGTTTCATTATATTAAACCATTTTAATTTCCTTTTCTTACTTCTTATTTATTGTAACATTGTATTTACATTGTATTAAAAAAATCACAGAACATACAAAAATATTTGAAATACATATAAAGTGAAACTTGTTTCTAAATAGACATGAAATTAACCTGAATGACTGAAAAATCTGACATGAGACAAACACATTGTACTGTGTTGAAATTGCACAACACAGTACAAACAATTGGCACTTACACAATATTACCAATTCCATTATTAAGACTTCATCAATTCATAGTGCAAACTGGGCTGAACTAAGTTAATAGAAAATCCAGGAACCTGTAATAGTTCATGATAATATTAAAAGTAGTATTTTTTTTTTTTAAATTGAATTTTACTTTCTGTAAAAATGGTAATACTCTGGCAGAAATGAACCTCAGTACTATATATTAATAAAACAAATGGTAGAAATAGTAGCACTTTACATTAAAGTCCAGTTGGCTAACATTATTTACTGCGTCATGCAACATAGTAAAATGTTAAACTTTAATAAATGCATTAATAAAATCATAAGTAGTGCTAAAATAACAAAGCTAACACATGTATTAATTGATAATTGTTTAAATGTTAACTAAATACACCTGCATTTACTAAAAGTTGTTCATGTAAATTAGCTAAAATTAAATTATAGTATGTTACTGAATGTTGAAAACTTACTGAGCTATAGTCTCCAGGTGTAAATATTAAAAAATACTTTTTAGCCTCAGTTGAAATTTGGTCACTTTTACCACAACTGCAAATGTTATGATTATTTAACCCTTTTGTTTTAAGCGTTAGTTATTTTGTAAAAGTTACTTATGGTGTATTAATGCTGAAGTTGCTGAAGTATGTATTCAATAATGTCAGGACTATGAACCTTAATGTAAAGTATATCCAAAGAAATATTAAATAAAAATATGAAAATGTCACTCATTATCTTTTAATAAAGATATGTGTGTGGAACAGCAAAGTATTTTTCGAACAGTACATGTTAAAGCTCCCATTAAAAATAAACACAAACTTGGGCAATTCCAGTGTTATAGATGTGACAGCTGAACTCATGTAGACTTACTATGCATAAGTGCAGCATCACCATGGGATAAAGCATCATGTAGAAAACTTGGATTTAGGAGAGAACACGTTTTCTACAGACGCTGCATTTTAAAGATCGAAACACCATGACTTGATTAGAAATATACAGTGATGGCTGAAAGCCGATCTCTATCAATATCTTAACAGTGAAACCATTAGGGTTGAGTAATGCTCTATATCACAAGGTTTCAGGAACAGGATGATAAGAATCATGTGGGAAAACTATTACTATTACACACGCATACTTAAAGGCAGATCGGCAGCTGGATTCCTGATTACTGAATTGGTTTAAATGTTTCGAATCCGTAATGCTCTTCTAGGTTCATGCTGTGTTGCTTTCACATACCAAACACGATAAACACAGAAGCTGTAACCCTTTCATTCAAACCAAAAAGCACCAAACTTACAGTTCGGTCATATATCCTTTCATGTAATTTGTACTTTTGATTGAATATTATGTACTTAGGCTGTCTACTTTTTGGAAAAAAAAAAAAAAGGATGATTTGAGTAAATAATTCACACCATTCGTGCCCATTACACCCGTGACAGTATTTCACATGTACCTTCTCAATCATTGCTTATGAATGTGAAAATATCAACCCAAATGAAAAAATCTAGGGCACATGTCACTTTGTGTCATCACCTGATACGGCTGTCACTGATAGGCTGCATGAATCTACAGTCTGGGCTAGAAAGAAATCAGCCCCAGGTTCACCCCTCACTACTTCTTATTATCCTGTGTGTACTTCATACGTCCATTAATGGTGCTGTTGCGGTCAGTTCCACAAAAATCCTGAATATTCCACTTTAAGACATTTGTTAAGAGCAAATATTCGGATGTGGATGCCAAAAATTAAACCTTATACTGATGTTCTGCTTATTCCTGATAACCCAGTTATACCAAAAAAAATCATTTCAAAATCCTTTGTTTGATTTGGTTTATACATTACTTTCAAAAATCTAGCATTATAGATCCTTCATAGACTTGAGATCACAGCTATTGTATGAAACAATTGAAGAACAGACTAATAATGCGCATAATGAAGAAGCAATGTAAATGTTATATTAAATTGCTTATATGGAAAAAAATACAGTACATTTGCATAAAATTGCCCAGATGCAGTTCTTTTCAATTGAATCAATTCAGAGCGGAATCTCTTGTTAAAGCATCAATTCGTCCTTGTAGCTAGACTGAGGACTGAGTAGCTCACAGTATTTAGAGCACATCAATGAGAACATTTAGCATAAATTGATATTCACAGGCTAAAAGTCTAAACCCCTAGATGTCCAGGTCATCAGGCCGGGCACGACTGCTAGAGCGACTCTGGGGTCGAGGGTCGAGCTGTTTAAGAAGCATGAGGTCTTTACCCAGAGGCATTTTCTGTGGATACACAAACGTCTGAGACGGGCAATAATCTCTCTGGCCGAGCTGATTTTGCTCCGTGCTGTAGTTAGTCCAGTTCTGCTCATTGGCTTGTTTGTCAAAATTATCCGAGGAGTTGGATTTATCTGCTGTGTCTAAATTGTAGCCTAGGTTAGAGACAGGAGCCGAGCAGTGGTACCCGTAGCTGGACATGTCTTCTCCAGGACACCGCCTGATCGTGCTCTCCATGACCAGCAGCTTCTCAGCTTCTTTGAAGTGATCCTTCATCCTCTTGAAGATGGCATAGAAAAACTCGAAGACGTTAAGAGCCAGCGAGATTAATGACACCACCAGCATGAACATGATGAACACGGTTTTCTCCGTAGGACGAGACAGGAAGCAGTCCACTTTATGCGGGCAAGGGAACCTCTCGCACGTGTAAACCGCTGATAAACGGAATCCATAAAGGTACCACTGTATGAGCAAGAACGCCACCTCGAATACAGATTTCAACACCACGCTTATGATGTAGGTATAAAACAAGGCTCCTCTCATTTTGATCGTTCCAGGTTCTTCCAAACCGTACTTGAACTTCTTGGCCTGGATTTTGTGAAGGCAAGCGTGGACGTTGCTCCCTTCCCTCTCGGCTTTCCTCAGCCTCTCCTCCTTCTTCTTCAGCTTCTCGTCCTTGTGCATGAGGAAGAGCACATGGCCGAGGTAGAGGAGCGTCGGCACCGAGACAAAGATGATCTGCAGAACCCAGAAGCGCACGTGTGAGATGGGGAAGGATTTGTCGTAGCAGACGTTTTCACAGCCCGGCTGCTGCGTGTTGCACTCGAACGCTGACTGCTCGTCGCCCCACGCCGACTCCACGGCCGTTCCCAACACCAGGATGCGGAAGATGAAGAGGACGGAGAGCCAGAGCTTACCTCCAGCCGTCGAGTACACCTGCACCTTATCGAGAAGCTTCGCCAAGGTGCTCCAGTCACCCATGATTTAAACAAGGACGTGAGGATCTCGTCCAAATCAGCACCACTTCATCAATTTGTCAGTTCTAACAAAGTTTTTTTTTTAAATGTTTAATATTTTCCTTTCTTCCTCTTTGTCCTGTCAAATAATAAAGTTCTCTTTAAAAAAATAATAGGGCATTCATTCCACTATTTATAGTAAAAAACCAAAACCTTTAATCCAGTAGAATAAAGAGTCTAGCAGACAGTTTCAACCTCAACTAAACTTTACCACATTCTTTGAACACTGAAGCGTCTTCCACTCATCTGGCTTTAAAGAAAAAGCTCTGTGTTTTTAAAGGTTTGTAGTCTTACCTGAGCTTTCTTCTGCGTCTGTGAAAGGGAAAAAAGTCTTCAAATCATGATAAAAACAGATCCCGAGGGATGAGTGTGTGTTAGACAAAGCTTTTTGATGGACTGCAGGCCTAAATGTGGCACTTTCCATCCATTCGGAAGATTTGAGGCGCAATGGAAAAAGTTTGTGGTCATCTGACACACATGCGCGCTCACACACACACACACTCACTCCAGCTCCGTTAACAGAATGGGTAGCTGTACATGTGTTCAGACTGCCAGAGTTTTTAGCTTTTTTTTTTTTTTTTTTTTTTTGGGAGAAAGGTCTAAGAGCTGAGAATGGAGCACCATCTGGAGGATAGAGAGGAGACACAATGAAAACAGAAATAGTGGAGAGGAGGAGAGGAACAAGGAAGAACTTTAAAAAAAAAAAGAAAGAAAGAAAAAGAAAAAAGAAATCAATAGAGGAAAGAAAATAAATAGAATTTCAAAATAAAATATGAAGAAAAGACAGCTGTAAAAAGGACATAAATGTAAAAAAAAAGGACATCAAATACAGTAAAGAAACCAAGTATAAATATATAAAGACAAATAAATAAAAACAAATAAAAGACCATGAAGACAAGAAAAGAAAATTCAGACCATAAAACAAGAGTATAATTTAAAAAAAAAAAAAAAAAAAGGATCATGAAGGAAAGAAACAAAGTAAATAAAACAAAAGTTTATGATTGAAAAAATAAAAAACAAAAAGAAAATAAAGTAATAAAAAAATATATAATTTTCAAATATCAATAACAATGAAGAGAAGAAAATTTAAAAATAAACAAAAAGTATATAAAAGAATGTAATTTGAATGTAAAGGACCATGAAAAAAGTAACAAAATACAGTAAAGTATATAAATATAAAATATAACTTAAAGAAAAATATAATTTAAAATAAAGGCCATAAAGAAAGGTTTAAAAATGAAAAAGGACTAAGAATAAAAGAAGAGAACAAAAGTCAAGAAAAACAAATAAAAAAGGGGGAAAAAAAACAAAGAAACCAAACCAAAGAACAATTTATCAATAAAAGGTCAGAAACAAAAGAAAAGTAAAATAAAAATGGGGAAAACGTGTGATTGTTTAACCTAATAATATTTATCTCCCGTTCACAGTTACACTAGTTTAATGTAGTTTTCTATAATCAGATTAATTACAGTTGCTTAACACCAGTTAATCCAACAGTAAATTTGAAAAATCTGATTAAAATCAAAGCACTACACATTAAATCTGGATTCAGCTTGTGAAAGCAGGCTAATGCACTCTCTCACAGACAATTAATGATTAACGTGGCACTTGTAAATCATTCAGCTAGACAGAGACACACCTTATACCACTTTATTCATGAATGCATTCAAGGACACTGTTTACTGAGAAAGAAAAAAATCTCAAAACAAAATATTTAATTTGGAATAATTCCTATCATAGCATTTGATTCAATATGAGCTGTATTGAAGTAACACTAGTGGAAATAGTTACAGCAATTTGCAAATATTTACAAATCCAATGTCACGTTAATGTATTTCACGTCCACATTTAGCAGTACATTTAATCATTTTGCACACAGTTGTATCTACATCCACTTAAATGTGAGCAGTTGATGGTTAAGGAACTTGCCCACATGGGTGGTTCGGGTGGTTCTGTGTTAGTCCTTGGATTTAAACTCAAAACCAGAAATGAAATCTCTCCTCAGATAATTCCATTCTCCAGAAAATCACACCATGTACAAAGCTAATTAGCAGGGAAGTAATAATTAAAGTTCACACAGTTGCCGCTGGTCTTTAGTAT
Source organism: Pangasianodon hypophthalmus (assembly GCF_027358585.1). Lineage (NCBI taxonomy): Eukaryota > Metazoa > Chordata > Actinopteri > Siluriformes > Pangasiidae > Pangasianodon > Pangasianodon hypophthalmus. The sequence continues at coordinate 25,803,231 of NC_069719.1, read as the reverse complement.
CAGGCTCACTTCCTGGGAGTCATTGAAGACCTGAGCGGAAGTTCCGCCTCAACCCAGCTGTTTGGAGTAGCTATCATTTTTTTCCAGATTTCCACTTCCTCGTTCTCTGAATCCATCCAGTCAACTTTCTTTCCATAACTCTGGCCTGAGGGTGGAGAGAGAAGAGCGAGAATGTCAGTAATGACCAACGATAAATTGCTGTGAGGTCATTCATGCATGAATAGTTCATGAAAGTCTCCAAAAGGGGGAGCACTTTCTCACTTTTTGTGTGCGTGTGATTACACATTATTACATACAGTATAACTTGAATTATGTAATACTTTCGAAAATAAAACGTTTTGTCATCTGTGTAGCACCATTCGATTATTTTCCCACAAAAGCATATCCTGAAGTGTTGTATTCCTCTTATCACAGCAATTTACCAACAATTACAGTTTGTAATTTATTAAAGAATGACACTTTGCAGTTTTTATCCATTTACAGTTGCATTTTATGTCGTGAAACAAGTCAGTTTGTTATCATTCATGCTATAACAGATATTAAACTCGACATTCCCTGATCAGCCTCAGTTTTCTCCTCTCTCTTGTCGTTGATAAGACAAAAAAAATGTAGCTTATATTACCAAAAAATAAAAACTTTTCGTCCTGAAGACTTTCCCCATGGAGGAAAACGTACTGACTGTTACAGAGCACTGACATTGGAGACTCATTCCATAAATGATAATTAAAAAAGCTAACAAAAATTAGATTTAGATGTTGATCCTCAGCCAGACCTTTATGATAATGTATTACAACGAGTGCATTACTATAACCCTGTGATCAGAGCTGTTGTTGTAGAAGATTAATCAACCAATCAGATTTGAGAATTCCCGCGTGTTGTGGTATAATCAGTAATACTACATGAAAAGAAAGAAGGAAAGGAGTCTGAGTGTGTGTGTTAACCTGTGCCGAGGCTGAGACGCACTCCTCCAAGGAACTGATTGGAGAGTTTGTTGTTGTCCCACACGGTGAGTTCACAGCAGGCCTCAGACACCTCGCCTGTTCTGAACCCGTCATACACCATGGTGTGGTTATACACAGGGTCCTGCGTCTTCTTCACCACGCGAGTCTTCTGGCGACTCTTCTTACTCGTGTCTGGTAACATGTAGCTAAATAAAGCAGATTAGTTTTACAATCTGGCCTACCCACTCCCACACCCTGTTTTACACTCCAAATCAAACATGCCATTGCAATTATATGGGTCATTCTCGAAATACGGTGACGTTCTGACCAGCAAAATGTAAAAATTTTGAATTATGACACGAATAACCAATATTTGTTATCTTTAATGTGGTGCCATTACTTTAAGTCACTAGAGTGATTAACTGTCATTGTTGTCATAAGCACAAGCCATTACACCAGTGACAAATTTCCGTTAAAGATGTATTTTCCAAGATGGCGTCAACAGCATCTCAAAGCACACATCATTAATCGCCAGCATCAAAAAATTGTTCTATGAAATCCTTCTTTTTTTAATAAAAAATATTCTACAGGACGATTGAATGGTGTAACCCCAATGATGTATCTAAATTATCTAAGTAAATTTATAACTTAAGTGCGCAAGTGTGTGAGGAAATTACACCGGTGCTAGCTAAAATGGCTGCTCATTCTTGAATGACTCTGGAAGAACATTTTTTGTGATTTCAAAATTTTTAAAATAGCTAACAGCAATGACATGAAATGCAGGTTCCTGTCAAATTGTTTATTAAAAACTTATTTTATTCTGCTAATTTAAATATTTGTCAGACCTCATTCTTATGTTCAGCTTGGGACATTAAAATGAATAAAAAAACAATAAAAACAATAAATTAACATTTAAATGGAAGGGGGGATGTAAAAATGTTAACATTTTTAATATTAAAGGTCAAGTAAAAAAAAAGATTAAATTAAATATTAAATAAGTTGCTTCCAGTCAGTTTGCAATTAAAAAGTGTTTGTCCCATCATGAGTTAGAACTCTGACAATGCCACAGCCATCTACTGCCAGGAGTCCAAGACAGCTAAACTGACCGTGCTCTCTGGGTGGGAGAGATGGTATACTCTCTCCCCTGTCAATCAGAGTGACACTAACCAATCATGGGAGTCTGTAAGCTAATGTATGTGGAAGGGGTATATAGTGCATAGGGAATTCACATGTCTAATGTCTTTCACATGTCATATTGTGACAATTTATCACAAAATACGCTCTACATGGATTCAACCTTGTATTTTTTTCTATGCATTCAATATGCAAAAGATTATAACACCACTGTACAAACAGGCCACCAGCCCACTCCATTCTGATTCCTTTCAGTTGTGCTTCTGCCAGAATGAACATGAATGATTTTATGTCATGGCCTAATGTCAGTGTTTGCATTTGCCCTTTAAACAAACACCTTATGCAGTTTCTTTCCGTCACGGGCGTGACAAATGATGCATTGAAACCAAACTCAAATCATGACTGTTTAATAGAGACGGAAGTAGTTTTTCACTTACCACTTCACGAAGGAGTCGACTCCTTGGGCCTTCAGACGACGCAGATGTCTCGCGTCACGCAGCCAGATGTGAATCTCTCCCATAGGCCGGCTGAGTCTAGAACCACCTACAGAGATGCCATGCAAACATACAATTACTGTATCAAGCTATTACAAACACAGGATTTTAAAGTGTGAAATTAAATTCTAAAAGAAATTAAATGCTACCAATAATATTGTTATGTTTTTATATTTTTGTTAAAAAGGTAAAAATATATATTTACTTCTAATAAATATTTTTTAAATAAATTCAGATAAAAGAAAATAGACATTACATTGTTTTTGCAGTAAACATGTATAATTAATGACACCCTGTAATTATATTTCATTTGTGTGTTTTAAAATATCTTAATGATTAGATACATACTGAATTCAAGTCATTTAGACATATTTCAGTGTGTGATTATGTTTCAATTGCATTTTAAATTATTAGGGGTCCAAGCACTAAAGGATCATTATTATTATTATTCAATTAGGTCAATCATTTAGCGTAACATTGTGTGATCAGATAATATCAAGTCTGATTTTTTTGTACTGAAGTTGTGTTATTTAAAAAAAAAATATGTAGTCATGTAAAAGATAGTAAATGATAGAAACTATGTAAATTGAAAAATAGGAAAGTGTAAATACATTAAAAAAAAGATTATTGTTAAGAGCTTTTAATTCATCATATATCAAAAGCTGATGTATAAGGTAAATTTAAAGAAGTGGTTTTGAACTACCAGTGGCTTCTGGAGGTACATATTTCAGCGAGACGGATAAAACACCACGGTATTCCTGAGATTCCTGGTTATCTGCGCTCTGTAATGAGGAAAAGGATATTATTAATAGAAAAGCTTTAAATTAAAAAAAAGAAGGCAGAAAATATACTAGTATAGAGATGATTTCTGTTAGCAATCAGTGAATTGATGTATGTTGATGGAGTTTTCTGAAAATTAGATGTGTGTGTATTGAAGTTCCATTATGAAGTGTGTGAAAAGTAAAAAGAGACAGAATAAGGACTGCGAAGACTTTTAAATAGGGTTTTAAATGAGCCTACAATAGCAGCCAAATACTAAAGATATGCAAATTAAAGAATAAATGTGGTTCTTTTTCATTTTTCCTATAGTTTTTTTTTCCACATTTCCATACCTTTGGTTGGAGGTTGTACCATGTGAGTGCTTCATGTTTCCAGTCCCAGTCCTTCAGATTAATCTCAACCTGACCCAAAAAGGAATTTCTGCCTCGAGAGTCATTGTGCCATACAGATAAATTCAGAGTTTTTCCATGCAATTCTTCACGTTTTACTTTGTACTGTGTACAGAATACAAATGAATGGAAAAAAAGAAAAATGAATAGTGGTGTGGCAATGCAACTATATACAAGAAAATAAAAAAAAATAAAAAAAACTCATCTGGAAAATGAGGTATACTTAAAAAATAATGCCCTAAAGGACCGTACTCTCAAAGATTCCACAAAGACTGGGTTCACTGTACGTTTCTTGATGGAAGTTTTCCTCTTGCTCCTCTTGTCTGGATAGAGGTACGTCTTCACGTATCTAACACAAAAGTACAGCGATCACACAAAGTGTCAGCCTTTTCTATGAAGACTACATTTACAAAGCTTTAGAAACAAGCTACTAATTGTTTATAGTTTGGCAAATGCCTTTTAATAAAATGGAATTATGCTTCAGAAAGCTGCAAAAATGTATTATTTGTAGACTGTTAAATATTTTGGGCCATATTCACATTTGGTGATGTAAGTCTAATAATAATACCAATACTTATGTGGGGAAAGTTTCTCATATTCAGAGTCAGGTTATGCACATGCTTAAGTTGATTTTCTGGGCTCCCCATTCAGATTATTAACATTACCTGTGTGTAAGTGTCACCTCAATCACTACAAATGTGGAGTAATTTAACAATAAGGCATCCACCTTCATTATTCAGCAGCCTATAAAATAGCACTTGATCCAGCACATCCTATTATTTTTAATTTATTTTGGATATATTGGGTGCCACACTTAATTATAACTTAATGTAGTCACTAGATTGAGGTCAAATCATAATCATAATGTGTGCATGGGATTTAGGCTAATTTATCATGCATTTTGCTATTTTGAGTCAAATTAATAAAATATTGCCACTGCTCTCCTATAAAGAAAACATGCCGTTTGTTTGAAGGAGAAGCTGACCTAGCACTCATCTGCTACACTCACAGCTCACTTGTCAGTGCAGTCCATAATCTTTTAAATGGGCTTAGTTTTACAGTCTAACCCACCTGCTATTCAAGTCATTTAGACATATTTCAAAGTGTGTTTATGTTTCAAATGGAGATTGACTAAATCTGAGATATTAGCAGTATTTTAAATGATTAGGGGTCCAAGCACTAGATAATCATCTTCTTCTCCTTATAATTTGAATTCAGTTGTGTCAGACAATCATTTAAAGTAACACTTAGAGACCTACCCACTAAAAAGAAAGTACTATCAGTTAATTGTGTCATATTTATGCATGTAATATTGACACACCCAGAAAATCAACTTAAGCAGCTACGTAACCTGTCTCTGAATACGCATAACTTTCCTCACCTAAATATTGACATAATTTGTGGACTCAGGTCAATGACTTAACTCACTAACTCTGTATACAGCCCAAATAAATAACGAAGTAAAAGAAAACAGAAGTTGATGAACAGGTTCAGTCTATAAATGGGTTGTTGACTGTCAAAATAAAGCGTTAGTTATAATCTCGTAAAGGTTGCTTTGATGGACTCACGGGTCTGTGCGTTGTTTCCGTGGATTTGCGATGGCCAGATCCTGACACTGCTCCACCATAATGACGAGCTCTCCAAGAGGACTGTACATTATAGCGAACTCCACCGATCCCTGCACCGTCACGTTCCCGAAGTCACCGGCATCGCTGTACACACTCAGCAAACTGGCAGTGCGCTAAGAAAACCAGTACAACATGCTTAACTTACAATACTGAATACTACACACATACAAAGTGAAATCTGAAAACTACTATATCAGGAAGTAACACAATTTTACTTAAAAGTTACTTGAATTATACTATATCTATTAATCTTCACTAACGTAAATCCAAATGAGATGTTCTTAATGATTGAAAGCAGTAAGGATGAGAAGTCTCAGAGGAATTAATTACCGGAAGTTGTAAAATTTCTGTTATTTCTGGTTATTAATTGCTCTGAGAGTTGAAAATTTTCAAATTAAAGTAGAAAGGTTAAACTCAGCTTAAACAAATCATCAAATCAAATTATATACTGATTTCAGTTACTGACTGTAAATGAATGCCTCTTTCACCAAGGAACGTGGGAAAACATTAGCTAAGGCTAACTAACAACAGCTTTCTTGCTAATCTGTGGAATGTTAGCTAGCATGATGACAACTCAGACCAAACAAACTAGCTGTCCCAATACAAACTGCCTTTTATTAGTAGTATTTAGTAGGCTATTATTTAGTATTTAGTACTAGATCTCATTCTTCCTATCACCTTTGTTTAAGTTTAGATTTGTTATGACTTCTTGAAGCCGTTTAATGCTAAAATGTCACTATGACTTTACAAATATATGACTATAGAGAACGTTTGAAAACTTAGTCAGTAGAAATTAGAGATTTTTTCTTAAAAACAAAGAAAAACTGACTTAAGTACAGTAACAGAGTAATTGTACTTTGTTACTTCAGACAATTGTAAATAACGGCGTCAATGTCAGGTAACAAAAATGAACACTGTGTTTAGAGTGTATTTGTTACTAATTAAATAAATAAGACATCGTAACAATTTGAAACAAAAAAAATAAGACTTAAACACTTGGCTGTAAGCGTCTCACCTCTGCAACTGAAAGCGTACTGGCAGAAACCTTGTCCCTTTTTCCTGACAAATCCGAGTCGTGGCTGGATGCTGAGCTGCTGTCCTCATCCGAGTCCACTCCTTCATCCTGAAAAGTGGTTTTAATGAAGAAAAAAAAACTTCAATCATTTATAACATTAGCCATAGCGTATGCGCTCACTTTGCTCAACAAAGACTCAGTAAAAGCTCAAAAAATTAAATAAATAAACTATGTACTATGAAGTTACAATCGCAAGGGATGACCTTCTTATATTATCTTTTTATTTGATCTGTTTATGTCCCATCAGTAAATGTCCCATAACAGTTTTCATAGTTTATAGCATCCTAATTTTCTGACTTGCTGTTAACACACTTCTGATAACCCTAATAATCCTACTGAATTCTCTAATCTGAAGGTGCTGATTAATTTTCTACACCAGCAGCTCTGACAATAGTGACAACAATAATTCAGATCACAGGTTTATTAATCACAGTCTATTAATGTGCTCACTGTACTGTATTATCGTTTCTATAGTAACAGCTTACACACACGGACTTGTCTGGTGGATGCTCCACATAAAGTAAGGCTAATAACATTTTATTTAAGATTTATGGAAGGAGTCTCCAGTGTCAGCGCAGAGTCAGGGTAAAGCTGCACTTTTTTTTCTTTCCACAGGAAAATCATCCGGACTTTCTCAGGAACTAGTCAAGTTGTGCGTTTTATTGACTTATTAACATCAGAAAAAAAAAAACATTGCTGCCGTATAAGAGGAATAAATCACTATAGAACATGCTGTTCTAGGAAAATAATCAACTTCAGAGTGGCAACAGTACCGCGGCTCCATGTCAGGCTGCATCACACCACCCTGTCGTTGATTACTTTCCTATAATGGCATGCGTAATATGTTTCCATTTTTTTACATAAAGCACTTAAAATGATGATATTTGCTATTAATACTATTATATTATCATAAATAGTGCAGTACACATTACTCTTTATGTACAATGTATATGGTTTACTAATATGTAGGTCTATAGCATATCTTTTATTTTATGCATTTTATATATTTTTTATTTTTAGGATTTAAAAATAATTGCGTGTGTGTGCATGTGTCCGATTCTCGTGAGCGTGATCTAGAACAAATGGTTGAATGTTTGTAGGATTCGTATGGAAAATATCATTGTAATCAGCAGAGGAACTGATTAGATTTTGAAATTGATCCAAACAGCGTGTCAAGTTATATCCATATTATAAATGTGTTTTTAATTCCATACTTTTCATATTACCGTATGCTACAGTGTGTGAAATAAAACGAACCTCCCATATATCTGTGCCAGGTTTTGCCTCAACCTCAACAAGTGCTTCAGGGGCAGGCGTCTCATTCTTCACACCTGAGAAAGCAAAACAAATGACATATTTAATGGTGTTCTTCATTTAAAGAGGTATGGTATGAGGAAAGGGGTTTAACGTAATATCGGGTGTGTCAGTGCCAAGAGCACTGAGGCTTCTACTGGATTGTCAGGAGCTATACAGTAATTTAACCCCAAAGAGCTTGTGCATGGGTGGGAAATGTGATATAGTGGATATAAACAAAGAATGCATGCTCTTGGGGAGGGAAACGGTATACAACATTACAAGAAAAGAAGAAAGAGACAGACACAGAGAGAGAGAGAGAAGGAGAGAGAGAGAGAGAGAGAGAGAGAATTTGCTGTATTTTCCTCTGAAATAATGCACTTGTGAGCACTTACGCTCCATTTCTGTCGGCTCCTCGGATTCGGACGGCACAATCACTATAGTCGGAATCACATCTACAGTCTTTTGCATTGGGTCTTTTGCGAAAGGTGTTTTCGACACGCCTGATTTGGGCCTAGTGGCGCGCGCATACACGCTGGCGAGAATACCGCTTTCAGAGATTCCACTTTCATCTTCCCTGTCTTGAAAACTACCTTCTTGTTCCGTTTCACTGATTTCTTCAATCTCCTTCGATACCTTTTGATTAGTGCTTTCAAGCTTCCTCAATTCCACATCAAAGTCACTTTTTCCTCCAGCAGCTTCATTTTTTTTATTTTTCACCACTGATTCTGGGAGCTCGTCTCTGTTCATGTCTGCTGATCTATTCTCATCTTTATGGACGTCTGTGTGAACTGGTCCGGTCTTTAAATCCTCAACAATATCCGGATTTGCTTCTACATTTAAATCAACACTTAATTCTTTTGTCCTTGTTGGAGATCTTCGTTTAAAGTCTGTGACTATGATTTCCTCAACAGCTTGCTCCTTTCCTTTCTGTACTGGATCGAAACTCTTTTGGTCCCAGTTAACACGTTTTGCCGTGTTTACATTATTAACTGGGCCTTCAAGAAGATCTGGATCCTTTTCTACATCTAAATCAACACTTACTTCTTTTGTCCTTGTTGGAGATCTTCGTTTGAAGTCAGCAACTATGATTTCTTCAACAACTCTTTCCTTTCCTTTCTGTACTGGATCTAAACTCTGGTCCACATTAACACGTTGTGTCGTGTTTACACTATTAAATGGACCTTCAAGAATATCAGAATTCCTTTTCACGTCTAAATCTACACTTAATTCCTCCGTCCTTGTTGGAGATCTTTGTTTGAAGTCAGCGACTATGATTTCTTCAACAACTCTTTCCTTTCCTTTCTGTACTGGATCTAAAGTCTTTTGTTCTGAATTAATACACTCTGGTGTGTTTACATTATTAACTGGACCTATTTTCAGATTCCCAAGAATACCTGGATCTTCTTTTACGTTTAAATCGACGCTTAACTCCTCCGTCCTTGTTGGAGTTGTTCGCTTGTTGGTGATGTTCATGACTCTGATTCCTTCATTAGATCTTTTCTTTGGTATCGGAGTCTGAATTTTTTCTTTGACTCCAAATCCAGAATTCATCAGTACTTCAGGTGTCGCATTATTCTGCTTGTTTGTCACTTCTGTTTCTGTACTGTTGTTAGAGTTTATTACAACCTCAACGTTTGACTGGGGCTTATTTGACTCATCATCGCTGCCAAGTTGATGTATTTCCCAATTTGTTGTTTCCTGTGCTTTGCTAAAAGATCGTATCTTGAAATTTCTAGGCATGCTTCCATCTCTCTGTTTCGGTCTGGTATCCAAACTGGTCTCCACTCCCCTGTCTTCTTTCAGTGCTGTTCTTCCAGGATCTGATATCTCTGTGTTGATTTCTTTTGTAATGGTGGCTTTTGTCTTCGACTCCTGCACAGGCTCTAGTTTCAGAGACTCGACACGAGGTGTTTGGTCTTGGAGTTTTGCTCCTGATTGACGTCCTGCTTCAATAACTTTAAGGACTGGAGTATTTAATTTAGCTCCGGAGGACTCTAGAAAAATATTATATTAATAGTTAGAGACAAAGAAGTCAAAAAATAAGTGCATTTTTGCATTTTATACCACAGCGATGTTGAATTCTCGATTCTGATTGGCCTTTTTTATTTAAGGAGACTTAATTTACTTAAAAGTTATGGAAGGAGTCTCCAGTGTTAACATTTTGTAACAATTAGACGTAAGGATTTAACTTTAAGTTTTCTGACACATGAAAGGTTTCCCAGTAACCATTCAAGCTGAGTGTTTTTTTGTTTGTTTGTTTTTTTTGCCTTCCTAACTTCAAGAGACAAAAAGACAGGTTGGTGAGGAAATGACTATGTTTGTATGTTTATAGCTACTATAATGTAAGTGATAATAGGAACTAAATTGCTTTGTGGATGTTCAAAAACAATAAATGTAACTATAAATGGATAAAATGGGTGATGTCATTCTTTAATTAATAAGAAAAATGTAATTATTGATGAACTACTGTAGTATAAGAAGAAAAAACATCTATTGTGTATATGTTGTGATTGATACATATTCACAGCTGAATATGTTCGAACTTTGCTTGGATGTTACAAGCCTAGAAAAAAAGGCTTAATCTAGAACCCTTAAGGGTATTTTGTTGTCAACAAATCAACAACAATCAGAACCGCTTTTGGAAAGTTTACTTTATTCTTTAAAATAAAAAAAGACCCTTATTTAAGGGATCTTTAAGGGGTAATTGGTTAATTAAATGTTCTCAGTTTCTACAAAAGGAAATTTACCAAGTGTGTATCCAAATAACCTGAGAATGAACCTTTTATTCTGGATCAGTGTCTAAAAGTGTCTGTCAATTGAATAACTGTGAAATAAAAATGACTGTGTAACCATGTAAAGCTGATTACTGTAAGTAGGACATCATATTTCCAACTGTAACTCACCTTCTAAAATGACAGCTTCATCTTTGTTTTCCTGCTGCACCTGTAGCCAGTAGTCATTGCGTTGAGAAAAGAAAATTGCAGAGAAAATGTTGAGAATGTGCAGAAAAAAAAAATAAATGAAGCGTGACAAACCTGTACACTGAGAGCTGGGTGAATCGATCGGGGGTCAGCAGATACACTTTTACACATACAAAAAAAAGAGACAGAGAAAGAGACATAACATTTTTCATTTTCAGTATCTTAATATTTGATAACAGTATTCTTTTCCTGTAATGAAAGCATAATGGACAGTCAAGACTGCCTAACCTTAGGCGATATTGTAAGTTATGAGAAGTCAGGAGATAATAATGAGTAGGGCTAATGGTTAAGCAGTCATTTGGATCATCCGGACATGCAAATACTGTATTTTAAATGCTAAATGCTACTGAGTTCACAAAGACGTGCAGTAAAAGCCTAAACTATAATGAAGCATCTCATTAAATTTTTTTTGATGCTGCATTAACATATTAAGATTATACTGTACGTTTCTGACAGTAGAACTATTGCACATATCTTTACATGCACCTGGAGTTGATTGTAGCTGATCATTTTATTAAATAAATTAATTATTGCTAGCACTTAACATTGAGGTTGCCTTAACTAATTATTTATTAACAAACCATGAACTTCAGCATTGGTACATCATACCATTTTAACAAAGGAAAAAAAGTAAGTATTAATTGCCGTGGGTTTAAATGTTAACTTAATACACCTGCAATGACTAATGCTTACTCAATCCGTGACTACAAATAAGTCCACATAAATGAACAAAACAGAAATTGCATCATGTTTCTAAAATGTTCCTGGACATGTGTATTAAGTTGTTCTTCATGTTACCTGTTGTGGACTTGAATTTTACTTGATAATATGGGTTAGACATTGGTTAATACAGGCATTGACTATTCTGCTTATTTGGTTTATTGTTTAAAAAAAATGTCAATCAGTACAAGTGTTAACTTTAACATTCCTTGTTGTGTATTAATTATGAAGTATGTGGTTTGTTAATGTTAACTAATGTCTTAAATAATGTCAGTTACTTTAAGAGAAAAATTATTATAATTAGTAGCAGTAGTAGTACTACTAGCAGTTGTTGTAGTAGTAGTAGTCATTGTTGCAGTAGTACTAGTAGTAATTGTAGTAGTAGGAGTAGTAGTAATCGTAGTAATATTAGCAGTAGTAATAGTAGTAGTTGTAGTAATAGTAGTAGTGATCATCTTACCGAGTTACAATAAACAACCATAATTGAAAATACTGTTCAAGTCTCATAAGAGTAGCTCAATGCTAACCATGTCAAATGTCTGCTGAAATCTGATTGGCTGATGCCAGCCATGTTTTTCAAGCAATGCAGTCGTCATTACAAACATAATTTCATGTTAGCACAATGATGCAGTACACCAAATTTCAGATCAATTGAACTAACAGTTCCTGAGAAACTATGAATGCCCATGCCCCAAACTTTTTCAACTTTTCATATTACAGCTGGCTGTAGCAGGCTTCAAATCATATAACTGACAAGTTACTTTAATTTTATATAAGGAGAAATATTCCACAAATTTAGTGGAAATTTTGTGAAACAAAAGAAGAACAAAAGGCGTTGAGTTAGTGTGTGTCTATGGTAGATGACATGCTGCAATGGTTTCACCGTTTAATCGCCATTTTTTCAGTTTCAACTCTGAGTTTTGCTTTTATGAAGTTTTGTGGGTGTCAGCTTGCTAAATGTAACAAATGTATTCACATGCGAGTATGAAGAAAATCAGTGTTACAGAAACTATAAATCGAAGTGGGCGGAGATTAATGGTCCTGATTGCAAATTTTTTGCACTCGGTCAAGAATTTGGCTCCCTAATTTTAATTTAGTAACACTTCACATTAAGATTCTCTTAACTTACATTACTTACCACATAAACAAACACACCATGAACAGCAGGAACAATGAGTAACAGTTTACATTGCTCCATATCTGAATTATTGTTCTCCACACACAAGATGTCCAGGGAATTTCTCTTGGTATAGGTATTAACATACATATTAACATATATTATAATAAACAATAATTATGCACTACAATTAGGCAGGTGTTGTCTATACAGGTATGTTAGAAATACAAGAGAAATTATATCATATTAAATATCTATATACTTCAGCACTAGAGGCCTGTGTGTTGAGTTTCAGTGTAAATGATTAATACAGCACACACCCTGTGTGTTTACAGTGGGTGGTGCGTTTCAGTGTTTCTCTGTCTTCCTTTGCAGTGTACAAGGTCAAAAATATCTCGCCTTACTCTGGGCAAGGCTTGTTCTTCTCTACATCTTTATCCTCGGGCACAGCCTTTAGGAAGGGATTCGGTTTATGGCCTGTAACGACAAACAAAAAAAAAAAAAGACTTTTGTTTGACTTTTGTTTGCGTGCATTCATTTAGCAGATTGCTTAGAAATGAGCAACTGTGGGCTATGGATATTTTCAATATTATTATTATTATTATAATTAACGATCATAATTAAAAGCTGAAGGGTTTTGACAAACCAGTGTCCCATCATTCATAAAAGTTCAGGTGAAAAATTAGTCTATTTTTGGTGTTTTTATGACCTGGTTAATTATGTTTAATTAAAATAACATATATTCAATATTCAAGTAATTGGATTAAGCTTTATACACGTAAAACATAGCAGAATTAGATTTTTATTATAGAAATAAAAATCAGGATGTGCAAAACTGTCGTTCAGCTTCAAAGTTAGAAAGAAATTATGTAAAAAAAATTTGAGAAAAACTAAAAATGTAAAACAAGCGTAACACAATAGAACAAAGAATTTAGAAAGATTTTCTCTCTTTTAATAATGTTCTATACAAGTGAACTGTAACATTATTAAATAATAAATTATTTACTGTGGATTATTGTAGTTAATTTGACACAATATGTGCAAATTTAAATATTTTATTGCATGCCCAAAGCATAAAACCCTTAGCTCTGTCTAGTTTTAACCCTATCAGTGCCAGTGCTACATGTTGAGCATTAATCTTGTTAAGAGAATCTCAAATACCTGCTGATTTCTTCCATCTCATGGAGGAGCGGACTATGGCTGAGGCGTGCGGCTGGCGGCCATACCGCTTTGACTTGAGATCCTCGAACCATTCACCTGATAAAACCTTCAGTTCCTTCGAGTCTGGGACCGTCTCCCTCAGCTTCCTGGGATAAACAGTCATACAGCTGGATTAACTGCATTTAGTGTGACTACGGTTATGAATAAAACCCACTTCAAGTTAAAGGGAGAAAACCTTACCTTATTTAATTCCAGTTGTGATAGACATGGAGGTCAAATTGGACAAGCTCTATATTTTCTACATTTATATGTAATTAAACATTTTATATGTTCTAGCATTTGGATTTTAACAAAATGGCTGACTTTCTAGTAAGAAAAATTGTGGCATCAAGTTGTTTCAGGATCATAATCACCATAAGCATGTTTATTCTTCAGAAAAAAATTGAAATTGAAAATGAACTCTAGTATTCAGGCCGAATTTGTCCCACCTCTCATTGTTTTCAAGTCTTCCAGGATTATTTGACTTACTTTTCCTAGTTTCTAGTTCTTCTGTTTCCTATATTCGAATTAATTTCCGGTTCTGACCTTCACTTATTTGTTTGGAGAATGATTACGGATGCTCTGTGTACAATCTTTGACCACAGCTATGCATGTTAAGATTTGTAGATTAGCCAAAATAAACAGTTTGCACATACATCCTAGAGCTTCTAGCTCTAAATCTAGAAGTCTTGAATATTTCTAAAGTAACTGGGTATATTAAGAATAAAGAAAACAATAGAAGCAAATTGGTTTAAGCAACAAAATTAGATTTTTAGGACTCTAAAAGATTGATATTTATCATTACACATTTGACTACATGGCACAGTGGTGTGAAATGGAGATATATATTAGATAATATTCCTGCAAATGTTAAAGTAATGTGCTACTCAATACTATAACTAGCCATGTTTTCTCTCTTTATTCCGTCCACAGTTTGAGACAAATTACACCATTTTTGGACTTCAATCAACTTGAAGTGTGTTCAGGCATACTGGTAAAATTCCTACTGATGCATGTCATAACATGAATGTTGCCATTTTAACAGAAAATTTCCATACTGAGAAATCAAGCACGAAACTTCAAAAGTAACCAAAAAAAAAAAAAAACATAACCCAAATCAAATCTAATCCCAAATCAAATCCAAATCCATGTCATTCATTCATTTAATTCATTTTGGCACTGAAACCAGAGCTGTATACGGCTACTCACCTTACACGTCCAATCTCATTCTTTTTCAAATCCTCGTCTCTGAGAAGCACATTCTGAATAATCGCTTCCTCCTCAGGAGAAAGAAAGCTCAGGTCAATAAATATGGTGGTGTCTCTAGATGCTTTCATCTTGGATTGGATCTTTTAGGACAAAACGTGCTAGTAGATATGTGCTGCTGTTCCTTGTAGGGGTTCTCGGAGTGCTCGACTTGGCCAGGGAGAGGAGGTTGTGTGTGTGTTCCTGCACGTTTGCCACGCCTCTGCTAGTTCTCCAGTCACATATTAACACCAAAAGGCCCATGCAACTCCTCTGACATCATATCAGTGGTGTGGAAAGTAAACTGCACCTGGGGGAAAAGTAAAACTCGCCTGATATCATATTACTCGGTGAAAAAGTGAAAGCCTGGTATCCAAGATAAAACGCAAGAAAGGGTGCTTTCTTATATAGTCCTTATTCAGACTTGTTCAGTTAGAGGACCTGAAAGGGAACTAGCTACAAACAACCTGAGTGAATTTGGTGTTCACTTCACAGTATACATGGAGTTAAAAAGGGGAATTAGTTCTCTTTCTGGATTTTTAGTGTTAATGAGATCTCAGACCTCTTGTTCAACACCATAACTCCTTTATCACTGTAACAGCTGTATAACACTGAATTATTAATAGTGTCGTTCAAAAGGGTTGCTATTATTAGTTGCTATTACTAGTGCCACATGTTGCTAGAACCTCAAGAACCTCAACATTGTTGTTACATTATGCTTTGTAAGGAATAACACGTAACTGGACCCATTACCACATTAATGTTAATTATATATATCACACATATATACATGTAAATGTACTGATATTGGAGACTCCTTCCATGAATGTTAAATGTCCCCTGACAGAATAATTAACTATATTAATGATTATCCACACAATTTTATTATTATTAGCCTTACATGATGTAGAGCATCTGCCATACAAGTCCCTTTGAATGACCTGGTACTACTGAAATGATAATGTATTATAAGCGAGCATATTCATCTAAACCTGTGATTTGTGTTACAGCCAACACTACTGTCGAAAGAGTTCGAAAATAGAAAATTCCCCTTTAAACAATATTCTAAAGACACACAGTATATGAAGTGGTAAGAGTTCTACAAAGAAATACTCAGACCTGCCAGTTTATCAGGTACTAGTTAGATGTAGCTAGTGTTAAACTAACTAAATTATTTATACCAAGTACAGAAATGGAGTGCAGTCTGTTAACATGTTGATTAAAAATGGTGAAATGTTGGATTAACAGGTTTAGTCCTGTAGAAGAGAGCTCCAAAAATCTGATAAAAGACGTACATTGTTCATGTTCATGCTGAAACCTGTTCAACATAGTCAAATTATTCAGCCTGAAATGATTACAAAAATAGGAACACAGAGTGAGAGAGAGAGCGAGTGAGAGATTTTATCTGTCATCCTTAAACGTCTTTTTCCTGCCTTTTCCTGTGTATATGATACACTGCAGTAATGAGATTTTTTTTTTTTCCCAGCAAAACTACATGAAATCAGGGCTATGATCTAAGATTTTCCTCATCATGAATTAGAGCTGAGCAAAAGGCTGAATTTTGTAGTTTGGGGTGGTTTAACTTATGTCATAGATTATGACTTAATGTCAAATATCCACCCAAAAAATTCAGCAAAATTCAGCAAAAACCTGGGATCAGGGTTGCCAGGGTTGTCAGAATAAAAAAATACCAATTTCCACAAACATATGGGCTATGGCTAACAAAGGGAAACAGTTTATCTACGATGTATCTATGATGGGGGAGGAAAGGGGGATTATGGTGTAGATACTGTCTGTACCATGCAATGCTGTACCATGGCGATGATTAAAAAGACAATAATACTGCAATCAGAAATGCGTGCGCACAATGGTGAACTTATTTCCCAAGCATAGCCTGACAAAAAGAAGAAAAATATATCTCCCTTTTCCAATGCCTCAGGTTTTAGGGCTAGTTTGTGCAGGTTTTGAGCTGTAATTGGGATGGAAAATTTACCGAGACCTGGCAACCCTATCTGAAATTTGCTGGATATGTATTACTAAAAGACATACAAGACACATGACGAGGACTGTATGCACATGTCCTAGACTTACATATACATATAGTACATGCACATAATTATTTAAATACATATTTGCCATATATTATATGCAAGTATGCCTTTATAGCTTTCCTTAAAATAGGATTTCAGCTTTTTCTTATAGTGCGATGAAGAAAAAGGCAAAGAAAAGGAACTTTTGAAAAGACATTTGACTCACTTTGATGAAGTATACCCTCTGGCAAATTCTTTCGATTCAGTGTTGAGCGGAACTGTGTCTGAAATAAAAAGAAAGACATTTACGTTATAGCGTAAACAGGCAAAATGGTCAAATATGTGAACTGGACTCATAAGAGCTGTCAAGTCTTAAAGAATAAAGTCACATATCAAAAACAGAGAAAGCTTTTTTTAAAATTATATTGTTTTTAATATATAATTTTGAAGCATATAGCATTTTTTATTATTAAAATACAAATATACACAAAATAATATATTTAATATGAGTCTAAACTTCTCCTGAGCCTCTGCTGTTAAAGTATACAGTATATTACGTAATTACAAGTGGTCCTGAGTGATACACTATTTGTTATTGGAATAAAAAAAAAAAGTCATTCTTCTTTTATACGAAAGCTGTAGAAGCAATTTCCTCTCTTTTTCTTCTGTGCTGTGAATGAATGAGCAAAAGTCCAGTCACTTCGATTTATTATATACTACATGCTACTTAACCTCAAAATGACCTGGATGACTTGTATGAAAAAGACTTCCTGCGATGTTTTGAGTGACTGAAAATATAAAACCCGTCCTCCTTTGGCACTTGATAGCAGTGTTATTGTTCACTACTGTATCTAGTGAACTACTGCACCACACCCTGTAAGTAAATGAAGAGTGTGTTACAGCAAGCAAATGGGACCGTCGTGAAATCATGTCATTATGATGAACTATGGAGGTATAGCAGAAAAGTTCTCAATCTTGTAAAAATGTTTATTTTTTTTAAATATACTGCATGACAAAAGATGTATTTTATATCATATAACCAGAGAAATCATGGATAGAGTTAAAGTAGAAGATTACTGGCCTCATAACAAATGGAGCATGTCCTAGGCTGAATGCTGGAGCATCAGAGATGATATTGATGGCTTGATTTTAAAAAGTACCAGTAGGTGGCATTCATCACCAAAAAAAGTGTCTTGTACAGTATATAAATACTGAAAAATAGATCTGTGTGTGTTAAATAATTACAAATCCTGTTTGCTATATGCAACACACAACTCGTGAACTTTTGAGATCAGAGTAGAGTCATTAGATCATTTTGATCCAAGAGAAAAGATAAAACCCCCCAAGGAACGAGCAAGATTTCCTAAGACTTCAGTCTGAGCTCAAGCCAAAGAGATCCACAACCATAAAGAGTATAGTTCATGTGTAGATTGTGTAGGATTAAGAGTATTTTTTGGCAAGGAATTAGCAATTATCCAGTCAGCTAATCATGTGGTAGCAGCACATTGCATAAAATCATGCAGATATAGGACAAAAGCTTAAGGGAATGTTCACATCAAACATCAGAATGGGGAAAAATTGATTTCAGTGGCTTTGATCGCGGCGTGGTTGCTGCTGCCAGATATGCTGGGGTGAGTGTTTTGAAAATTGCTGATCTCCTGGGATTTCCACACACAATAGTCTATACAGAATGGTGCAAAAAAAACATCCAGTGAGCATCAGTTCTGGGGTAGAAATACCAGAGGAGAAGGATCAGACTGGTTCACGCTGACAGGAAGGCTGCAGTAATTCGAATAGCCACTCTTTAAAACCGTGCTGAGCAGAAAAGCATGTCAGAATGCACAATACCTTGAGGCAGATGGGCTACAACAGCAGAAGACCACATTGGGTTCCACTCCTGTCAGCCAAGAACAGGAATCTGAGGGTGTAGTGTGCCTAGGCTGTGGGCATGTCTTAAACATTACACTGTGTTAATTTTTTCAGTCAGCGATACACACTTCTGACATCGAGGAAGCATCAGACATTTTAGTTCATATTGCTCAAAGTTAATGTCAGAATGGCAGCAGTGGTGGATGCAGACAATAACTGTTAAACAGACAAACAATTCCAAACACAAATCCAAAATCAAGGTAGTTAAACAGGTACAAGTCAACAGATACAACAGGTACAAACAACAGAGTCTTAACCATGAGAAACAGCATCATCAGGACTTAAATAACACAACTAATCAAAGTGAAACGGAAAACAGGTGCATAATAGGACAAGGCAGTGGCGGTGGCTGCTGGGAAATGGAGTCCAAGGTGGCCATTTTGGGGGGCTGCAATGCATCTTGGGAAAGTGAGTTATTATCAAATTTATTGTAAAATTATTTTCTCACTCTTGCCAGATTATTTGCATTTCCTCTGCATTAATTGTTAAATTGAATGTTGATGATGATTATTATTATTATTATTATTATTATTATTAACCCAGCATGTAGCATTGGCTCACAGTTTCAGGGTACCCGGTTCAACTCTGAGCTTGGGTTGGTGTCTGGAGTTTGACATGCCGCCAGTCAACCCCACCCCCACCCACCCCCCGGGGCCATGTGGGTTTCCTCTGGGTTCTCTGGTTTCCTCCAACCTCCCAAAAACCTGCCTGTAGGTTGACTGGCTACACTGTGTGAATATGGGTGTGCGTGATGCCCTGTGATGGACAGGTATCACACCCAGGGTGTATCCACGCCTCACTCCCAGTGTTCCCGGGACAGGCTCTGGATCCACTGCAACCCTGTCCGGAATAAACCAAAGCGGTTTACTGAAAATGAACGAATGTATAAAGCAGAAATATCATTTAAGGATATCTCTTCTGTGAAAGAAATGATAAATCTATTCTCTTTTAAATGATAAGCCTGGAGGAACTAGGAATCAGGGATGTGTTAGGAATCAGGAGTTTGTTTTGTGCTTATGTTTGGGTTAGGAATGAAAAGTTTTATGACCAGCTCACGCGTCAAAACGCAGCAGCATGTTCGGAACAATATGACGTCATGAAACAGCCCTCAGCGCCGTCACGTGACTTGTGTCTTTTTTTTTTTTTTTTTTTTTTTTTTTGTAGAGCAAGTTTCTGAGCGAGGTCGAGTAGAAAGAGACGCTGCGCCTCGCACGAGCAGGAGGTGGTGATGATCTGCGCGCTTCACGCATCACACGCATTCAGCCCGCATCTGCCGCGCGCACAGACCACCGCATGACGCCTCTGGATGCGGCTTAATGCACGCTCTGCGCTGGCACTAGAGGGGGTCAGGATGCCTTTGTGTGCCTTTGGGTGCAGCATCCTTCGCAGAGGAGCTTCTATAATGCTGTGAACGGGGACGTGAAGATGGCGACGGGAGCAGGACGGCAGCAGCAGCATCAGCAGCAGCAGCATCAGCAGCAGCATCCTCCTCCTCCTCCACCTCCTCCAGGAAACCCTGCTGCTCCTGCCTCCTGTGCATCAGGAACCAGTCCGTCCTCAACATCATGCAAGCTGCTTTACGAATCAGGGCTCGCGATGGAGTACTCACACGAGCTGCACCTGAAGATGAGCAAGAAGATAGCCCAGCTCACCAAGGTCTGAATTCTCGATTATGCACGATGATCATTGCACACTGCTCACATTCTCATCACATATTGCTTGCATGCTGTGTATTTTCGACGTCAAGCCACACTATGACCTCATCATTAGCTTACTGCAATCAATGAACTTTTTTTTTTTTTTTGCATGCATACATGCATTGCATCATAGTATAGATTTTAACATTCTAACATGTTGCCTATGTGTATATATGAATATTCTGTGTATATGAATATTCTGTGTATCTGAGACCTTAAGGCAGGAAAGCAATCTATATAATGTTAGAATATACAACTCACTGCATGGTTTTCTTGTGTAGTGCAACTCAGAGTCCCAAACTGATAATGAGCTCATTGGCAACACTAAAAAAAATTCACCAGAAGTTTTTTTTTTGTTTTTTTTTCAAAGCGGATGTTTTGATGCTCATAGCCTGGCAACATTAAAAGGCATAATGAATTGAACAGTTTACAGTATGCTAATTAGACAGGATGAGAAAGAGTGTGGGATGAATTAAAGATGAAAAGGAGAATCATTCTTCACCGCAGTAAGAAACCCCCGAAGCAGCAGGAAGCAAGCAGTTACTGAGTTGGAGGGAAAAAAAATGAAGCAAAGTTTTCCCAAATATACCGTAATGTAAGCAATAAAACAACTACGTGCCGTTTTCCTACAAGTGTTTTAATTCCTCTTATAACATAGCAGTTTATAGTTACATTTAATGTCGTGGAACGTCTGCAAAACAGTTACTTCCTGTTATCACTTATGTTATAGCAGCTATAAACAGTCATTCCCTCACTCTCTTTTTCCTTTCTCTTGAAGTTATAAGACCGAAACCAATCAGCGTGTCATGTTACCAAGAAATGCCAAAGTGCAAATCTTTTATCCTGAAGACTTCCCATGGTGGAAAACCTCTGAAACTAGAGACTCCTTCCAAAAATGCAAAATAAACATACACAGAAAATGTCACCACATCAACAATTACATCTTTTTTTAATCTGTATTTGTGGAATGTTTACAATACACGTCCCTGTGTAAGTTGTTACTATAGAAACTATAACATATTTAAATGAGGTCATTAATATAAACCTGTGATTTGAAATACAGCTGGAACGACTGTCAGAGCTGCTGTAATAGAAAATGAATGCACACCTTTTGACCAATCAGAACTGAGAATTATTTAATTCCAGTTGTTTTAGTCACAAGTCTGTATTAGCATCCAGTATGTTTTTATAATATATCAAGTATAAAAAAACAATAAAGTTTTGTCAAATTATATTTCTTGAAAATGAGTTTTTTTAGATAACGGCTCTCTTTTTCGCTGAACTTGCGCAGGTCATTTATGCACTCAACACCAAAAACGATGAGCACGAAGAGGCCATCCGATCCCTGAAGGATGCTCATGACGACGAGCTCGAGCATGTCCTGAGCGAGACGCGTGAGAAGATCCTGCAGTACCGGAGCAGGATGGGTGCCGAAGCCGAGTTGAAGCGCCGACTCCATGCTCTGGAGGAATCTCTGGAGCTGCACGAGCAGCTGAAACATGAGGCGCTCACTGAGTTCGAGCTGTACCGGCGTCATGTGGAGGAGATGCGCCTCAGCTCGGAGGAGCAGCACTCACAGCGTGTCACTTCCATGCAGCATGAAGCCGAGGAGCTCCGCTGCGACTTCGAGGAGAAGCTGCGCTCCTTCAGCCAGCTGGAAGCCCGAATCGAGCAGGAGAAGCAGCGAGCGATGGATGAGCTCAAATCCATCCATCATCACGAGCTGCAGGAGCTGATGGAGAACCATCAGCAGAGCCAGAGCGCCTCGACGTGCGTAGATCAGGAGGAGCTGATCGAGCTAGAGGAGCTTATAGAGGAGCTGAAGCAGGAAAAGGAGAACCTGGAGGAGGAGTATGAGGCAAAGCTGGACGATTTGCGTGCATTCTACGAGCGCGAGCTTGAGGCTATGAGGCGCACGCAGCAACTCACAACCGAGAACCTGTTAGCCTGGAAGAGGAGTGAAGTGGAGCTCAGGAAGGATTTTCAGTTGCAGGAGGCCGCGCTGCAAAGGACGCTGTGTAAACTCCGCTCTGACCTGCACCGTGCACAGGAGGAGGCGCGCGAGAGCCGGGACAAGACCAACAGGCTCCAGGCGTCTCTCAATAACGCCGAGGTCACCATTCAGGTCATGATCCATATTCAGCTAGTAAATATAATACAGTCAGATCTAATGGATTAGGATTTTATAAGAGTGGTAAATCAAGGCAACTAGAATTCGAGTATCATCTTCATGACGCTCTGCTGATTAAAGTGAGAAATCTTAATAGAACATAATAGAAATCTTTCAAATATTCAACTCCTTGTTGAAATAAGTGCAATAATATTCTGGCTATTTATCGGAGTCAAAGAAAGAGCTTTTTATTCCTGAAGCAAGCGTTTAACCCATATGCAAATGATCAATTAAAATGACTAGTAAAATAATTTATTAACTATAAGAACCTCCTGGCTTTGCTTCATGGACCCCCGGGCATCTCCATGGACCTTCTCTTTAAGAACCACTGTCTTAAATAATAAATAAGTGTTCAAGATTTCAGCAGAAGTCTATTCATCTTCATACACTAGGCCTACTATAATACATGACATGACTAAAAAACTTTCACAGACTTAAAGTTAAAATTATAGTCATTAAATTAATTTTTTTAATGGTGTTTCCTAAAATAAAATTATTATACACTAATGTGTTCCTTCACAACACAAAAAATTCAAATTGTGTAAATATGCAGATTGAAAAATGCTCCGCCCACTGCTCATGGTAAACAGGTGTCACATGGTTTGTATTTACATACTGAATCATGATTGGCTGTTATATTTTCTGATGCACTAATGCTCACTTTTTCAATTTGCACCTTTCATTGCAGTATTTTTTTTTTTAAATCTTAAACATAAAACCCTGCTGGTGGTGTAAAACAGAAGGGAAAAAATATTAATAGAATAATTAAATATTAAACCTCCTGTTTTACATTTTCCTTAAAAGTATAACATTTAACATTAATATTACAATAATGATATGAAAAGTAATGTGCCAGTAAAATCAATGATAAAATAATCTAATATCTAATATCTAAATATAATTGAAATGAAAATAAGTACATTAGATTTATATTATAGTAATCATTATATTATATTGTAAAAAAAAAAAAGATTTATGTTTGGAGCTGAAAGTAGCAATGTGAAATATTGTTATAATATCTAAAGAGAAGGCTTGGGCCAAAGAGACAGAAGAGAAGAGTAAGCAGTTCCAGAATTATTGGCACCCTTAGTAAAAAAAAAAAATTATGAAAAATGTTTTCTGAAAGTATGAGACATATTTAACTTTAAATTTCAGTAAACATATTAAAAGAAATTTAAAGAATAAAGAAATATTTAAAAGAAATTAAAAAACAAATTGGTGCTGAATTAAAGGCATGATATTAAAATAGTGTTTTTTTTCTCTGAACAGGAGTTACATAAGCAGCTGGAGGAGGCCATACAGGACGGAGAGATTTGGGTGATGCAGCTGAAGGATACAGAGTACGAGTTAGAGGGTAGCAGAGATCGAGTGCAGCAGCAGGCCACGGAAATCCTCCACAAAGCCAGTAAATGAATTGCCTCTGGGACGCAATTACAGTCCCCCACAAACACACACACACACACACACACACTCACACACTCAGTCTCACAGAGACAAGATGGATGGCACAGAATCCTCTCACCTCGTTCTGCTTATTAATTGCTGTTTGGTTATCTCACTGTTATGCCTGATTAAGAATTCAGGGATTTTAACTTCAGAGATTTCAGTGGAGTCACTTCATTACATTTATATTACAATTACATTTACATTACATTTACATTTACATTTACATTACAATTACATTTACATTTCAATTATGTTTACATCACTTTAAAATTAATTTACAATTACATTTACATTTTTACATTGTGTTTATTTTCTGGCTTGTGTCTATCTATCTATCTATCTATCTATCTATCTATCTATCTATCTGTCTGTCTGTCTGTCTGTCTATCTGAGTCATCTGTCTGCCTGTTTGAGTCATCTGTCTGTCTGTCTGTCTGTCTGTCTGTCTGTCTGTCTCTCTTAGTCATCTATCTATCTATCTGTCTATCTATCTATCTATCTATCTATCTATCTATCTATCTATCTGTCTGTCTGTCTGTCTGTCTGTCTATCTGAGTCATCTGTCTGCCTGTTTGAGTCATCTGTCTGTCTGTCTGTCTGTCTGTCTCTCTTAGTCATCTATCTATCTATCTATCTATCTATCTATCTATCTATCTATCTATCTATCTATCTATCTGTCTGTCTTTCTGTCTGTTTATCTGAGTCATCTGTCTGCCTGTTTGAGTCATCTGTCTGTCTGTCTGTCTGTCTGTCTCTCTTAGTCATCTATCTATCTATCTATCTATCTATCTATCTGTATATCTGTCTGTCTCTTATAGTAGATTATATGAGAATATTTTTTCTTTATTCATTTCTGCTTTTCAGTGAATGTTTATTTAAGCCAATTATTCTTCTCACTTTCTTATGTGTATCTGACAGCGTGTCTTTGTTTTCTGTCTCAGGTCAGATCGGCACTCTGCAGGCCACTCAGATGAGTCACGAGGCCACGATTAAGGACCTGCAGCAGGAGCAGGGTCGTCTGAGAGAGAAGATCGTCCAGCTGGAGGAAGAGAAGGACAGACTGCAGAGTCAGAGCCAGGCTTTAGACGAACAGCAGCGCCTGCAGATCCTCAACCTGGAAAAAGTGGGTCATTTTGTTCTTCTCCTGTCCTAGCTCTTTTTATAGATATCATTGGATCTATTACTACTGAACCACTAGTCTATCCTCAGCTTTAACCTTAGATATACCGGTAATAATAATAATAGGAAGTACTGCATAATTACAGATTGCATATTATTATAAATAATTACAGATAACAACGCTTAGCGGAAGTTATGAAATCATCACTTCTCTGTGATTGTGGCCACTTTCCTGGTGCATTAAAGCCCGTCTGTGCTTCGTTCACAGTCCCTGTGTGAGCAGAAGCAAACATACGAGCTGGATTTGGCTGAGGCTCGGGCTAAATACGAAGAGGAGGCCACTCATGTGAAAGAAAATGAAGCCAAGGCTCTTGAGGAGGTCATGGAGAAGCACAGACTGCAGCTAGAGAGCGCATACAGCGCAGCAGAGAGAGAGAAAAACCAGCTCATTAACGTAGGTGCTCATATTATTAGGAAGCAAATGTTTTGATGATCATAGAGAAAAGACTGAAGGCATAGTGGATGGTTTATAGTATGCTAATTACAAGAAGATGAGAAGATAAGATATATGGCTGCTCAGGATGGCTCGGCTGGATGCTGTTATCCATGTATTGATTTTTAAAATTTGCTATCAGAATAAGTTTGGTCCTAATGCCTGAGTGCATTTATTTTATCAGCTGGAGCAAAGATGCTGCGTGTGACGCATTAGCCTCGTTTACACTTTATCTTGACTTCAGCAGTGCTAAATGATACTGCATTGCAGTTTAAAATGTTCTTGTTTATCTAGTCAGTGTGTCGATTCATTTTTTAGAAAAGCAGCTCTGACAAAAGTGCCAGCTGCACAGTTTAATATTAATGCTCTCGTTCTGAAACGTTATTGTTACCTAGTGCATGGCGGATGCTTTACATAAACGGATTTGAAAAATGCTTGTAATCTTTGATATGGTGAAGTTTTCTGTGTGGAGATGTTTATTTAGGATTTATGACAGGAGTCTCCAGTGTGATCGCTTTGTAACAGTCAGAGGTAAAGCTGTAACTTGTAAACTAAAGAAGGATGTTTTTGCAGTAATTAATGCCGTGTGTGTGCCAAGACAGTAATATCAGTATCATGTTTAAAAAAAAAAAAAAAAAGAAAAGAAAACACATGACTTCTAATCTGACCATTCTCATTAGGTACCCATGTATCCGATCAGTGACCACAAAGTGGTTCAAGTCTGATTTGAAAAGATTTTTATGTTCACAAAGGTCTGAAAATGTCTGTCACATTTAGGAGAAAATAAACCGGTTTCTCTCAAAGCAAATTGCAGGAAATTCCTTCCTTCGACAATTCATTAGGGTCTTAAACCTGTTCAGTCATCAACACATACCAATCCTGTGTGTTTCGCTCTTGCTATTTTTTATGCAGTCATCATGTTTACACTTTTCTTTGGTTTCAGGAAATGAAACAGCAGTATGAGATTCGGCGGCTCTCGCTGGAGGAACAGAAGAGCCGCATGCAGCAGCAGCTGGACACTTTCCGCGAGGAGCTCACTGCCAAACTCAACATTGCCAACCAAGAGGTACGAAAACACACACTACTCTACAGCAAGCATGGTGCTTAACAATAATTTGAAGAAGATAATGAATCAAACAATTTGTACAGTCATAACAACTCGCACAGACTAAATCAAGTCAGAGCACAGATTCTCGACTGACCTATCATAACTATCATAATATACTATTACCATAATACCAGTCATGATATTGTAACATGATGTAGGTGTGCACTCAAAGTGTGGGTATTAGTGGTTTTACAGTAATTGTAATCCACTGATGGGGTCAAAATAAAAAGTTATCAAGAGCATGACCATAATAAAAACAAGAAACTAGGAAAATAGAAGGAGCTATAGGACAAGGCCAGACTTAGAAACACACCTTTTACACATACAATACTTCATGAACATACAATGAAACTAAGATGGAGTACATACACAGAGTAATGAGGCAACAGTTGAGACTAATTCTAACTGCAAGAACAGGAAACTATGACCATACAAGGAAAGTGGAACCAAACTAGAGCGAATGTGGAATATGTGGGTCAGCACAGACAGAATCAGGATCTGGATGCTGTGCCTTGTAGACATTGAAGCAGTTAAAATGAGTAAAATTAGTGGTATTTTACTCATTTTATTTTACATTGTGGTAAAATAATGGTTGACCTGTAGCATATTTTAACTAGCTATATCTCAGGTTTACTAAATGTGATATTCAAGGCTTGGAGTTAGGTGATATGATCTTGAATTTAACAACAAGTTGGCTCAAATTATAAGCCAAGATACTGAGTCTGACAGTACAATATTCTGTATAAGGCGGGGTTAATACAATAAACAACAATAGCCCATTTTCTTTCAGGAAACTTGAAAGTGTAAGGGTACGACCCCCATTTCGGTGTTAACCTTGTGGGTCTGACTTTTTTAAACAATAATACATTTGATTTGGTGTAAATATCTAAAAATTATTTTATACAACATATATTTATACATTTATACATAACAACAGACTCGTGTCTTAAACTGGCTTTGATCAATAGTCATCATAATAAAGTTGCCTGGGAAGCTGTCTGCCTTTGGGTGAATGCCAAATGTCTCTATCATTACAGAGAAACCATTTCCTTGCCTTAGTGGTGCACTTGTATAGCGAAGATAATAGGTAAAGACATAACTTCTACTACTAAATAGAGAATCTTGTGCCTGGCCAAACCTCCCAGATCTGAGCTATCAATGTGCTGGCACTACTGCCCTGGATGTATGCCCAGTTTTGACAGTGGGTCTGCCAACCATTACACCACCAAATGAAATGCTGTCAGTTAGAAGGTTGTAGTAAGGCCCACCTGAGGGAAAATCATGCATGGCAAAAAACAGCTCACCCTTTGTGCATACATAACTGACCGTCAACAATGGTTGAACAGACCAGAACACAGCAATATCTGAGAACTGTCAAGAAAGACTTAAGCCCAGGTGGACCGCCTCTCAACTCCTGCTGGTTGATAGATATTACACTGTAGGGCCACTAGTCCTCAGTATCCCTGTAACACCAGATATTCCCCCAGCTTGTGAGGGAAGCATTTGTGGTGATTATCTCTCTCCGGCAGGGAACAGCCGACAACCGCACTCATTCTGCCCTGCACTGCCAGCTGGCCAATAATTGGGCTTCCTCTACTAAGACAGGAACATTTAAGTCCATGATGATTGGGGTCCAGTTGCAGGCCAATGATCCATCCCAGGAATGCCCTTCCATCCCAGAAAGTTCTGTCAATCCTTTGGGAATTACAGTGCAGATGCTGTCATCAATCCAAGCATTCTCTACAAAAGCCTATACCACAGGCTGGGCCCCGGCTAAACCTCATTGGCAAGCATGATAATATCTGCCACAATGGGGTGGAGCATTCTTAGTGATGTCCTGCTTCATGCTGAGGAATAATGGAATCTGCTTTGGTAATGGAGACATAAAAATAAGAATCACATAGGTCCATGGATGTGACCCAGTCCTGTGGCTCTTAGCATATGAAATGAGAGGACCTTCAGGAAACAGTTCAATCCTTCCAAATTTAACGAAACCTGGATGAATACCTGCTATGCTTATTTGAAACAAGAAAATGTGTTGATTATTTAATCAGAATAGTACCCTGTTTAGAAGTGTGTGCTCCACTTCTCTACCTTTCTACTTTTCTTGAGACACAGACCAGGCAAGGTCAAGCAACAGAGCACACGAGGGATAACAAACAACTCAGGGCTATCAGTGCTACAGTGCTCAACAACACTTTAAAATGATGCTTTTAATATCAGAAGTGAGGATACACTCACCAATGTAGAATGGGGGCTCACCCATAGGGGCACCATATATATCAGCCAATCAACAAATGTCAATCTTCATAAGGTCCTGGGAATTTCAGGGGTTAGGGGAGGTGGTGGAGAAATAAGCAGAGAAAGGAGTGTATATTGTTCTGAAATAAATAAAGATGTTATGAAAAAAAGAAAAAATATATCTAGGCAAGTTTTGTTTCTGTGATGATTAAGTGATTTTGCTTGCCCTCTTTTTAGGTGTCTCATCTGAAGGAGCTGGTGAGGGAGGGTAAGGCAAACCTGGATTCAGCTGAGAATCATATCTCTCGTCTAAAAGAGAACCAGGAGAAGCTGCTCGTCGAGCTGGATGCTGCCAGAGCCAGAGTGCGAGAGACCAGTCACGTTCTCACTGATCTACAGGTAGGTTTTATAATCCAGAAAAAAATAAAACCTATTCGCTCATCTTTGGCATGAAGTGATATGCCGAATTTTGATATATCACGATATAGTCCGGTGGTAGTCCGGTGTTTCAAATAGTGCTATGTCTGCTACTAATGGTCTCCACAAAATAAACAGAACTTGAGCAAACTGTCAAGAATAATGGGCAAAATTATCAGGATCCAGATGTGCAAAGCTGATAGAGACATCTGCCAGTAGAGCGATAATTGCAGCCAAAGGTTGGTAGAACTAACCTTTGCATAAAAGCCAGTTACAGTTCACTTCAGTATGATGACAGTGTGTATGTAAACACACATTCCAAGGGCACATCATACAACAGTGACTAGTTCTAGTTCGTTCAATTTTCTTACTCTAGTTCCTAGTAGAATACTTGTTTTTGGCTTTGACCTACCAGCCTGTCCCTGGATATTGTTAATAGATCTGCCTGCAGCCACACCATCTGCTCATCTTCATCAACCCCTGCTATGAATGTTGATTAGAATTCTCATAATTCACAGATTCTCTCTAATAAATGCATGTTGAGTATGCACTTGTGTCACCTCTATCCTTCAACTGCACACTACATGTTCAGAGAAGACCCTACGCATGGACATTTATGAATTGGCATTTACATTTATTAAACGCTTTTATCCAAAATAACATCCAATATTGATCAACATCTGAGCTTTATTCAGTCTAAGAGAGCCGTTAAAGAAGCTGACTGATGCAGTTGCTACACGAATACGTTTCCAGACAGAACAAGAGTATGATACATATTTCAAAAAATAGAATATATCACTCAGAAGTGCTGCATACATTAATCACACAGCAGTCAGTCAAACTATAAATAATTTGGTGTTTCATGATGAAAAACATGATATGAATACATAGTGCTTCATTTGTGGAAAAAAATGATGTCACAAGTGAGGCAATATGTATGCATAATAACTTCACAGCACAGCTGGGCATCACACCATTGTGAGGTGAATTGCTGTGTTTAAAAAGCAATATTAAGCCCTATTCAGTTGTGAGTGTAGCCCATGATGCTAATTTCCTTCAATATGCCTAGGCTTAGCATGCAGAAAACAAAGGTTTCTAATGATTCCTGTGTGCAATCAACTGTAATCACTCTGTCTTTAGCAATAATGATCCATTATACACACACACACACACACACACACGGCTGTTGCTTTTCACAGGAAGAGATCGAAAGCCAGAAGCAGCAGCATGAGGCCAGGATCATCGCCATCAAAGCTGAGGAGAAGCAGAAAATGGATAAAATTACCAAGGAGCTCGATCAGAAGTGGACAGACGCTCTGAGGTAGTGTAACCAGGATCCACATTGCAGAAATGTCGAAGATAATACACTATATGGCCAAAGGTTTGTGGACACCTGACCATCACGCCCATACCAACAAACTTTTGGCACAAAGTTGGAAGCACACAATTGTGTAGAATGTCTTTGAATGCTGTAGCATTATAGTTTCCTAAGGGATCCAAACCTGTTCCAGCATGACGATGTCCCTGTGCACAAAGCGAGCTCCATGAAAGACATGGCTTACCAAGGTTGGAGTGGAAGAACTCGAATATCCTGCACAGAGCCCTGACCTCAACCCCATTGAACACCTTTGAGATGTACTGGAACACCGACTACAATCCAGGCCTCCTCGTCTCACATCAGTGCCTGAGGACTAATGTTCTTGTGGCTGAATGGGCAAATTCCCACAGCCATGTTCCAAAATCTAGTGGAAAGCCTTCCCAGAAGAGTCAGGTTAGGTGTCCACAAAACCTTGGCTGCATATTGTTGCCTATATATTGATTGCTGATTTTCAATCTCCATCATGTTCTTCTTACATTCATACATAAATTGCTCTGGTTTCAGTTAGACCAGTTAGTTTTTTAGTGTACAAGACAGCATAGGTTGATTTGAGGCTCCAAAAATGAAAAATTCACAATGTCTTTTCTGAAGTTTGCTTTTACTCCGTTGTGACCTTACAGCATCAGGGCCCCTGGTTCAATCCTGATCTCGAATTACTGTCTCTGTGGAGTTTTCTGTTTTCCCAGTGTGGGTTTCCTCTGGGTTCTCTGGTTTCCTCTCACCTCCCAAAAACATGCCTGTAGGTTGACTGGCTATGCTAAATTGCTTAGATAGGCTCTGAATCTAGCATGACTCTGACCTGGATCATTTCTTACAAGCCAAGAAAGATACAAGCCAAAATTAATCGGAAGTAATTATTTTTTTGCTGACTGGTCCCTCTAACACTTACACGCTAACGCTTTGTTGATCACTATAAAGAAAAGGTAAAAGAATTTCTGTTGGACACTGATGTTAAGGTTAAGGTTATGGTTAGCGTTTGAGTTATTTATCTACAGAAGAACCCCACAAAGATAGTAATGTGTGGTGACAAGATTGTGTGTGTTTGTGTGTGTGTGTGTGTGTGTGTGTGCAGAGCTGAGCTGAAGACGCTAAGAGAGGAGGTGACAGATGAATATGAGGCTGATAAACAGGCGGCACTCAGCCAGCTATCTCAGCAGAGAGATGTGGAGATCATGGCAGCCAGAGAGAGCTGGCAGAGGAGGGTGGAGGATCTCCTGGAGCAGGTAGCGCCCTCTCACAGTTCTCACCTTGAGAAATGTTTGTCATTTGTCTTAATTTGTCTCAATTTGCGTCACTTTGTCACTATGTGGTTTGACATCTATGTGAAAGAGCAGCATTAAAACGCATCTGCGGTGATGAGGCACTGCTTGCTATAAATAAGTGAGATTAATATTGCGAAGCAGCCGTTATATATCTGTGTATAACCCAATCACCATGACGTATATGACAATTTCTGTACACGGCGACAAATAGTCACGTTCAGTAGGCAGTTACAGAGAATGTAAGTGATAACGCCAGAGAAAGTGTTATCAGAAAATAATGAAGAAAAACACAAACCAGGGACTGTTATTGTCTCATATCAGAGTACTTACTGACATCCCGGACGGCATTATCTCACCATGTTCTAATCATTTTTTAATTAATTACATTTTCATGCACTGCAACACATAAATCAATCCTTTCTCTGTAAAGCCAACTCTTTCCTTTCCTTTTCTTTTTAATTTTGGGGCAATAATTAAGTTGATATGTCCCAATATATTTTAAAACAGACTACCATCCAGTTAGAAATTAGTATGAATATTTTTATGGCAATGGTATACTGTAAACCACAATTAGTAAGTTATAATTAGTTATAGTTCCTATAACAGCACCACCTGAAGTCTTTTATTCCCCTTATACCACAGCAATTTGCCAATGATTACAATTTGAATTATTAATGAACACTTTATTTCTTGTATTTTACAATGATTTCTCTCGCTACTGGAAACCTGGCTAGTGTTCTAGCATTTATTTCATTAGACTTGTTCATAGAAGGGTTATTGTTTTTAAATATTCCTATCTAAGTCTAATGTGGTATTATGCCAAATTAATTGAAAAAGCAATAGCAATAAAAGCAATGAAGCAATAAGGTCAGTTAATTTTTTAAACAATATTGTTATACAGTGTGGTTATAATATTGTTTAGTATCTCGAAAGCTGCTCTACAGCAGGGCTCTTCAATCTTATCCACAAAACCTGGACGAACGTGGCTGCAGGCTTTCTTCCCAACCAAACAGGAGTCATACCTGATTCCAACAGTTTAATTAATTCATTTGGTCTCCAATCAACTATTAAGTGTGCTTCGTATTTGGTTGGAATGAAAGCCTGCAGCTACACTGGCCCTTTACTGATAAGATTGAAGACCCCTGCTCTACAGCTTTCTGTGGCCGGGAGCCAAGGAAGCAAAATTGGCTGTGCTCTCTGGCTCGGAGGGATGGCATTACTCTCTCTCTCTCTCTCTCTCTCTCTCTCTCTCTCATCTGTGAATCACAGAAGAACTTAGAGACTCACATCTGTGAGCTCATGTAGGCGGAAGAGTTGGAAAGGTGGAAGAGTTTGCATTTGGTTGGCTTCATGTCTCTCTGAGCAAGCATATGTCAGCCTTCACCCTCACAGTTTGGTAACTGTCCTATAATACGGATGAGCAAATTTTATTCATTTTTATCACATGCTTTTTTCCGGAATATAGAGCTGATCAGAAGGATAAGAGCCTTGCTCTGGACCCAGCACCAGCTCAATTCTTTTATAGACTATCCTCTGACGTCTCCAAAAATAGTCCACTCTAATTTTTAATCCGAGTCTCGAAGAAATTCTGATCAATCCCACCCACTCTTGCAGTGGCGTTTGTTTATGCAGTAATGTGCAAAAGTCTTAGGCACATGCAAAGAAATGCCGTAGAGCAAAGCTGCCTTCAAAAATAATGAAGTTAAATGTTTCTACATTTAAAAAATTCTCTAAAGAGCAGTAAACAGTAATCAATGAAACCAAGTCAGTATTTGGTGTGATGACCATTTGCTTTTTAATTGCAGTTTTATAAGGAAATGAGCTGTAAGTGTTACTGAGCATCTTGCAGAAGCAGCCACAGTTCTTCTGGAGACTTTGACTGTCGACTCGCTTCTTATTTTTGCAGCAAAACCCAGCAGCCTTCATTATGTTTTTATCTGAAAAGTGTCTCTTATGTAATCTGCTGCTTTCTTTACTGACATACAAACATTTTTCTGTAATATTTAGTTTTGTGCTGGAAAACTAATGTTTGGAATCTAAAATGTTTTTGTAGTGACTCAATAATGTAGAAGTCATAAAATAAAAACCTATAAGAAGGTTTGTACTAAAAACTAGGGTGCCTATAGGGTGCCTAAGGCTTTTGCACAGTACTGTACATGCCGAAAATATTTTCTAATAAACCAAATTTGCCAAAATATAAGTCATTTAAACCAGATCCAAGTCAATGAGTGTGGTAAACACGTCTAATATGCTCCCACGTTAATCAGCGTGGCCTCACGAGCTTGATATCTGTCTGGCCACTCCCATTTGCATGAAAAAAAACTTTTTTTATTGAGTCTTAATGAACACCTCTACCTTGTGATATTCATTGTAATGTCAGTACATTTTAGTATTTTGCATAATAGAAAAGCCTTATAATGTCTCTTAATACAACATAATCTTTCCTCTCCTATACTGACTTGTTCCAGGTGAGTCTCTTCTCATGGAAACTTCTTTCACCTTCTTTCAGTTTTCTATTTGCAGCTCGACTCATGAGCAAAGTGTAGAGTGTGCGTGTTTCAGCGCTCAGTGCTCAGTGCTCGCACAACAGAACTGCTCTCTTGTACATTCTTTCACACTTTCTATTAAAGACAAATTAAATAGATTTAAATCAGTGTTGCTTGTTTTGTAGTAAGGTGCTGTGATCGCTCCTAGATGTTCTCTCAGAGCTACAAATTGCTGTCTGCATTGCGTTAATCGGAAATTGTGTCCAGGTGTCACATCGTCTGTTGTTGTTAGCTAAACAACTTACACTAGGCTTACGTCACATAGTGTCACATGGTATCGGCTGATGGTCCGATATCCAATCAGAGTAAAAATACAAGTGGGAGTAAAAATTGTAACAATTATTTTTTTTTAAAAAAGAGGAAAGATTTCCTGAGAGCATAAACGAGATTCGTCGATATTTTTAAGACACCTGTTGAGTATATACTGAGATTACCATGCTGCAGTTTACATAAGGTAAAATGGTGTTCGACTGTATCAGGTGTTTTTTCTATTTCTATTACTTATTTAATACACTTAACCAGCTACACTATAGTGACTAAACCAACAAGATGAACAGCTAATGCATTCTCAGTGCATATCTCGTGTGTGTAAATTTACGAGCTGCTGTTGTTCTGAGTTAGCATGAAAATTAACTTGACAATTAGCAAGCTAAGTAACAATTATTTGAGCTACTTAGCTATAGGACAATCTGCACACACACACACACACATGAATAGCACAAGTTTGTGCTGTTTTCAAAAGAAACAAATGTGTAAAATTTGGTGTATGACATACGTGATGTTATGTGTGTGAAACAGTCTGCAGTGTGTGTTTTGTCCTCTGTAATTTCTCCGTCCCACATTTCAAGCAGACGCCTGTATTAAGTGCCTGCTGGCAGACAACATGCTGTAATTCAGCCCTCACTTAGACATTAATCCTAAATGAAGTTCTATTTGGAGCTCAGATGTTGTCAGGGATTAGCTGGTATTTTGTCAGGATACGCCAACAACCCAATGAACGAGTGTGGGGTAAAATAAATATAATTTAAGCCAAATATTTCATTGGGTGGCACAAATCTCAAAGCAGTCAGCGGTGTATGTTTTCCATTCCCGGTGCGTTCATCTCACAAAGTAACATGAGGGAATATGACAGCTTGTCCACTGCACTATCTCGGTCTGTCATTTAGGAGAAGAAAAAAGCTGCTGGCTCAAATATCTGTCGATAGCTCTGCTGTCGTCTTTGAGATTGCATTCAGTTTTTTGGGGTATTTTTCTTTATTACACTAGAAGTACAATTCTTTGATGTGTTTTTTTTTTCTTTTTCAAATAATAAAAAAAATCCAATTTTTTTTCCTGCTCAGTCCTTAATGGTCTACTACTAATTACATTCTTAAACTTTTTACATTCTCAAATTCTCAAACTTTAATAAAAAAAAATTTAAAAATTTTTTTTTCAGTAGTCTATAGTGCAAAACATTGTCGATTGACAACACAATTATTAGTGCGTGACAAGATAGAATACAAAAAGTATTTTTGAAAGCCAGTTAAGTAAGGAATAATACATGACAGAAATAATCAACAAAGGAGTGGTGTACTTTTTATCCGTTTATCGTTACTGGCTTGTCGGTGAAACAAGTTTCTGTTATCTCTTACGTTATAGCAGATACAAACAGTCATTTCCTCACCAGCTCCTTTTTCTTTTCTCTCTTGAAGTTTAAGTCAATAAGACAAAATAAATGGAGTACTCAAATTCCTCTATCCCTTGTCAAGAAGTGTAGAGACTACTATACAGTGCTGATACTGGAGACTCCTTACATTAATGTTAAATAAATGTCTCCTTACAGACAGAGGTGATTCTATAGTTGGCACTTTTTTCCTCTTTATTGCCATTATGTACCTAGATGTGTCAACTATAGGATGACTGTCGAAATGAAAAGAACTGACTGATGAAAATGTTAGCCTTATATAGTGTTATATTCAGCATGCAGTTCTAGATCAAGATTCCCAATTAGATAAACCATCATTACATCACTACGACAAAACACCTTTGGTAAAATGTTGGCTTTTATATTCTCTATAAACTTTACGAATACGAATTCTACCAAGAAAGTTGCTAAATAATTAAAAATACATGCTCCAGACAAAGTGCCAACTCTTAAATAGCTGCTTATCTGCTAAAATGATGTTAGGCTAGCATTACATAACTTCATGTCTTAGCCTAAAGCTGTAGAACCTTCATTATTTTTGTTATTAGATCATCTCCATGACTTACCACAGTTCTTGTTCGTCTTTTCCTCTTCTTCTTGTTTTATCATTCTTTTCTGGCTTCAAGATAGGTAAGCCATCTTCATTTTGAAATGGGCAGCAATTCAAAATAAACTTGCGCAAGTCCCACATGCTAGCGAGATGAGATTACTTTTAAATGGGGTTCCTGGTGTAGAGCTGTTCATTACCCCGGGCCCCAAGCAACTGTCCTGTAGCTATGCATCTGTATT
Organism: Pangasianodon hypophthalmus; assembly: GCF_027358585.1. Classification (NCBI taxonomy): domain Eukaryota; kingdom Metazoa; phylum Chordata; class Actinopteri; order Siluriformes; family Pangasiidae; genus Pangasianodon; species Pangasianodon hypophthalmus. Next base: position 25,765,922 of record NC_069719.1, on the reverse strand, counting down.
TTCTAACATATTTAGCTATGGTTTTTTTTCATAGGTTTCTAGATGACAAACAAATATTGCTTGGTGTGTGCCTTTTATGTCCAATAGAGATCCTTCTCAAGCCATACACAGATTTGGGTAACCACATTATGCCATTTTTTGCCCCACCCTAGATTGCCACCCCAGTAAAACCATTGGATCTAACCTGGCCACACCATTGTAAAAAAGTCTGCACCCTTCTCAACACCGGCTCTCTGGTGGGTCTGGGATGTAAAATTTTTAGTTGCTTTAGTCACAACATAATCACTGAGCTAGCAGTGCCAAGATTAAATTATTTAAATCCACATTTAGATGATGATTTGCTGGCTCCACAGGCATGATGTGATTTCCTGAAACTGATCTACAGAAGATGAAGCTGCAAAGAAATCTGATTTTTGTTGGCCTTCCCATGGATCCGGATATTGCATCTTGGTTCTTGCAGGATGTAATTTAGTACTGTGTTATTAACAAGATGTAGTCGCAGGCCGTAATCCCGTTTTTATCTCTGAGGATCTCTGGTTTTTCAGGTGGCCCTGCAGATATTACATAAATGCCTACAGCTATTTTAAGGCATCTGAGTGCATCTTGGTGTTTTAGAAAGAATGAAGTGAATATTTTATAAGATCAGTGCACTTGCTGTCTTTACTTTTGAATTTCGTCTTACATAAGGGTTCATGTAAAATAATGTATTGATTTCTACAAGGACAGAAATGATGCTGTGATCCGTTGGTCATGTCTGGCGTTATGAGTCATGTTGTAAACTGCATTATGTAAACCACTCGGAGTTTCATCTCTGTAAATGCCTTCTAATGAAAAAAAAAATCCTATTACCTAGAGGAAATAAAAAATTACATTTCTTTAAATTGCATAACAATTTTAAAGATACAGCCAATATATCCTATCTGTCAGGCACAGACACACTTTGGAAGCAAGTATATGGTTTTATTGACCAAAGCAGACAAATCCAAAAGGGCAAACCAAAACAAAGTCAGTAGACAGGTAGAATGTGAGGTAATCAGTAGAAAGATGAAATTAAGCTAGACAGAAAATCAATCAACAATACAGACCGGGATAATACCGAAAAAGCATATACACAAACAAAAAGTTCAGTAACGTCACAAGTAGAATGAGAGTGGCAAGACTTCGCAAAAACTACTGTTGTTATGCTGTGTACCAGAGCTTCAAAGTGTGTATTGAGAAATTAGGGTACTTCTAGTTATTACTGATAAGTCAATGGTCCAGGGAACTAGAATGTGGTAGGAGATCATGTGATGAGTCACGTAACCGGGTTTGTAGTTTGTTATTTTGGGAAATCTGGGAGTTCGTGTTGGTGGAGCAGACACTTTTTTTAAAACATTTTTTAAGGGAAATGAGAGCTAATTTAATTGGATAGTGTAGAGGCATGCCTAACCACACTTCTTCATAATGTATTCCTCTTGTCTCCACCCCTTTTTACACTTACACTGCCCTGGGCTTCAGTTCTTTATTGCGATTGTTGTTAAGTAGCGTTTGTTCATTTGCTTTGATATTACTGACAGTGTTTGTGTGTGTGTGTGTGTGTGTGTATGTTAGATCTCCTTACTGAAGCAAAGTCTGGAGCTGCAGCTCTCACAGTCGAACAGCGCTCTGCAGCAGTTACAGTCTCAGTTCACTCAGGAGCGACAGCACTTGGCACAGGAGCTGCATGAGTTAGCGCTGGAGCATCAACAACGAGAGTGCCACCTGCAGGACGCCCACTGCTGCACCATGCAGGAACTGGAGGAGGAGCGCCAGCTTGAGCTTAGGGTAAGCACACACAACACACACACGTGTCTGTATGTTGACTGAGCTAAAGCAAATACTTTCTAACTCATTTAAAGACAAGAAGTGCTGCTATGTTTACAGTTCATGCCTTGAGCAGCCATGTTGATTTGACGTCACGTGCTGAACTCGGGGTTGAGACCTTTCCGAGTTCCCAAGTAGGAATTCTGAGTTGAACAGGTTTTCCTGTTACCTAGAGGAAATTAAAATGAAATGAGCCCCCCTTCAGTGGCCCTCTGACCCAGGTTATTTCTTTAAATTATATAGCAGATACATCCAATACATCCTAACTGGGAGGCACAGACACGGTTTGGAAACAAGTGTATGGTTTTATCGACTGAAGCAGGCAAATCCAAAAGGGCAAAACAAAACAAAGTCACTAGACAGGCAGAGTATGAGGTAAGCATCAGACAGATGTAAATATGCTTGACAGAAATACCAAATGATAATAATAGCAAAAAAAGCGTACACAAACAAATGACTCAGTAACATGACTAGTGGAACGAGAGTGGCAAGACTTCGCAAAAACTACTGATGTCATGCTGTGTACTGGAGCTTCAAAGTGTGAAAAATTGAGAAAGTAGGGTACTTCTAGCTCAAGTAGGAATTCTGAGCTGAACAAGCATTTTCTTTGGTTTTTATTCTTTGGTCGGATGTCAAAAATTACAAGTTACAAATTTAGCAAATGCAGCACAGGTTGAATTTTTCCTTTGCTGTATTTTTCCATGCTGTAATAGTTTGCATCATGGTTCCAGTAGCACCCTGCTAATACTGAACAGGAACTCATCCAGGAACTGGATGAAATCAGGTATTAGTTCCTCGAGCTGGACAGAAAATTTTCTATTGTGTTCTCAGTCCAGAGTGTTTAGCCTTAGTCACTTAGATGTAGCTAGTATGCTGATCTAGGCCTCAGGAAGGTAGGAGAGATTTCTGGAGTGTTCTGTCACCTTGCGAAAGGTTGAATGTTATTAAAACTGTGCGGGTGTAGTTGATGATGTAATGAGACTAGAACAAGCAGAAAGCATCATGCAGAGCCTAAGAGCTTTTTTCTCAAGCTGGTGGTCGAGAGAGTCCTTTTTATAAGCTGCTTTTGGCTTGGATTACCAAAAAAATAAATAAATAATGCAGAATGGTAGCTTTCATCTCATAACACTTGTGTATATAATGATGCAGGCTTCGGATGGCCTGTTTTGGGGCTTTTGTGGGTGGACTGTGGGATGCGCTTGGTTAAAATAGAGCAGCTACTCAGCAGGCATTTGGTAAAAGTGTGAGAAACGGATTTGTCACGATTTGTTGCATAATGAAAAGTAGGAATAGCTTTTGTGTAATGTTGTGTATCTGCGTGTTTGTCTGCTATAAGGCAAATCACAGGTTTATACTAACATTCTAATTTGTTATCGTTTCTATAGTAACAGCTACTTCACAAGGCTAATAATGAACGAATTAAACATGTTATTTAACAAAGTAAAACGAATAGCCGTCTGTGAGTCGATGTTTATTTAATTTTATGGAAGCCGTCTTTGTAACAGTGAAAGTTTCTGTTGTTGATTATTTTGCCATAACAGCACACCCAAAAGTGTTTTATTTCTTGCATAAATTTTAACATGGACATTGTTATTGTAGTGTTAACTTTGCTAGAATTCAATCAAGGATTTAGGCGACTTGGTCCAAACTAGAGTTAATACAATTAATACTGATGGCGTAACACCTATGGTTGTGCTCGGTGTGTGTGTGTGTGTGTGTGTGTGTGTGTGTGTAGGAGCTGGAGGACCGGCTGAAGCAGGAGCAGCGTGAGGAGCTTCATGCGTTGAGAGAAGCCCACAGACAGACGCTGGAGATCTTGCAGCAACAGTCTGATCAGGAGCTGCAGACTCTGCGCTTCGAGCTCGAAGATGAGGGAAAGGCCATGCTGGGTATGATTTAACACACACACACACAAACACACACACTATTACCACACTAGTCCACCATTCAGTAATCATCATAAGTGTTACGCTGAAACATACCAGGATGTGATTCACAAGTGAGCTTTGAATCAGTTACGGTTGTGTGTACAGGACAAATGTTTCACCTTTTTGAGTTTTGTATGCCATTCATTTGATTGAATATCTCTCTGTGAAAAGTATAATAAATATAATGGGAACATGTGTTTTTGTTTTTAATTAATTTAACAAGAACAGATTTTTCAGTCCTGTATTACTCTCCTGTCCTAACAGCCCTAAAATGAATTCATTTCTTCAACAATTTTAGCTGTTTTCAGATTCATTGAGCAGCAGATGGTGTCTATTATCTGTTGTATGGTGAAAGTGGCAAGACTTCGCAAAAACTGCTGATGTTATATTGGGTACCAGAGCTTCAAAGTGTTTATCGAAAAACTAGGGTACTTCTAGGTGACGCTTTGTATCAATACATCAGTACTCCAGGAAACTAGAACAAGGTAGCAAATCATGTGATGGGTCATGTGACTGGGTTGGTAGTTGTAATATTAAGGCACTCGTTTTAATATGTTATTGTTTTTATAGTAACAGCTTATACACAGGGACTTGTACAGAGGACACTGCACATAATCTAAGACTAATAATAAACACATTTTTAAAAAAACATGCTGTTAAGTAAAGTGATTAATCACTGTGTATACAAAAATAATGCACATAATGGGGGAGTAGCAGTACTCCGCTGTGCATTGTGTCACATTAGACCCTCCAGGCGTGCATTATTTTCATACAACAGCACAGTGATGTTGGAGTGAGCTATTCATCACATAGAATAAAAAGTATTTTGTTAATAAGTGTTATCAGTGGTAATGCTGGCAAATAGTTGTGGTATAAGAGGAATAAAACACTCTGGAATGTTGATTTTGGAAAATAACTTCTAGGTAGTAACAGTGAAATCACCAAACTGGGATAGACTCTGGATATATATATATTCCGGTTTGTACTAACTCTATATAAATTCCTGTATTAGTGTGTTTCACATGTATGCTTGTGTGTTTGTGTGTGTGTGTGTGTGTGTGTGTGTGTGTGTGCTGTAGCCTCTCTGCGATCCGAGCTGAATCACCTGCATGCTACAGCTATTGAGCACCTGAGACAGAAACACCTGCAAGAAAAAACAGTGGCCAAAAGAGAGGTGGACAAAACAGTGGAGTGCTGCAAACAGCATGTAAGTGACACCCACACACACACACACACACACACACACCCACACACACACACACACACACACACCTCTATACCTACTCATTCACTTTACACACATTGACTGCACTACAGACTGCAGAGCTCTAATCAAATCTGCTAGAAACTGAAAATAAATATAGTTCATTACACCACAGTGCCACTGAATTCTCAATTCTGATTGGTCAGAAGGTGTTGATTAATTTTCTGTAACATCAGCCTTGAGAGTAGCTCCAGCTGGGTTTATATCAATGAGCATATTCTAACAAGCTGTCTTAATAACTTCAAGAGAAAGTGAAGGATTGAGTGTTTATATCCGCTGTAATGTAAGCGAGAACTAGTTGATGGTCCACACCATTAAATGTAACTATAAATGGATAAAAAAAAAGTACGTTTTGTTGAAATAATAAAATTGTTAATGTTGGCAGATGTTGGCAAAGAGCAATAAAACACTTCAGGACATGCTGTTATAGGAAAATAACCAACTTCAGGGTGTTGAATTCAGTAATTGTGTTTATTCCTTACATTGAATCCAGACCTGATCGACGCACCATCTTACTCATTTAAGTTTACAAAATTCATTGTCCTTCGATCCAAACTGTTTATTGTCAATTATGTCAAAATGTCTTAAACACTACTGATTATGTCTCTCAGTTTGGTAGCAGTTCTCCTTCTTTAATTACTGTAATATATTTAAGGCTCTCATATTCTCAAAAACACAAGAGTCATAACTTATACAATAGTTGGCCAAGTTTCAGTGGATTCTGGGTTTCAGTCTGTGTCCTGGTCAACCCTTCATTCAGGGCAAGAATATGTTTAAAACTGCACACTACAATCTTGTTCCTAACTCTGAATAAAGCCTCAGAACTCAAACATACTCTCTGGGAAATGTTTTATTACCACTGACATCTCTGGCTTGCTCATTCGAGGTCTAGATCTGCATGTGGATTTCTGTAAAATGAATATAAACATAACATGGCTAACTCAGATAAATGAACTTGACAAGATATTTTAGAAAAGCACTCATGCAACAGTTAGATCTGTTCCACTAATTTGATTGGACAAGCAGCATTCCAAGAGTTTGTATCACTCCGCTTGTCTGAATTTTCTGTGTAAAATTCCAATTTTATAGCACTAGTCAGTTACTGAAACTGTTACTATAGTAAAGTTAGCAAAATCATCAGCAGACATGGAGGATGATACATTTTTTATGAATATAACTTTTGACCTAAAATATGAACGCTTGTCAGACGAAGATGAAAAGGAGGAAGGGAAGCCAATTTCAACCATACCAACCAAATTTCAAACAAACAACATATCGGAAGATTTAGACATTCTGGTGAAAAGCCAAAATGAATCTAATACTGCAAGTCAAAAATTATGATTTAACTTTAAAATCATCAAAAAGTAAGAGTTAAGGGACCTTTATGGATCCATTCAGACCAGTAAGGGAGAGTGCTGACACTGGAGACTCCTTCCAAAAATGGCTAAATTAGCAAATATTGCCGTGTATCTTTTTTTTTAAAGTTTGTTTATGTGAAGCATTTATGTGAACCTTTTGACCAATCATAATTAAGAATTAGACACACCCACCAGCACAATAATGTAAAAAGCCAAATAGTACACATGGTTTGCACAAATTTTAGCAAAGAAACAAAAATAGGTTTTGGTACTCAGTTTTGGAGCTGACTTTATAATATTTCATGAAAGATGACAGGAATTTATAAATCATATAAAGAGATGATGTTTAATGGTTTACAGGGAGCGAGTGAAGACATGCATGCTGACTCTGTTCCAGTTTTACTTTGTAGACAGAAAGATAGATACGCAAATAGAGAAAGAAACAGAAACACAGAGAGATGATGAATCTTCCTAGCTGGATTTATTAAAAAGCAGAGGATGCGACGCATCTGTGCCTCTCCCTGAGTTAAGCACGGAAATAAACGAGGCTGTCACGAACAGATAGCAGCTACAGGAGCCTGAGCTCGCTCGTGACAGTGATGAATTTGCTTCAGGATAAGCCCCACTTTACTGGAAAGTGAACAATGAAAATGAAGAATAGGAGAAGTTAGTGTCCTTCGCACATTTCCATTTTCACATTAATCTTACATTCTCTCTTATTCTTTCTGTCCTTCCTTGTGGGGAAGCTATAATATTAATAATACAGCACAGTGCTTAGCTGTTTCGCATGACATACCTGTTTAATATTTTGCATATGCAGTTTCTAAAAAATTCAGTCGAATCTGTGATGAGTAGTGCACTGTGCTTTTTTTAATGTAAGCTGAATTTAGATTTTCAGGTTGTGCTTCAATTCTATTTTTAACGCCCTCATTATCTTCCTCAATCTGGCTATAGACTTCAGGAAATGTAGTGTAATGTACCTTCTATTTTTTTTTACTGTAAAAAAAATAGCAGGCAAGGCTGTTTAAAGATGTAAACAAGGGCAATAAAATACTTTTTTTTTTTTTAAATGTGCTAGATTCAAATCAGATTTTATGAATTTTGTGTAGCCAATTAATCAGATATTACTCATTACTTTATATTTTGACTTAATTTCAAGCCAAACAGCATTCAACATGTTCAGAAAAAAAGTAAAGTTAAACTAAAAAATGAAGAATAATCTACAAACGACACATAGAAACGAACAGCTTCGAAAAGTTCGGCCATTTTGTTTTTAGCCAGTAGCTGCACTGGAACGAACATTAAAGACTATTAAAGAACATTAAAAACATTAAAACTGAAAGATAGACGCTTTAGAGAGTAGATGTACACACAGCGTCTTTTTAGTTCTGCATTTTCAAACCATTTCAACAATCTCAAGCTAATGTAATAATAGTCAGGGTTTGCTATTAGCGTCTAAAAACAAAAGTGCAAGAACTTCTTTTCTGACTCGCCATTTTCCAGGGATTTTATATGAATGAGAATGTAAGAAATAGTAGAGATGTTGATGCAAACAAATTTCACTCAAAGTTCCAGACAATACGAGGCATTTGCTCTTCGTTACAGAGAATCGGCAGAGAATGAGCTGAGCCGCAGAGAATCGGCTCAGCTAGCTAGCAAGCTAGAAGATGACTAGCATAACTAAAGGACTAAAGGACTAAAGTGCTGCCGCTTCGTTCCCACTATCAGCATGTAGTTAAACGGCATTGTGGGTAACATCAGTGTCAACCGTCAATGTCAATGAAAGAAGGTTAAATTAAAAACTCAGAATTGTATTATTAAATAAATCACGGTGGATTTTTCCTTTAAGTTGCTATAAGTGCTAAAGAAACATTTCATTAACGTTTCCAGAGTATATAAACGCTATGAACTTGGCAAAATCAGATATGAACACTTGAGTATGCAGTCATCATCCAGTCTGTGTTGAGACTCGGACACTTTGTTTGCTTTTAATTCTGTGATTTTTGCTCGTGTGTATTTCAGGAGCAGGATCTGCTGACTCGGTTCTCAGACCTGCAGCAGGAGGCGAACTGCAGGAAGAACCGTGTCACTGATTTGGACCATGAGATTCATTCTCTGAACGAAACCATTAGCACGTTGACCAAAGAGCTGGAGCTGAAGGGGAAAGAAGTTCTGCGTGTCCGCAGCGAAGCCAATCTGCAGATCAGGTCTGTTTACTGAGCATTAATCCAACACACACTTACATATAAACAACACTATGGCTCTTGAACACAGCAGTTTTTTTTTTATGATTTTGGATTTTTTTCTTGCATAACGCTTAGCTCTTTGATGAGTAATGATGAGCTGCTTTATTTGCTAATTGAACAATGATACGTGCATGTATCTGATGCATTGTATCAGCATCGAGAATAGGTTAACAATATATAGGCACACACATGTGCATAGCGAGTCAAAGCAATTGTTGGATGAAAGTCTATCTTAATAAACAAGGTCTATTCATTAAGCATCCCTGGAACAAATGTTTTGAGCAAGACAGCACATGTACTCATGACAAATGTTTTCCTTCTCAGAACAAGTGAATCATTTAAAAATTTGCTCACAGCTTTCCAACATCGTTTTTCCTTTTTTTTTTATAGACCCGCTAAGTTGTGTCGCTTCAGATGCATCCGTGAGGTCATTTGGTACAACATTTATGGTCATTGGTGACAGTGAATAAGTGAAATTCTTGTAAACGATTCTTAAATAATGACTGTAATATTGACATAAATCAATTTATTTAATAACATAGTGTGTCAAAATATTGTCAAAAACTGCATGAAGCTAGATCCAACCAAGGAAAAAAAGCGCCTGGCTAAATCTCTTTGCTCTTTTTTTTTCACCTACACTGATGTTAGGAAATTGTTTTAAAAATTGGTTACGGTTCAAGAGATCACCCACGAATGTTAGAGTATTGTTTATAGATAAATTTCAACTTATTAGTATAAACCTTGGCTTAAGTTTTATAATCTATTGTTAAAATCTATTGGGTTTTTTTTCTTAATAAAGTATCTTCTCAGGTTTACAGATTAAGGGATATAATTCCCTCTCAGCAGTCAATACATTCTTAGTTCATATAAAATAACAAGTTTTTATCGATTCATCAAAATTGAATCTAAATTTCTATGGTCCGTTCATTTTCCATTTTTTTCCATTTTTGAATTGAAATTTTTTCTTGATTTTATAGTCAAACAAGAGTCATGTAGATTTTTATAATAACAGAAGTATAACATTGTATTTTATTGTCTGCAAACATAAAGACAAACACAAAACGATGTTACATAGTTAAATAGTGCAGGGTGTTTATGGTGAACTATTTATGGAAGAGCTAAAAATGCACTCGTTCTTTCCCCCTTCCCCAAAAGCAGCTCTTTTCATTTCAGATACTCTTTATAAGACATATTAGCTTTGGATATCAAGCCATTGGTTTTACTAAAGAGATTTTACCTAACACTAAAAGCCTTTTAGCTTCTCTTAGCAGCAATGTATCTCACTTTATATTGAAAATACTCACATTTTTGTCTAGTGTTATTGCTAGAAATTTCCTTAATTAGCTCTGTAATCCTTTCATTGAAACCATACAGTATTTCAGGAGAGTGTCGTTAAACATCTACCCAACTTTAAAAAAAAAAAAATTGCTTGTGATCTAACAAGGGTGCCAGTAGTGAGCCAGTGAGAGACATCTTCAACAAGATGGAGGGATGAAGTGAGGACTAAAAAAAGGTCTTGTGCAGCAGCTGCTCGGATGTTACACATTCCAGCCAGGACATTGTACACTAGAACACAACACATTCACATTCACAGCAGCCATTTGTGAAAAACATTCTTCTCAGCGGTCATTATTAAAGGGACCAACTGATGGCTCCTGAGATTCACTGCAGTGTTATTAGTCTGAAAAGAAAACACTTCATGTTACAGTTCGCAGCTTGTCATTCGCTAACATTATATAAGTAATTTAAGCAAAGGCTACTAATTACTTGATAAATCGTGCAACTTGCAAGTGATGAATAAGAGTTGAGTATAAAAATCTTTAACGTAGGTAGACAGAGTAAACATAGGAATATCTATATTTGCAAGACATGAGTAAATACAAGAAATATGAAGTAGGAAACTAGAAAAATGAGGCTTAGTAATGCACGAATACAATTGAAAAGACTTGGCAGTGATATATTGAATAAACAAGGTATCAGTAGCCAAACTAACCAGAGCTAAACACGGAAGAGGTGAACACAATCAGGCAACAAACCATTGACAGGGCAGGGAAAAGTTAAAGTTACAGCTTTATAAAACGCTGACAGTGGAGACTCTTTTCACAAATGTTAACTAAACATTTTTAATGCTACAGCACAAATCAGCACAAACTAATAGCTATACTATGATACATACAGTATGATACTAGTTCAATGCTAATCTGGTTGTATTTCAGAAACTTGTTTTGGAGGGAATTTTTTTTAGCACCACAAAAAGGAAGAAAAGAAAAATGGAATAAATTGTGTTCGTCGTCCTTTTCCATTTCAATTACAGTTCAGAAAACGAAAGTGTCATACAACGGATATGCCACAAGTGAAATGAAATGTTTTTATCGTATGCTGGCGAAGGGAAGCACAAATTTGCAAGTCTAGTGTGTGTGTGTGTGTGTGTGTGTGTGTGTGTTTGTGTGTGTGTGTGTGTGTGTGTGTGTGTGTGTGTGGTGTAATTTAGTTGAAGGGCTATTTTTCTTGATAAAAAAAAGCCTCTCCAGCAGTGCAGCCATAAAGGTTAATTCAGCAGGCATTAAGAGGGCAGAGGAAGTGATTTTCTCTGGCAGGCCCGAGGCGGAGTGAAGCGGTATCTCTCTCTCTCTCTCTCTCTCTCTCTCTCTCTCTCTCTCTGCAGCTGATTTTACTCACAGCACTCAGTCTGTTCTCAGGAATAAACCACACAGCAGACACCAATAAACACATTTCCTCCACACATCTATTGACCAAATGAGGAGGTATTATGTAAGGTTTTCTTTATAATCCTAAAGTGAAATTCGGAAATTGTGGAAATTCGCCGCCTGGAATGAATGCACCAGCTTTAATAGTGTATATCAGGTAAAAGTCTGAGCGTACACACACACACACACACACACACGCACACACACACACACACACACACATACTCACACACAATTCTTTTTACTACCAGTTTTTATTATTTAGAAATGGTTTTCCTTTAGCACTGTGAATTTCTTTCTTTCTCGCTCTCTCTCTCCTTCTGTGCCCACAATTTTATTAGAGTCTCGCTCCATTTATTAAAATTGAATTACAAGACTGCACTGCATTGTGTTACCTTTAACCAGCTCTAAATTGTATTATATTGAATTCTTAAGTGCATTAAATGAATCCTTTAGACATCAGAACATCTCTCAGTCCCGGAAATAAAAACACACACAAACACACACAAACACACACACACACACACACCTAGTTGATTGCCAACTTTCTTTTTTTCATGCATTTTCATTGTATTGTCCTACCTATAGATTTAAATTTTTTTAATCCTATGTTGTGTTTTGAGCCATTTAAAAATAACATTTCTAATTTCAGAAATTTCCATTTTTTTCTCAGTTTTCTTTCTTGTTTGACTGCTTCCAAATTTATTCTTACCCAATTAAAAAAAAAAACGGTACTAAACGGTACCATTCCTCGGCACTGGGGTTGTACCTCAAGTCTACTTTTTGTACCTTTATTTTTAGTATGCATCTTTTACCTAGAAAGGGGTATATAGTATACGTTTAAAGCTTTACTCTAAAAGATAATTACTGTCCAAATATGTTCCTTAAATCTAAAGGGACACCATATATACCAGGTGAAAAATAAACATTGTGGGTTTAAAAGATAAGGGGACCACACCAGCACCATGGAAAGTGTAGTACAGTGTAGTACTATTTATTTATGGCATTAAACAGGGACATTAGTATGACAAAGAAGTATGTTTTTGGGAGGTGGGAGGAAACTGGAGAACCCAGAGGAACCGCACATGGACACGAGGAGAAGATGTGAAACCAACTTGAGCTTGAGATCGGGATCGAAGTTGGGATCCTGAAGCTGTGAGGCGGCAATGCTAACCGCTGATCTAATAAACGTTGAGAATTATGATGTTGAGTGGATTAACATATTTACACTTTGCTTCATGTTCTGAATGCTAATTGTGAGTTACTCATGAATTGTGTTTGCAGGGCTCATGAGCAAGATCTGTCTAAGAGGCATGAGAGGGAGATAGGCGAGCTCAACTCAAGCCACAACAGAGAAACACAGATCATGTTGTCTGATTTTAACAAAGCTCAGGAGCTGCTGAAGGACAAGATCTCCGCTCTGCAAATCCTGTAAGTTCAACAAAATCGCATCTTTTTTTATTACGCTTTACAATATTATCATGATATTGAAGCCGTTTTGGAATTTTTAATTCACTACTTCATTTCACTTGTAAAGCGCTAAATAAAGTAATGGCTTTTTCCACAAGAGTTGAATTTAATTGGAGTTTAATCATCAATTGTTGCTGGGTAGAAAAGTTAACATTTCCACCTGTCTGTAGATGTTACGTTAGCTAGCTGGAGAGAAGCATGCGGATGAACACTGCCAATCTACAAACACAAATATGACAGTTTAACTTGCATTAGTTAATTTCTATTTTTCATGAGAATTTGTCGGAAGACAGCTGGCCTTATGGCCTTACAAACAGAACAGCTATTAGCTTGGGAGAACAAACACTGCTCAGAAATACACACACCTCAGGGGGAGGGAGGGAGGGAGGGAGAGACAGAGAGAGAGAAATATATGTGGGAAAACAAGGTTCAGGTGTGCCACATCAGCTATTACCCATCTCGCACATACACCTGTGCAGTCTCACGCTAACCACCTGCTACCTGCTACCTCCATACTAACAGTTTTGTGTGGTTGAATATTATGATATATTACGATATATAACTATTTATCAGCACCTGCCTACTTAATACCCAGGCTGCAGCTAACACTAGCTACTAGCTACTACTAGCAAAGTAATAAATTTTAAAAATAAATATTTAAAAGACTTTTGGTTTTCCACCACGGGAATGTCTCAGGACAGAGTACATTGTGTTTTTCAGTTTTTTGGCAACAAGCTGCATTTTTTTTTATTTGTGTGTTTTATTATCTCCAAGAGAAAGTGAGGGAATGAGTCATTCATTAATAAATAAAAATTGCAGTCTGGGAGATTGCTGTGCTCTAAGAGGAGTAAAACCCAGAAAAACAGGAAACAGCACACTCCATTAGGTTTTATTCCTTACCAATGAATTTATATTTGGGTGGAGGCTGTAACAGGAATTCAAAAGTGAAGCCAAAATGTCTCTGAGGTCCTCTAGTGGCTGGCTTTCAGTACAATTTTTAACCCCGCCCATTCCCTTGTTAGTGAAAGGGATAGGACCCAAAGTTACATTTTAAGTTCCATATCTACAAATTATTTTTGGGAATAATGTGGTGTCAGTTGACCGTAATATCTTCCTTTGAAGATGGATGGAAAATAACACAAAACAGATTGAGATTAAATTACTGGTGCTTATTATTAGTGCGTCTTTCTACATTCGAAAAGGAAGATCAATGTAAATTATGAAAGTAATTCAGAACCATCCAATGACGTTTGTGTACGCAGCTGCATATGGCAAATTATATAAACAATTTGAAATTATGCATGTTTAATTCATATTCTTTCTGTTTGATTTAGTTTACCCCTATGTGTTAATTAACACATTAACTAACAAACATTACACTAATGTACTTAAGGTGGTCGTTATTCACTCAGGAATTCATAAGACTCACGTCGTAGTTAAGGTTAGATCTTCATTAGTTCATGATTAGTTCATACCTTAACTCATCATTAGTTCCTATTTAAGTAAGTATTAATTCAGGTATTAGTACATGATTGTTCATCTACTGTTATTGTAAAGTGTCACCAAGTTACTTATCACTGAATGAGATGAAATTAGCAGACACGTTTTCATTTTATTTACTGTAGGAGTCTAATTCCCTTTTTTTTGTCTCCCTTCCAGCTCAACATTTGTTCTTTAAGGAAATTAAAACTGATATTAAGAACTGAATGTAAGAATTAAATGATTTCTATTCTGTAGTTCACAGTGCATTTGAATGCTTGTGTGTGTGTGTGTGTGTGTGTGTGTGTGTAGGCTGGAGGGCACGGAGGAGAAGTTTCGGAACCGTGAGAGCAGACCAGAAGATCTGAAAGCGATCGCTGAGCTCAGAGAGATGGTGGCTGAAAGAGAGTCTCTGGTCAAAAAGTTGGTGGTGAGTGTGCGCTCACTGCTGTGCGCCCTTACACACCTTCTCACACACGGTTTCACACTGTCTCCTTCGTTTCAGGATGATAAGAAGTTCTACCAGCTGGAGTTGGTGAATCGAGATACGAGCTTCAATAAAGTGTTTAACACCAGCCCCAATGTGGGGGTCATTAATCCACTTATAAAGGTAATAACGTCACTCTGTATTAATCACAAACTCAGAACGGTGTTACAGATGAAATCTGTGCCTTTTAACCCTTAGAACCCAATCATTACCATTTGCTGGTATTTTTTCCTCTTAAAATACACTCCTTTTTTTATTATTATAGTGAAATGAGAAAGTTTTAAATCCCTTAGATTTCTGGGTAAAAAAAGAGCAATGTATTTCTATTTTACAGTTTATCAACAAACATAAATTCCATATTCAATGAATGTGTTTCTTATTAAATTCCTAATTACAGCATACAGCATAAATATTACAGCAGCTCTGTCTGAGTGAACAGTTATTAAGTGTTATTTAAAGCATGAAAAAATTAAACAGGCATTCTCAAGCAGTTTGCTGCGAAAAATAAAAGTTAATGGTCAACAGGAAAAGTAGGCAATTATCATATAATCCAAAACTGAAAATATTCACAGAACTGATGATTGAACTAAATATTAAACTGTTTAGACCAACAGCAACAGTGAACATTGTTTAGAAAGGGAAGAAACATAAACACGAAGTTATGACCAATCCGCCAATAACACTTTTTATTTATTAAAGAATGACACAGTACTTTTTATCAGTTTATAGTTACATTTAATGTTCCATAGAGTTCCATGGAGTTCCCCGTGTAGTTATCAGTTACGTTATAGTACCTATAAACAGTTGTTTCCTCATGTTAAGTGAAAGACTTTCTCCTGATGGAAAACATACTGACTACTACAGAGTTGACACTGGAGACTCCTTCCATAAAAGTTAGATATTTTTTGTCCATAATTAACAAGACCCTGTAAATTAATTAAGTAGA
Organism: Pangasianodon hypophthalmus; assembly: GCF_027358585.1. Lineage (NCBI taxonomy): Eukaryota > Metazoa > Chordata > Actinopteri > Siluriformes > Pangasiidae > Pangasianodon > Pangasianodon hypophthalmus. The sequence continues at coordinate 25,750,194 of NC_069719.1, read as the reverse complement.
ATTAACTTTTAAATCAGGGGTTCTAAAACTTTTTGTAGCCTTTAAATGTTAAATGAATTCCACAGACCCCCCTCAGTATAAATTTATTTCATTACTGAAATATGTACAACATATTTTGGCTATGCTTTGGAAGCAGAGATTATTTTATTCCTGAACGTTAATTATAAACTATTTTTAGGCCTTGAGTTTTGATATTAAACCCATTCAATCCAAGGGGCCAGACACGTAAGCTAAAAACTATAAAAACCAAATAAATTTGATTATTTTCATAATAGTGGGCTGTGATTTCCACCACTGTTTCTAAATTGAAACATATAGACCCCCTGTATATAATTCACAGACCCTCGGACCTCACATTGAGACCCAGGGATATAAACCTGTGCCAGACTACTTATAGAAAATGAATCAACAGTTTCTGACCAATCAGAAACAAGAATTGAACAGCGCTGGTGTCATGGTATTTTTAAATTTATAGTAACATGAATTACTATATATATATATATATATATATATATATATATATATATATATATATATATATATATATATAAAAGAACTCAAACTTGTTGTGCTTGTAGCCGTCAATGTTTCGAGGTATATTTGTGCTGAAAATTCTAGATGTGTAAGATTTATTGCCCCAAATCACAAAAGTAGAAGGTAGAACCTGTTAGCTGTTAAAGAACATCCGAGAACACACACACATGCTTCTCTTACCATCACTATATAACATTTACACAATATACACAATTTTATATATATATAGTTAGCTCAGGATGCCATGAAGCTTAATAATAATGCTGCGGTTCTAAGGGTACTAAGGAGTTCATGTCCCTTTGTCATAAATAATATGTATATTTCAAATGCACAGCCATTTTTTTTGCATTAACACCCTGATGATTTTTTTATTTATTTATTTATTTTGCATTAAGGCAAATGCTGACTCCTGAAATACTGATGCATCCCATCCAATAAAATTTAGGAATGGGTTATTGTGCATGAACAATTTTTTTTTTTTTTTTTTAACTTTTTTGCCTTTTAGCTGTCTAACTCTCATTGCCATGACGTGTCCATGTGATCTCCTTTGTCAGCATCTAATTTTAGCCATGTTGCCACATCGATCTCTCCTTTTGCTTTCCAAGCCATTCTCTCGTCATTTATCTCGTCCAGAGTGGTGTCTTCATTCTTTCAGCTCACCAAGCTGGAAGATAAAAGCTAGCCCTATATTAGTAATTGAATAATCCCAGAAAAAAAAAAAAAAAAAAAAAAAAAAACGTTCTGTTTGTGTCCTTTCGATATAGCATAAGAGTAGAAAAGCTGCAATCCGATTCGTCAGCTCTCCAAACCTAAGTGTTGTGGAAGTGGAAGGGAGAGGGGCGGGGCCTACCAGCCTAGAGTCTGTCCCAAGTTCCCCCAATCAGCATGCAGAGCACAAAGCTCCGTCCCTGACCCTGCCCACGCGGAGGTGAGCCCCGCCTCTTCGTCCAGCGTCCGTCCTCTCTCACACACGCTCACCATAACGAGAGGCGTATTTGCCATTGGTTTGATCACACAGCCATAACTGTGTTTGCTTTTAATTTTTTTTTTCTCATTTTTTTTCCACTCTTCAATGCATCTTGTTGACACGATGCACATAAAGAGTGTTTGTGTTGCGTACTGATTTGAAGCATGGACATTCCTGGACATTTATATCACTGTCATGTATGAGCAGAGAGTGTAGCACGTTCACTGAATTCCACCTAGCGATTGGCGTACGCATACACACTGTGTGATCGTTAAAAAAAAATGGCATTGGAATGGAAAAGCGAGCATGCCGTAGTGTGGACGTTCTCCTTTTCTTGTGTCCATTGTTTTGTTTTTTTTAGGATTTGCATGTTTCAATATGTGGATGTGATGCATAGCAACACCAGTGTGAGTGTATCTGTTTCTTTTCATCTTTCTTTCATGTCTTTGGTGTTTCTGCCTTTAATTTTTAAAAGGAGGTTTTGCTAAATGTGTAAAGTTGGGGCTTTTGTTATTATAGGACCATGTTCAGACTTGGAGACTTAATTTAAACTTAAGTTACATCAATATTTACACTGGAAAGTTCCTGGTATTCAGAGTCGGGTTATGCGGGTACTTCAGTTGATTTTCCCCAATCAGATAATTACAGAAAATGTATTATCTCTTCATTACATTCACTTAATTTAATTCACTTAATGCTGAATATAGTCCGTAGGGTCCAGAGGTTAATCCACTAATTAGTTTTTCATCAGTTTCATCAGTTCTTCATCCAAAATTTAGTCAAATTATATTTCTCAAAAAAAGATTCCATGTTTGTTAACAAATATTCACAAAATGTGTTAGATTTTGTATATAAATGAACCCCTTTATTGGTGGTAGAGTCAGAACTTTGTGGTCCAACTAACTATTTTAATCAAATTTATCCTTTTTAAGCCAGTTAGCACCTCATTCTTGTATGGTCTAATTAAATTTTCTGGATCCAACCCCGTATTATTGCATACACAGGAATATTTTAAACATTAACCTTTATGTCCTCCAGGAGAGCAAAATCAGCCATGCTCTGTGGGTCGAAAGGATGGCATTACTCTGTCCGCTGTCAATCAGACTGACAATAACAGTATGTGGGTGTCTGCGAGCTCGTGTATGTAGAAGAGGGCTGTTAGCGCTTTCCTCTCAGTGTGTTCAGCTGCCCCGTGATGCAGCATGAGTAGCAGTTGGTAGCTGTTGTACAACAGATTTTTTTTTAAATCTTTCTCACTGTCATTGTGCCTTTTCTCTTCAGAACTCATTGTTTTCACCTTCATTATGAACAATTATTGTAGGGTGTGTAGCTGCTTGATCAGTAGGTCACATGACCATAGCATGTATATAGGTTATACCTGTGCTGAGATTCTGTCCTTTTAAGCATTCTTTCTTTTCTTTTTTTTTTTTTTTTGCTCTGTGTTTTAAACCCAGCCAATACTTGTTTTCTGGAGTGTCTGTATACTGGTCATTTTACAGAAGGGAAAATATGGTATTATCTTTCCAGAAGCATGCACATGAAGTTTGTATTATTGATATATTAGATTCAGATGGGACTAAAATCCCAGAAATATTCCAGTAATAATTACATTACCCCGCCTCCAAATGTAAAAGGAATCCAATCAGAATTGACTTTAGGATTATATTTATGAGCTTCTGTCTCTATCTCTCTCTTTTTCCCCCATTTTATCCACAATTTCCTGCCAATTCCTACCCATTATCCATCTCACCCTTATCACAACTGCCAACTGAGGAGTGTGAAGTATAACACATGCTTCCTCTGAGACACGTGAGTCACAGAACACTTGTAGGAAAGCGCTATCTACCCTCTTCCACATACGCGAGCTCACAGTCTCGCGCAATAAGCTAGTGTGGCTGTAATTGACAGGGAAGAGAGTATGCCACCCCAGACTGAGAACATAGTCTCCGTATTTTGCTCTCTAAGACTCCTGGCGAAGTACGTCTGTGGCGTTGTCGAGATTCGAACCCGCGATCGTCTGAACGCTTTTCTGTTCTACCACTCAGGTTTATGCTTTGGGTTGCTTATCTCCTCACTAAATTCTGTAATCGGATGTTTCCTGCTTAACCCCAGTGTGTTCTGTGTGTCTGGCAGCCCTCGTGAGAGCGACGATCCGACAGTAGCACCAGAAGAGCCGCAGGAACTCTCATCTCAATACTTCTCGTTCTGACACTTTCCACAAGAAGAGCATGTGAAACAGCACTTTTCAGTCGTCCATTAGTCTGTGTTATGCACTTCACTGTGAATTTCACTTCCTGTTTTTATTTCAATAATAATAATAATAATAATAATAATAATAATAATAATAATAATATACCTTTGACTTGGGCATTAATTCAGTATGACAGGTATGTCCAATTTAGTCATATGCACAGATTAGATCATCTCTTCTTGAAGGACCGAAACTGTTGGAATAACACTGTCTTGCCAGTTCTGAAAATTAATTTACAATTAATTGCACAATTAATTGTTTATATTTGTATTATATTGTCTTGTTACGAACAATAAACCATCAATTATAAAATGATGTTTGCATCTTCAAATTCAAATGTCTATATAATTATTGTTAATGGGAAATTAGTGTGGAACTGTATTTAATGCATTAAATTATATTCATAATTATAATATGGCCTGTATTTGTAAACCTTCAGTTAGAGCAGTAATAATATTTATTTATTTATTTATTTATTTATTTATTTATTTTAGAAAGAAGGTTAAGATAGTATACTATTCTTGTAGCTGCTATAACGGAAGTGATAACAGGAACGAACTTGTTTCATGGACATTCCACTACATAAAATGTAACTATAAATGGATAAAAAAAAGTGAAGTGTCTTTCATTAATAAATTTAAAAATGTAATTGTTGGCATGTTGCTGTGGCATAAGAGGAATAAAATACTCCAGACCATGCTATTATAGGAAAATAATCAACTTCAGAGTCCCTGGTCAGGGTTGTGGTGGATCCAGAGCCAAACCCAGGAAATAATTAATTATGTTAGTCATAATTAATCAATTAACGATCAATTATTACTAATTATTATGATTTTAGATTTAAATGGTTACTACAGAAAAGGCTAATTAGTGACATTACACAAGCAATACATCTTTACATATTTTTTACATACTTTATTTACAAAGTAGGAAACAAAAGTAAAACAGGAGACTTTTTTTTTTTTTTTTGGGAAACCAGAATGTTTGATTTTGTGTGTAAAAATAATTTTTTGTGATGTTTAGCATCCTCTGCTGGCTAAGAAGAGATTACAAAAACATGATTAAAACATTAACCGGCCTTGTCTTTCTCCTCATCCTCTCTGACTGCACACATGCTTCATGGGTTGGGTTTTAAGCAGCTCTTTGGTGAGGTTGATGGTAATTTCTGGGCCAGAAAAATGTAAACAGAAGCCAGAAACAAATAATGTAGTGAGATCCATTGCATATCAATATTGTGAATATTGAATATTGCAGGAGTCTTCGATAATATATAATTGATATAAATTTAGAAAAGCTTTTAAAAATTACAAACTGCACCTTTAATTTTATTTACTTGGCCCTATTACTTCTGAGACAGTATGTATGCTAAATACCTTCAAGTTTGCTTTTCTTGGATAATAATGTGTATTTATGAAATATAATCATATAGACATCTGATTTAGTGACAGGTGTAGGGTAATGTACAGTAAGTATCGTTGACTGTAGTGCATATGGTAAGAAATGGAGAGAAATGAAAATATCTAGAAAAATCCAGCATCCTAATTTCTAAATATGATCACACCATGTAATAAAAGCCAGCAATAATGTGGGGAAAGTCCTGTTCTTGTCCCAAGCTCCATCCAGGCCTCGGGTTCCTTCGGCCACGCATGTCTTCCATCCTCACAACAGCAGGACGATGATGTAGATGAGGAGCAGGCAGATGAGGATGAGCGAGAAGTTGACGAAGAGCTCCTGCAGGTTGCGTTTGGTCTGCGGGTTCACCTCGATGACGGAGGCCCTGCGTATGGCTGAGCGGGTGATGTGTTGAACTCTCTCCATCGCGCCGGAGGATCAGGGACGAGAGACAGGAGGTGAAGTGACCGCCCAGGGGACTGAGCCGCAGTACTGTCAGCTGCTAGCGCTTACTCCTGTCTTTCATCAAAGCAGAAAAGAGAGAGAGGATGATCGAGCTATTCCGAGCAGGTGTGAAAGGAGGCTTAAACCACAACGTGATGACAAGACGTCATACTTGTGGGTATTTATAGTAAATCGAGATTATGTGGTGAGGTAAGGGGGCACATCATGTTGATCATTTTAAAAAGTAACACAACGTTAAAGAAAAACGCCACCCTTAAGCACATTAAAAATGTTTATAAGAAAATATTTGTGATTTTCGTGCTCGTTTGTCAGTTGGTGCTGTTAAGGACTAAAGCGCTGCTGCATCGAGATGAAGTTATCCCACTGGCACTGCTATCAGCCGGTAGCCAAAAGGCATTGTGGGTTATGTAGGAAATCATTAACTGTAGTGTGAATAAACAAACATGATGAAGTTTAAATTAAAAAAAAAAAAGTCAATTCAGTTTCATTACAAGATAATATGCCATTTTAGATCAGACGTTCTTTCCCTCAGGCTGTATTTTTTCCTTTAAATCTATATAGCTACAATGTTTAGATGTTAAGGCCAGAAGTAAAGTAAAAAAAATACAAATTTACAGTTTTCCAGTCAAGTCATATTTCGCGTTTGACGTTTGTTCTTAGTTTTTCACCTTAGTTATGAGGCTAATATTGCTAAGTAAGAGAATTTGTTAGCTAAGAGTTTAGCATTGTCAAAACATCGTGACTAAAGCATCGCACATTCACCTCAAATGGCTTTTTTGAGTTGTTTAGTATCTCAAACAGATGTACAGTACAGTATGTGGACACGTTATGATGCACTGTTATCTATAAAAATAGAGAAAAATACCGTGTATAGCTAAAAAAAAAAGTGCAAGCGGCCATTTTGAAGCTGAAACGTGCCTTGGGCTTCAGATTTCCAACGTTTGTAGGCAAAATTGTGTATTAAACATGATTTAATTATTAAATTACATACTTATTTCTGCTATTATGAAACTTCTTATGTACAAATGTTATTACTGAGAAAAACTGTGAGGTTAGTGTGATAATGTAGACAAGTTTGCATGATGCTAAACAAAACAACTTGATTGCATTTTGTAAAAGAGGAAAAGGAAATGAAATAACTGTTTCATATTGACCGAACTGTCCCGTTAGTGCAGAAACAAGTGTCATCCTTAAGATTTTATGATTATTGTTAAAATGATATTGTGATGCTGAACATCTTGGATATTTTCATAGTATAAAATCTGTGTATCAAAAAAATACATGGTAAAACCAACTGGCTTATTTTATCCATCCCATTTGGATTAATATAACATTAATTAGACTACTGCATTGGTAGGTAACTACCTCATTCACATGGGTTTTTACTGCAAAGCTATGTCTTGTGGTAAAAGTAATAGGTCTCTATTCACACTCACTTTTTTTTTTTTTTACAATTTGACCACAGCTTTCTTTTTTTCTTTCTTTTTCTTTTTTTTTTCCCCAAGGACTATAGTTCAGGTCTGTCAGGATGTGGATTGCTCAGGAAGCTTATCATTCAATGTTTTCAAATTTTCCTGGCAGGAATTCCTAGATATCAAGCATATCTTGGTAATGTGATTTATATGTGAATGTGAATATTATATCCATTGGGCTACTTCCAGAAGATTCCTTGAATCTGATATTGTCTAAGCCAGTATTCACCAACTTTGTTTACCTTCTTACAGTTCTTTCTACAATCCAACATTGCTGAAGTCAGTTTCTCCTATTTCAAATTTCTCCAAATGTTTTGATTAATTTTTCTGTAAATTCAAAAACCACAGGTTTATGTAAATATCCTTGATAAAACGTTATTGTAAATGCAGTAGTTTACACAAGAACGTGTATGGCAGATGCTCTACCATATCAGCACTTTTATCAAATATGTGCTGTTGATGTGGTGAAGTTTTCTGTGAGGAGACGTTTAGTTGACACTTATGGAAGGAGTCTCCAGTGGCAGCGCTTGGTATCAGTCCTAAATTTCCCATCTTGGGAAAGTTTTCAAGACAGATGACTTTGTGGTTTCTCAGTAACAAGACAATCTGAACTTCAAGAAGGCGAAAAAGAAAGACTGATGAGGGATTGACTGTTTATAGCTGCTATAATATAAGGGATAACAGGAACTAACTTGTCTCGTGGATGTTTCTTAACGTTAAACGTAACACTAAAGGGATAACAATACAACGTGCTATTCTTTAATGAATGAAAATTGTTAGAGTTAGAATGTTGCTGCAGTATAAGAGGAATGAAATACTTTGCGATGCGCTGTTATAGAAAAAATAATCAGGTTTTATTCCTTCAGGTTCAGTTCTAATAGATTTCAGTGTTACGATTTCTTATGATTTTTGCTTTTGTTTATAGATTTATCTTTTCAACATAAAAATAGTGAACATTGTCTCTTTCTGTGTCAATAACTGGCATGTTTATCACTAATGTTATATTATATTACTGTATGTTACATAATACAGTATAACAGTACACATTCTTTGTACTTAAACTCCCTATATTTACAAAGCCTCACTTTGTGAGGTATAGTCATTTGAATAAAGACAAATTCACCAGAGGCGGTTTATTACGACATGCAAATGTGTTGTGGTGTTCATATGTGTTTTTCCTTATCATTCTGTGACTTTTCATTTTTATAGGCTTTCTTATAAAAGAATGTTTTTCACTACTAGTGTGTTCAGTAGTTCACCAATGTGCAGTTAGTTATGCAAATCAGAAAGCTGATCAGCAGAGCTATCAGATAAATTTAAGAAATCTGCAATCTGTTTGTCATCAATTTTTAAAAGTATCCTACCGTGTCCTACACAGTGACATAAGAAGAGTACAAATGACATAACGTAGGTTTTCTTACCGTTAGAAGGGGAGAAAGGTGCTAAAGGTGAATAGAAGTGATTAAAATAGAAGCACTTCCAAGCTTGAGCTAGAGAGCAGAACAGAACAGTTCTGCATCTGTGTTCATGGTAGTATGTTTATAGGAGGAACAGAAGGGGTGGGGAAAAGTCACAGCGTGATCAGGAAGAGGGTGACAGACACCATTTCTGCCTTTGTGAAACTGAATATACACTGAACACTTACATAAATAGCTCCTAAAAGCACCAGCCTGCATTACTCACCTTTACCTGATGCAGGCTTTATTCTCTTTCTCCTTCAAGCTATTTACTGTAAATGAAACTCACAAGTATAAAGCAGCATTATAAGAATTATTTTGTATGGGATGCAGTAACTTAGCCAATTTTGTGCTTAGGTATTGACAGATTGTTTCATTAATTACATATACACTGAATAACATATTGGCTTATGTGTATGCATGATCGAAACTATGTTTATCTATTAATCTTTAAGTATATTTGGTATTTGTTGCATACACATACAGGTGTTTTTATTCATGTTTTACCAGCATACCTGCTGCCTTTTTGGCTAATATATTGGTGACATAAGATATATGGCTTATTGGCACACTCACTGATTTACATTTTCTAGTTTTGTAGCACATACTGGTTATTTTTATTAATGAGAATAAATTAAGAGAGTAATCCAGCAAAAAGTCTCACTTGAAATGTAGTTATGTTTGTTTACATATATACTATTTTACTTTTACACTAGTTTCGATCCATACAAGCCCAAATCTTGTCAAACAATATGTCTAAGCTATTTAATATCATCTTTAAATAAACCATTTTTTAAAATAGAAGGAATAGTACAGGCTCCTGAATGGCGCAACTGAATAGCATTCACCTTTTTTAAGTTGTTCTAAAAACATTATGAAACCAAGTGTTATTACAGCAAATGTTTTTGGAACATTGCAAGAATATTATATTTGTAGCATGACAGCTGAACGTTAAAATTCTGAATGTTCTAATATCGTTCTCTATCCAGGCCTACACTGGTTACACTATATTTCATCACAATGTAAATATATATATGGGATGGCAATGAAGCAGGCATTACTTGCCTCAAAATACAGCACCCTGGTATGCAAAGAACTTTTGGCTTTGGCTAGTACAAAAAAAAAGCGTATTCCGTATTAGGGGAGGTCATCATGATGAAGAAGGGTGGAGCCTGAGGTTTTTTTTTTTCTCTGGAAACAACATGATTGCTTTTTAGGGCTTTAAGGTCTCGTGCTATTCCAAATGAAGTGAGGGAAGGAGAGAATTCTGGGAGATTAACTGCATAGCTGTGGCCACTCTGAGACCATAGGAAGCTTTTATTATCACTGAGAAGAGCGTCTGTATATAATCAATATAAACAGGGTTTTCTTTAGATATTTACTGTACTATATATAAAATAATTTGATTACTCTGGAGTGTAAAGGAAGTTTGGTTATACTGTTTCTATGACATCTTCTTCAGCGGACCCCTTAGACAAAATAAAATGTTACACAAGGGGCTACCAAGCTGTCCTGTCAACACATGTGCATTCGGTTGGATGAGTGGGTCCAAGCAACACTGTCGGGTCAGGAAAGGTGCAACTTTTCCATGCACTAAGTGGGACATGATCACCTGATGTTCTAAAAACAAGACATCCGATGCACTGTGCAAGACAAGAGCAGCTAATCAGTGTCAAAGTATCTTCCTATTTGCGGTTTTGGCTCACTCCTGCTCTGATCCCGCCTTTTCCATTCCCCTGTCCAATACTGTCAGCTCTGTGGAGCTGGTCTCCCCTGCAACTTGCTCTGCTGTCCTCCGAGTCTGTTTTGTATACAGTATATGTCTATGTTTGTGTGAGGTTTTGCAAGTGTATATGGTCATGTACCTTGTGATTTGACAGTCCAATAATCCCCTGGGTGTCTAGGAAAAGAAACCCTTTAGAAAGCTAAAATCATTAACTACTATTGTGTTCCTAGGGCCAATTTTTACTATATGTGACTATACTGTATAATACATCTAAGCTAAGATCTTACTTTCTTTACACCTGGCTGGAAATTCTCCCAGTCCACTGATTTCCTACTCTCCTAGTCACTTGAGTACTTGGTCTAGAGGTGCGAATCAGGACTGGGATCCTGTGGGACCCAACAGAAAAATTGAGGGAGCAGGCAGTTTTTACTCTTATGCAGGTAGGAGTCAATGTTTTGCTGCTGGGACAAAGAAAAAATATGTTCTACTGCATTCATTAATTCATCTTTAGTAACTCGTTTATCCTGGTCAGGGTTGTTGTGGTTTAAATTTGTTCATATATTGGGAAAGTATGAGGCAGGTGCAAACAAAAATAATAACTGTGGGAGTGGCCGGGATGGATCAAGAGGATATGCAGGAGTGGGCAGGATTGGTCCAAATTACTGCAGGACTACGCTGAATTGGTCAAGCGTGTCTGTCGGAGTGGGCTGGATTGGTCAACTTTTCCGCTGGAGCAGGAGGGATTGGACAACTTTTCTTGGGGACAGGGTAGGATTCGATAAGAGCATTTGTGGGAAAAGGTGGGACTGGTCAAGACTGTCTGTGGAAGCAGGTGGGATTGACCAAGTGTGTCTTCGAGAATGGCTAAGGGAACAGGTGGGAAGATCAAAATTGTCTGTGTGTGTGTTTGGGATTTGGCCAAGGTGTCTGTGGGAGTGGCCAGGATTTGGTTGAGGGGGTCTGTGTGAGCAGGTGATATTGGTCCAGAGTGTTTGCAAGAGTGGAATGTGGGAGCGGGCTGGACTAGTCAACCTTTCTGTGGGAGTGAGAAGGATTGGTCAAGGCTGATTGCGAGAGCGGGTGGGATTGGTCAAGAGTGCCTGCAAAGTAGAGAGGGATTTAAGAGTGTTTGCAGGAGTAGGTGAGATTGGTCCAGAGTGTTTGTGGGAGCAGGCAGGATTGGACAAACTTTCTACAGAAACATGCAGGATTGGTCAAGCATGTCTGCGGGAGTGTGTGGTATTGGGCAAATGTATCTGCAGGAGAGGATGTGACTGCTCAAGAGTTTATCTGGGAGTGGGTGGGATTGGAAAAACCTTAGCCACGATTGTTAAAAAAAAAAAATTCCTAGTCTTAAAGTCTCTTGGGTTTCTAGTCTTCTAGTCCTATGGTTTCCTACAAGTCCCCTGTGTATGCATAATAATTAGTTGGCATTACCAATGCAATGCCAGTCAAAGCCTCCTATATGAAAGTGTGCATGATTCTTTTATTCTGTCAGTTAAATCCACTGTAACTCACTACATTGGAATAAAAATCATAACTGCTGAACCATTGTACTTTTATTCAGCAGAGATTTTGCTCCAAATTTCTGTCTCTGGCTGTCCAGTCTTCTAGTGTCTGTTTCCCTGTTCTCCTAGTCTGCTAGGTCACTGATATCCTAGATTCCTAGTCATCTGGTTTCTTAATCTTATTCCCTACTGTCTTTAAGTCATGTTTCATCTGTCATCTGATTGTGTCCCTACTCTGCCTCTTTGAATAATGATAATGGATCTCCCTTTAGGGTTAACCCAATTTGCCTGTAAGCCGACCCAAATATATGGATTAAATTCATTCTGCCTCACAAACGTTAGCTAGTTAGTATCTGAATATACAGTAAGAGGAACTGCCTTTTTGTTGTAAAGTTACTTTTTACATATGAATTGCTTACATATGTCCTATAAGCAATTGACTTCAATTGTCAAATAAACCAACACATGTCACACAGCTTTTGATACAAGAAGAGTAAAAGAGTAGAAGAAAGTGAAACTAATAGTAAATAGTGTTTATTAGAGCGTGGCCTTGATGGAAGAGGAAGATGTGTCTTACTGACACTTGTTTTCTACATCGCTTCAATCATATTAGTGTCAATTTGAAATAGCTACCAAGCTGCTCTCAGCATGCTTTTGTGTGTGCGTGTGTGTGTGTGCCTCAATTCCCTCAATTCCCCTGAGAGTCTCCCAAAATAAATTTTCTTTGTTCACACAAATCCACCTCACGCTAAATAAAACCTGCTTCGCATAGTTGGGAATGACTGACCCACTGAGAGCAGTCTACAAGTTTTCCTGCTGTTCTCAAATCTGTATCACATTTAAAATCCCAAATCCCAATGCAAACACTCTTGTCCTTTTACATTGCTGTGTGTATTTGGGATTTTCAGCACTTTCAAGATATATGACCTCATCCTGTGAGGAGTCTCAGTTATGAAAGATCCAGGCAAAATGATCTTCCTATAAAAAGTGATGAGGTCTTCTAACCTGACAATCATTGAGTATGAGATCATTTCATGTCCAGCAGCTTCAGAAATATCTGTCTGATTCATCGAGCATGGAACTATTGCTGTGGCTTTGTGGAAATCCATATACTCTTCATTTAAAAAGACCCAGACTGGATGGTGCTGCTATGCTTAATGGATATACCCATATAGACACATACCATACAGTATGTTCATCATCCATGTTAGGTCTACACTCATTAATACTTCAGCAGGAAGAAATGGCAGTTGTATTTATAATTTGCTTTTACAGACTGGAGGCTTGCCAGCCATAATGGAGAACATGGCCAATTATATCTATGCCGAGAACTGATTGTCTTGTATTGTACTGTTCACTATATTATTATACCATGCACTGTGTACTTTACTTGTATCCAGTACTGGATTTTTGTAGGGTAGCAACATTGCCAACATTCTACAGTAAATAGAAATAACAAATTGTCATGCAGTACCTCATGTTAACTATTCAGAAAGATTCAAACTAAAATTTATGAAGGTCCAGGTACATAAAATAAGCAACCAACATAACTGAATGGAGACAAAAGTTACCTTTTAATGCTTAACCATTTTTGATTCCTTTATAGCTATAAATAAGGCATGTTTTGTGCCACTTTCTATGTTAACACTCTCGACTCAGAACAGATGAGATGTCTGTTTAGAAAATAGAATGCATATTTCCTTGTTCAGTTGGCTTTAAACCTCAATTTTTTTAAAGACCATGTCAAAATAATGGAAGTCTATGAAAACTCTTTTCTTTCTCAGTGATGTGCTTCCAGGTGAATAATTTGCTTAAGTGCAAGTGACTGGTCGCAAGAGGGGATCTACTACAGACACCAAGATGATTCACATTTAGAAAACACATTTAGAGTCACATGTATGATTTGTAAAAAACAAGAAAACATCCATGAGTGGTTCTGTAAGATCACATTTTTTTTCCTATTCTGATGTTTAATGAATGATACAGGTGTTCCTATTAAACTGGCTTGCAAGAGTATTGCTATGCAGTTGATGAACAAATATATTTGTATGGATTGGTGTAGGTTTTAAATTGCTAGAGTGCTCAATAATGGCTCTCTGGCTTTCCTCAGATTTGAACTTCCATGTACTATCTTATTATGCTTATGTCTGTGATGATAATCCAGTCAAGGATACAGCGAAGTCCTTTAGTAAATGGTTTTTTTTTTTCTTTTCACAAATAGCCAGACAAGCCATTTTGAAATGTGCTATCAATGCAATGTTCATCCATTATGTCATGGTGATCTAACATCCTGGCATCTTGGTTTAGCTTGGAAATGAGACAACTTGGACAAAACCTTTCTGCTATTTATCAGATCAGATTTTGGCTTCATCCACAATAACCTTCAAGTTTATAGCCTCATTATGAGGTATTTTGTGGATTAAATGTCTCAGCTTGGCAATATTTACAGCTTGTTGGCTGACGAGAGGCATAATGGCGATGCCATTATAAATTTAATATCATGCATCTAGTAATGAAAGCTTTCCCCTGTTTGACGAGAGCACTTCCTATTCCAGCACAGCACACTAAACAAGCCCTCACCTTAAAGGTCACTCGCTGTTTCTAACCGCACAAAATGCAAATGAGCAAAAACACTCTCGCTGGTTTTATCAGCAGCGAAAAGAAGAAATGAGCTCCGAGGAAGGTCGCTTATTTGCATAAACCATGTAAGCAAAATGTGTTGACATTGTATTCACTATGCACCATAAACACATGCACCACTCACACTGGAAATGTCAGACTACTCAGAAATAAAAGCGCTCTTGTCACTTGTTTGGTTAAAAATGCTCCACTTTACTGCTATGAAATCTAGGGGCCTAGTTTGAGGAGGCATGAAATTTTGCACATCACTCATATGTAACAAATCTGTCTTTGGAAACTTGAGAATTTACCTAGTTATCTGCTCATTCCAGTTATAATTACAGAAAATGATGATTAATGAACATAATTGTATAAATCCAAAGTCTATTATGTAACATGACCTTATCAGCATGTTTACCAACCTGTACTTATAACATTTATATCTTATCATGCTTTAGAATATGCATTTTATACACTTAATATGCATAAATATCAGATATTCAGGCTTCAGTAGCAGCGCTGACTGTTAAAAATGGGTTGCAAACTTGCACACATGCAATCAATCACACTCAGATGTGAAAACAGTCACCAAAATCTTGCTTTGTATCACCTCCTAGGGGATATTGGAAGTAATGCTTTTTCTCAAGCTCATATTCATACAGCATTTTGTAACCCACAATACACCTCTCAATTCCAATAAAGCATTATAGTTATTTTTATATCTTGTTTTTTTTTTCCACTATGAACAGGTTATGAATGTGTGTTTTCCCTGAGAGGTACAGATTCTGTAATTAGTTAAGACGTAATATCCACTTTTTACTACTTTAAAGATACTTTATCCAGTGCCAAGTAATAAATGCACTCGCAGGACGGAGTCACCCCTGTCTTTCACAGATAAACAGACATTTTTGTTTCATTTTTGGCATCCACATCAGATTAGGTGTCATATCTTAAAGTGATTATTTTGGATTTTTATGCAAGCAAGTGCAACAGCACCACCAGTGGTCGTAAGGAAAATACACAGAATGGTATGAAGAAGCAAGGCTGGGACTGATTCTTTCTAGCCCAGACTATAGACAGAAAAAAATGTAAATTATGAATGCAGCTGCCTATCTGTCTTTAAGCGTGTATGTAATATTTTTCCCCATCAACAAAACCTTGTGATATAATGCATTCCCTAACCCTAATCGTTTTATTTTCAAGTTATTATTAGCCTCCTGTCTGGTATCACGACCATCATGTTATTTTCAGTCTTTTTTCCCTGAATGTCTATGAAACACATCTCAGATTTTACTCAATATATTTTAAATAAATTGTTGTAGGTGTTTTTCTGCCTCTCTCTTTTCCCATGATACGACCCGCAAATGTAAACATTCATAAATCAGATCTTCATTGTTCATTAGTTGAAAAGCAGCAATGACAAATGTCATGTTTTGACCAAGCTGTTGGTCACATGCTGTAGTGGAATGGACACAAATCTAATAGCCTCTAGGAAAAAGTCATTATATTAATCAGCAAGTATTTAAGTATTTAAGGACCAATATAAGAGTAAATACTTTAGCAATCAAGACAAGAGTGATGATCAGAATACTATGAGTGACATTTACCTGATGTTAAACAATGGATGATGCTTATGATGAAAATCATTAGCCTATTCATTTTCCATCATAGAGGTATCATAAACATCACCTTATTGTAACCAATCATCTTCGATAAATTGTCACTAATGTTGTTTTTCCATAAGTTTTTCCATTGGGTTACAAATGGAAACGTTAGGAGGGACATTTGCTTCCTGTAGTGTATATATCCCAGCTAAGGATAATATTAAATCAAGTTAAGATAAATCAATGCTAAGATTGACAACAGATTTATTAAGGACTCTAAATATAATGTAAATCTAGTGAATTCGAATAACGCAATAACCCAATAATTAATATAGCATATTAATCTGTTTAGGAAAAGTAGAAAATATCCCATTTTCACCATGTAAAAATGTTTTCCCAGGTTGCAATGCAAATATCAATATGCTTTTAGCTACAATTTCTATTGTGACAGATATTAACATGTTTGCAAGCTAGTTTGCATTTTATTGTCATACTAGCAAACACTGGAGAGATTAGAGATCGTTAGATATTGTTAGCTAGCTTTAGTTTAGTGAGGCAAAAAACTATGTGTGATTCTTTCTCATGTTTAATTGTACCTTAATAATTTAAGTCAACTTACGTCTTCTTTTCTGAGGACCATGGAGTCTTTGTTAAGAATAAGATTTACATACAAATTTATTCTATACTTATATATATATATATTAGCTTTTGGAGTAGTAGGAATTTGTATTTTTTAGTTTCTAACTTGTTACTACGTAATTCCAGATGCACTGGAATACAATACATTCAACCAAACATTGGGCTGTATAGCATAATGGTAACTGTGTAACTATTTCAGATTACACATATTGTTACACCCCTTTATAACACCTCAAATAAACCATCGGATGATTCAGAGTCTCGATCCATCACCCTGAGCTCAAAAAAGAGCTCACTTTATGTCTCAGAAGCTGTGTAGCGGTGAAAGTGAATCACCTTTAAGCCTTTAGCCACACATAGTTTTATTCATCCAAAAGATAAGAGCCTCATTCCTGGATCCAGTCCGAGTCCATAGTTCAGTTCATCTAATAAAACCACTGTGATTATTGCCAAATATGAATGACACATAGACGTCTGGAAGTGCCTGTTCCTGTTTCCTCTTCGGTCATACGCAGGTGAAAATGAAGACGGATTATGACAGGAGCAGAACCTGAAATAAAAATGCCACACTGACTTCATGACTGAAGTATAGATATTAATTTTGGGGGGGTCAAGTGTAGAGTTTGGGGGTGGGGGGGGTGCAGAAAAGTGTGGAAACAGCCATAAATATACATATAAAATGGAAGAGACTTGGAGAAGAAGGAATCTTCGCTGTCTAATTCCACATTTGCTTTTCTTCCTCTTGTGTCTCAGACCTTCATCATCAGGTGATCAGCCTCAAGATGCTCAAGTAAGACATGCTGAAATATTTTTAGATTTCGGTGAGCCATGGATTTTTGGGCCATTCATAATTTATTATATTTAATTGACAGTTTTAGGAGGCAGTTTTTTTTTCTGACTTTTCTGTTGATTTTTTATTTCTCAAGCCATCACATCTAGCAGTTTATTTATGGGGAAAAGGATTTGATGTGTCATGCAAATTAAATTTATTTTCCCCCCTACCAATCCTAAAACCAGTGACGGAGATACATAGGTGATAAGATTAAGATTAATAATTAATGGTTAACGTAACTGATTCCAAGCAACAAACTTTAGTTAAAATGAAGGAAGGGAATTCTTCATCTCAGCTTTCGATTGCTAATACATGCATAGATTTATTTAATTATCTTGATATGTAATATGATGATTTTCTCTAAAATGTGCCTTATGCACCATAAGGCGATATGGGCGATATGACAAAAATATCATATCATAATACTCAAAGACATTTCTACAATACATGATATGTATCACAATATACTGTATAGCTTTGCTAACAACAATTTTAAATTTTTAATCATTAAGTGAAAGACATTAATATCAGTTTGTAATTGTTATGTACAATTTTTTTATTTTTTTGGTCACAATACACACAATGAGCCATATTCAGAGTTTATACTGAAATAGATCAGCTTGGTATTCTGATGTAACTCATGGATGTATTAGGAAATTTTCAGGTTTAAAGGTAAGTGCTTGTGTTTAAGGAGTGTGATCTGGACGCTATTAAAAAAACCCTGTCTTAGATGCTTCTCCACCAAAAATATCTGAAGGCATAAACTACATGCAGTTTATTTGTATAATCTGATTCATTTCTAGACAAGTAAATTATGTTTTTATGTGTATGGTTGTGTGTGTGACCAGTAAGATTTGATTTGATTTGATTTGATATGACCCCTCATTTGAAATCAGTTACATTAACCGTATGAACTGGATTCAGATCATTCAGCTAAACTAATATTATAACATATCCACCATCACGAAACTACAAGTGATAAGAGAAAGCATTTCCCTTGGAATCCACATCAGTTGGGATGAATAGGCAATCTTCAATTACCTGATCTTGATACAAGCAAATACAGCAAGCCAGTGGAAGTGAAAAGGGTTGTAATGTAGATGATTGAAGATAAACTACAACATTTTTGATCATCTAAAGTGGTGTAGAAGTGCAAGCTCATAGGCCAGCCAGAAGGGGCCAAAGCAGCATTACCAAATACTTACTACAGAAGCTCTATCAAATCATTTCCTTCCTCAGAGCTGCTTTTTGTGTTCTGATAATTGAATATTTCCATTCCAGGTGGCTGAAAGTACTTTCGGGAATTGTACTGAGAAAAGTGAGTAACACTGATATAAGCCAGTATTACTTAACAGGGTAATTCCTCATATCTGATGCCTTTTAGACCTCAAAACCTTTTCATTTAACATATATGCATATGGACTTTTGTTGCAAATGTTCTGGAAAATTTGTGTATCACTTCTGCTAGTATTTTATTAGTGAAATTAATTCTGATAAACAATAGCAAAGAATGGATCGAACTACATATCAGCGTAGCGACAGTCTACAAATTGAATTAATTTTCAGCTCAAGTGCTTTTTTAGACTTCACTCTTAATGATGAAAAAGAAATAAATCAAGGACAATAACTGTCCAAAACCTGTGTATGGTACTGTAATACACTATTTAAGGGTGTATCAATTTTAAAAATGCATTCCTTTTGACAATCTGCAACTCAGCTGAAGTTTTGGAAATGATAGTGCGCAGCATGGAAGCTCATGTCCATCAGCAGAGTCAGTACTTATAGCTCAATGAGCAGCCTTCCACGGAGGAATGGAGGAATGTCTAGGGCAGTGTCTGGGAGGTTTTTCGAGTCTGATAATGACCCGAGAGTTGAACCACAGTGTTTAAGTCCAACCTCTGGTCCGAAAACAAGTCAGGTTTTGTCAGCTGGCATGTGCCGTTGAACTGACTCTAAGTCAGCTAATTAGTAATTAGCTAATTAATCTAGACTGATTCTTAAGACTGGGTTCGGATAGTGACATGCAACAGCACTGGTCACAATGGAAGTCACTATGGCACTGTGTAAGGATGTTATTAAAATTATATTTAGTGCACACCTCTACACTTCATACATAGTGGTAGGAAAGTGATAACGTTCCTTTAATCAGAAGAAATCGAAAAAAAAAAAAACTTTTCCCAGTCTAGTCTTACGCAATGTGCAGTTCAGTGTAGAACTGACTTCCTTCTTGGTCATCTTCCTCACTGTTTTTTCCACCGCTCACTAAACATCCCAACAGTGGCACCTATCGAATGCATTAGTTGACTATTCAACTAGTCTATGCAGCCGATAACTTGGGCATGTACATGTATGTATAGACTACATTTAACATTATGTAAATTTCCCCATATACTATATATAATCATTTGAATGATGTCTCATGTCCCATTAGTTTTTTTGCCTTCCCCCTACGTGACTTGGATCGGATTTCACAGCATCACGCTAAGCTGGACTCCTCTGAACTGCACCGATGTGGTTTATATTCCCCAGTGGACCGGACCAACACTCTCTGGAGTTTGGACACACAAAGAGGTGGGAGATGGACGTCATGTCATGCGTTTGTATTAGCATAAGAACAGTGTGATAAATTCATATACATCACACTTTTCAGTATCTCTAAGTCTGCTTACAAGAATACGTTTTAGCCTTCAGTCATTTACCTACATGATGTAGAAATATTGTTTGCCTTGCATAAGTATTCACCCCCTAGTCTAGCTACAACCCAGAATTGACATGTACTTAACTGGGATTTTTTACCATTTAATTTATATGATGAGGTCTAGCATTTGAACGTGTAAAATACGTTGTATTGTGATACAAAGGTTAATTAAGCAACAAAGAATAAAATTGTAAAATAAGTATTCACCCCCTGGTAGAAAGGTAGAAAAGTAGAACCACCTTTGGCTGTAGTTACAGCTGTAAGTTTCCTGGGATATCTGATTTGCAGATCTGGGTACAGATATTTTTTTCCATTTTTCCTTAATAAAATTGCTCATGTTCTGTCAGATTGCATGAAGACCATTGGTGAACAGCAATTTTCAAGTCTTGCTACAGATTCACAATCAGACTTTGACTAGGCCACACTCAGGTTCTTGGTTTCAAACCATACAAAATATGGAAAAGTTCATGGGAGGGTGAATACTTGTGCAATGCACTGTGTCTAATCTGATTTTGACAAATATGAATGCTTTAATTCCTTCGGGATTCCTTGTCATCGCATATTAATATCATCAATATTAATCTGTAATATATATTATTCTAAAGTAGTATAAATGTGTGTATTTTCCTTCTGTAGAATGTAACAGAGCCAACATACACAGTGGAGGATCTGCAGCCATTCACGCTGTATAAGTTCAGGATTTGGGCTGTGATTTCAGAGACGTACACTGTTTCCCCAGAGAGCCAGTTTTACCAAACCGAGCCGTTTGGAGGTATTTCCACAATTGGGGTGATGCCACAATTTCAGTGCCATTTCACCTTTTTTTTTTTTTAACATTTTTCAACACTGAATCTCTGAATCGTCTTTGAATCATCATTGAACCGTCTCAATTAACATTTCAATTTTTACAAGGTTTTTTTGCTGACAATGCATTATGGTTGTTAAACAAGTCTTTTTTAGCAGAGAATTACACAAATAGACAAATGGCCTGAGGATATTCTAATGATACTTTCAGTCTATAATTTGGGTAACAGAGTTGTGCTTGATATAAGCATAAATAACACATTAACTGCCCTCAGTTCCCACCAGTCCTGTGATTGAGAGTGTGGAGAGTGACTCCGGAGTGTGTGTGGATGTTAGCTGGTCCCCTCCAGAGAATCCCAGAGGCTCCATCGTGGGATACAACCTCAACCTCACCTCCCACACACACATCCTCACCCTAACCACGGCAGGAAATGTCTTCTTCACCACATTCTACCCAACACTTCATAACATCACGTACAGGTTTGCAGAGATACAGGACATGCTTGTGACTAATTACACTGCAATATGCTACGAGACTACTAAAGTGTCACATGACCTTAATATAAATACACCTGTTCCTGGAAGGACCCAGAATTTGATACAGAACACACCTGAACAAACAGCATCATGAATACCAAAAAGCTATCAAAACAAGTCCAGGACAAAGGTCTGGAACAGTATTGATCAGGGTTCAGTTATAAACAATAAGATTATGGCAAACAGCCACCAAAGTCAGCCAATGGGTATGGAGGACATTAGTCAGAGATGCAACCAAGAGGCCAAGGATAACGCAGAACGTGATGCTACCACCCCCGTGCTTCACAGTGGTAGCTGTGATGGTGTATTTTCAAACTTAAAGTTATAACTTAACCTTTGACTGGAATAAAGTGCTGAACATCACCATGTTAATGACACAATTTTAAAATTCGTTTATGCATCGCATCCATCGGACCAGTCCCTGTGTAGGCGGTTACTATAGAAACAATAATGTATTACAACAAGCGCATTAATGAAACCTGTGATTTGAATTACAGCCTGTTATAGAAAATTAATCAACAGCTGCATTCTGACAAGCCATCAGCTTAACCATAACATAATAAGTCTGCTTGCTAATTGGTTAAACTTCTATTGCCAGTGACACATGGGACAGGTTCAGACAGGGCCTAGTTCTTAAAAATTTTCATTTTGGCATAAACAAATAAATATAAGACATGGTACAGACATAATAAACTCATTGTTATGAGTTTATTGTGTCTGTACCATGTCTTATCTTTATTTGATTCGTACAATTATGTTATGATGTATTTATATGCTTGTTGGTATCTTCTACATTTGTCCAGAATTTCCATAGCTGCCGTGAATCGTGAAGGCCAGGGAGTGGCTGCTGAAGCAAGTGTGACCACACCACCTCAGCTGGGTCAGTTACACACACACACACACACACGTGTATATATATATATATATATATATATATATATATGTATATCTATAGATAGATAGATAGATAGATAAAAGTGGGGATTAAAAACATTATCAAAACAGATTTAACTGAATTTTTACCTTCAGAGCAAAACAGCGTTCGCTGGGTTTTTGCATCCAGGATGAATTCACTGAGGAAACTGCAGGAGGAGGCAGATTTGTTCACCGCAGCTGAGTGTCTCTCTGATAGACTGATAATGGAGAACATTACAGGTCTGTTCTTCTTACTTAAGCTCTGATTAAGCCCATTTCTTTCCTATGTGCTCTTTAATTTCATAACTGTCAACATGGTTTCATGCATTCATTCGTTCATTCGTTTATTCATTCATTCGTTCATTCAACCTCAGTAAGCACTTTTCCCTGGATCTGGAGCCTATGCTGGGAACACTTCAACCTCTAACTCACTGAAATGTATCTTTCTGTCTTGTGTTTACTTCTTTCCTGGGATCTTGGATAGACTACTTTTATTGGCTTACTATCATAAAGCCCTGCATAAATAACTGTGCGTTTAATATAAATTAGATTTACATAAGGGTAAACTCAGGAATGCCGTAAACATATGACACGTAAATGAAGGATTAGTGGGCGGAGTTTGCGTCCACGCAGTTGAAGCTGATTCAGCTGTAAGTATAAATAGTATTATTTAACCTGATGTCATGTAGTGGGTGTGGTTTTTATGATGCTTGTGGTTGACTATATTTGGGAAGAAAAAAATTAGCCCTACTATTTATTTATGTACTGGCATATATTATTATTATATAATGACAAAGTTACTGAAAAACATAATTTTAAGTTGTACAATTATCATCCTAGTTGGAATTAACCATTTTGTTCCTTACAGGAGTGGCTGTGTATCACAACTCCAACCTCGTCTACTTCTCAGAGGGAACTCGGATTTGGGAAAAGGGTGCAGGGAATCTAACAGATCACTCCGATCTAAAACTCGTTCACTCAGACCATGCTAAGATCACAGCCCTGACTGTAGACTGGCTCTACAGAAAGCTCTACTATGTCTCTGATGGCAAGGTGTGTTCCTCATTTTCCGTATGTCACTCTTCCTCGTTTCGTCTGGGTTTATACTGTATGATCAACATTGTCCATCGTTAATGTTAGATAAATTTGCTTGTTTTATTCTCCCCTTTAATTAAATGCAGGTCCGCTATTGTAAACTAGATGACTGCTCGCATCCAGTGGACTTTAACCTCACCTTAGACAGCGCTCCTACAAGAATCATCGCAGATCCATATAATGGGTTAATATCATCATAAATTTATATAACATCTTTTATATTCTTACGCTGGGGTGGTACCAATAAGGGTATATCTATTGTACCTTTAGTATCTTTAACCTGAGAAGGTTCATATAGCATACCTTTAAAGGAAGCCTTCAAACACAGTGTGTTCAAATAGATTAATAACACCTCTAGTTAAAAAAATTACTTGAAAAGTTGATTGAAATTTGAAATATAACATATTGGTGTTTTTTTCTCATTTACATATTCATGCATTTTCATTTTTGCTAGTGAGTATATGAGGGTAATTATAGAGATGCTCCTAGACCATTTTTAGTCATTTCTCAGGCTTTAAAAAAACACACTGAAACACTAAACATTAACTTCCTGTCTTGTCAGATGGCTGTTCTTGCTTCTGCATGATGGAATACATCGTATTTCTCTTCCTGAAGTTTCTGATCTCACAGACAACCTCACTCTCGTAGTAAAGACAGACTCCGTGCATGACTTTGTGGTCAGTTTTCCCAACAGAAGGCTGGTTTTCTATGACAGTGGGAAGCGCACACTGTCCGCTGTATCTCTGGATGGCTTGCTGCCTGTTTCTCTGTATTCCGAAATCAACTTCGATGTTCAGAGTGTAGCGTATGAAGTCGGTCTCCTCATGCTGACAGATGGTCATGCTGTGTATAAACAAACAGGAAACGGTCAAGTGGCCATTTTTACTGAGTTCTCCATGGACTGCAATATCTTCCACGCCAACTATGGAGGATTTGGAAACATCCGCTTTTTTGGCCCGTCCTCCCAGCCGTATCCAGTTCCCAGGAAGCCAAGGGACCTGCAAGTAGGGATGGGCTACAATATATAAGGAATAAAATGTGACAGGATGTTATTTTCCTTGTTAAAGAAAAATAACGAATAATGGGGTGGTGTGATGTGGCTTGTTACCAACCAGATGTTTATTCTTTTCCCGTAACAACAAACTCTGTGTGTTTTATTCCTCTTATACCACAGCAGTTTACCAGATTAAGTTACATTTTACTTTTTTGCCCATTTATAGTTACATGTAATGTTGCAGAATGTCCACCAAACAGTTTAGTTCCTAGCTACAGTCATTCCCTAACTTTCCCTCACTATCTCTTGAAGTTAATAAGACAGGAAAAATGCAACTTGTTATAGGAAAAGTCAAGATAGTAAACTGACACTGGCCCAGCTTTTTCCACCAGGGCCACCATACATTTAGCCACCTTTAAATCCATCTTGCCAACATTGGGCCAATTTTGAGCCAATATCAGCCATTCCGTTGCCCCAATGATGGCAGGGTTGTGAAAAAAAGTGCTCCTTTGCCAAAGTTGGACCAACGTTGTATAGGGAGGGCCAAAATAGCCATCCAATATTGACACTGGGCCAACACCAGATTGCTACCTGGGTGCAAAGCTCTCTGCCCTGAAGACTTTCCTGTGTCTGAAAACTTAAAGGAGTAGCTTTTTCTCCGACTGTTACTAAGCACTGACACTGGAGACTCCTTCCAACAATATTAAAGAAACGTCTCCTCACAGGAAAACGTCACTATGTTACCAAATAAACATTTTTCATGGTTAAATAACAGCTCTTTTTTATTCATTTATTATTGGCCACTATTGTCAAAGGTGCTGTTATTAAAAATTAATTAATACCTTCTAACCAATCAGAACTGAGATTGATTGGATGTTGCAGCATTATGCAGTTATTTTATTACACAGTATTTTATCACTGTGATAAGTATCAATTATTAATAGATTTTTGATAATATACTTTTGCCACATTGCCCATTCTTCCATGCAGGTTTTGTTCGGATCTGATAAAGCCACTCTACGCTGGAACAAACCAGAAATTCAGAACGGATCAAGTGAGTGAATTCATCAGCGTATTATTATTATTATTATTAATTTTTTTTTTTTCAGATTACTTTGACTGGCAAAAAATTCTGAAATTGTTATACCACTGATAATTTGTTATATGAAGAAAATATTCAACCATGGGTGATGTGATGTGATGTGGCCTGACATGAAGCAGAGTTGATTATTTTCCTGTAACAACATGTCCTGAAGTGTGTTATTCATCTTATATCACAGCACTTTACGAATGCCAACAACATTTTATTTATTAAATAATGATCCATCATACTATGTATCTGTTTATTGTTTGTGTGCTTGCAGGTCTTTCAGCTTGGCAAAACTGGACGTACTCGGTGAATTGTTCACTGAATGGATTAGTAATTAGTGAAA
The DNA here is from genome assembly GCF_027358585.1 of Pangasianodon hypophthalmus. Classification (NCBI taxonomy): domain Eukaryota; kingdom Metazoa; phylum Chordata; class Actinopteri; order Siluriformes; family Pangasiidae; genus Pangasianodon; species Pangasianodon hypophthalmus. The sequence goes on along the minus strand of NC_069719.1, from coordinate 25,724,252 downwards.
TTAGTCATATCGATGCCACATACACAACAGTGCCAGATCTCCAGGGCTGTCAACATTATGTCCTGAGTGTGTGGGCTGTTTCTCCTGGTGGAAGCTCACACACAGTGATGTTTCAGGGCACAACTCTCCAACCAGGTAAATTTATAATATGCTGAAAATATATTAATAAATTAATTACTATTATGGACTTTAAATAGACATTAATGGACATTAAAGATAATGTAATTCTTACAGTTGATACTTAAGAAGAATAGAGGTGTGTATCTGTATTTTCAAGGCAGGTTCAAAGGCCACACCTCCTTCACTGAAACTGACACAAATGAAGGCCACGCCTTCTTTTGTAGGACTGACAGAGACATAAGCCACACCTCCATCGCAGTGCCTGATACACACAGAGGCCATGCCTATTTCACTACGACTGACAGGCTCAGAAGCCACACCTCCTCCAATGGGATTGACAGACACAGAGGCCACGCCTCCTTCACTAAAACTGACATGCACAGAGGCCACACCTCCTCCAATGGGACTGACAGTTTAATAGTGCCTTATGATTTTCAGTTTTGCTATAAATCGTTAATCTGTCTTCTCTGAAACCAGAGGAAGATCCACCATACATTGCTGGTGCCACTGCTGCCGAAGGCATCTGGAGACAACAGCTGGATAGTTTCATCTTCCTCGAAATGCTGGCCTCTAGTGTCAATGATGTGAAAGGTAATCTTTAGGTTCTGTATTATTCTATAAGCCCATTTACCCTGGCCATTTGTATTATAATACATATGTATATAATAGTTACATTTATTTTAAAATATCCAGTATATGTAATCTTCATCAAGTAATAGAGAGACAAAATCCTGTCTCGTGTTCAGAGATACTCCAGGTTTGTGCGCACAGAAGAACAGATAGAGGAAGTGGGATTTAATAAATATATAACACTTGTGTTTATTACAGAAACATAATCAGTACAGTAAATTTCCTGATTTTTTTTTCTAGCACATTCTCAATTCTGATCGGTCAGAAGTTGCTGATTAATTTTTTTTTTTATAACAGCAGCTTGAACAGTAGTGCATATTTATTACACATGGTGTCCGAAAAGTCAGGAACCAATGAGAGTAAAACTACATATGCTTAATATGCTATTTATAATTTACTACATAAGCTCTACATTTTGCTCTACTCATTTTCTCAGCTGCTGTATGATGTTTTTGTGGATTTTGCTCAGCATATTCAGATCAAAATATTTGCTCAACAGTTCAATATTCTGTATATCGTATGCATCATCCAACAAAAAGTGTATATCAGCCTCATAATCCCATGATTTTTTTATTGTTTTGTGTTCAACAGACATGGACTGGTATAACAATACAATCTTTTGGATGAACAGTTCAGGCCACATTAGCTGGATGGATGTAGCTGATCGCTCCTCTGCTCCTGAAGTGTTTCTAGTGTCTCCTAATATGGAAGCTCATGCCATAGCCTTTGACTGGCTGGGACAAAGTTTATACTGGAGCTGCAACACGAATATGGTATGTAATGTTTAATATGTCTTATAATGGTAATGAGGAAATCACAAATAGTCACAGTGTTGGTAATGTTGTCAAATATAGCAAATGTTCATGGTGGAAATAAGCTAGATAGACCTCCATTACTTGTTAGCTAGAGAACCCCTGAACCACAAGTTGTGTCATTATTTTAACTTAATATCTCATTATTTTGACTTAATCACTCATTATTTTAAAAATATTATGTCATTATTTTCCATAATATGTCATTATTTTGACAAAACAACACTTCAAGATATGTTGTTATTTTGACTTTATCTCATTATTTCAAGATAGTACGTCAATATTTTATTTTAATATCTTATTTCTCAATACCTTTCAAAATATTATGTTATTTTGACTTAATATCTCATTCTTTCAAGATATTACAGTATGTCACTAAATCAAATTATCTTGTTTTTCATCTTAGTATCTTGTTCTTTCAAATTAGGTAGTCTATTCATAAATTCAATTTAATGTCTTGTTATTTTAAAGTTTGTAATCTCATTATTTGAACTTATAAAATTATTTTTTAATTAATAAATTAAGTAAAAAATACTTTATATTAATTAGTTTTTGCTGATTTGTTCTTTTAAATTATTGATATAATTGGTATAAAATCATTAATTTTCTGATTTCTTCCTCCACTTTATTATCTTTTCTTATTAGATATGCCGAGGTCGTTTATCTAGCCCAGAGGCTGAGATATTTCTGAATGTAAACCAAAAGATCAATAGCATTCTTATAGATTCACCGAATGCTTCAATCTACTGGAGCACTGAAACCACACTGGAGGTTTGCAGGCTCGATGGAGAGAAATGCGACTTACTCGAAAAGCTGAGTGTCTTTTCAGGGACGAAGGTGAGAGACAGAAAGCATGTGTAGTTTTCACCTGATGTACTTTCATTCAGCACACACTGGCCTTGAGTAAAACAAGTCATTTATTATTGCAGATTGCTGGTATCACTGCAGATTGGAGTGAAAGCAGTCTGTACTGGCTTGTCGAGGACGGATCCTTCTTACATCTTTACAGAGCGCACATCAGCAACAAGACGTAAACATAACCATACACACATCGCAGTGACAAAAACAAGTGATAAAGAATTAATAAAATGTGGTCAAATGGTACTTTAAACTAGATTACACCATTCTTCACTAATATAAGTCATTGTGTTCTTTTTGACTGCACAGTCTCAGAGAAGTGCAGAGTTTATTTGGGCACAATCATAGTGTTCAAGGCAGAAAAAAGGTTCAAAACCAAAAAGATTAACAAAACAAGAGGGAAAGTCAGTGATCGTTAATTAGTAATCAATTCAGAAAACCCTAAAAAACAGACATGAAATATAAAGGCTCAGAAATGCATCAGACAATCAGGAAAGACTTCGCGAATGAGCAAAAAAAACAAAAAAAACACATGAATATATAAACCGTGAGTAAGTAAGGAAGTAATCAGGTTTCAAGGAAGAGTTCAGATGACCTTTAAGTAATCTAGTATTGTAGTATTCTCATGATGGGGACCTCTGGTGGTGTGGGGTGGAACTGTAACAATAATCACGTACATCAATGCAGAGTCAGTATCCAGTGTTATACCGTAGTGCTATTGATCAGAAGCATCAGGTGTTGGTTAATTTACTCTAACAGCACTTTTGACAGTAGTTCCACTTGCAAGACAAATAATAATAATAAACATTATTATTTAAAAAAGAAAAAATGCACAATTGTTGATATGGTGAAGCTTTGAAAATGTTTGAAACGAGTCTCCAGTGTCAAAACTTTGTAACATTCGAAGTCTTCATTTTCTCAGAAACAAGCTGCATTTTTTTTGTCTTATTATCTTCAAGAGAAAGTGAGAGAATGACTGTCTAACGCTGGTACAATTTAATTGATAACAGGAACTTGTTTCCTGGGCATTCCACATTACATGTAACTATAAATGGTTAAAATGTACAACATGTCATTCTTTAATAAATTGAAAAATTGTTGGATACATATACTGTATATATGAATCATAACAATTAGGAAACAATGAAGACAATTACAATTAATTTTCAGATAGATTTCATGTTTACACAAGCATTTCTCCTCATATTTCTCATATTTATCTTATTGAATCATGAGAAACAACAAGTCAACAGTTCTTGACAGTAGACTCTGATTTTTGGACATAGTCATAAATGAAGCTATTATGAAATGCGGTTTCCTGTTTCTTTTTTTTTTTTTTTTCTTTTCTCTTCAGAGTGCACCATGTTCTCAAATGGAGCAAATCTACGGTATTAAATCAGCAGTTAGCCTTCTACAGCGGGCGGCTTGTGTGGCTGGATGTGGATGGCAAACTGAGAATTCAAGAATTGAACCAAACAGCGAGCGTCGTCATGTCTCCAAGTAACACTCTAACAGCTTTCACTCTTCTGCAGAGAATTTTAAAACCTCTTCCAGGTCAGTGACTTTTAACTGGTCCGTATTTTAACATTCAAATTTTGTCCATCATATAACATATATCCTTCTGTTCCATTTACTCAGCACACATTACACAAAATGACTCATTATTACCAGATCATAAAGTGTTCAAATGGGCATGGCTTTCTTTGTTCAGATGGGTTTGTCTCTGCCCCGACTGTAATCCCTTCTGCTGTTTCCAAATCATCTATTCACCTCAGATTGAATGAAATGGTGGTAAAGATCGTCTGGGATCCGAGCACCACTGAATTTGGGACTATGTTCTACTGTGTAGAGCTAAACGTATATAAAAAACAAACAGAAAAGGTGATTTTGGATATAGTAAGACCTATGAGAAAGAATGATTCTCCTTTCATAATCCGTTTTTTTTTTCCCTCTAACATTTCTAATCTGAAATACATTTTCCTGCAGATTCATTCAGGAAGCCATTGTCCATTACCCAACAGGGTCTCTGAACCCTTTACGCAAATAAATGAATTCAAGCCAAACACCAAAATTAATATCACAATAACTCCATATACATATTGGGGTAGAGGTGACTCAACATTTCAGACTCTCCTCATACCAAGTGAAGGTAAGAATTTCTGTTTTACAGAATTTACAATATTCTTACATTTAAAATAGTGTAAATATTATATAATATTCATAATATCACCTATATTAGTTGGATGAAAACATAGGAAGCAATAGTTTTTTTTTTTATTTGAATATTCTGTCCTTGCGTTATTATATATAATCCAATTCTCTTTTTAATTTAATTTAATTTAATTTAATTCATTTATTTAAATCCCAGGAAACATGCTTGAGGACATCAAAACACAAGAGACAGAACCCAGAACAAATATATACAAATATATATTTACAGTCACACACAAGAATAAATGTTTATGCATTTAAAGTGGTTCAGCATTTTATATACATACATGCATATATATATATATATATATATAATTACATGAAATCTGAATATATATTTATAAATACTGAATATAAAGTTATAATTATAAAGTTATAATCAATATATAAATGTAAATTGGAATATATATAAACAATTGTTCCCTCACCAGCCTCTCTTTTTTCTCTCCCTTTAATCTAATCACTTTTACAAAATGTTGCTTCTCTTGTTACCAAAAAACTGAAATGACCAAATTACAGCTTTACATCTGACTGTTACAAACACTGACACTGGAGACTCCTTCCATAAATGCTACATAAACATCTCTGTGATTTATGTGGAATGTGCCTTTGCGTTTCTCTGTCTCTCTGATGTCTCTCATCTCTCCACAGACTCTGCAACAGAAACAAATGCAGAAATCACGCTGAGTGTCGTGATTAGTCTTCTTATAGTAATTATCATCATTATTGGAGTGATCAGTAAGTTCATACACATTATGCATTTCTTTCTTAGATATCCTCCACTGTGTATTATGTGTGTAAAACAGTAAATGAAAATACAATCATGGTTGTGTTTCATTTGGAAGTTTACTTTAGAAGGCGAAGAAAAAAGGCACCAGAGACAGATATGGAGACTGACTTAGCCACTCAAGGCAGCAAATTGGAGGAAATTAGAGAGTTGGTGGGTTTGGGAAACGCCTGCTACGCGGTCAGGTACATGAGCACTGTGCAACAATAAGGTGTCATTTTACTGACAAAAGTACAGAACATAATACAGTGAAGAGTACAAAACACAGCTGAAATCTGTAGGAGTTCACACGATCCAACAAACAGCATTGCCAGATTTGACTGTTTAGCTGACTAATCACACCCTAAAACTTGCTAAAAATGAATACAGACTGTAATTAAAGTCTATCTAATACAAATTTATTCATTTGGCAAGACTGGAAGGGTCTTTTGTTCACACGTTTTACATTACACTTCCACAAAGCAAAACTGTTCGCTATATATTTTCCTTACATTTTGGAAAACAACCCATGTCTTGTCTTGATTACATTTGGGATAAGTGTTAATCCAAATAATACCACAGCGCTGTTGGATTCTTGAATCTGATTGCTCGGAAGTTGTTGATTAATTTTCTACTACAGCAGCTCTGATAGTAGTTCCTGTTGTAATTCAGATCACAGGTTCTATAGTAACCACTTACACAGGGACTTGTGATAAATAATGGATGAAAAATTGTGACATTATTTAACAAAGACAAGCATATAATTATTGATACACCCAGGGGAATTTACTGACTTGGTGTTTTGTGGTTTCTCAGTAACATTTTTTTTTTATAGGCTTCAAGTCAGTGAGAAAAAGGCTGGCGAGGGAATGACTGTTTAGTGCTGCTATAACGTAAATGATCACAGGAACTAACTTTTCTTGTGGATGTTCCACAATATTATATGTAATTATAAATGGATAAAAAGTATGACATCTTCTTTATTAAGTGAAAATTGTAATCGTTGGCAAATTGCTTTGGTAAAAAATGGAATAAAACACTTCAGGATGTGATGTTATAGGAAAATAATTAACTTTGGAGTGGTAACAGTAACTCCGCTTCATCACACCACACCATCATTGATTATTTTCCAATAGTAAAGTGTTTTATTTCCTTACTCCTATTTTTGGCCAACCTCTTTTTTAGCTCTTCATTTTTGGGAGAAAATAACACCACACTGTGTACACTACACACTTTAAAATGCACACTGATAGCACACTTCTGTTGCAAACGAGTAAATAAAGCCCTTCAGCCTACCCTGGTACTGTCCTTAACTATCATTTTTCCCCTTCGTGTGTTTTTATCTGCTCTCAGTGCACTACCCATCCATAAAGAGAACGAGTCTCTTCCTGCGTTTCCTAGAGAGTGTCTGAAGCTGCAGAGGCTGTTGGGAAGTGGAGCTTTTGGAGAAGTTTATGAAGGAGTTACCATCGCAGAACACAACACCAGTGGAATGCCTGAGACAAGAGTCGCTGTCAAGGTTCAATTTTGAATGATGAAAAATAAATCTATAGGATGGCATTTGTTGCATGTGCACTGGTTATTTGTTATTAACAGCAGTTAAAATGCTGTTCTAGTGACCAGACTGTTGTAAGTTCAGGACTCTCTGCATCCCTTAACTCCCTAGCCCTGCCTCATCTACCAAATGAATATATGTTCATTCTGGACTGGCAGCACATGACCTTTTACAAATTTAGTCATAATTTTATAAGATGTTAAATGTGGTAACACTAATAATAGAGATGTTACAAGCTTCACAAATGGCAATTTTCTTAACAGACGCTGCAAAAAGGAGCCAGTCATCAGGAGAAAGTAGACTTTTTAAAAGAGGCCCGTTTGATGAGGTAAGAGAACAGGAATAGTTTCATAAAATTCAAATTTGCACTATTTTCTAATTACTCAAAACACAATCGGATTTAGATGTGTAAATATAGACTATTCCTGATGTTTATTTGAAAATAAGATTACATAGTTTACATAGCTTAGCAATTTCATTTGTGCACGTATTTAAGGAACCTATTTGGTGCGATGGACTTCCATCACTTGTTAGCTACATCAGGCTCATAGACAAAGAACAACAAACATATCAGTGCTACATTCCGATTACATTTAATTTTTTTTGCTAACCCATTTCTTTAACTGTTCATATAGGAGATATAGTAATATACCAGTATGATGAGACATTATAATATGAAATTCTGTAATAGTTATAAATTTACAGATATAGTTACGCTATGCTGGTGTTAATGGTGTTGATGAAAATGGAAGGATAGCTAAATAATAATTTACCCTATGATCCCTGCTTAATGCAAGACAGTAGAGCTCTGCTTTGGTCACATTTGTGTTTAGGAAACTAAAACAATGCATATTGAGGAAATCTGAGGCGGAAAATGGACATACTGTACGTCAGCTAAATCTGGACTAAAACTAAAGCTAACAATAACCAAATATTGAACAAAATATGACTGAAACTACTATGTATTTTCATCAAAAGACAAGTTAAATTATAAATTAGCTGCTAAAATTAGCTGCTACAGAGGTGTTATGCACGTCAACAAATATGTAATTTAGATGCTAAACATGCTAATAGTTACTGAAGGTCATCGATTTGTTACGAAGGTGAAAATTATGATAAATAACTTACGAACAAACATATTATAATGTCTAAGCAAATGTTAACACTGTGTGTCAGCTCATACCATGTGACAGGGCTTATGAAGTTTTTATTATACTGTATATGTCTTCCTTGTTAAATATTTTGATATGTTGCTTTGTGTGTGTGTGTGTGTGTGTGTGTGTGTGTGTGTGTGTGTGTGTGTGTGTGTGTATGTGTATGTGTGTGTGTCCAGCCAGTTTAACCACCCGAACATCCTGCGTCTCTTGGGAGTGTGTGTGCTGAATGAACCCCATTATCTAATCCTGGAGTTGATGGAGGGAGGAGATCTGCGCTCGTATCTGAGGGGAGCTCGTGCCACTTCTGTAAGTACAGGATGCAACTGTATTGTTCTTAAAACACTTAATACAATATTTAAACCAGAAGATATTCCAAAAAAAAAAAAAAGATGTTCCACTATACATTGTCTACACAGACATCATGACACAATGTTGACATTTGTCAATATGGCAGAGCACAATAAGGTTAGCAATCATCGCTAAGTGTAGTAACTGTTATTTTAGTCATACGGTTTATTTTTCTAGCAATTTATCAACATATCTGAGGAAAATGTCAATATTCCGGACAGTTTTATCTTATTTCCACTGACACTCTAACTTCGCATAGTCTGTTTTAAAAGAAATTTGATAGAACACAAGTAACAATTAGGCTACTAGCTGAACAGTTAATTAGCAGATAGCATGGGAGATAGAACTAAAAGCTTTACACTTTTTTTCATTACACAATCAGGCGAAAATGTAACATTTGTTACATTTGTAAAACAACTCACTCATAGACATTTCTGAGCTATAAAACTGACACCTGCCTGGAGTGCATTGTGGGTAATTAGTGTTCCAGTTTTTAGAATGTTTCTTAAAATGACATTTTTAGCCAGTTAGCTATTAACAATTAACAGTTAGCATGCAGTGAATTGGTCAAAATGTGTCAGATTTGTTGCACTCATGATAAATTATGAATGTTGCAGAAAAACGAACAACTTTTGACCCTAACCGACCTCCTGGATATCAGTGTGGATGTTGCCAAAGGCTGTGCTTATTTGGAGAGGCTCCACTTTGTTCACAGGTATGGATAAGCACACACTAACTATCTGAAGCACAATATTGCACATACTGTATAGTGCACATTGTATAGTATGTACTTAATCATGTGTATTAGAATATAGTTAGTGCACTAGTACATGGATTGGTGTTGAAGAGGGGTTCAAGAGGAGTCAGGACAGAAATTGAAGGGGTAATCTATAATCAAGCAACCAGATAGATGGTCCAGAGTCGAAATTAGGGTAAGTTTAGTACTAGAAACCGTGATAAAAACAAGATTAGGCACTGAAACAGTTCACTTTTAATGTATTACTGTAAGTAATAACATCTGTAAAGACAGTCCTGTGTGATAAATCTGGCTAGTACATTAAACACAAACGAGACCATATTAGGCCCATGACCAAGAACATAACCATGAACCATGAAGTTTGGATTCTGTCTCACCTGATTTTTAAATTTTATTTATTTATCAGAGATCTTGCTGCCAGGAACTGTCTTGTTTCAGGAAAAGCATATACAGACCCTAATCGGGTGGTTAAGATTGGAGACTTTGGTTTGGCGAGGGATGTCTATAAGAATGATTACTACAGGAAGAGGGGAGAGGGCCTGCTCCCTGTTCGCTGGATGCCACCAGAAAGTCTGACAGACGGCGTTTTTAATAAGTTTTCTGATGTATGGTGAGTGCTGACAGATTTTTCTGGCTCACCCACAATGTTAATACGTTTTTGCTTTTTGCGCTGATTAAAACATCAGCAATGTTTGTGTGTATTGGTGTATTTCCAGGGCATTTGGAGTGCTTCTGTGGGAAACTGTGACTTTAGGAAAGCAGCCATATCCTGCTTTTTCCAACCAGGAGGTTCTTCATCATGTTAATGCAGGAGGACGACTGACGGCACCTGCTGAGTGTTCACAAAGCCTGTACGAGTCATGCTTTCGCTAAAGTTCCCGAATCAACTGGTATTAGAAATTCTTAAATTATTCAGGTTGGAATAGTGCTCACATATATACATATACATATATATATATATATATATATATATATATATATATATATATATATATATATATAGTTTAGCCATAACATTAAAACCACAGGTGACATGAATAACATTGATTATCCCATTATATAAAATTTGTATATAAGTCTGATATGTCTGTATATACTATTAGGCAGCATATATATGTATGTACAGTATATATATATATATATATATTAGGTAGTAAGTATGTATTTACGTGTATTTACAGTTGCACACTTGTGGGTGTGGCCTGTTAAGGCTGTGTTATTATAAGAAAATAAGAAAATCATCATTAATAGGGTGCAGTGATGCCTGAAGCTCATTATTTGCCTATAACAGCATGTCCCAAAGTGTATTATTCCTCTAATACTGATACGATTTTCATACTTCGTACTGTACTTTAAATCCACATATATTTACGTTTATTGTTGTGAAACATCTGGGAAACAAGTTAGTTTGTGTTATCACAAATTATTCTAGCAGTTATAAGCAGTCATTCCCTCACCAGCCCCCCTTTTTTTATCTCTATCTTAAAGTTAATTAAAACATGCACACACACACACACACACAGATTGTCATGTTACTGAGAAACCGTAAGTGCAAAGTCCTCGGTCCTGAAGAATTTCCTGTTCAGAATACTTAAAGGAACAGCTTTACCTCAGAGTGTTATAAAGCACTGACACTGGAGACTCCTTCCAAAATTTCCATGCTAAATAAATGTCTCAACAATTACACACATTTTAAAAAAATCCATTTAATTAAGGCACATACACTTTTTCTAATAATGTAATTTGTCACGTGTCTGCCTCTCTATCTATCTCTGTCTCTTCATCAACAGATATAATGTGATGCTGTCCTGTTGGAGGAAGGAGCCCAGGGACAGACCAAGCTTCCGCTCCCTTCTGTGGACTTTAGAGCAGTTAAGAGAGACTGAAACACGAAGCCAGGATGGCAAAACTGGCCGTGTGAATCCTGCTTACCAAGAAGACGAAAGTGAGATTCTGCTAACACACTGAATTTGTAAAAGTTATTCATTTAAACTTCTTGAAAAATTATTTTGACTAACACTTTACTTTAGCATGATTAATTGTAGTGGTCCTGTGTGTTGTATCATGACCCTGGAGACTTGACACTTTTACTGTCCTCTTGCAGACGAGGAGATTTCCCGAGGTGTGGATACAGATGAGGGTCTGGGATCAGGACTTACTCATGTTATCAGCAATGAAGGCCTGAACTATCTGATGTACCATGCTGATGACTTGGGGGACACAAACAGCAGCAGCAGTCGGACTGAGACTTCATCACATACAGAAGATAGATGAAAAGAGAAAGACGGACGGAGAAATAAAGGACTTTGATGAAATTTTTTTTATAATAATCATATGTTTTGTTTAATAGTTTGCTAGACTTGCCTGAGACTGGGGTTTCATTGTAACAGAGCTGTATATAAACACATACAATGCATTCAGCCATTTACTGAACTTCATCCCAGAACACCTTTTTTTTCACTTTTTTGAGTCAATCTGATGAACATCTGAACATACAGTATATAATGTATACTATAACAGTTATAGCATATGCTTTTATTCTTGATTCTTCCCATCAAATACTCATTTGCTTAACTATTCGTTCCAAAAACATTAATCTTATTATTAGAAAGTCCAGATACAGATACGACGGCACATTAAACGAGTCAGAGATTTCCTTAAACAGGACGCAGTCCAGCACGTGCAGGTTGTACGAAAGGCTTCATGTTGTTGTGGTTGCCAAGAAAATAACATAACAGACATCATTCAAGTAGAGTTGATTCCACAGAGTTAATGTCCATGATTCAAGAAATCAGTCTCCTGGAAACCAAGGCTTGGGTTTGAGGGAAAAAAAGAGACAAAAGGTGAGTTCCGCATATCAGATGCTCCCAAAGAATCCAAAAGGCAAGTCGAACTTGTGTGAGGGCCCTGACACTGGGATCCTGTGAAACCCAATAAGTCATGGGAATGGGCGATTTTTGCTTTCATGTTTGCAGGAATGTGCAATCGGATACAAAGCTTGTGGGAACAATGGTGATCAGTGATCAGTCATTGAGAACAATGGTGATCAGTGAATGGTGATCCTTCGTTGGGAATTAGGGTGATCAGTGATTGGTCATTGGGAATTAGGGTGATCAGTGATTGGTCATTGGGAATTAGGGTGATCAGTTATCAGTCATTAGGAACAATGGTGATCAGTATTCGGTCATTGGGAACAATGGTGACCAGTGATTGGTCGTTGGGAATTAGGGTGATCAGTGATTGGTCATTGGGAATTAGGGTGATCAGTGACTGGTCGTTGGGAACAATGGTAATCAGTGACTGGTCGCAAGAGCAACTCAGTTAGGCTTTACACACTGATGATGAGTCGAGTGAACCTGCTCTGTAGAGAGCCGTATTCAATTCAAGACAGTCATGCCGTGTGCTAATAAAAATCACAAGGCTCTATTTGTGAATTAAAGTCGCTTAAGGGGTCTTAAACCCCTACCGAATCTAGCGACAAAGTTGGCAACAGTGGGTGGAAGTTGCGAGAGGGGAACTGAAGAAACGTCGGACCACACATGCCTTAGGACTGGTCAGTTGTTTGGACTAGAGAATCTCAGTTGAAATGTCGCTTTGTCACTGAAATCATGGCTCCATGTCGCGCACGTACACAGAAACTGTCACTTTGTCGAAATTGAAAATGAATTGGACGCCTGTCACTTTGTCGCTTGCTAGTGTGAACTGAATGTAGGGTCAGAGTTGCACGTGAGGCGCTCCCTAAACTGTTAAAGGAAGACCTGCACACGTCAGACGCTCCCTAAGCCGTGTGTCACGTGATCAGTTCCTAAACGGGGAGTAAACATGGCGGACACGCGTGTGGAGCTCCGAGACAAACTCCAGCGTAACTGCTAACGCTAGTTTAACGTCAGGCGTGTTTTTAATCAGCTTATAGTCGAGGTCTGGATATCGGACGCCCTTCATAAAGCTGCAGTATGGACGAGGGGAATAAAATCCAGTTTCCGTCCCTTCCTGTGTGCAAGGAAGACCAACTGGTATGCTAGCTGTGCGAGCTAATGGTAGTTTATGAAAGGAATACAGTTTACATATATGTATATAATTTTTTTGCTTTGTATGGCAAGAGAATTAGGTCTTTACAACAATTTCTAATTCCCTGAAATAAACTGAAGTGCCTCATTTACTCACTACAGGTTTGTTTAGTCACGTTTCTTAGCCTGATAAGCAGTTAGCCGAATCCCAAACGCCTGCCTATTGGATACTTAGGGCACCACATAGGCTGTATAAAGTCATTATATCATACTGTAAGAAGTGCCCCTATATAGGGAGTACCGAGTGTATTAGGATTTAGCCAGTGCCTCAGCAAAAGCATTACAGTAGCAGATGAAATTGGCAGATTTCCACTGTATTTTTTTTTTTTGTTTGTTTTGTTACAGGACTGGTCATATCCCATGCGAAGAGAGATGCAGGTGATTAAAATGATTAGACAATTTAACAGCTTGGATATCTTAATTTCAAGCTGGTTATAACCTATATGTATATATATGTGTGTGTATGTGTGTGTATATATACATTGGTAGTGTTACTAAAACAATCCAATGCAATGGTTTTTAGGAAATCCTCCCCGGACTCTTCTTAGGGCCCTACTCTGCTGCGATGAAAAGCAAGGTAATACCGGTCTCAGAATGAACCACGACAGGGTGACAGATGACAGGAAAATTGTGGATGACGTGAAATAACACACCTTATACCACAGTGCTATTGCACGCTCGAATCTGATTGGTTCGAGGATGTTGATTATTTTACTATAAAAGCAGCTGTGACGGTAGTTCCAGCTCTAATTCAAATCACAGGTTTATATTAATGCGCTCAGAACTGCTACATTGTAAATGATGACAGGATTAAACATGTCTCTCAGACGGTTCACAGCATTACATGTAACTAGAAATGGTTAAAAGCACAATTTGTCATTTAATTTAAAATTAAAATTGCAGTCTTAAGGGGAATAGATCACTTCGGGGCATGCCGTTATAGGAAAGTAATCCACTTCTGCGTCATCACTCCATCCCATCATTGATTACTTTTCGATAAAATCATGACACAATTTTATTCCAGACTTCAAATGCCTTGATTGACCACTCTGAATAAAATATCAAACCAAGCCCTATAATAATAATGATTAAGTTATTGACTTATTTGATTTCTGTAGGATTCCTCATGCAGAACTCGCTTCTGTGATATGGAGTGGGATCTAATTTATAATCGATCGTCATGTAAGAGCATGCAATACCTTAATCACAACATCATTCTGTCTTTTTTTTTTTAGCTCTCTATACTGGAGAAGCATGGGATAACTCACATAGTGTGTGTTCGACAAGACATCGAGGCCAACTTCATCAAACCTAACTTCCCCCTCAAATTTAGGTACTTACTTTACTTTTTAATGTTCTTGCTATTATATGTATACATTTATATATAGTAGCTTACGATATAACAGAATGGCTAAGAAAAGTACAAACAGGTTTCAGTCCCAGTGAAGGAGGTGTGGCTTCTGTGCCTGTAAGTCCAGCTGAAGAGGCGTGGCTTCTGTCCCAATCTGCCAAATGCCATGAATGTAAATGTAACCACTCCTTTTCCTTAGTGCCTGTCACTCTCGATGAAGGAGGTGTGGCCTCTGTGCCTGTCACTCTTGATGAAGGAGGTGTGGCCTCTGTGCCTGTCACTCTTGATGAAGGAGGTGTGGCCTCTGTGCCTGTCACTCTTGATGAAGGAGGTGTGGCCTCTGTGCCTGTAACTGTTAATGAAGGAGGTGTGGCCACTGTGCCTGTCACTGTTAATGAAGGAGGTGTGGCCTCTGTGCCTGTAACTGTTAATGAAGGAGGTGTGGCCACTGTGCCTGTCACTCTTGATGAAGGAGGTGTGGCCTCTGTGCCTGTCACTGTTAATGAAGGAGGTGTGGCCACTGTGCCTGTCACTCTCGATGAAGGAGGTGTGGCCTCTGTTCCTGTCACTCTTGATGGAGGAGGTGTAGCCTCTGTGCCTGTCACTCTTGATGAAGGAGGTGTGGCCTCTGTGCCTGTCATTCTTAATGAAGGAGGTGTGGCCTCTGTGCCTGTCACTCTTAATGAAGGAGGTGTGGCCACTGTTCCTGTCACTCTTAATGAAGGAGGTGTGGCCACTGTTCCTGTCACTCTTGATGATGGTGTGACCTCTGTGCCTGTCACTCTTGATGGAGGAGGTGTGGCCTCTGTGCCTGTCACACTCGATGGAGGAGGTGTGGCCTCTGTTTCTATCACTCTTGATGGAGGAGGTGTGGCTTCTGTGCCAATCACTCTCGATGAAGGAGGCGTGGCCACTGTGCCTGTTATGCTGTGTAAAGGAGGCGTGCCCCCCGTGTCTGTCCTGGTGAAGCAGACATGCAGTAAGATTTGTATCGTCTCTGAAGGTCAGATACACAACTCTTGTAGACAGTGCAGTTACATAACCAGAGCAGAAGAGTGATGCTGTGTTCACATGTTCTAATAGTTGATTTGTCCCTCATATCTTATTGACTCATTGAACAATATGGAATTTCTGATTTGCCATGTCAGTACATATAAAATGCTCTAAATTCCCTTTGTGTATGACACACTATACAAATAACCTTGCCTTCAATGCAAATGATGTGGAAGATCCTCACAGCCTAATTTTGCTCTTCATGTATGCAGATACCTTGTTTTAGATATTGCTGATAACCCCGTGGAGAACATCATTAAATATTTCCAAATGGTATGTTACAATTCACAGTGGCTCAGATTACATGTAGAATAAGTGCTTTGTGTATTAAGATGAATTTCTTCATATCCATCTCTTTTCTGTCTCTCCTCTCAGACTAAAGAATTTATCGACGGCTGTTTAGAGACTGGAGGTAATCGATGATTGATAGTGATACTGATTCAGTTCTGTATATTATCTGTGGGATAGTTTATAACACTGATTTAGTGATGTAGTGTATAATTTCTCTCTGTGATGACCTCATGTTTAAACAGCGACTCTCTTTTTCAACAGGAAAGGTTCTTGTTCATGGGAATGCAGGGATTTCCAGAAGGTATGATTTAGGGCTGTCTATCGATTATTTTGATAACCGATTAGTTCACCATTTCCTTCGATTAATAATCGAGGATTTGATATCATGTGGCGCCTTAAAACCTACTTGTACAGACAATTGTTGACATTTATTTTTTCTTAGATTAATGCTACATGTAAGTGCTGTGTAAATATACTTTGTTTTATTCTAAAATTCTGAATTTTTTTAATGAAAAATAAATTCCCAACACTTATTGTATTTTTTTCTAATGTATATAGATATATACATTTTATAATGTCTATATAGCTTCTCCTGTGTGCTGTGACATGCCTCTAGCCTTTAGCGTTATCATAGAGCAAGGTACAAGAAGGTCCAACTTAAAGTAGTTTAACGCTGGTTAACTGAACAGAATTATAAATTCGCACAGACGCGGCGCTTAAATTCTAATTTAATCAAAAACAATAATGATTCCGTTTTGTTTTGTCAGTCTCCGTTATCGTCCATCCTCTACACACCTGTATGTGGAGCGTCATTAGCCGAATATTTGATTACGTGAAATTTTCATCCAGGATTGTTTTGTTTGTTTATAATCGAGTAGTCAATTATAAATATTGACTACTGGGTTATTCGTGACAGTAATTATTCGCTATTACAAAAATATCACTCATCATGCACCTTACATTTTGATGGATGCCACCCCCCCCCCCACCCCTCCCCCCCAAAAAAAACATATGTGCACAGTGCTGATCTTGTGTCGTATTTCTTTCCTTCAGCGCCGCCTTAGTTATTGCTTACCTTATGGAAACGTTCGGCGTGAAGTACAGGTAATATTGAAAATGTTAATATATTAAGACATTGTTTCGAATTGTTTGTGTTGCACTCCAGTATTTTATGCTTTTTATGAACAGATTAACGACTGGTGTTTCTTCGCAGGGACGCTTTCAGTCACGTCCAGGAGCGGAGGTTCTGCATCAACCCTAACGTAGGCTTCGTGCATCAACTACAGGTATGATTTAAAACTCAAATTCACCAAAGTCAGGTTTTCGCAATGAATTATCATGGGGAATAAAATAAATGGTTTAGTTGAATTCATCCAGTTATGAGGAACATTTTTGAGTAGAAAGACTTCACTTATGCCTGGGTCACACTAGAAGAGATATGGACCAAGGACGATGAGGATGAGTGGGTCCTTCTTGATGATTGCATGATTTTAGGCTAGTCTAAAATGATCATCTATCTTCCTGTTGTGTGAGGAGTAAAATCCAATCTTTTAACCCCTCCCACTATAAATGTGTGAAAGGCCAATAACCAATGACAGCCAAGCAGAACCCGGGATTGACAAATCAGTAGCCCAGGACAAGATTACACATCCAGGCTATTAGTTTTTTTTATTCATAGTTGCCTGGTGGACAAACATTTATTCTCATTAGGCTCACAGTCACTCATTTGACAACCAGAGTATGGATAAAAGGTCTACTCATTACTGACTTTTGGCATTTGTATTTAATTTAAATACATTAAATAGTCGTTCCGGATCCCACCACCCGCTGGACTACACACATCCATTTTTACCAGCTGGATTAATTAGCATGCATGGATGATGTACAGCCTTTCCAGAATCAGGAACACACACATGTGGAAACACCAGCGTAACCGAGCAAAATGATGTCCAGTGCAAAGCCAGGGTAAAACTCTCCTGCTTATTATACCCAGTCACCATGTGGTTAAACATGTCAAGACAAAAATAAAGATGCTAGCCAGATTTGAATATCTTTTACATGCAATGTAAAGAGAAAACACCAAGTTGTCATAGCCAAGCTTTACTAAGAAAGGATAATTACTATGGCCGAGTCATCCCCTATTATATTTATATACTCACATTCTGTTATGTTAGCTACCATTTTTTTAAGCCTATTCATTAGGGTTCCAGGCAAGTAAAACATACTACACACTACACAAACGCTCGCAGACGAGGCTCACACACTACACAGTCTTTCATCTGGAGATATCCCAGCTGAAGTGCACCTGATCCTAAAATCCTCACAGAATTCTCATAGAAATAAGCCTGAGAGCTGTCCATTATGTGACTTTGTCTATTTTTTTTAAAGAAAAAAAGAGAAATAAGAGATTATTTGGATGAACCTTTGGTTATGGAGATGCAGGCAGCGAGGATTGTCTGTTCTGCAAAGAGAACTGGAGGTATAGTAAAAAGAACCATAGCTATGTTTGTACTGTCACCAGGAATTATGTTGTGTTATTATGCCGTAAGCATTGTTATTGTGCTTACATTTTGCCTTACATTTTGCATGCATGGTCAACTGGATTCAGGAATGTGCTACGCGTGACAGCAGATGAATTTGATTTCCTCTTAGACTCTCATTAGCAGTTTCTCATCGATACGCTTGCAACTTGTTGCAGAGGGGTTCACACTTCGTGATTCATTGCCGAGAAAATCAGTCAAGCCTGAGCAATTGCTCACAGACAGAAAATCATGTTGCTGAACCGTTTATACTACACAAGCAGTCGCCGAGAAATTAGACCGGGACTGGGAAAATGAGGCGAAAGTCACGTGATGTGGACTTGGATAAAGTCCTGATGTTCTGTTGTTGTGTTTCTGTAGGAATATGAAGCGATCTATCTTGCCAGACTAACCATCAAGATGATGTCACCCATTCAGCTGGGTCGATCTTTCTCCATTCAAGCGGGAACGACAGGTCAGTTTCTGTCACTTTACCTGTAAAAATATTGCTAGCTGCTCATTTTGATGATATCCTTTTAGATATTAGATATTAGTTATCCTCTTGTTTTTAAATATCTGAACCAATCATTATAGAATCAAGTCCTCTTTTTTACAACTTGTATTATAACCTTGTCTGCAGTAACTACAGGCAACAAGGTTTTCTTCAGGTTACAGGATAGTTTTCCCCAGACTATATGTCTAATTCCAGGAGTTCAGTATGCTAAATATTTCAGTCTCCACTCAAAAATGAAATGTCAGAAACAAAATGAGCACATTAATCCCGTTAACAATATTCCGTTTGTTTTCACAGGGAGCCGGAAACGAACACTAGAAGAAGATGACGATTTTGGGAATATGCAAGTTCAGGCAGCGCAGAACGGATAGACCATACTTTAGCGCTTAGCTGCATTGGATTTTTTTTTTTTTGTTTTACATTTTTATGGGATTTAAAATTGTAAATATTGTGATTTTTTTTTGTTTTTTTTTTTGTAAAAAAAAAAGGGGGGGGGGGGGGGTGGGTTGGGGAGGGAGAGGCTACTCCTCGAAGCGGGGAATATTTGATATTTGTTGGGATTTTTTTGAGCCGTATGCACTGATGTTTTTTGCAGTTTTATAATATTTAACACATTTTTGCATTTGCAGTGGGACAGTATTGCAATAATGCTCTTTTGATACTTGAACTACTCTTCTTTTCGCTAGATGATCGCATTTGCTTAAGGGAAAGTGAAAGGAATAAAGAGAAGGGTGCTTCATCGGGGAAGGACTTTGAATGGAATAAGATCAATGCTTGCGAGAGAATTAACAACCTACTCAATAAAAAGATGGCTGAATCGTTTCCGAGCTTCCGTCTTCACGTCAGACGTTTACATCCTG
The DNA here is from genome assembly GCF_027358585.1 of Pangasianodon hypophthalmus. Taxonomy (NCBI): domain Eukaryota; kingdom Metazoa; phylum Chordata; class Actinopteri; order Siluriformes; family Pangasiidae; genus Pangasianodon; species Pangasianodon hypophthalmus. The sequence continues at coordinate 25,704,383 of NC_069719.1, read as the reverse complement.
TTGGGAGTTTGCCAGTAACCTAGTGTGTGATGTACCACCTTATACCACAGCGCTGCTGAATTCTCAAATCTGATTGGTCAGAATGAGGTTTCTATAGCAGCAGCTCTGATAGTAGTCATTTTGAACTTGACTACCTGTCACTGACACAGTGGTGTGAGGAAAGGATGCACGTAAACAGAAAAGCTTTTTAATTGGAATTTAAAAATAACTTATTTTACCCATTTTTTTTTCCATTATAGAGAATTTACGATAACAAAAAAATAAGAAAATGCTGCATACAGTATATAAACAACTCCAGATCAAAATTTTATATTTATGATATAAAAATAAATGTTAGGTAGTGTATCTTTCTTTTTTTTTTTTTTTGATTGGAACATATGTTTGTAATCAGTTTATTTGCCACTTTCTCTGGTATACATTATGCTAATAAATAATAAAGAAAATTCCTATCAGGACTAGACATGTGCCAATATTCAATATATAACTGATACTCAGCATGCACAGTAGTAGTGTTATCATGGATGCAAAAATTAGCACTAATTTTTTTTTATGTTATTTATTTGTTTTTTTAAATATCATGATCTTGTAAACCGTGAGCAATGATTAAGAGATTACCGTGATAGGAAACTATATCGGCACATGTCTAGCGGTACAGTCAGACAGAGAAACCCAAAAATTCATTTCATTCAGCTTCCAGTTCTGCACGTGAGCTCGCCAGAGTCTCTGGAATTTGTAACCCAGCTTTAACGTTTTTTTTTTTGGCTGATTGAAATACATTTGGGATTTTGTATATATATATATATATATATATATATATATATATATATATATATATATATATATATATATATATATATATATAATTTTTTTTTTTTTTTTTGGACAAACTATCATAAAAAAATGCAGAATGATACATGATTGTGTGTAAGCAAAACACGCTCGAAGTCGACGCAACAATTTGCAAAACTGGTCTTCGTTCTGCATCAGAGAATATTTTGGTACTGTTTATTATAAGTAAAATATAAATTACCATGTAGAATAGAATAGAAAAGTTATACCTCTGTTTTTTGTTTTTTTTTTTAGAAAATATTCAAGTACCTTCTTCTTAAAGATAGCTTCCAGCATAAATGACTAACAAATGAAGAGACCTTCTGAGAGTATTAGCGACCGCTACTTCATATTCTACTTTCACGAGCCGCAATCCTTCATCATGCTGTGGTTTTGTTTTGTCCCAGACTACCAGTAAGTCTCGGCTCGTCCTTGTGGAAAATGGCACAGAAGCAAGGTAAACCTACAGTCAGCGTGAGCTCGGATATCAGGAGCTGCACGCTCTGTAACGTCCCTGAAGGACTCAGTCGAAGAAGCGACACTGCATGTAGGTCTCCTCCGAGGGCGTGTAACCCAGCTTCTTGTAGAATTCCACGTTTTTCTGTGCGCACTCCAGCGTGATCTTGTAGCACTGCAGTTTTTTGCTGAGCAGAGTCAATGTTGCGACGAGCCTGTGCACAAAATATCAGATGGATTAGATTAGCTTTTAAACAATCGTTTTGTCTGTCATATTAAAAACATTCCTTAGTCTGTTAAAATTCTGCATTTACATGCAAGTGTACCAGGTCAGTGAAGGAGGCGTGGCCTCTGTGAGTCAGACTCAGTGAAGGTGGTGTGTACTAGTGGAGGAGGCGTGGCCTCTGTGAGTCAGACTCAGTGAAGGTGGTGTGTACTAGTGGAGGAGGCGTGGCCTCTGTGAAAGTCAGACTCAGTGAAGGAGGTGTGTACTAGTGGAGGAGGCGTGGCCTCTGAAAGGACTCAGTGAAGGTGGTGTGTACTAGTGGAGGAGGCGTGGCCTCTGTGAAAGTCAGACTCAGTGAAGGAGGTGTGTACTAGTGGAGGAGGCGTGGCCTCTGAAAGGACTCAGTGAAGGAGGTGTGTACTAGTGGAGGAGGCGTGGCCTCTAAAAGTCAGACTCAGTGAAGGAGGTGTGTACTAGTGGAGGAGGCATGGCCTCTGTGAGTCAGACTCAATAAAGGAGGTGTGGCCTCTGTGAGTCAGACTCAATAAAGGAGGTGTGTACTAGTGGAGGAGGCGTGGCCTCTGAAAGTCAGACTCAGTGAAGGAGGTGTGTACTAGTGGAGGAGGCGTGGCCTCTGAAAGTCAGACTCAGTGAAGGAGGTGTGTACTAGTGGAGGAGGCGTGGCCTCTAAAAGTCAGACTCAGTGAAGGAGGTGTGTACTAGTGGAGGAGGCGTGGCCTCTGTGAAAGTCAGACTCAGTGAAGGAGGTGTGTACTAGTGGAGGAGGCGTGGCCTCTGAAAGTCAGACTCAGTGAAGGAGGTGTGTACTAGTGGAGGAGGCGTGGCCTCTGTGAAAGTCAGACTCAGTGAAGGAGGTGTGTACTAGTGGAGGAGGCGTGGCCTCTGTGAAAGTCAGACTCAATGAAGGAGGTGTGTACTAGTGGAGGAGGCATGGCCTCTATGAAAGTCAGACTCAGTGAAGGAGGTGTGGCATCCATGACTGTCAGTCTCAACGAAAAAAAGGTGTGGCCTCTATGTCTGTCGGACCAACTGACCAACTGAAGGAGGCGTGGCCTCTGTGCTTGTCAGTCTTGTGAAGGAGGTGTGGCCTTTGTACATATTAGACTCTGTTCGTCTAAAGGTATTTTAAAATTTATTTGAATTAAGGGATTGAATGCCTTTGGGTTATTGATTATACTTTATTTTGATCAACAACACAATGAAATTCAGATTTGAGGTTTTATTGTGTTTTAATGAGGTTTTATTTTATTAACATTCACACTGAGCTTTCTGAATGCAATACAAACTCCAGTAACGTGATTCTAACTGCAGAGTATTGATAAGTGTTAATAAAAGCACAAAGGGACAAGAGTTTAGACGTGAACTCACAGTTTTCCCAGCTGCTTCCCTCGGCAGACGTCGCTGACCACCACCTCCTCAACACGCCCTCGCTAACGACAAAACAGCAGGTCATAAAAATGCACTTCCTCATTCTTAAGTTAGTCAAGTTCAAAGGTAAGGAAAAATGAAAGTAGATTCAACAAAGAAGGCAATTAATACTTTAAATCAGAACATTCGAATTGTACTAGGACTACTGAATCCATTCATCCCGTTTGCAAGCTATGATTAAAGGCAGGTATTAAGACAGATATAGATTGCATGGTCATATTTATGGTCAAAATATTGTATTTATTTCACATTCAATGCAAATGAAATCAATATATAGGTGGCATGTAGCCAATTATTGTGTTGGTGTCCATCACTGGAGTAGGAACATTAACATTATGAGCAGTTTTCACTTTTCCCCCCTCACACATGTATGGTAGAATTGGTAGAAAGTATGCTTTACCTTTGCACACGCATGGATGAACTTGTGCTCTACGATGAGCATCGCCGTGGCAACGATCTGTCCAACGTTTGTGTCCTCGACAACGATGACGTAGTAGTCGCCCGTTTTCTTCATGTGTTCAAAATTCGCTGTGAGGGTAGAGCAATCCGACTAGACTTACACAGTGTGTATTACCCACAATGCACTGCAATGTTATATTACGTTTTAACACCTGGCATCAAGTCGGTTTACAAATAGAACATTCAAATGATTGTGCGCTGAAATGAGAAATGGTGTCTACCACTAATTAGCAGGTTAGCTAAAAGACTAGCAAGCTAGCTAGGAAATAAGCGTCAATACCTTTGAACTGCTCTTTTGTGACGTCTCCTGCCACCGTGAGCTGCGACAGCACCTTATACAGTCCTGCAACGTGAGACAGACACAACACCCCTTGCATTAGACAGATGCTTGGCTATGGACAGAGGACGGAGTGAAAGATGAATAAAGCGTGTACCTCTGTCTAAGTCGGCAGGGCGGAGAGGACGGAGGACGAGGCCGTCTCCGGGCTCTAAGGGTGAGATGGGGGGTGAGAAGGACACCTTGCTGCTGCTCCAGTCCAGCTCCTGGAGCAGAGAGGGGTCAAACAGCGGCGTCTCGTCCAGCAACATCCCACAGGCCCTGAATGGAAATATGAGAAAGACATGAGGAGGGGGTGGGGCTTAAACCCTGAGGTACAGCAACAGCAAAAATACAACTACATGCTACAGAAACTGGAGCTGACAAAGTATAAATCCATCAGCAAGCAAGTAAAAGCTTTATTAGGTATGTTTATATGTACCCTAGGGCTGCACAATATATCGAAATTATCGAAATATCGCAAATGTAAATATCACGATATGCATATCACAAGGGTTTGCGATAACTGAATGATTTTAATACTTCAAAAAGTTACGAAAAGTCAACGTTTTAGGGCGACGCAGAGAATGCTTTCTCTTCCTCAAAAGAACATGAAACGTATGTTGGTTATGTCATTTTCAGTTTTTAAATATATAAATATAATTTAAATTGATTTTACACACGTACAGCATTGTTGTACCGCATATCGCATTTTTCTTCAATATCGTGCAGCCCTAACGTACTCTAAACACCACAATCCGATTCAAATATTCGTTTACGTGCGCGTTACATATATTCCGAACAAAACGTGTCTGTCGTCGCGTTCACACCAAACGGAGAAAAGCGGAAAGCGCCACCGTGGACACGACACCAAATGCGCGTTTTTGCCTTATTGGCATTTATAAAAATATATCTGCGACCTTTTTTTTTTTTTTTAAATGTTACTCGTTATTACGGACTTTTCTTCCGTCCACTCTCTCAACAATCTTCTTGTCTTTTAATATGTTTAACAAATATTCTGTCTCCCCTAACGGCTTTAGATGTTAAACGAAAGACGGAAATAAACATACGCATGAATCCGATTGAGAAAATAGTCGAATTCAAGTGTTTACATGGCTAATTTTTTTGCTATTTACCAGATTATTTCAGCTCTACACCACCCCTTTCAGTCCGATTGAAATTTCTTTCTGATCGTGCTCAATCGGATCGACTGAGGTGTTTACATGTAGGCTTTTCAATCCGCTCTCATGAGCTATCAAACCGATTACTATCGGATTATTTGGTTGCATGTAAACGTAGCTAATGTGCTGCTGTGATGTTTTGGTTGTCAAGGCATTAAAAAAATAATAATAATAATAATAGCTAACATATTGTAATAATGCTAACTACGTTAAGTGCATACGCACATCTAATGTTTTCGCGTCAGCAAGTCATTGGATGTTTTGAACAACAAAATAAGGAGTAGAGTTTATTTTCTTTTTCCGGTTGTTGACCCAACTATCACATTCAGAAGCTGTTTTAAATGGCACACACATCAACCTCCGGGGATCTTTTGACATCGCGAAACTCAATCATTGTGTCTGTCCAGAGGTGCGTTCAATGGAAAGGAGAGTCTGGTGTAACTACAATCCAGAGAATTTGGACAGAAGTATGGAATCCTTTTTGCCAAATTAAAACCAAATCAACTTAATAGATCAATTTGAAGATGTGCAATAATGCAAATATGTTAGGAATCTGCTAAAGGAATGAGACATCCCAGCATTCAGTGGTCCTGTCAGAGGCGTGTGGACCTTCTCTAGAAGTCCCTGAGGACTACGCAAGGAAACTCTGACGAAGATTATTCCTTATTCCTACATGAGTCATGCAGTGTGTTGTGGCGCACAGAGGCAGGTCTGTTCAGTGTACTATGATCCTCAAACATTTCCTGATCAAACATTTCCTCATCTCCTGTACAGAGGATCCAACTCTGTACAGACGTCAGGTATTTAAACCTTTGTGCTCATGAGCGTTCTCTTTAACACATCCTAATCCTTAATACGTTTTTTTTTTTTTTTCATAATTGTTTGACTGATCATTTACACATCTCAGTTTCATGAACTAGCTTCCTGGGTGTGTAAAGTTATGTAGACAGACGTGAAGGGTCAGATTTCTCTAGTACCAGGTTATTTCAGTAGAACTAGGTGTGTGTTCTTGTTGCCCTGCGATGCGTGGGTGTGGGTGTGTGTGTGTGGGGGTGTGTGTGTGGGTGTGTTCCTGCATCATGTCGAGGGTTTCCAGGATAGACTCCGGATCCTTTGTTTTAAAAGAAAAATGTGGAGATTAGATGTGAATATGACGATCTGATGAGTTGGGAACTTTTAAGTAAATAAGCATCTATCTGTCTATCTACTGTATACTGTTTTATCTAACACTCTGAAGGAATCCTGAGCATCCATCCAATCCATCCATCCAATCCATCCATCCATCCAATCCATCCATCCAATCCATCAATCAATCAATCAATCAATCAAGGTTCTTTATAAAAACCTACAGAAGAGGATTTCCTTCTTAGAAAATGATTCAAGCAGAATTTCTTCAAAAAGCTAGAATGTTAACCATCCTAGTACTCAGTGCATCTATCTATCTATCTATCTATCTGTCTATCTACCCTCATAGAGAAAAAGAGGTTCTATCAATGGTTTCCTTTTTTGAAAAAGTTTTATGCAGAATTTCTTTAAAAAGCTAGAACTGTTAACCATCCTACTAGTCTATCAATCTATCTATCTATCTATCTATCTATCTATCTATCTATCTATCCTCGTAATAAAGGTTCTATGTAAAAACCTACAACAGATGATTTCCTTCTTAGAAAATGCAGAATTTCTTCAAAAAGCTAGAATGTTAACCATCCTAGTAGTCAGTCTATCTATCTATCTATCTATCTATCTATCTACTGATCTACCCTCATAGAGAAAAAGGGTTTCCTTTTTTGAAAAAGTTCTGTGTAGAATTTCTTTACAAAGCTAGAACTGTTAACCATCCTAGTAGTCAGTGTATCTATCTATCTATCTATCTATCTATCTGTCTGTCTACCCACCCTCATAGAGAAAAAAAGGTTCTATCAAGGGTTTTCTTTTTCTGAAAAAGTTTTAAGTAGAATTTCATCAAAAAGCTAGAACTGTTAATCATCCTAGTAGTCAGTACATCTATCTATCTATCTATCTATCTATCTATCTATCTATCCTCATAATAAAAAGAGGTTCTATCTCATATCCTAATTCTTTGGTTTGTATCTATGGGGAAAAATGTAAAGGTTCTTTGTAAAACCCTACAGCAGAGGATTTCCTTCTTAGAAAGGGATCCAAGTAGAATTTCTTCAAAAAGCCATCCTAGTAGTCAGTCTGTCTATCTGTCTATCTATCTATCTATCTATCTATCCTCATAATAAAGGGTGAATGTAAAAACCTACAACAGAGGATTTCTCAGTGGAACAGCTTCAAAAACCTAGAACTGTTAACCAGACTAATTGTCTGTCTGTCTGTCTACCTGTCTATCTGTATGTGTATCTATCTATCTATCTATCTATCTATCTGTCTACCTATCTATCTATCTATCTATCTATCAAGATAACCATATCTATATCATATAACTACTGGAAATGTACTTGACAAACGTCAGGTAAAATACCACATAAGCAAAAGAAATAATAATAATAATAATAATAATAATAATAGACAAACAGCTTCAGCTTTCTGTCATGTAGAAGCTGAATGAAGCAGCTGACATGTTCCCCACCTCCTGTGTCTGTTCTCCATTCATTTCACACATGTAATAATGTCATTCAGAAAGCTTACTTACTCAAACATACGTCGATCACAAGCGAGGTTTGGTTTAATAACCCAAATGTTGTCAAAGTAAAGTGTGTTCAGATGCAGTGAGTGAGTGAGTGGAGCTCCGGCGCGCCGCACTTCCGCCTGCGTCACTCAGGGCGATGGGCAATGACGTGGCACACAGGCGCGAAGGGGCGGGGCCCGGACGTCAACAGGATAAACACTAGGCTGTGTTCCAATCGGCGAGCGTGCGCGCTGCACACGTGCACACTAATTCTTACATTCTAGAACGCAGGCTCGGGTATAAACCAGCAGTTCCCATAGCTGCATTTGGAACGCGGTCACACGACATCCGGTGATAAAAAGTGGCTTTTTCCTCCATAAATCTCCATTTTGCTCTACACATGGCTTTGATTTGCCCCATGTACTGGCTTGCATAAGAATTCATTACTGCTGTTGTGAAACTCCTCTGGTACAACCAGATAATTTAGGAGTTTTACAGCACTGAGGGGGGTGAATACTTATGCAATCACAACTTTTACATTTTTTTATATTTAAACTTTCCCCCCTGACTCAGTATAATGGGCTACTGTCTGTATATTTATGACAAATAATCCCAGTTAAGTCCATCTCACTTTTAGGTTGTAACACTAAAAAAAGAAAAATGATTAAGGGGGTGAATACTTATGCAATCACAACTTTTTAATTTTTTTTTATATATATTTAAACTTTCCCCCTGATTCAGTATAATGGGTTATTGTCTGTAGCTTTATGACATATAATCCCAATGAAGTCCATTTCACTCTTAGGTTGTAACACTAAAAGAAGGGAAACAATCAAGGGGGTGAATACTTACGCAAGGCACTGTGTAGCTCCTTTCTTTTTGACTTCTTCCTCAATTTCTGAGGTGAAACATCAGAGCACAATGTAGATATCAAGACTTACATTAAAATGGGTGTGAAAAACTGTATGCATTATTTCCCAAATACCTGGAGGTTTTTATATGTAACGAATCACAATTGCAAAATTGATCATGAATGACATTTGAGGTGGCATTTAAAACTTGACGGTACCTGCAGATCTTCTAGAAGGCCTTCTCTTTTTATACGCTACAGGTTACGGATGTGGTCCAAGCCATTCAGCCACAGGGTTGGATCATATCCATGGACCTGTGAAATGCTTTTATATTGATCTTCCCATTTCCCAGGAGCACAGAACCTTCCTAAGATTTATCTACCAAGGGCAGACGTTCCAGTTTAAAGTCCTGCCCTTTGCCCCTCTCCTTAGCACCGTGGGTGTTTTGAAAATGTACACAGATGACCTTGTGTACTATGATATCCATTGGTAACGGGATACTGCTATATTTAGACACCAGAGGGAGTAAAGGTGTTGTGTGTCTAATACATTAGCATGTTACTCAACATGGCCTTTCTTTGTTGAATGAGCTCCATGAGCTTATATTTGACCCCCTCCCATGTGCATGACAGTAAAATCTCCCTGCTCCAATGACTTTTTTTGCAAGTCCAGACAAAATGCACACACACCCTGGCTTCACCACTTATTAAAAACTCTTGTCAGCTTCTACTAGGAAACTAGGCCACAGAGTCCTATTCGTGACCCCAAGATGGCCGACATGACCTTGTTTATGTGACCCAGACAATTTATTTTACTAATTGATTCAACTATGTGAGACATTTCTATTCAGATATCTCACTGTCAAAGTACTGACCAACACAGGGTTAGTTCTTGCCTTTAATGTTTTGATAAATACAATTATACAGTATAGAAAGTGAGAAACTGTTTCTAAATTAGGCCTCTTCCTCACATACACACACCCACAGTTACTGGAATTCTCTTTTAAGCTATTGATTTTTGTCAAGCACCTAAACGTAAAGATTATTAAAACGTTTCGAATGCATTACACGCTCGGGCCGAGTGGAAAGGACGTGCAAAAAGAACCCGAGAAAGGAAGAGATGGAAGAAGATGTAACAGCAAGCCTGGGTTAGTGTTAACGATGATTGGCGGCTTCAGAAGATACGCAGCGTGTACGGCACAATTAATGGGAGTTTCAATACTCTGATTAGTTTATCTGTCACAACGTATGACATTTAATAAAATTCAAAAAGGCTAGTTTTAAAATTATCGGCCCACAATTAATATTTGATGTCAAGATTGGACATTTCTCCATGCGGAACATCAATCCTCTGTATATTCTTAGACCCCATTTACACTTCATCATTTCATTCTTAAGTATCAGGAATAAAAGGGATTAACCACATAAAAACGAAAGTACCCAAGATACATTTAAGACAGATTCAAATCCAATTGCACAAACAAGATGCATTTTTGCCACAAACTATACACATAATAAATATCTGTTTATTCCAAGCCATATTTAAGCCATTTTGTTACAACTTTGGAAGTATGTTTAGGATCATTGTCCAGCTGGAGGACCCGAATCTGACCAATTTTGAACTTTCTGGCTGATGTTGTGAGTTGTTGCTTCAGTATTTCTAGACAACCTTTCTTCCCCATGATACCATCTAGTTTTCCAGCAACTTGCTCTTGTCAGTTGTTTGGAAATTGCTCCTAAGGAGGAACCAGACTTGTGGAGGTCCATAATATCAAGAGCAAAAAGGCACTGGCCTGTAAATAGAGCCACATGTTCTCCCAGTTAACTCCTAATTATGACGTTTCGCGAATCAGAAGTTTCTATAAGTCATTACAGTCAATTTGTGGAAAAGATCGTTTAAAGAGACAGTCAACTTTGTGTATGTAAACTTTTGACCCACTGCAATTCTGATATAGTGAATTAAAGCTGAAATAAATCTCTCTTCAATCAATTGTTTTAAAACCTCTGATGCATACGAAGTACAGAGGATGCCCCAACTGACTTGCTAAAAGAAATGAATGGGAACCTGTGTGGAAATGTGTGGAGTTTGACTATCTTTAGCCTAGGTGTATGTAAAATTTTCGCCTTAACTGTAATTCAGAAATCATATTTGAGTCTGTCTGACCGAGAACATACTTACCTATAAGAAACAGACAACCAGTCATTAACAGAAACATTCAACAAATTTACAAAAAAAAGGAGAAAGGTGAAAGTGTCAAAAGAACAGGAAAGTTTTCAGCTTAAATTTCAGCTTTAAAAAAGAAATAGAAGAACCGTTCCAGAGAAGTTAAAGTCAGGACATTAAAAACTAGCAATAGGACACATGGCAATAACAGTTATTCCATAATTCATCTTCAGTTACTGGCGCTGCAGGCCAACAGACAGCAGGTATTGAATGAACCGGGAAATGGCTCAGCTCACAGCGGGGGAAAAACTGCCTGGCAGAAAGCTGATATAGTAGTTCACATGACTCCTGTACGGATCGTTGCATTGAGTGGAAGATATAACTCGAGGAGATGCAGCGGGTCTGTTCCTAATGGCCAGACTCTGAAACAGAATCTGTACGTCTAGTCATACCACATCCGTAGTTTTCTGTTGCCTTTATTGGCACGATGGTAAAGTCTTAAAAAAGGAACATGGGCTTTTATATAAAGTGCTAGTCTAAAGTTTTTGAACACTATATTTTCATGTTTCGCTATATTTCCTGTATGTTTAAATCGCCTACTCAAAAATGTGAAAATTGAACCAAGGAATAAGTATTATTATTAATTGTTTAGTAAACTGAGAAATGTCAGAAACTACTTTACTGGAACAATCTAACAAAAAAAGACTAAAATCTTCACTTCATTTTCCCTCTTATATCACAGCAATTTGCTAACAGTTACAATTTTTATTTATTAATTAATGACCTGTCGAACAAGTTTTCCATTTTATTGACATTTAATGTTGTGGAACATTGGAGAAACAAGTTAGTTCCTGTTATCACTTTCATTATAATAACTAGGCCTATAAAAAGCCTCTGACCAGCATCTCTTTTTTCCTCTCTCTTGAAATGAATCAGACAAAAAGTAAAACCCGTAACAAAACCATAAACTCTTCTATCTTAAAGACTTCTCCCTTTCTGAAAACGTAATGGTTACAGCTTTACCTCTGACTGTTACAAGGCACTGACAGTTGAGACTCCTTCCAAAAATTTTAAAGGAACATCTCCTGTGTACATTTTTACTATTTAAAAAAAAACTAACATATTAGAATTTTAAAGCACTTTAAAATAAAAGTCTTATTTGTCTTGCTAGAACTATTGTCAGTGCTGCTGTTATAGAAAATTAATCAACACCTTCGGCGCAATCAGATTTGAGAATTAAAAATTCCAGATGTTCAGAAACCCTTGACTGGCAGCATATTATGTCTGTAACACTGAAGACATGGGTTTCAGATGTGTGGCGGATTTTATCCTCTAGCTTTTGTAAAGACTCATTTACTGGAATTCTCTTATGACCCAAAAAAAGAAACCCATTAAAAATGGATTAATATAAAATTATGAAAATAGGCCACAGGATTTTTTTCTTTCTCAGACAGAACATAACCTCTGACCTAAGAAGTCAAGTATGCACCTCTATACTAGGAATATATAAATATGATTTAATTAAATACAATGTCTTACATAAGTATCTTCCCCCACCCCCTTTTCAACTGAGATTATGAATCTGCACAAAATAGCCCATAATACTGATGTGTCAATGCGTAAGTATTCACCCCCATTGCTGTGAACTCTCTAAATTAGTTCTGGTACAACAAGTTGCCATCAGAAGTCATGTAATTAGTTGACTGGAGTCCACTTGTGTGCAGTTAAAGTGTCACATGATCTCAATATAGAAAACATACCTAAACAAACAGCATCAGTAAGACCACTTAGCTATCAAAATGTGAAAGGGTTGTGAATACTTATGCAAGGCACTGTAGTTCAGGAAAATAAATTAAATTCACCCAATTTTAAATCTGCTAAGATGAGTTTTTTTTTTACTTACACCCCAAAATATTTTTTATTTTATTATTTTTTCTAAACTTCACTGCTTCACCTTTCCATACAGAAATGGCAATATCTTATCATTGGGTTAATCAGGGATAGAAAACTTGTGTAATTGTATTTCATTACTATACTTAAGATAAATTCACAATCAAAGCTAAAGAAGTATGTTGAGTTGCGTTAACATTAAGTTTGGTAAATTAGCTAGTTAAATTTTGTAAATGAGTTTGTTAATTTAGCTAGCAATTAGGTTTTGTAAATTAACTTTTTAAATTAGCTAGCTAAGTTTAGTTAAGTTTTGTTTTCGTAGCTAATACGCTATGTGTAATTGAACATTAGCTAACCAGCAAACCAAATTCTAGGTTTGTCTGATTTGTGGTCAGCTCTGCAGACTTCTCAGTAACTAATTATGAGCTTTAAAGATGCACCCACAATGTGATTACACTGGCTCATAACACCGTCTTAATCACCTACAGCAGTTCTGGCAGCTCTGCGTCCACAGATACGGATCAATGAGGACACGTGGTGGGATCGACAGAGCCAGAGACCTCCTGCTGATTTAATTATCCTCTCTCCATCACTGAAGAGCCACCATTCTTGAGTAGAGCTGAATGAATGATGGTCACATGATATTATCTTCCAGACAGCGTGAGTCAGCTGATTATATATAGTCTACATAGACGAGAATGGTCTATAAGTTGGTTTCCTAAATGAGCCTTAAACCTCATTAAATGCCATAAACATGCCATTCGGGAGGTGTTAAGGCTTCAGCACAAGGGGAAGTGCTCATAAAAAGAGGGTGAGGCCTTGTATGGTTGTCATGTTCCCGTTTGACTACACAGTGGAATAAAATATTCATGATGCCAGTGGAGGCTCTGCTGTTCATTAGATCGATGGCGGTGTAATAGCTGGCATATGTGAAACCTCCTTGGCCCAATTTCCTCCACCGCCAAGATAAACTGTGCCATATTAATGGGCATACTGAGTTACGGCGACTTCCTGGGTGTAGCTGGTTCACGTGCAGAGCAGAGACAAGGATGCGTTTTACAATGACAAGTGAAGATTTGTTCTCCCTGTAGTCTGATACGCAACACTCAAGAAATGATCTCGAGTCTAGCTTTTTCAGTAGAGATACATGACTAGGCTTGCATTTTATTTTATTTTATTTATATTTTATTTTTATTCTAAAAAGAAGTAAATATCCCATAGGGTACTAAATTCAATAAAATACAAATACATGATAAAATACATAAAAATTATTGATTAAATACAAAATAAATAAATTATCAAATACAGTAATCAAAATAAATTAATTAATGTTACATTAAAATTCAACAATAAATTATTATATAGCTTTTTTTTTTTAACAACTTTTATTCGTTTAGCTCTATCCAACTGAAACTGTATCCATCCATCATTGTCCTACTCTGCCCTTCCCGGAAGTCAAATAATATGTCAGTATGGAAATGAATAAGTAATAAAGTATGGATTGGTGGATCCAGGATCCTATTATGTGAGACAATTGAAATTGAATAAATATCATCATCTGAGAGAGAAAATTGATTTTAGAGTACGTTAGATTTAGGAACAGTTCAAACGTGACCTTTTTCTACTGACCTGGACCATTCATTTATTCTTCCATCCATCTTTCTAACCATCTATTCAACCGCCCATCCATCCATCCATCCATCCATCTAGCCATCCATCCATCCATCCATCCAAAGATCCATTCATCTAATAATTCTTTCAACTGTCTATCCATCCATCCATCCATCCATCCAAAGATCCATTCATCTAACAATTCTTTCAACTGTCTATCCATCCATCCATCCATCCAAAGATCCATTCATTCCTCCATCAGTCCTTCCAATTGTCTATTCAGCCATCCATCTATCAATCCATTCATTCATCCATCAATCCATCCAAAGATCCATCCATCCTTCAAAATGTCTGTCCAACCATCTTTCCATCATTCCATCCATCCATCCATCCATCCATGTATCCATCCAAAGATCCATTAATTGATTCATCTATCAATGCATCCATCTATTCCTTTGCTTTAGTGAGCAAATCATCAGCTAACAAATAAGCAAATCTTGTAACTACCAGTTTACTGCCATGTTAAACTCCATGTCTAAACCATCACACACTCTCCTCAAATATTTTTTTTTTGAGTTGTTCAAAATCTCAAAAAGACTTGCTCTGAGATTTCTGACATTCTATGACACACTGTTATCTATAGAAGTGGACAAAAAGACATCGCAGAACTAAAAACTGAAGTAAAGCTCACATATACACTCTATGGCCAAAAGTTTGTGGACACCTGACCATCACACCTGTATGTGGTTCTTCCCTAAGCTGTTACCACAACATTGGAAAAGCACAATTATATAGAAAGTCTTTGTATACTGTAGCATTACAATTTCCCTTCACTGTACCTAAGAGGCTTAAAAATGTTCCAGCATGACAATGTCCCTGTGCACAAAACGAGCTCATGAAGACATGGTGTGTTAAGGTTGGAGTGCAAGAACTCGAGTGTCCTGCACAGAGCCCTGACCTCAACCCCACTGAACACCTTTGGGATGAACTGGAACACCGACTGAACCCCAGACCTCCTCACTCAACATCAGTGCCTGATCTCACTAATGCTCTTGTAGCTGAATGAACACAAATCCCCACAGCCACGCTCCAAAATCTAGTGGAAAGCCTTCCCAGAAGAGTGGAGCTTATTATAACAGCAAAGAAGGGACTAAATCTGGAATGGGACGTTCAACAAGCATGTGATGGTCAGGTGTCAAGACCTTTAGATATCAAAATATCTTGGCTGATTGACTACAACTGGGCTAAGAGGAAAAATTATATGAAGTTAACTATTTCTTTCATTCATATTTGATATCTATAAAATTTTGGCAACCTGACATAACCTCTTTTAGCTGAGGACAACATCATTAACATTCAGCCTTTTGAGATGCCCAAGTGTGTGTTAGTACAAAACAATTGCATGAATATTTCATCACAATAAGGAGGGATGTCAAACACAAGATGTGATGGTAGGAAAAAAAAAGCTTGAAAATGACATCACCTAATTACCCCTAAGTCCTGAGGAGTCATTGAATTGATCATGGAGGCTTTTTAGGCTGCCGTCCTTCAGCCTTTGATATCTGACACTGAGAAGGGTTTTTTTTAGGCTTGGTACTGGAAATGGCATCTGAGACCTGGACGACGGTCGTGACGGCTAATGGGTGAGCAGAAGGACAGAGCAGGACTGGCCGGATGTGCACAGCTTTGAGGAAGACTCATATCGATCAGAAAATCAATAAATCAAGCGCTCAATGCTGGTTAAGAGCTCTTTCCGTTTCCGTCCTAACAAGATTGCTTGGGTAAATTAACGGCTGCTGCTGTCGACTAATTATAAGATGGACTAGTGGCTAGCCAAGGCCGAACTGCAGGTCAAAAATATCTCAAATGTAGCTTAACACGTTATATAATTAACACTTCTGCTTTGTACACAACATGAAGCCTGATAAATAGGATTTTGACTGGGGCTATTGGAATACATTTACATTTATGGCATTTGGCAGATGCCCGCATCATGATCGGCTTATAGTTATCTCATTTATACAACTGAGCAGCTGAGGGTTAAGGGTCTTGTTCAAGGGCCCCAGCAGTGGCAGCTTGGCAGTGCTGGAATTTCAACTTACAACCTTAAAATCAGCAGTCCAACATCTTACCCACTAAGCTACCACTGCCTATGTACTATATACTGTATACTATATGTATGTATATACTATATATACATTGTGTATGTGTACATGTTTTAGGGGTTAGTGTGACACTCTAGATATGAAAGTAAATTCATCCTTGAGGAAATTCAGCCCAGAATGCCAAGCTTCAAACTGTCAATTTACCACTTTTTGTAGAAATTGAACACTTCTAATTCTAATTCAGGTTCTAATTCAACACTATAAGAGTTAATTCAGCTTTAATAAATACAAAAGGTGTTAAGACTTGACTAAACACATTAGGTTTTAAGTTACAGCTTAAGTGTTCATTTTTCTTAAAGAACGGCATACGTTTTATAGTTTTTGTCCCTTTAAAGTTACATTTAATGTTGTAGAATATACATGAAATAAGTTTGATGCTGTTGTCACTTACATTATAGCTTGAGCTGTAGTCAAATCCAAGATAAGTCCAAGATCAGGACTCGCCGAGATCAAATCAAGGCCATGTCTTAAAGTGGTTGAGGCCAAGTCAAGATCAAGAGCAAAGATCAAGTCCTTTTTGAGGCAAATCCTTTACTTCAGATGGTTGGCTTTATTCATGCATTGAGCCAGTGATTAGGCTGCTTTCTAGGAAAAGCAATTACTTCTTTTCAAATGTTGTGTATGCGAAAAGAAAAGACAACACGAAGAATATTTTTACAAACTTCTAATTCGACAGCAAGACCAAGACAAGTCCAAGTACAAATACAAGTACAAAGTTCCAAGTCAATACAGAAAAAACCTTGAGACTGGACTTGTGTCAGTCCTACAGCCCTAGTTATAGCAGCTATAACAGTCGTTCCCTCACTCTTTTCTACTAAAGACAAAAAAAATGTAGTTTTAATGTTACCAAGGAACCATGAAGCACAACTTCCTCTGTCCTGAAGACCTTCCCGTGTTGGAAAACTTAAAATTACAGCTTTACATTTGACTGCTACAAAGCACTGACACTGGAGACTCCTTCCATAAATGATAAATAAATATGTCCTCTCAGAAAGCAACTTTTTTTAATCCATTTATGTGGAGTGTCTTCTATACAAGTCCATGTGTAAGATGTTACTGTAATAACAATAAAGCATTACAACAAGCGCATTAATAGAAACCTGTGATTTGCCTTGCAGCCGGAACTACTGTCAGAGCTGCTGTTATTAAAAAAAATAATAAAATAAACAACGTCCGATTCAGTAATTAAACCTATAAAGACTGTAGAGTGTAGTTTAACACTTTAGGTGGTAATTGCTCACTGTGTGTGTTACTTTAACGCCGTGTGTGTGCTGTTTCTCCTGCGCTCTCAGCGAAGGGTCAGTGTGTCTCTGAGGAATTGCTCCATGAGAGCTCTTTAAAGGCGAGAGACGCGCTCTCTCTGTGCTCATTACACTCTCACTGCGCCGCTCACCACTCACACACACTCTCACACACACACACACCCAATGCCTCTTAACGCCATGGGACAATTCACCGCCTGAGGACTAACTATTAACATCTTACATTTTACACTCTGTTGTTGAGTTTGAAGGTAAGCCTTTTTTCTTTTTTTATTATTTTAGGGACATTTAATTTTGCTATTTATTATTATTGCTACATTTGTTTTTATTTTAATCATTTTTGTGAAGTAACTAGAGATACATTATATGTATGAACACTGCTCAAGAAATAAAATGTATAATTATTATTATTATTATTATTATTATTTATTTATTTATTTATTTATTAAAAACATTGGAGGTTTTGTCTACTTCTCTTTATTGGGAAACTGCAGGGCAAAATGTCACAAGAATGTATTAAATGCATTGAAACCTTATTTCAAGTGTTAAATAATTTGTAAAATAGAAAGAATGACAATTAATGATTAATTGTCTGATTAAACAAACCCCTTGCTGTGCTTTACTATGGAATTCTTTGTTTATTAAAAAAAAAAAATAGGAATGTGAGTGTATGTTTATTAAAGTTAGTTTGAGTTTCTACGAGCAAATTTCTCTTGAGGAAATAAGGAAGCTTATTTTTAATTTTTTTAAAAATTTATTTTATTCTTGAAATCGGAGTAGCTGCTTTTAAATGTCTTGCTCCACAATTTTTAAAATGTAGTATTATTATTATTATTATTATTATTATTATTATTATGGAAATAATAATATGTGGCTTACAGCTTACTATAAATTACATCAGTGTTGAACTATAAATTGTAAACCTCTCTATATATTTTACTTTGTCCTCTAATCCTGTGCAGCACGTGAAGCGAATCGTCCACATTATGTCAGAGAAGAAATCCAGACCTTCAGATGCACGTCCCAAAAACCTGCGTAGCTGGAGCGTGGACAGCTACATCCGCAGCGTTAAGAAGCGCTCGCGTGGTCCACGCCATGACGCCCCTGCCAGAGGAGAGGAAGGAGACACGCCAGATGAGCAGAACGTCCGCTCAACTTCCTGTCCCCAGAGACGGAGGGAGAGGAAGTGCAGCTGCACGGCTATCGGAGACGGAGACATAGACTCCATGTGCAGAAAAGCGCTGTCTCGCCGATCTCTCAGACAGAAGTTCCAGGATGCAGTAGGGCAGTGTCTCCCTCTCCGTGGTCACCATCATCATCACCACCACCATCATCACCATCATCATCATCAGAGCGGCTCGTCACGACCGTTCTCGGTGCTCCTGTGGTCCAAGCGCAAGATTCACGTGTCCGAGCTTATGGAGGACAAGTGTCCGTTCTCGCCGAAGTCCGAACTGGCGCAGTGTTGGCATCTTATCAAGAAGCACGGCACACATCAGAATGCATCATTAGTCCTAGAGGATCAAAAAAGCAGAAGGTTGTCCTCGTCCCCTTCGACTTTTATCTCCTGGGAGGAAGTCAGTTCTAATGGTGCTTCCAGCTTGACTGATTGGGACGCATCCTTTATTCATGGAGCGCCCCAGTGTTGCGCACACTCCGACTACATCTTAGTGCCTGATCTTCTTCAAATCAACAACAGCCCGTGTTATTGGGGCGTCCTAAACCGCTTTGAGGCTGAGCAGCTCCTAGAAGGCCAGCCTGAAGGCACCTTCCTGCTTCGAGACTCTGCCCAGGATGACTATCTTTTCTCGGTCAGCTTCAGGCGCTACAGCCGCTCTCTGCACGCCCGCATAGAGCAGAGTGGCAAGCGCTTCAGCTTCGACTGCCGCGATCCCTGCATGTACAGAGACGTCAGTGTCACAGGCCTGCTGAAGCACTACAGCGATCCGGCCACATGCCTGTTCTTTGAGCCGCTCCTGTCTCGCCCCCTGCCCAGGAACTTCCCCTTTTCCCTGCAGCATCTGTGCAGGGCGTTAATCTGTAGCTGCACTACATATCAGGGCATCGAGACTTTGTCCCTGCCTCATACACTCAGGGATTACCTCAGGCAATACCACTTCAAATGTGACGGGGCTTGTGATGTGTGACGAGCTACACAGTCAGGGCAAATGGACTTGTCTCAGAATCATAAAGAATGTGGGTTCTTGAGTGGTGTAATTTTTTACAGACGATCGCAAAGTCAAATGGCAAGGTTACAGCCATCTGTCCGAGTTCGAAAAAGCATTATTGTCCCTGATTTTCTGGGTGGGACGATGGTCTTCCTTTTTCCGATCAGAGTTAGCCAATCTTGGGCCTCTATCAGCTCATTTATACAAAACAGGGTAATAATAGTAACAAAAAAAACTAACAAAAAATGACTACAACTAAAACAACTAAACGAAAAAACTATGAGTTGTCTCTTACATTAAAAAAAAGGTCCCTGTGATTTCCTTGCACTCTCAGAAATAAAGGTACCAAACTGTACTTTTGCTTGTTGTTGTTGTGGAACCATCAAGGGTACATCTTTTGTACCTCTAGTTTGTATCTTTTACCTGAAAAAGTGAATATAGGATAATTTTAAGGTACATAATTAGACTTTAAGGACCACTGATATACCTTAAATACACACCCTACAGGTCCAAAACATGTCCTCTTGATGGAAACACGACAGCAGCAAGGAAACATACAGTTTGGTACCTCTATTTCTGAGAGTGTGTACGTAGGTTTTGTTTATTTTCTTGCTACATTTTCATTTTATTTCTTTTTTTTATTATTTTAACATTAGCATTGGAAGTACTTACGTATTTTACAGACTGTTAGGATAAAAGCATACTCATTTTTCTGTTACAGAACCACTGAGTTAATCAATGATTAATGCTCTTAATAAGCATAAATTCATTTTTAACTTCATTAAAAAATCATTTCATCTCATTTTATACTTGTTCCACATTCAGACAGCTATATTGTATTTCTCTATAGTCGTAGAACATTAATGAGACCTCGAACATCCTGTTACACAATCTGCAATGCGTATTCAGCCTTCTGTAAAGATCAAGCTTAAAAGTCACTCAAAGAATTAGAAATACTGAAGTTAAAACTGAAACTAAAATACACTGACCAAAAAAACCCCTGAAAAAAAACCTACATTTTAAAAATCAGACCTATAACACTCATACAAAATGAGACAGCGTTCAGCATGACATGAGCAGCAATTTGAACAGAAGAGATGGAAACACATTATATCCCTCATCCTGCTGTACAAGTAACCGTCGCGTGATAGGAGAGATAATGTGATGAGAGCTGGCGCCGTCTAAACTGGGAGAAAACTATAGAAAGCTTCTGGCTGGAAAATGTCTTCCTGATGAAGGTCATTTTGAATGATCTGGTAGTAAGGCCAGGAACCAGCACACAGAGATCCTGAGTCTGCTGGGAAAAACTTTAACTGGATCTCTGCAATCAATTTTATTGCTGTAGCACTTATAATAGATATTGTCACAAAGCAGCTTTACAGAAATCTGGATGTAGATTTAGATCCCTAATGACTAAGGCATAGGCAACTGTAACAATGACACAAGGAACCACACTCAAAAGGGAAACCATCTTCTTTGTAAATCATTACATTATACAGGCTTCGAAAAATAAAAACAAACAGTATGAAGTACGTCTTAGTCTTTATGATTACAGCAGCAGTTCTTAGGTGCAAATCTACAGTATCCAGGTTAGATTAAAACACTGAAACAAAGGTGAAACTTGGGCATAAACTGTTTTCGGGATCTTTAGAGTATTCATTCCAGCCAAACTCTAATCCCCTTACATTTTTCAGACTTTCCCTTTTTTTTTTTTTTTAATACAGTGCCTTGTGCTATAATCACAAGGTCAGTCACCTTGACTCACTGCTAATGCACATTTAAAATGTATACATTTAAAAAACTCAGTTTGAAATTTCTAGTAGTAGTTAACTAAGATAACTGGACTTATGTGCAATCATTTGAGACGCTTTTATCAGATGTAGTTGTCCACCTTGTCCACACTAATACAGGGGCATGTGTGGTGGCCTGGGAAAACCCTTCACATGATGGGATTTTAACATTTTCTACTATATATGGTGGAACTGAACTAAAAATGTATCTCAACCAGAAGTAAAGTTCTAAAATTTTTAAGTCTGGTTACCCCCCAAAAAATCAAAAGAGATAAAATTCCAGTTAAAGATTTGATTCTGACTGAGATGTCAGACCATTACAGACACTTGACAGTTGATATCTGATTATAAATTTAATTGATAAGGTCCATTTTGTTACATCACTCAGCTTGATCAAAAGCCTGACATTTATTGTGTAAAAACACACACACACACACACACACTTCGGATTTAGACATTTTTAGACAGACTGACCTTGATCTTTGCAATGCAAGGTTGGAAAGTAGCCTAAATAAAATACATTTCCACATCGTTTTGGTGAAATACATTATATTTATGTTTTCTTAAAGGTTTCAAAGTTAGGGTTTGTGCAAAAAACCTAAATCCAAAAAAATTAAGGCAGGCTAAAACAATCAGCAACAGTAAACACAGTCAATGGATAATCTAAGGAATACACCAATATAAACACAGCAAGGGTCAAAATACAGCAAGGCAGTCAGACGTAACAAAAAGGCTCAGAAGTAACAGAATATTAGTTATTGGCAAGACTTCGCAAAGCATTTGGGCTGCTTAAATACTTAAAATAATAGAAAGTAGTTGTTAGAGTTTGTGCTAATACTCTGCTAACTGCAGCCTCTTCTGGTGCGGAGGGGAAGTGTGCTAAGCTCCCGCTACAGTATTTTATAGGCGTTTTTTTGTTGGTTTTTTTTTGGCTGCTTGCCAGAATTCAGCCACAGCAACATCTGATGGGTTTTCCCAGGCTTCCAGACATATATCAAAAAAGGTTTGCATGCAGGAAATGTGTTTATACTGTAAATAGAGCAGTTCAGTTGTAAAAGAGTGACCAAAACCAACAAAATAGCACCACCAACTCCTCTGTGTTGGATGTAATGGAGCTGGAGGATTGTGCAACGATCAGGAGCCTAACACAAATCGATAGACGCCAACATTTTTTTCAAATATCTCCAGATTTCACCATCTATATTTTAATTCAAAAATATCTATTTCAAAAATTTTAGATGGTTGAAATAATGCTTGAATGTGGATGCAAGCTCAAAACAAAGACAAAGTTTCGAAATGGATTCATATGAATGTAGACAAGATCTTAAGCTCGCATTGCATATTATTTTACAGCCATCGTATTCATGATTTTCCAAATCGCATTAAAAACGTAACAGTTCATGGCTCACACTGGAGTCATACTTTTTCATGTTTCTATTGACTATATCTACTGTGTTCCATGCAAATGAGATCTCAGACATATGCAATGGTTGTGTAATTTCTTGAAACGGCCACGCAGGATTCGTTTTAGCATAGATTTGTCTATTTATTTATTTAATTGCACAAAATTTGCGTGGCCATTTTCTCCATGTATAACCAATAGCCAATTATATTTATAGCCTTTCAGAATTACCCGTTGCCTTTTAGCAGATTTGCACTTATACCCCGTATGAAAAGATGTTGTTGTAAAGTATAATGTCTGATATTCTTTGTATACTATGTATATGAACTGAACTCTGTTGTTCTATGAAATCTTCATAATGAGACGGAACAGCCACAGTTTCTTCATGCTAATGTTTTAACATCGTATTTATCATAATATATGGCCAGATGGAAACGATGTTAAGTGGAAAAAAAGCAATTGGACATCTCAGTTTTTTGTCATATAATAGCCTACTATGTCATCACCTTTAAAGCACGTGTCATTTAAGTGGTCCATATTGTTAATAAATAACCTTAAATTCCTCCATCTCTGAATAATAATGTGTAATAGCTCACAATTTTCAATAAACACTGCCTATAAATACTGACCAGGTTAATGTGCGTGAATGATAATTTCTTTGTATTGCTTCTATTAAATATGGATCGATGATAAAAGACTATAAAGCCATTATGATGCATTTTTAATGAGGTTCCTCAATCCCGCTTTCATCCACACAAAGGGCCTCGTTTATCAAACTGGATATGAACGAAATAATCCGTAAATCATTCTCAGGAGCATTTACTGAAGAAATGTGGTATTCACGAAAATCCATTTTGTTTGGGAAAAAAAACATTCATATCCCACGAGAGTTTGTGTAAATTTACGTATAAGGAAATCATGTGAACCTCGAATGATCAGCTTCAAATCGTATAATCATATTATTTATTTTAATTACAAACACAAATCTAGTGAACGTTTTGTGAAAATTTGGTCATATTATTTCATATTAACGACATGAAAGAAAGCAATCTAAGACAAAAGTAATGGCACCATGCAAAAGAATAAAGGGTTAGTGTATGTCTATGGTAGCTGATGCGCTGCAGTGGCTGAGCTGCATTACTGGAAAATTTTGTGAACGCTGCACTTAGGAGGTGCTCTTCTACCATTTAGTTGTCATTTTTCAACTTTTCTAACTCTCTGAGCTTTGCCATTTATGGAGTTCTGTGGGCATCTCTAAATGTACTGTAAATCAGCTGTGCCATAAAACCACTTGGTAATTTACATCTGATTGTCATTTAGCAACATACACACGAGTACAAACAACCAAAACTTTATTAAATCTGGCAGTAATTTTTATTTCAGTTTGACCTCTGAAAACATTTACAAATTACTTTTACTAAAAGATTCATAAATAAGGCCCAAAGTCAGTAATTATTATTTATTCCTAACCAGAACCAGCTAATCAGCATTTTCCACCATTTTTGTCACAGACACTAGAAATCATGTCTGGTGTCCATAATGGAATATCAGCCATTTTAAGAACTCCCGAATGCTACGTGTAGAGGGACTGCAAGCATACTTTCTTGGATTTGGAAGGAGTCTCCAGTGTCAATGCTTTGCAACAGTCAGAGGTAAAAGCTGTAGCTTTAAGTTTTCCACCAAGGTCTTCAGGAGGTTCTACAATATTAAATGTAACCATAAAAGGATAAAAGTTTGACATTAATTAATAAATTCAAAAATTATAATTATTGTCAAGTTGTTGCAGTATAAGAGGAATAAAACACTTCGGGGGGTTATAGGAAAATAACATCCACATGGGGGGGGTTAACAGTAACTCCGCTTTACATTGGGCTGCATTCACACCACCGTGTTGTTGATTATTTTCCTATCAAAGCACAGTCCATGTGTTTTAAAGCAGATTATTTTGGATTCTATAGTTCATGAGTGCATTTCACAGATTCTCCTTAAAACAAGCATTGTAAGCTAAAGACTGTCTATAGACTGCTGCGGTGTATTTAATCCAGATGTATGTTCATCTGAGAAACCAGATTCTCAGATGACTTCTGCAGGAGCCATAAACATTGATCTGTAAAGCCATCATTGTTAAATATTAATGTTCCTATGATCAGGTTATCATTATGACTTCAGATAGTGATGTGATGTATACACACACACATTATATATATATATATATATATATATGGAATCTATATGAATATTAAATTCAAAATGACACCAGTCCTACATGCCCTGCCCCCTTGGGAGGTCCATGTATATATATATATATATATATATATATATATATATATATATATATATATATATATATATATATATATATATATGTATGTATGTATGTATGTATGTATATCATATGATGACTGTGTTTATGTTTAAGTTACTTAAACTTATTAGAAAAAAAACTTTTTTTTTTAAAGGAATTTTTTTTAAAAGGACCTCCTAAGGGGGCGGGGCATGTAGGACTGGTGTCATTTTGAACTTAATATTCATATAGGATTTATATTTCTAGGTAAAACTTTAGCTTCTTTCATGCATTTTTTATGTGGAACATCAAAAAAAATTAGTTTTGAATATAGAAAAAAATGGTCTATTAATACATTTTTGTGACTGGTGTAACTCTCCTTAAGGGATCTTGCTGCTTAAATGGATGATTATAATATTGACGTGAAATTCAGCCCTTCTAAATTTTAAATTAAACTGAATTTTTTAAACACTGAATCTAAGAAAACACATTTAACCCTTTAAAAATGTGTTAAATGTGTTTGCTTTACTGCATTTTGCTCTTAAATGAACAACAGGATTGATTTTTTTTTAGCATAGACTTAGCAAATACACAAAATTATTGTTTTTAATGAACAATTTTCTTTACTAAAGATTTATTCAATCTATAATTTAGGTAACAAGGTTGTACTTTCAAAATGAACTCATGAGTCAGTATATGACTGAAAACAAAGGGGAAAAAAACACTAAGTGAACATATTTTCAGGAAATTCAGATGACAACTTAAACATGTGACTTGTGGAAAATTCCAAATATTCCAGAGGGGTGAATGTGTCCAGGTAACAGGGTTGAGTGAATCATGTGGAACTAAAATGGACATTTGTCATAACCTATAATGGACGACTCGTGAAAATGATGTTTCAAGCATGAGTTGTTAAATGGATTCACACATTAATGGACAAAATAATATTTTTGACATATTTTAATAGTTATACACCGATCAGCTGTAACATTAAAACCACTGACAGGTGAAGCGAATAACATTGATTATCTCGTTACAGTGGCACCTGTCAAGGGGTGGGATATATTAGGAAGCAAGTGAACAGTCAGTTGTTGAAGTTGATGTGTTGGACGCAGGAAAAATGGGCAAGTGTAAGGATTTGTGTGACTTTGACAAGGGCCAAATTGTGATGGCTAGACGCCTGGGTTAGATCATCTCCAGAACAGCAGGTGTTTTGGGGTCTTCCTGGTATGCAGTGGTTAGTACCTACCGAAAGTGGTCCAAGGAAGGATAACCAGTAAACCGGCAATAGGGTCTTGGTCAGAACTTTTCTGATGGCACAAGGGGGACCTACGCAATGATTAGGCAGGTGGTTTTAATGTTATGGCTGATCAGTGTATATTTGATGGTAAATTGTAATTATGGTTGGCAAAATGCTGTTTTAAGTTATTTGTCCGTAGCATACACATAGATGCTTGCGAAGGATAATTTACATGTGTTTAAAATGTCTTAAAACCACTACATTTTGGGCTGTGTGTGTTCATGAGAGAATGCATACATTTACACTTTTATTATTGTCTAGAATATTAGAAAATTGATTTTTCCCTTAAGAGACTCTTTTCTGCCATTCCATCCTCTGCATCCTTGTGGCTTGTTATTGAATTTCATTGCCATCTTATATCAGGCTGAGGCTGTAGCTGCTTCCTGCTTTTCAGATCAAATTACTCCTGGGAGAAAAAAAAACAGAAGCAAACTGTCTGTCTTTCCCCATGGAAAAAAGCTGCTCGGTGTCAGATGACCTACATTATAGCCTACACAGCCTTTAAAGAAAAAAAAAAAAAAAAAGAGATAGGAAATGTGTACACACATAATACACACCTTGCACAATATCAAATCATGGTTTCAATCTAAAAACAAAAGTTATTAGGCTCATTATTAGCCTAAAGGAATTTAATCTTATTTATTTATTCATTTATTTATATTCACAAACTAAATATGTATTTCTTTCTAATTTATTTATTTATTTATTTTTAGTTTTTATGACGTATTCCCAAGTTGTAACCGTGTTTTGCGTTGCTTCCGGTACAACCGCTACCAAAAAAAAAAAAAAACTACATATCCCATAAACACCCGTGCTTCCGGTGTCTCGCTATTATTAGCGTGTAGATAAATTTTGCTAACTATAAAGCTTGCCTGTTCGGTTTGTGTACCCCTGGCATTCTTTTACAATATTTTATGCTTTTATTAAGAATGTTTTTTAGTAGAATAGTTAAAAAGCTAGATATCTCTGTTAGTTAGCTTGTTAGCTAGCGCAGGAGCAGTCGGAATACCCGGATGAGACCGAGATACCTGATTGGTCCAGACGACCCCGCGTTCCTCTCATGGATGTGTACTTTTTAAACAAGCAAAAAATCAAAAATATCCTATCAGTTGTACATATTTACGCTTTAAAATAAATAGAAATAAAAATATTTCTAAGTATAGCTGAATGTATATTATTCGAAGCTTATTTCATTCATCCCGTTGGAAATTTTCTTCCGGCATCACAGGTGACGCGTTAATGGGTGGAGCCAAACAGCATGTTCTGACCAATAGAAGAGTGAGAAAGGTAGAAATCCACGCCTTCTTTTATACGTCATCATTTCGGCGCGGGAGACAGGAGTTGAAAGCTGTGTTTAAGAGAATTGCCGCCAATAACGAGGTGAGTGCAAGAAAATAATAATATTAACACTTTATAACATTGTAGTTTCAGCGCTTCCACATGTTTAATTATGTAATTATTATTCCGTGGTAGTTTTGCGTGTATTCAATTGTGTGCATTTTATGTAACATGGTGGAATTATCCTTAAAATCAGCACAGTATTTAACGCAACGTTAGTGGATGTTGTTTTTTTTATCCGTTTTTGGTATCACAGAAGCATAACATTTATTCTTAACATGTTCATAATTATTAGATTATTTATCAGTTTACTTTCCAAGCTCACTATAAACCTGATATTTGACAGCATGGATGAAGAATTTCAGTGCACTGAGCTGTTTGTTTGTTGTTTGTTTTTGTTTGTTTGTTGTTCTTTATGCTTTAATATTCATATTATTTCCTTGCATTGAGATTTCTTTAGTTTTTTAATATGTTCTGAGTCATTGCTTTGTGTAGCAGTCATCCCCAGTCATTTGTGTGAATGCACGTGAGCTGGTGCACGTCATTGCACTTCCTTTTACTAGAACCGTGGGTTCTAATGCTACATCAATTGGACAATAACATCCATCCATCTATCCATCCGTCCATCCTCTGTACAGCGTATCCTACACAGGGTCGCAGGGAGCCTGGAGCTTATCCCAGGGGGCTCGGGGCACAAGGCAGGGGACACCCTGGACGGGGTGCCAACCCATCTCAGGGCACAATCACACACACACACCCACACCCATTCACACACTATGAACAATTTAGAGATGCCAATCAGCCTACAGTGCATGTCTTTGGACCAGGGGAGGAAACCAGAGTACCTGGAGGAAGAACCCCCGAAGCACGGAGCGAACATGCGAGAGAGAACTCCGTGCACGCAGAGCCGAGGCGGGAATCAAACCCTCAAACTGAAAAATTTCCTTAAGAGTGCACAATGTAGTGAAGAGTGTGCAGCACAGAATATCAAGTGCACTCCTGAAATCCCACAATGCACTGCAGGAGGTTGGCATCCAAACTGTGACACCCATAATGCACTTTGTGGTTTAGTAGAATAGTGGCCCGAGCTCCATTGTAGACTCTGGGATTGTTTAGAACCATGGTTCTTGCACAAAGCCAGGGTGTTTGGGATTTTTGAAATTTGCTACAGTCTTGGAAATCTATCATTAACCCATAATTATCAGAGTTGCCACACAAATAAATAATGTCAACTGGAATTTAATGACAATTTTAATTAAAAAAAAAAATTATATGTAAAATTTGAGCATGAATGTATATGTAAAATTGCTATGTAAGATTATTGACATTACTCCATGTTTTTTTCTTTTTGGTGTGTCGCTACAGGAGGACCTACGATGCCCTGTGAGAGGAAGCCGATGCGCTACGGCCACTCAGAGGGCCACACGGACGTCTGCTTTGACGAGCACAGCAAGTGAGTAACGCTGAAATTGAGAGACCGTCCCGCAGTGTATGGTGCAGTTCTGTCACTGAGAGGCTGCATGAATCTACAGACTGGGCTAGAAGGAAATCAGCCCCAGCCTTGCTCCTCTCTTCTCGCTTCTCCATACCATTCTGTGTGCTTTTCTTATGACCATTAGTGCTTCTGTTGTTGTGTTTCCACAAAATATTCCTCCTTAAGACATTTGTTAAGAGCTAATAATTTGACGTGGATGACAATTTTTATTTTTTAAATAAAGAAAATGAGAGGTGGAGTTTAACCCTGTGTGTGTGTGTGTATGTATATACACACCAGCTGTTCCTTCTCTCTTTGTCTCTCTGTTTTTGCTGCCTGTTTTTTCTCTCTTAGTCTGTCTGTGTGATTATATTAATCTGTTTTCTGTCTGTCCTAATCCAGTCATAACCTTTGTGATCTTTAAATGTATAAGTCAGCACTCTGTGTTTGCGTTGCTGTACTTACAGATGCATTGTTACGTGTGGAAGCGACGGAGACGTGCGCATATGGGAAAGTCTAGACGACGACGATCCTAAATCCATAAATGTCGGCGAGAAGGCCTACTCTGTAGCTTTGAGAGTAAGTCATCAGTTTGTTGATGCTCATCTGTATGAAAATGAATCAGAAAAATCTGTCCAACAAGCTGATAGCATCGATTTACAAGCCAAGATCCGGGTCGAATCGAAAAGAAAAAGGGTTAAAATTGTTTAAAAATTTGATGATAATTCGTGTGTGTGAGAGAGAGAAAGAGCGAAAGAGCAAGAGCTCAGATTTCTTTATGAGCTCGAAAGCATTAGACAACCTCCCATATTATTTCACAGGTATTATTTAATGTCGCAGAACTCAAAATTGAAATGTAGCTCAACTGAATCATAGTGAATCGATTCGGAATCAAACTGTATCATTGCTGAAGCGAATTGTATCGAATCAGTAGCGTTTTGAAGTGTATTGACTTGTTACGTTTTGTATTGTATCATAATGTGTAACGCTTCATCCTTAAGAGGGACATTCACACCCCTAGAAAGTACTCTAAATGTTAAATGATATGTCAGTACTATTTTTCAAAACTTAATTCAACTAGCTTTTACTTGTGCCATTTTTATTAATGCAGAGGTGCCAAAATTTACGGTTTAGCCAACCTGCTCTAGCGATAAGGGATGTGTCTGAAATCTACACACATCTGCTTTTTAAGATAAAACAAACCAATGCGCAGAACAAATTCACTGAAGGGGAAAGGGTAGAATTGACACAGGTCAGTTTTGAGCTGTCTTGTGAGCCAATAGAAAGCAAGTGGGCGGGACTGTGGTCTGTTTGGTCACATTTGTGCAAATGTGGGGAAAAAATGGCGCTTTTTTTTTTTTTTTTTTTTTTTTTTTTTTTTTTTTTTTTTTTTTTGGAAATATTGGCACCCTCATTGATGTGTTGAACAACAATCACAATCCAAAATGGTGCAATTAGATTCTCCCATCTTAGATAATAATATATATAACTCATTGTAACTCTGATTTGTCTCCTCTTCCAGGGTGGGAAATTAGTCACAGCCGTTTCCAACAACACTGTTCAGATCCACACGTTCCCCGATGGAGATCCCGATGGAATACTCACCCGTTTCACCACCAACGCAAACCACGTCGCCTTCAACTCCAGCGGCACACGAGTCGCTGCTGCCTCCAGGTAGCGCTAGTGTTCTGAAAATAGTCATGTTGGCACTTTTTCATCAAAGTTGCATTCTATCACTCGTAAAAAATGATTGTACACAAAAATTCCACAAATTCCTCAGTTTCATCTTTGGAGTATCTGTTCAATCAAATTCATAATATCTTAGCAACCTGAAAAAGCTGGTTTTGCAGTTAAATCATGAAAATCATTATCATCATTAAATAAGGAATAGTGTTTAAAAAAAAAAATCTAACATTCATTATTATTGATTTATATTGTATTATAAACGTTTTGCCATAATGCCTAGTACTACATATACACCTCATCATAGTAATAATATGGCATAATAACATAATCTTGTTTATGTGAATGTGTAAATATAGTAGCATTGACATTACAGGAGATCATTAGAGCCGTTGTTTATGGGGTCGTAGCTCTTGAAGGCCCTCTAGTGGCCGAGTCCTGCATGGCTTTATCACTGTATGATGGTGTTTGTGTTAGTGTAGAGAGGAAGAGGAGGTTGATCAGTTCGCAGTATTCGTGCTCTCACTAAGTGCATGACTGTTTGGATGTATAGATTTTTTTAAAATGGGAAACGTTGCGCACCATGTCACTCCATCGTTCCAGCCGTTTTCCTGCACTTGCTTTGTTTTGAATATTGATCAGACGTGCGCCAGCAGCTGAGGCCCGAACAGGTTATTTGATTTCCCTTCCTGTAGTGTTAGGAAATGAGTTCTGCCTTCATTTCCCAACTACGAGCAGCTTTTATATAATTTGTTCTCTCTCTCTCTCTCTCTCTCTCCCCGTATGTGTCTCAGTGACTTCCTGATAAAGGTGATTGAGGTGATGGACAGCAGTCAGCAGAAGACTCTACGTGGTCACGATGCACCTGTTCTCAGTGTGACCTTTGACCCCAGCGATGAGTATGTTGTAAGTGGAACAGACATTTTCCCTGCTCAGTATTTTTATCTATTATTTTCTTTTTAAATGCCGGCCACTATTTGTCTGGTGTGTCTTTTTTGTTCACGATTAGATAACATAAAATTGAAGAGTTTAGGGTTAAGGGTCTTGGTGATGGGGTTAACCACTGACCCAACAGTCCATTCACTGACTCCAGCTATTGAAATTTCAAAGCTTTAGAATCGATTCCATACAATGAAAACGATTCGCCTCGTGCAAAAACCCTGTTACATATTGTGTATTGCAGAAATGTCTGCGAGATACGATATTTTTTGTCTTATTGGCCAACCCTACAATTCAGGACTTGAAATGCAGGGAAGATTCTCTCCCATTGGTCCATTTGTCATACAGATGTATAGATGCAAGAACCGTAGAGAATACTGTGAACTGTTAGTTCTGGTCCCTGATTTGGGGAAAAAAAGTCATCAACATAAGCAATTGATAATGATCTCATACCCTAACAGACGATAAATAATAAATATCACTAGTATTCTATTGTAGCTAGTGACATGTTAATTAATTAAGAGTTCTGTAGCAGTATTATTTGATTGAAATGCTCGGAAGAAATATTTTTAAAGAAATCTTTTTTTGCTATTTAGTATATTTTATGGAGGTGTAACGATACACTCGGGTCACGATTGGTTTCACGATACTGGCTTCAAGATTTGATTTGATTGAATTCTCAGAATATTTCGACCAAAATTAGAATGAAGAAAAATTGTCTGTAAAGACTCCTTTTTTAGACTCTCATTTTTGACTGTATGAAACTAAATAAATAAAAAATGGCTACAAACAGAGGTCTAATATTGTAAACAAACCGTACTACGTACAATGTTCGCCATATCTTTAAAAAAATATAAATACTTCCAAAAATTTGATTGAATAAGCTCTGACCTAGGAAAAACGAGCACCGTAGCAGCATCTGAGGTGCCATTTAAAGCAAAAATAGAGCTCCAAAGTTGGCTAAAATGCCCGACTTCCACAATCACTTTCTTAGACACTGTAGATCTTGGCGGCACAGGACTGGTGCTGTTTGAAAGCTAATGAAGAGCTGTCCAAACGGCTATATTGTGATTGAGTAACTGTATAACGTATAATGCATGTCAGTTGTTGTGAGTTATTGGTCAGCGTGCTCTGTATACAGTATAGTGTATTTTAACTCTATGGGTTGTGCAGATTGGGACCTCTGGTGTTCAAACAGTGCAATAGCATTAGATGCAGAATTAATAGAATGCTGATTCCCATAGTGCACAGTCACATTTTTGCATCTCAATGTTTTTTGCATTGTGACACCTCTATTAATAAACCTTTTGATATTTAGTAAATGTTGTATGAATTGCTGATCAGTTACAGCCCTAATTCTGCTATTTTTGGTATTTGGTAAAATATATATTCTCCATATTTTCAGTATTTGTAACCATTGAAACCAAGGGCACGCCCACAATGTTTTTCCCAAACATTTAAAAAAAGGGAAATGATCTGAGGTTACACAGAGTGTGCTAACGGTGATTTAATCCTCCACAGGCCTCCTCCAGTTGTGACGGCTCGGTGGCCGTGTGGTCTATAGAGGAGCAGGTGAGGACTTTTATTGCTCTGTTTTCGTTGATTCCTCTGTTTTAATGTTTTTGAGAATGGGGAAATCTTTATTTAAGGAATACCGATAGCTCTAGAACCAGATAATGGTGTTTGTCGTATAGTGTATGTCTTATGTTTTTGTAACTAAGTGTGTAATTATTATCCTTTTATTATTTACAATTGTTTCTTCACTAGCCTATCTCTCTCTCTCTCTTTTTTTTTTTTTCCTCAAAACTAATAATGCAAAAAAAAAACATAGCTTGTCATGTTACTGAGAAAGCGTAAAGCCCTCTATCCTGGAGACTCTCCTGTGTCGGAAAACTGAGAGTTACGGAGCTCTGACATTGGAGGCTCCTTCCAAAAAGAAATAAAATCAACAATTATATACGTGTCTTTTAATCCGTTTATGTGGTGCATCCACAATATAAGTCCGTGTAGTGCAGTGTAGTTGTACATTTCATGCGTAAGTATAAAGAAGTCACAAATTTAGCTATAGATAACATATTTGAATTTAATTTGAAATGCTATACTTCTTTTTAATGTGAAATGCTATTCAACTTCATATCGAAATTATCGAACAGTTCTACTTTCAATTCATTTGTAACCCATTCTTTCTGTATAAGACTCAAGTGGCGAACTGGAAGGTGCTGCAGAAGTCGAGTGACGTGAGCAACGCTAAGTCTCTGTGCAGACTCGCATGGCAAGGATCTGGGAAGGTAGGAGCTCATATATGTGGCTTTAAGTTTAAATGCTACAGAGTTCGTTCAAGATCATGTCAAATTAATTGGATCTTTTAGGACAAATTAAGACAGAATTAGGAGAATGTTTCTATTACTCACAGGAATGACAGTGACTTCTTTCCTGCTTGCTTAGTCTTCTTGTAGCAGTGATCAGATCTATTTCTTGCTAGGATTTTAAACAAACAAAAAAAAGCTGTTTGGTCTTTTTGTGTGTGTGTGTGTGTGTGTGTGTGTGTGTGTAGCTGCTTGCAGTTCCAGTGGACACCACAGTACATCTGTATGAGAGAGACTCCTGGACTCATGTTGGCACTCTATCTGATGACCTTCTCACTCAGGTCAGTACGGTTTACAATGGAAATCAGTTGATAGTGGGTGTGTCTTATACTTTGGTATCTTAGTCACCCAAACATAAGACACGCCCCCTAAATTCTGCTGAGGAAAATATAAATATATATATATATATATATATATATATATATATATATATATATATATATATATATATATATATATATTGCTTGTACCTCCCTGTAGGTGTTTATTTGCCTATAACAGAATGTCCCGAAGTGTTTTATTCCTCTTATACCACAGTAATGTGCCAGCGCTAACAAGCTTTCATTTATTATAAAATGACCCATTATACTTTTAATCCATTTATAGTTACATTCAATGCTGTGGAACAGACGCAAAACGAGTTAGTTCTCTCTCTTGTTAATAAGACAAAGAAAATGCAGCTTGTGTCATTACCGAGAAAGCACAAGGCTAGTTACAGCTTTACATTTTACTTTTCGAACGTGCTGACACTGGAGACTCCTTACAGAAAGTGTCACCAGAAAAATTAATCAAAACCTTCTAGACCAATCAGATTTGAGAATTCAGCAGCGCTGTGGTGTAAGCGGGAATGATGACATAAAGGTCGAGTAGCTGTGTAAGTCACAACACTTATTAGAGAGGAAATTATTTAACAGTCTAGAAAAATAAATGCATTTCCAAGATCAAGAGTGTGATGTGTTAACAAATGTTTTGAAAATGGAAACAGATTATAAACTCTCACTCCATGACTTAAATAAACCTTTCATTCTAATGCCCACATTTATTTTTTCTAAACCTGTGGAAAGTTAGTGATGGGAAAAGTGCTGTGTTTTGTGCCAGAGTAATGTTAAGTCCATTGTTCAGGTTTTTCCTCCGCTCTGAATCAGCAGGTCGTTAACGTGGTGGTTTGGTCGCCGTGTGGGAAGTTTCTGGCAGCCGGAACAGTGGGAGGAACTCTCTCCGTTTGGGACGTTGAAGCGAAGCTGTGCATTGAGAGGTACTCAGGGTTTAATATGGTTTCCTGATGAGAAGAAGCTCTCCGAGTGCTTTCACATATGCAGCGTTCAGGCTGTTTGACTGCAATGTTGGAGTGTGGCTCGTTAGGCAATCAAGCAGACGGTTCGAGAGGTCTCAGTTCAGGTTCAAGTGAACTGTAGTGCAGTTCGATTGCAGGAGGAAGTGATTCAATTCCGAATCGAATCAACTGAAGGAATGAATCAAACATGCTTTGAATTTGAGCTGCAGCAGGTTTTTGTAGAAGTGAGCTGCTAAAATGAGCCACAACAAATACTATGTTTTCCTGATGTTTAGGCTAATGAAAGAAAAGAGAAAATTAAAAGCTGCATATGAAATACACGAAGCTGCTTATGTATACATAATAATTTACTTAGCGCCGACTCCATGTTCTCCATGCTCGGGTGTTTTTTTTTTTTTTTTTCCTTTCATTTTTACTTGCCAAAGGTTTGTCTTTCAGTCAGTGTTTTT
The DNA here is from genome assembly GCF_027358585.1 of Pangasianodon hypophthalmus. Lineage (NCBI taxonomy): Eukaryota > Metazoa > Chordata > Actinopteri > Siluriformes > Pangasiidae > Pangasianodon > Pangasianodon hypophthalmus. Next base: position 25,668,407 of record NC_069719.1, on the reverse strand, counting down.
GCTTTGGTCCATTTTATAACATGCCATGTCAAATCAAATAGCAAATGAACCACAAGTATCAAGTTCGCTCAGGATCGGACACAGTAAACAGACTAATATGTGTGAAAGCGCTCGTAGAGGTGTGGTTTTTAAAATTTCAGCAGTTATCAACACACTAACACTTAGATATTTCATTTTTAGCTTTACATTACATATCCTTAATTGATCTCCTGTTCATACCCTATGTGCTTGTTTTTTTTTTTTGTTTTGTTTTTTTTTTCCTTCAATTTCTGACCACATATTTTACTTGAAATGATATGACATTAAGGGTGGGACAAATTTATTTTTATATTTATTAAATTTATTTATGGAAAAAAAGCACTGAAAAAGACCTCTAAAATGTTTTTAGACATTAGACATATCTAATATTTTTAGACACTTAAAAATGTTTAAATCTTAAAAAAAAAAATTAATTTACATTTTTGAGATAATTTTTTTTTTTTTTTTAAGATTAAGCTGCTTCCAGGTAATTAGTGTAATTACTTATGAAGAAAGTACAAGTATCCAAGACATAATTTATCACAGTATTGCTAAAATATCACGTCGCTGTACTCCTTGTTCCCTACAGTTATCAAGTGCATTATGGGTATTTTGCGCCATCAGCATGCAGTGTTCTGGACACGTATTGCAGTGCACTTATTGTGTTATTGTGGGATTTCATGAAAGTACTGGATATCCACTCCTATGCTTTTAGATATGAATTTAAAATGGAAAAATCTCCCACGATGCTGTGTAGTGAAGAGGGTGGTGTTGTTGTACTCCATCTTGGTGAATTAGTGATCATGGAATTTGCTAACTGTTATCAGAAAAAGAAACTGATTAAAATGTTTGTTTCTTTATGTCTTTTCTCTTTAAGGCAGAAGCATGAGAAAGGCTACACGGTGTGCGGCATGGCCTGGCATCCCTCCGGAGGACAGATCGCTTACACGGACACCGAGGGCTGCCTGGGCCTGCTGGACGGCGTGTGTGCATCTTCCTCATCCTCCTCTTCCTCATCCTCCTCTTCCATTACCACGAAGAACACCACGGTTAGTCTCTCCATCCACTATCTCTATCATTCAGTGATGGATAATTCTTTAATAACAAACAGCTATTTTAATATAACTTATATATTTGAATTTGTTAATATTTATTAACACAAACGTTTGTATGTATACACAATAGCTAGTGTTATAAAGTATGAAAGCTATTGTAAATTCTTAAAATTATTTAGTATTTTAAATAAATTTAACAGCATATACTTATCTACTAAACAGTATTTAATCAATTGATTTGCCTAATTATATTAAATACCTTTTATAACACTAAATATTTAGTGTAATATTTAATAGTATACAGTATTTGTGATATTTAAATATTATTTAATTCAGTTTTATTATTCTAGATCCAAAAATACATTTGATTCCTTTCATCAGAATTTTATAAAAAAAAATATTGTAAATGATAAGTAATATATAATAAATTATATATTTTATAATAACCATCTTATCATATTCCAGATGAATACATTTAATTACATATACTCTAAATATATTAAAAGTATTGCAGTTTTTAAGAAGTATTACAATTTCACTGTATTTAATTGAATAATATTTTAGATTAGTTAATATAATTTGCGGGAGAAATTTTTTTTCTTTAAATTTTTAAGCCAAAATTCTAAAATTTACCGAAATGTGTGTTTCTGTTGTTTTAGTTCAGTATTTTGAAAAGGATGCGCAACATGACCTAATTAATTAGCACTCGTGAAACTGAAATACACACTCGCGAAACTGAAATACACACTCGCGAAACTGAAATACACACTCACAATCATCATTTACTCCTAACTGTTTTCCCTTATTCACATCATCTGTGTTTCATATGTGTTTGGTTTTCTTAAAACTGCCTGTTGAAAGCTGTGTATCTGTACTGTGTGTGTGTGTGTGTGTGTGTGTGTGTGTGTGTGTGTGTGTGTGTGTGTGTGTGTGTGTGTGGTCAGCAGGCTGCTGAGAGTAAAGAGCAGAACGGTTATGACGATCTGTTTGATGAGGATGACGGCGGCCTGCTAGATGAATGTCGGAGCGTCTCAGCGGGTGAAGAGGACGACGAGGTCCTCGTGCCTGCCGCTCGCAAACCGCGCAGCAGAGGGAACGTCCTGGACGATGACGAGAACTCTAGAGGTGCGAGTCATCCATCTGACATAATCTGTTATCAGCAAATAAAACTAATATTGATAATACTGACAGTGTTATACAGTATCACACTGCTGGACTGTAGAATGATGTCTGACAAAACACTAAGAAAACAGCACTTTTTGTTTCTTTCTTGTAATTATAATTAGCAATGTCCATATTGCATTATACAGCATCACACCTGCGAAGCGTAAGAAAAAAAATTTAATAAGTGTCTTCATTTTGTGTTGATCATAATCTATTATATACTAATTATGTGTGAGATTTTAAGTGATGTTTTTGCTCAGGTTCCTATATCCATTAAAACAAATGACTTCCTCATGGATGTCCTCTGATCTCCACTCGAAAACACCGCTCCTTTACAGACACCGGCTCGGTGAAGGTGGATCATTTAGCTGAGGATGATGGAGAGAGCGGCGTTTTGCCCGCTCCGGCGCCCCCCGTCGCAGCAGCGCCACGCCCGGTTTACGAGGGTCCCATGCCCACTGCGCCTCAGAGAGCCTTCCAGCCTGGCTCCACTCCAGCACACCTCATGCACCGTTTCATGGTGAGAAGGAAAAAGATAGGAGTTAGTTATGTGATAGGATAGTGTGATGGATGACAAGGAGCTGCAAATTGGGAAGGAAATAAAGATGGCACTTTATCAGGGCGTTAATAGATTAATTAATAGATTAATAGTTAATAATTAAATGCATATGGACAGTAGTCAAATCACAGGTTTATATTAATGACCTTGTACTATAGCTTATACGTTATCGTTTCTATGGTAACAACCCGCTTTCTGTGAGGGGCCGTTTATTTACTGTTTAATTTTGAAAGGAGTCTCCAGTGTCAGGACTTTATAAATGACATGGGAGAATGTTCAGGACGGCGCTGAAGCGTTATAAAGTTTTAAAAGCAGTGAAGTTAACATGTCGTGTGTGTGTGTGTCCTAAGGTTTGGAACTCGGTGGGTATTGTGCGCAGCTACAACGATGAACAGGATAACGCCATCGATGTGGAGTTCCACGACACTGCCGTCCATCACGCCATGCACCTCACGAACACACTGGAGCACAGCATGGCCGATCTATCCCAGGAGGCCGTTCTGCTCGCCTGCGAAGGCACCGATGAACTCGCTAGGTATCTTCTCTTCCGATTTAAATGCTTCATTTAACATTTTTACTAAAAAATATAACCGCATTCTGAAAAGTATTTTGCCTTATTACACTGTGCTTCATTTCTCTAATGAGCATGAAAAATCTTTTAGCAAAAGAAACAATTATACCATGTCTGCTGATTTTTTTTTTTTTTTATTTATTGATGATGTTTTATATTACCGTTTTGGGTTGTGTGTTGTTTCCAGTGCACAAGTGCTCTGTGCACTATATGCACTGCTCATGACCTGGTTAAATCTGCTGTGTTCTTCCCAGCAAGCTGCAATGCCTGCACTTCTCCACATGGGACACGAATAAGGAGTGGATAGTGGACCTGCCGAAAGGCGAGGACGTGAGGACGCTGTGTTTGGGACAAGGCTGGGCGGCGGCGGCCACCAGTGCCATGCTGGTGCGTCTCTTCTCCATCGGCGGCGTTCAGAGAGAGATTTTCAGCCTCCCGGGCCCTGTAGTGTGCATGGCTGGACACGGGGAGCAGCTTCTTATAGTCTATCACAGAGGTATGAAGATTGTGTGTGTGTGTGTGTGTGTGTGTGTGTGTGTGTGTGTGGGGGGGGGGGGGGTGGGGGGGGGGGGGGGGGGGATATTGATTCTTGGCTGCATGACAATTCTGTGTGTCGTAAAAGTTTGACTTGGAAACAATATTTCGGTTGCGTGTAAGGGACTGGGTTTGACGGCGACCAGGCTCTCGGGGTGCAGCTTCTGCAGCTCGGCCAAAAAAGGAAGCAGATCATCCACGGTGAACCTCTGCCTCTTTCCCGCAAGTCCCACCTGACATGGATGGGCTTCAGTGCAGAAGGTAAGTCTCATTGAATGATACTAATAGATGAAAGAGTGGACCAGGTTTTACTGGTCCGTGAATGTGGGGAAAAAAACCAGAATGACGAACCGGAATCGCAATTCAAAGCTGTTACGAAGTTATTAGCATTATAACACTGTGTTCGGGGCGCAGGAACACCATGTGCCGTGGACTCGGAGGGCGTGGTGCGCATGCTGAATCGCTCTCTGGGAAACACATGGACTCCTGTATGTAACACCAGAGACAACTGCAAGAGCAGGTCGGATCATTACTGGGTGGTCGGAATCCACGAGAATCCCCAGCAGCTCAGGTGAGACTCTTTAGTGCTGTAAGGCTTTGTTTGATTTGTTTTTGTCCTGAATATTTTACTGTCTAGTGACTTAAAGCGATGACCAGAAAACCAATCCAGCATGTAATCAGATGAGGGATTTCGGTTCCAGGCCATGCCACTCCTTCAGAAAATATGTGCCTACTTTATGATAATTAAATGTAGTTAAGAAGAACATTACAGCTCCATAACCCGCCCACTCTTGCTTCATGTAGTGCGGAAAAAAAAAGTTTTCATTCCTTTCATATATTTGATCATGGCAATAACGTCTCAGAAAATGTTGTTCAGTTTAGGACTTAAGATTTAAGAGTTTCTCTGAGTAGGTCAGTGTGTCCAGTGCATGTGCTCTACATCCCACACTGTTTTCCAAGCCATTGTGCACAATCGTTGTAAATCCCCAGATTTTTGAATCCAGCTTCAGTAAGAAAGGTATTATTAAAGGTATTCGAGAACATGTATAAATAAATAAAACACACCACAGCAGCTGTTCCCGGAGAAGAATAAACAACAGGGTGGTGTGATGTGGCCCAATGAGAAGCAAAAAGAGTTTTATTCCTCTTATACCACAGCAAAAAAATCATACTTTTATGTGTTTATAGTTACATTTAATGTTGCGGATCCGGGTTGGTATTGTATTGTATTATAGCAGAATGAGACAAAATAATACTTTCAACAATTGACTTCCTGTAGAAGATCACTCAGGACTAGAATTAGGCCACAGGTGACTGTTCTTGACGAGTTCTGCATGCCAAACCGAACTCCTAGAGGATGAGATAAGGAGTTAAGGGGAACAATGACAGAAGGGCAGGGTGATCAAAGCAGTTTCACTCAGTGTGTGAGCACGTCACCCTTAGGAAGTTCCCATGCAGCAGTATATTTAAGCAATATTGCTCGAGCAAGAGTGTGGTTCTTCTGAATATAGGTGCGGCTGGGATTCGGCCGTAGGTGATCACATTCAATATAACTGTACGATTGCAAGAGCGATATTGCTTTTATACAGCAAGTCTCTAAACAAGAAATTAATATTGAGTGAGTGACATTTCGGACACAATATGGCCAAATGTTTTGTTTATTTTTGCCCCATTAGCAAGAAATAGATCCTGAAAAAGCCACACTCACTTTATAACACATCGACTAGCTGGCTAGCTAGCTCTGAGCAATTTGTACATTCCAGTTAAAGGTGCTTCCGGTAAAATCGCCGTCCATTCTTCCTTTTTATCTTCATTTGATGAGATTTCATATTTTAATTCAGAAGTTATATTCCTGAAAAGTATCGTTTGCCATGTCGGCTGTTGATGTCGCTAACTTTACTGTAGTAACGGTTTCAAGCTGGGGTTTGTACGTGGTAAATACAAACATGCGGAGTGATACACAAAGGAAAACATCCCAATGTGGTTACAGGAAATATAGGTACTCTTGGAATGCCGCTCAACCAATCAAATTAGTGGACCGGAACTAACTGTTGTATAAAAGGTCATATTCTGTAAAAGCGATATCCTTAACTTGTGCATTACCGTTGAAATTGTTCACCATGAAAAATAAATTGTTTACCATGAAACGACTTTATTAACTAACTATTTTGTTTGCAACCCAGTAGCTAAAAGATAATCGAATTGTGATTTCTTGTAAGACTTCCATTAAACATTCATTTTGTCTTGCAGATTCTTGCTTTGCTAAGATATCAGACCTGTGTGAATAATAAGATTAAAAAGTCTTCTGACTATAAAGATGGCTTGTGTATGTTGACTTGTATCTGGATGCTGTACATACTGGAATTCTTCTCTAGTCCTCCTCGTAGGTTTTTATGCTCAGACCCAATACCATTCTCTAGAACGTTCTCCTCTGTTGACACTCATTGCTTTGGCGTGCCAGTACTTTTCATGGACATTGAAAGGGAAAGTCATGTGACTTTCACTAAAACTTGATTATTAAGTTGACCGTTACTGGTCAGTTTGAGAATCCACGGTTACTTTTAGGCTTCTTTTGTTAGTCAACTCGAAATTCCACAGGAATTCTCAAATGCTTCTTAATCCTCTTCTCAGTCTCATGACTTGAGCCTACACTCACCCACCAATTTCCAACAGTTAGACTGGTGAAATGGACTATTATTATTATGTGATAGTGGGAAGTTTGTAGGATATTCTTCTCTACACTGATTTTGGCTTGGTAGTTTTTGTTTCCCTACATGTTTCTGTAGGAAGTTTTGTCATGAACTTAACATTGACATTTTTTTTTTTTTTTAAGTTGACTGATATTGATTGTCTTCAGATTCCACAGGTTTTATGTGAACCATTCTGTCAAATTTTCTTCCCCCCAGTCACACTGGCTTCATTTGGTACTGCGTTTTTCTTCAAAAACTGGGACTTAAACTTAAACACCCAGTTTGAAATTATCTGGTTTCCTTCACTTAGGTCAGCTAGAGAGCCCTATTTTTTGCTCAAGAATAGATGTTTTGTGGCAATTTTTATTTGTCCATTATTTGTCAACTCTATTGGCTATTTTTAAACTTGGTCCAAAAATAGGGTTTTTATAATTAAGTAATGTTCAGTTAATAAAAAGAAGTTCAGGGCCTAGTACATTTGAATAATAAACCTTTGCTTTATCCCTGTAATACAACGTCACCACTAGGTGGAACAATTTCTGTTGTAGCCTAGAGTTAATCTAGCTAAATGGAAGTGATATAGACTTTAGCAGTTCGTGGAATATAAATACACAATGCATAAAGTGAAATAATCAATATTCTAATTGTCTATTCAGCTTTTAGCGTAACATGTTATCCCCGAATCCATTTTTTTGCTCTTGCAGTGGAAAATTTTGGAATTTAAAGGCACTCATTATTTCCCCGACCTGGAAAAGTATAGACACGGTTTGGAAAGTTTAAAAAAGCAGTCATAAACTTGAGGCAATAATTAGTTTATTATTCCTGTTAAAGTCTTAAAGCCTGTTGGAAAATGTTGTGCTCTTGTGTTTTAAAGTTGAAGAGGTTGATCTGCTCTCTGTGCTCAGGTGCATTCCCTGTAAAGGATCCGTTTTTCCCCCGACTCTTCCTCGTCCTGCTGTGGCCATCCTGCCCTTCAAACTGCCCTTCTGCCAGACCAGCACGGAGAAAGGCCAGATGGAGGTGTGTGTACTGTTTGTTTTATTATCAGCCACTATTGCCATCTGCTCAGGCCGGGAAGGAAGTGCAATAAAAGATGTTTTCCTGTAATACTGGTCTACACCTGTCAGGCCGGTGTGGGCAGGTAGGCAGATACTGACTGAGACTCTGACATGGACGCTCTGGTCTAAAATCAGCTGGGAAACTGTTATTTCTGTTCTAGTTCAGAGATAAGATACATGAGGGTGCTGGTGTTGGTTCCGTAATAATTTAGCACTTTCCTACAAATCCGAAAGCCTGCCAGGCTGTGTTCCAAATGGAGTTTAAAGATCATGTGGGTTATAAAATCGGAGGTTTTGTAAGATTAAGCGCATGAACAGGGTGAACGGTGGACCTGTTTGTGTGCTTTAAAGATCTGGAACACACTCCAACATTCATCAAGCCTCCAGTATTATAAGTTTTAACGATTCAACCCCATTTTCTCTTTTTATTAAAAATAATAAATTAGTCATTCAGTCAGTATGACTAAATCCAATCATTCGATCTACTGGAATCAAGTTTTTCTTGCCTTTTTTTTTTCCATACAGCAGTGAAGACAATACTATGTTTTGCTAAATTTTGCAGCTCAGAAGAAAAACACGTTTTAATGAACCTAGACAAGGGGTTTGGAAACTGAAGAGGGTAGAAGTGTGTGTGTGTGTGTGTGTGTGTGTGTGTGTGTGTGTGTGTGTGTGTGTGTGTGTGTGTGTGTTCAAAGCCTCTCTCTCTCTCTCACACACACAGTCTTTGCTACTAGTTAATGATACTGTCTTCTTTTCCTTTCTTTTAATTTTAATTTCGAGTACTTCTGAAATGCCAACTTCTAAAATAAAAACAGCAAGATACAGATTTCAGACTTCGTGGCCTTCATGAGTGTTAGTGGTCAAAATGTTTGAGAAGTGCATTAGTGCTCTAGAAACAACTACAGGTGAGGACTATGCAAAGCTTTCATTATTATTATTATTATTATTATTATTATTAATTTTTTTCGCCCCACACCCCAATTTGATCTTGCTAATTCCCACCCACCAGCCAACTCTCCCCTATCACACAACAGCTACCAACCAGGGAAGGTCAAAGGCTAACATGTGCTTCCCCTGAGACGTGCGATGCCAGCCAACCGCCTCTTTTCGCACCGCTGCTTATGCTGCGGAGGACAGCACTATCTGCCCTCTTCCGCATACATGAGCTCACAGATTCCCCACTATTTCCGAGTGCTGCTGTGATTGACAGGGGAGAGGGTGTATGCATGACCAGTTTTGCTGCCTCGACTCCCGGTATAACTGTGGCACTGTCAGGATCTGAACTTTAATATCGAAAGTTTATCAAAATGAAAGGAAACGCGGGTACTGTGGTAAAGCTTTACATTAAGCTTCAGTTTTTATCCGTCATTGTGGCTTCATTTTACTCATGACACAAACATTGATTAATGTAGCTTATTTGCTTTCTTATTGCTTTGTAAATGCTACTTACAGTATGGTGTATTAATGCTGAAGTTCATGATTTGTCAACTATAATAATGGAAGCTTAGTGTAAAGCATTACTGATAATGCCACAATGCACGAATAACATCCAATCAGCTACTTACGATATGTTTACGATGTCTTTGCGAATGTGTCTACAGGAGCAGTACTGGCGCTCGGTGCTCTTCCATAATCACTTTGGCTTCCTGTCGTCCAGCGGTTATGAGATGGACGAGGAGAGTCAGAGGCAGCAGGAGAAGGAGCAGCAGGAGCTGTTGATGAAGATGTTCGCGGTAAGTTAGTTCCTGTTTTCACTTACGTTATAGCAGCTAAGCAAAGTCGGAAAAAACATCCTCTGTCCTGATGACTTGCGTCATACGTTTTAATTTGCAGCACTCATTAAACCAGTGTTGTTTCCTGTAATAATGAATGAAACAGATTGATGTTATCTTGTTACTTCTCTTCAGTATATTTAATACGACAGCAGCAGATTTTCTTTTTTGGCAGTTCACTTCAAATTTTTCAAAGGATTTGAGTAGAAAAGTAACGTGTTCAGTTTTCAAGTTTGTATTTCGTGGTGTTGTGCGTCAGCTGTCGTGTAAGCTGGAGCGCGAGTTCCGCTGTGTCGAGTTGGCTGAGATGATGACGCAGAGTGTGGTGACGCTCGCCATCCGCTACGCTTCACGCTCCAGGCGCATGCTTCTTGCTCAGAGGCTCAACGAGCTCGCTCTGGAGAAGGCCAGTCAGCTACAGGAGGAGGCGGAGCCAGAGGAGGAAGCAGCCTATCACAGCCAGGCACAAAATGCAAGGTACTCTGAGAATGGAGTTTTTTTTGTTTGTTTGTTTGTTTGTTTGTTTACAGGAGCTGTAATGTGTAAGTTTAATTGTTTTTATTGGTGCTTAGACTGTAAAATTATATGTTGCAGCAGCACTGAGGAGACCAGAAATCTGTAATTAGTGCTGTTTGCTCATGTCCTACCACATGTAAGTGGTTGATTAAAGGTGCAAAAGTCGATTACTTTTTATTCCTTACTTACACGATGAATGAAAAATAAAAAAGAAGAATGGGTTTAGCAGAACCTGTATGGAAAACTAACTTCTGGTCCGGAATGTTTGTGTTTGGATGCGTCATTTTATACACATTATATGGGCTACCTAAGATCCTGGGGGCGGAGCTTCGTGAACATGGGCGGGAATCATTCAAATGTCAAAACCACCTAATCTTGAAGAAAAAAAAAAGACTAATCTTACCTAAGGCACCTTTTAAAATGGTTGTTTATGTTCATTATGGGAAATTAAGATAAGTTCTTCTCATTGCTGTTTGCAGATTTAGTCAAGCCAGTCGAGTCGCCAGACACTCGAGCAGCAGAGCAGCACAGGAAGACTGCGATGAAGAAGAGCAGGAAGACGAGGAAGAGCCGATGGAAGCAGAGGAAGAACCGGAAAGCAAAAAGTCACGTAAGTGTGCTGTTTATACTGTTATTGTTTATTAGGAGCATGTAAAACTAACCCAGTCCGAATAGGGCTTAAAGGACAATTAAAGAGGATTATGTTGTTATCTTTAGAACCCCACTGAATGCAACTTATTCATCTTTTCACTTTCCTTAAATCATAACTCTATCACTTTATTGCTCGTACAAATATTGGGCCTCATTTATCAAACTGTATATGAATCAATTTCCTCGTAAATCCTAAATCGTAAGCATTTACACAAAGACTGTGGTATTCGTGAAACTTCATGAATCTCAGTCTTTTATATTAATGACTTAAAAGAAAGCAGTCCAAAAAAATCTATAAATGAAGAGAAATAACACTAGCCATTCAAGTAGGACAAAAGTAATGGCACCCTTTAACAGGATGCCCCTGTGGTAGCGGATGCGCTGCAATGGCTAAGCTGCATTACTGGACGATTTAGAGCGCGTTGCATGTAGGAGGCACTTTTTTACTGTTGAGTCTTCGTTTTGTCCTTTTCAGCTCTGTATGAGCATTGCCTTTTATGGACTTTTGTGGGCGTCACTAAATGCAAATCAGCTCTACTACGAACACTCTTGGTAATTTACGGCTGAATGTCGATAAAATGTCGATAAATAAAATTATCGTGGGATCGAAATGATTTAAGATTGCGATTATGTTGTCTGAGATTTTCATCACTGAGTAGTGTGCGTAATAATGTGTTTATATAACATATCTACTGCACTGCATGTTATTTACAAGAGAAGCATTTTTAGGCTTTAATAGCTACTCAGTTGGGGTTAGAGTTTAGTACTGAGCTTATAGAAGATTGTGAGTGATGTATTGTGCTAGCAGCACTGGGCTTATATTAGTGTTGTGCTTTACAACTGAGTTCATGTGAAGTGTTAAGTAGCAGGTAAATGGAGCCGCTTCTCATCTGGCTTTGGGCGTTTCATTTCTTGAAATTTGTTTCACGGAAGCCATGACTGTTTGCTCTGACCAAATATGTATGTCTCTGGAATGTTGCGTTTCAACCCTTTACTGTTGTTTGAGTGGCCAAAAAAGAAAATGAATGAATATATATATATATATATATATATATATATATATATGACTATGTGGTTTTGGTATTGCAGGTGTGAATCCGTTCAGTAAAGGCACAAAATCACCTGAAAAACCTTCCATCAAACCAGGTGAGAGGATGGCCTTTACTTTACTGCTTTATTTATTTATTTTTTTTAAATCATATACATCAATACATCTATGTTCGTTATTGAGGAAGGAGATGAGGTACCAGAAGGACCAGGAGAGAAAAAAAAAAAAAAACATAGCTTTGAGCTTTGCCCTGTCCAAATCTTTTTCTTTCCTTTTTACTCTTTATGCGTATACCCAAAAGGCATTTTGATAGTTTTGCCAGCTGTTTGGTTGCTGCACTGTTTAAAAATAACAGTGACAAACCAAAAACGAAATAACTTCAAGCCAGTTGCAGCAATGTGATTGACCTGATTCTATTGAGACTTGCTGAAATGAACGTATCTGATTGGATGTAGTATCCCAAACCTCCCAGATCTTTGAAAAATCATGAAAAACATGGACTGCCTTTCATACTCTGAAACATTAGCTCAAAATAATACTATATTTCTTGAGGAAGAGTCATTGAACACACTTATCCTTTACGCATTTTGCGTAAGATTTTGCGTACGAACTCCACATTTTAACGTATGCTGTTAAGAGTTTTCTCAAAAACACATAAAAAGAGCAGTCTTTTTTTTTTTTTCTTTTTCCTATCAAAACAGCAGATATGCCAATTAATACGTGAAGCTAGAATGATTGACAGTTACTTATATGTTTTGAACTCTCCAATATTAATCGACACATCGGAAGCTCCGCCCCTTCCCCTCTTCTCCTCTCCTCTCGATTTTTCCACTTGAAATGCTTTGACGCAGTGTCGTCACGTTCTATCAAGCTAAATGGTGAAGGTTTTGAGTGCATTAATGTGTAAAATTAGATTTTTGTTTTGTTGATTGTTTTAAATAATATTTTTTCCTCTCACAGTCAGCAAAGAAGGCCGTGTGAACCCCTTTAAGGTGAGACCAGTATGCACTTTTGTTTGCATCTAAGTATTTTTTTGTTGTTTTGTTTTTATGAATTTATATACAAGTGATATCCAGTGAGAAATGATTACGTGCTGTGTTTGGAACGAGCAGGTCAGTGGATCAGGAAAGCCGTCCACGTCTTCATCACCGCAGCCCAGAGCTACTAACGTTCTGGACAACATGACGGCATCCAACAGGAAACACACATCGTCCAGTAAAGCTCCAGTGCTAAAGCCTCTGGCACCAAAACCACGCTCCAAGGTAGCTATGTACACACACACACACCCACACACACACAATGTTCCAAAACCCTGCATCTCAGCCACAGCTTGTCAGCTTTTATAAGCCTCACTTTTGCCCTGTTAGATGTAGTCTTTACTGGCACCTTGTGTTATCTGTCACCATAAAAAAAAAAAAAAAAAAAAAAAAAAACACAAGATAAATACACTCAGTGACCTCTTTAATAGGAATACCTGGTATTAAAACAATAAAATGAAAGACACATGTTTCAGTGAGAAACGGCAGCAAAAACGTGCACTTTTCACTCTCAACCCAGAAATGTGTGTGTGTTATAAAGCTGTGTTCTGTGTGTGTTTCAGGCTCAGGCTACATTGCTGCAGATGAGCACGTCTAAAATAGCTTCTAAGAAGCCGGAGGAGAAGGAGATGGAGAAACCGAGAGCAGAAAAACCTGAGAAACCAGCAGCAGCACCTGGAGACAATGTGGAGAACACCAGGTAAGAGCAGGACAGTCATGTCTATGAAAATTTATTTTATTTTATTTTTTCTGTAGTTGTTTTATGGTTTGAATTTTTCACTATATGATAACCTTGTCTAAAAATATTACAGTTTCACTGTATCATGGTATTAATCTGCCATTTAAAAACACACAAGCTGGTGGTAGATGTAATTCGTTGTACAAAATTCTCTTTGCATATCCTTGTTTATGAAAATCATATCCCCTAATTGTTGGTCTTTCTTAGAAGGATAATTTTGAGAAAGACTTTTCCATAAAATCTCTTACACTGTCAGTATTTATCACACGCTGAAACCAAAAAACACTGTAACGAAGTTCCTCCGCTTTTACTTTTGACGTACAATTGTATTTTTTGCAGTACAATTATATAATTTGAGGGGTTTTTTTTTCAATACCCATCAGTTTCTAAGTGTTACGCTGTACTCTTTTGTATCTGTCTCATTAAATATTGATTTTGTAATTAATTTTTCTACTCAGACCAAAGACCGGGTTCCAGTTGTGGCTCGAGGAGAACAGGAAGAGCATTCTCGCTGACAAGCCAGACCTGGAGGAGATGGACATCATTAAAGAGGCCATGAGCCGCTTCCGTACGCTGTCAAGCGAGGAGAGGCTGGTGAGACTTTAACTGCATCGTTCTTATGCTTATTTATGCGCATAGCCGCTGCTGCTATACATCACAGTGCAGATAAACACGCTTGGAGGAAAGCGCTGTCCGCCCTCTTCCGCATACATGAGCTCACAGACGCCTACGATTGGCTAGTGTCACTCTGATTGACACTAGCCAGTATGTCCCTCCTACCCAGACATCACAGCCAGTCTGTGCAAAATGGCACGTATCTAAGGCCATAATACGTATATGTAGGAGTATAAAAGTGTGTAAATGATATCATAACATAAATACAGTCCAGATGAGGAAATTGTTCTAAAGTACAGGTACAGATTTGTTTTTTGTGTGTTTTTATATGTGAAGAGCCTGCTACATCCACAATCCTTGCACGTCGCTGAAATGTCACGTTTTCATATCAGATGTTTCTGCCTTCCTGAGACGGATGGTGGCATTCAAAATTCATTTAACCTGTAACAGGGTTAAACTGTTTCCCCTTCAGGTTTCTGTCTCTGGGGAGCTGACGCATAAACACAAAGCTTATAGGCTGATATTTTCCTTGAAAACACACCAAATAGGTCTTATCTAATCGACTACGTTTGGAGTAAGGGGTAAATTTAAAATGGCATTAATTTTTTTTTTCCTGCTATACTTCTCAGTTCGTGACCCTGCACTCTATCGGCTACTCCGCTCAGGGCAGAACACACTCGAAACACACCTCCCAGATACACGATGAGGGAGCTCGGCCACCGTGTCGCTCTGGAAACGTAGCCCGGGGGGTGTTTATTGGATGCGCTCATTGATCTTATGTTAATGTAGTGGTGAGGAGGAGGCACTGGGCTCGGAGAGGCTGAATGAACAGAACAAGTGATGAAAGGCGAACGTGTGCAACAGGCTCTGGCTCTCATAAATGAGCCGTGTGTGGGTGACTCATTCCCGGGGCTGTAATGTCCACCGCTTTTGCCACCTCACTCAGGAAGCGAAAGCGTCTGGACCGGCTCTGTCGATAGTGATTAGAGTTTGAATTCGTATCTGTCCTGTGCACGTGTGGCGCAGATATGTGCCGATAATTCGTTACCATGTGGTTTAACCTCAATGTCTTTACGATTTTTTTTTCTTCATCTTTTAAAAAAATGCTGTCTACCTAGGTATCCTTTGCTCGCATGAAGCAGTTTTGACATATCACCCACCCCTAACGTCTATATATTGACAACCGCCCAAATACATTTGTTCCGTTTAAAGAAAAAAAAAAAAAGCACATGCATTTTGTGGTTTTTTTTTAATAATTCTGATAAAAGACCATGCCTTATTTCCAACATGGTGGTGACATGAATGCGGTGAGGGGTCAGGGGTCACAGGGAGAGAAAGAAAGGTAAAGAATGAGAGAGCAGGAGGAGAAAGGGATAAGGAGGAGGGGCAGAGCAGCAGAAACACTAACTAACTACGAGAAGAACAGTGTTGATCTGATAAAGATTCCCCTTTCTTATTAATGCTTGGCCATTAATTACCCAGTTTCATTGCTAGCTATTAACTTTCACTTAATAAACTGTGCCCGTGCACATTCACGGTCCAACGACCATTTTCTCTAGCTAGTTTACATTTATTTCCCTTAGGGCTTGTAGCTGATTATTAGTAGGTCACATGACCATAACATATGTAAGTCATACCTGTGTGAGGAGCTCAGTAGCTTACCTAAAGCCCCTGGAAGCATTGCTTCTCCGACACATCCTTTTAAACGTTGTCTATTGTCGTGTCTTTTATTGCTCAGTGTTTTAAACTCATCCAAAGCCTGGTTTCGTTTAGGTTTCACCAGATGATGGAGAAGAACGAGAGCTTCCTGGAGTGTCTTAGTGAAGGGAAAAAAAAAAGAGCACAAAACCTATCCTTTCCCACTGGATATAACACATTATTTACCAGCATGTCAATTCAGACAGGAAGATATATTACTGTAATATATAAACACCAAAACGCTATTCCAATCCGAACAGGGTTTTAGTGTTTATTTCTAATATCTGTCAAATATCTGTCATATTTATTGGTCATATCCATCAGTTCAGCTTTTTTTTTTTTTTTATCACGCTGCTTGTGGTGGTAGTTTTTTACATGGTTTCTGTCTCAGCTAGGGTTGTTAAGGTGTCACGGTGTATGATTGGACCGTTACCTCACTGTTGACGTTAGGTTAAGGACAGATTAATGTGCAATTCCGAAAGCTATCAAATACAAAAAAAGAACATGGCATCGATGACCAGAACCAGAACTTTGAGAACGTCGTCCTCAAAAACAGTTATTTTAGATAGGTCCAAATCAGTAACATGAACTGTTTTCTTTCAAATTAATTGTTTTTTTGTTTTTTTGTTTTTTTTAAACACGGGAGCACATTAAAACACATGACTCAAATGCACGCTCATATTCCGATAGCAGAAGTAATCAGATGTAAAGGTTTACATGACTATTCTTCTTCTTCTCGTTAAAGGATTTTTCAAAGGACTACCCACCTGATTATGAACGGATTTTGAGGCCACATGTAAACAGAGCTACTGAACGCAAAATTTCAAATTGTGCATCTTCCCTTTTCAGAAGTGGACGGAGAAGGCGAAAGGCTCGACTGGAGAGGGTGCAGACCTCAAGAAAAGAAAGCGAGACGAAGAGGGGAATAATGAAGTGGACGAGCAGGTGGATGCGGATGAAAACAGCGCAAAGAAGAAAAAGCCTTTGGACACTTCAGCTAAGCTTTCGGCGTTTGCTTTCAACAAGAATTAATACTCACGTTTAGTGTTTGCTTTTTTTTTATTTTTATTTTTAATACTTGCAAGTTCTTATAAATGTCTATTTTCTTGTAAACTTCAAAAAAAACTAAACTAAAACTTTACAATAACCCTTGCTCTTTTTTTTTTTTTTTTGTCTTATTCGTTTGTTTGTACATATTTCTGTGAACTGTTTAACTATATATGAACCTGAAGACAAATAAAATGTTGACTTTTATAGTGTTTATAATGAAACACTGTAGTTGCCATTTTACTAATATTTGGTTTATTGATGGAGTAAATTAATCCCGCCCCATGGTTCTCAGTGTGAAATAAGGGCTCATCTTTTTTTTTTCCTTTTCTTTTTTCTGGGCCTCCTAAAAGAGTACTGCTCTGAGCCTAAAAGCTTTTTCATAGTGTGGTTGTGGTCATGGACAGCCACTTTCAAAGTTGTCACGCTTGTTAAACTGGGTTACGTTTTTCCACAGTCTTCAACTGTCCAGTTTCAGAGTAGCTTCAGATTCGTGTTCTCGGCTGACAGGAGTGGAACCTGATGTGGTCCTCTGTTATTGTATCCCATCAGTGTCAAGGTTTTGATGACTTGTCAGTTCTGAGATACTTTTCTACTCACCACGGTTGTAAAGAGTGGTTATTTGAGTTACAATAGCCTTCCTTCAGCTCGAATCAATCTACTTTCTGCTGACTGGTTTTTTGCACCATTCTGTGTAAACTCTACAGACTGTTTTGCATTATAGTCCCAGGAGATCCGCGGGTTCTGAAATATTCGAGCCAGCCCATCTGGCACCAACAGCCATATCACAGTCAAAGTAACTGAGATCAGATTTTCCCTAATCTGATGTTTGATCTGAACACGAACTGAAGTTCTTGACCTGTTTCTGTTTGATTTTATGCATTGCGCCGCTGCCACATGATTGGCTGATTGGTTAATTGCATGAATGAGCAGGTGTACAGGTGTTCCTAATAAAGTGGTCACAGTGGAAAGTTCAGGAATTAAAAAAAAAAAAAACCTGTATGATGGTACATATAGACTTGATAGAAATCAAATATAAATGCTGTGATCTTAAGGGTTTGTGGAAATGATTTTACACTAGAAGATACACCATGGGTGTTCAATATTTTCAAGATATCCCAAAAATTATTAAGATATACATTTCAGTTAGATGAGTATGTTTTGGGACGTTTAGTGGTTGTATATTTAAAAATATAGAGCAAGTGGAAGATCATCATTGCCACATTGCTTCTCTAATGTTATTAGCATCTATCATCCGCTTAAAAAGCCTTTAAACGTGGTCCAATCCCAAACTTCTCGCTGTTCCCTGCGTAGGCGCTCTATCAACAGGTTGCTTTTTTTTTTTTTTTAAAACGCCCTACGCAGTGCACTCCATCCAATCAGAGAGGTGCATAGAGATTCTCCCTAAGGATGACGTGAGCAGCCAGAGTGACCAATAGCGCGTCAGGAATTAGCATACGGTTATAAAGGCTGAGGTGCACCGCGCGCGCACACAACCTGAAGAGAAAAGGCAGCTGAGCGTTGAGGAGCTAAACGGAGAAACTTCACACGAGTGAGAACATTGTATATGTTTATCTTTTCATTATTACTATTATTATTATTATCACAGAAAGAGGAAATATCATTAATACAAAGCTTTCAGTAATTATACCAATTATAATATAAGAGGAAGTAGAGGAGTAATAGACTATTAATACAAAGCTTGTATAATTAATACAATTATCTTTGTGCCTCTTAAAGTGACAGAGCACTCCTACAGCTCTTAAATGATTAGTTTTAATTTTTACTAACTGAAGTAGAATTTTAATGGAAAAATAGTCTAATAATAGTATTAATATCTAATATTAAAATCCTATCCATTTAAACATGTCACATTAAAGCAGTAGTTGAGTCTAACTAACACTACTATAATGTTATACACTTATACCAGAAAGCTTAGAGATCATCACTGCTATGATGGAGCGCTCCAAGCAAAGAGAAAGCGAAGCCTCATCAGGCAACGATACCGCCCTAAATGGACTTTTGGATGGGATGGAGAAGTGGAACGGAGCACCTAAAGAGACGCCCAAAGGTGAGAAACCGACCAAGAGCATCACCCGTGCTCCATGTTCGTCTGTGATGGAGAGCTGGAGAGAAGAGCGCACCCGGAGTGTTGAAGATAATGAGATGAGCCTGCCGAGTATCGTCGCCGCCTATACCACCATCCTCAGGGGTCTGGGAGAAGATCCGCAGAGGCAGGGCCTGCTGAAGACGCCTTACCGGGCAGCCACGGCCATGCAGTTCTTCACCAAGGGATATCAGGAGAAAATCATAGGTGAGTTATGATAAAGTGCAGAGGGAAGTGTACGTTCCTGAACCTGGTCCTGGACAGCCCCCAGTCCTTCTCTAACACACCCATTTCAACTTAGGAAGGGTTTGGAGTGCAGGGACAACACTAAAATGTCTTGGGAACCTGTGGTATAGTTATCAGGAGGAGAAAGTCAGCGTAGGTGAAACCTATGAGTGTGGGAAATGTTATATAGTGTAGATGGTCTTGATAGAAAACATGTTGTTTGAAAAGGACCCTGATCCTGAGATCAGGATTTCAAGCCTTGCCCCGGCTATCACAAGAAAAGCAAGCAAGTTATGCGAGTAAAAGCACATCTGAAAAAAAATGAGTGATATCATTGAAAAATGACAAATCACAGGTCTTATAAACAGCTGAACTACTGAATTTGTGAACAATTCATTTCAACATTAACACAAAGTTGAGCAAACTTTTAAAGTATGACACATGCAGTGTTTCTATAAGTCTATCACAACTAAACACCACTCTAGGTGTTAATTCAGCACTGTTAGTTTTACAGGACAGTGTCTGCTATTTTGTTTAGTCAGGTTTGTAGCTATGATTCAAAGCAAACATTTTGCATTCACGGTCAACCCAAAGTTCAAGACGAGTGTATCAGGCATGTTCAGTTTTCTTTTTATTACACACTTTCAGTTTGCTTTGATTAAACTTAAGCATCTCTTTCCTTAAAAGCAGTCATAAGCTGGAGAATGTGTATGAGCTAAATCGCTGCCATGTTTATTTTTTCTCCACTTGTTGGTCATATTGCAAGCCATGTTCAGATGAAATGACTTATTTATACCAAAATACTATATAAAACTCAATCACACATCACCATGGAAACACACAACACATCTAAACTAACGTGAAGTGATTTCTTCTGGCCTGTTTTTTTCCTCTGATCCCATTCTCAACATCTTGAGCCCATTTCCATGTTATGTACGCTGTGTATGCTTGTGTAAACTGTATGAATGTATATTGTGTGTGTACTTATTCTCATAACTACATTTTATAGCAATATGTGTAATAATACAATACTATTCAGACCTGCTTCATTAAAAAGCAGCTTTGTATAATGAAGGTTAGAATACATATCTTGATAATAGAGATAATGTCAAACTTTAAAAAGCAGTCAGGAAGATTTTTGGTATTGAGCTGGTTTTATTGGAAGACCTGGCAACTGCGCTGTAACAGGTTTCTGATTTAAAGGAAGTGATTCAGCCGATGTTCCTCATTCCATTCACATTGTCTTTCACTTTATTTTCTTTCTTTTTTTTTTTCCCCATGAACCTCACCTTTGTTTATCTATTATTACCTTTAAGGAAAACTATTTTCTTGAAGTGCACGTGTACTTAGTGTTATACAGTTTATTCAGACTTTAAAAGTGTGTTTTGGTATTTCAGAAAGCATTTTAATTGTCCAGCTAGTATGCACTCATCTGAGGGTCCTTGGTATTACTGTTGAGTAATATTGCTGTTCTGCTCCTGTACTGTGAGTGGTGGAGGCAGGGAGCTGCCCCTCTTAGTTTTACCCCGATACACACATCTGGTCTTGGTTTGGACAGCATTTTAGAGCCCTCACTTGTTCAGCATATTGGCATGTTTTCCAGCTTTGAAGCCTGTATGTGCATGCTCTCAGCTGAGTTCAGTGCCCCCAGCGACCTTTATCCTGGTCAGGAGCGGCGACCTGGCACACCCACAACTCACATTATCACAATGACATAATACTGCAGAGGAGTGCCCCGGAAAATCCTTATCTTGCACGTGTTTGGTTGAGACGAGCTGGATACCGGTCTTCTTGTGTGTGATTGGTCGGAACGTTCACCACCCCTTCCCTGATTGTGCGCTTTGAAAGAAATCAGGTATTGATTACTATTATTCAGCCTCTTTAGTAAACAAATTGTTTCTTTATATTTGATGGCTCGTTTGACTCATACCATAAGCTCAGGTGTTAGAGCTCATTATGTTGTTAGGTGTCCAGTAGGCTCTACGGTAGGTTTTTGGCACAAGCTTTGCTTTTTGCGTTAAAAGACAATTAAGGGGATATTAATCAAGTTTTAATCATTTTTAACTTGATTTAATTCACTTTATTAGTGATTCTGTAGAAACAGTTTTCATCTCTATATACAGATGTTCCTAGCATCAGACTAGAGCCTCAGCACAGAGCCTCATCCCTGAACCTGATCACCAACCTCAGCCTTGAGCTTATTGCCAAGCCTCAGCCATTCCTAGCCTTAACCCTAAACCCTAAACAGCCTCAGCTCTAGGCCTCAGCTTCAGCAATAGCACAGGGCCCCATCACCAGTGTCAGCAATGAGAGTGTAGAAAATGCATGCTTTTAATTTGTAATACAGTGCTTAATGATGTAGTGCTGTTTCATAAATAGCAGTGCAACATTACAAGATCTGTGGATCTTGTTTTTTTTTTTTTTAAACATAGGTATGATAATCCACTAAAAGCTTTCTACATTCATGCACACTCATACAGACAGAGTATTTGTGCTAAATAATTGTTGCAAATACTATTACCATGCATTTATATTAAATATAATTTATTTGTTAATTAAAATTAAATATTTATCCTACTTTATAAGTAACCTGTACTGTTAGATTTGGGGAGGTGATGTTGTCAGCCACTACAAGACACCAGGAAAACTTCAGTGCACCTCAGCATATACTGTACAAGTCTACATTTTACCTCATTCATTGTTTTGATGATGGTACTGGAGCGCATGCTGAAGTCTTCCATACCACTGATCATTAACGCTATAAAAAAAATGGGAAAAAATTTAATGTTTAAAGGGGAACTGTCTCAAAACTCAGCAAGCGCATGTCGAAATATGGATAAAAAGAGTGTCAGCAAAGAGGAACAGCACTCGCAAGTCGAAGCTCACTGACACACAGACAGACGCTTTACAATAGAGCAGCTAAATGGCCCAAAATATACAGCCACAATACCATGGAATTGATTGAGCACCTCTGTGACTCAGTCTCAGCGATACGTCATAAGCTTCGCACAGCTGGCATGCATGGCAGGAGCACAAAACCTGGACTTCTGAGCAACGTTCATCACAATTCCTACATCTGAACAGGTTCATGTTTGCAGGAAGCAAAAGGATGCGTTCAACCCACATTGCCTGCTGCTTCCTGTTATCTACCCTGCAGGATCTATGGTGCTCTGGGGCAAGTATGAGGCAAGTTTACAGGAGCAGCGGCAACCTGTGGTGCAGACACTCACTCCTGATGATGTCCCCAAATACACAGCAATTATATGTGTGTGTATATGTGTAATTGAGTGTAATAATTGAATGTAAAACCAAGTGAAGTCAAGTCGTGTCTGGTTGTCTTTCTTTCTTTCTGTCATTCTTCCTTTCTGCCTGTCTTTCTTTCTGTCTGTCTGTCTTTCTTTCTTTCTTTCTTTAATTTGTCTTACATTATTCATGTAATAATAACCACAAATGCTGGATTTGTTCTAGCAAAATGACCATCTCTGATTTCAGCATAAAGCCCTAAAGTGAATTGTGTAAATGGTGGTCAAGCTGTGGGTGAAACCGCATCACGTTTTGTTTGCTGCCTGTGTCAGTGACGTCTGGCACAGGACGGACTGATTGCGTCCTTTATTTCAGGGTTCGAGCAGCTGAACCGCTCGTTGACATCTCCCCAATTTAAAGGGTATCCATGGCAACTCATTTTCTTTTGCGTGTGTGTTTGCGCTGGTGCACAGCGCCGTTTAGTGCGTGTAATTGAGTGTGTGGTGTTTGTGGGGATGGGAGCGGGGCTGAGGGACGGCTCGAGTCTGACGCTGATTTGATTTCCTGTTCTTTTTTTGTTTGGAAACTGTGTGTGTGTGTGTGTGTGTGTGTGTGTGTGTGTGTGTATGAGAGGGTTGTCATTGAACAGCTGCTGCCCTCAGGTTGAGTTTGACTGAGTGGCTATATTCTACTTCAATGAAAAGTTGTTGTGTTAAACAAACACACACACACTAGAAGTGAGCCTGGATGGCTATTAACTGAAATGGTATAAAGGAAAAAATACTTAGTAACTTAAATGACATAGAAGTAGAATTGGAAATAGTTTTATAAGACTGAATTGAACACTGTTAGTGATTATTGTTCAAAGAAATTCAACACTGTGGAGGTAATTAAAGACTCAGGGGTGTGCTGATGAAGGAAAATAACCAACAACGGAGTGGTGTAATGCAGCCCGTGGCAAATCCAAGTGACTATTATGAACCCTTGCTTTTACTTACGTCATAGCAAGAAATAAACCTGTGGTTTGATTTATAGCGCTCACTATTGTCCAAGAAGCTGTTATAGGAAATGAATCAACACCTTCTAGCCAGTCAGATTTGAGAATTCATATAAAGTACCCCTGAATTCAAAAACATAATCAAACTGACACTCTCTAACCAGTGTGCAGCAGTTCTGCGGGTCTTGTCGGTGAGAGAGGTCAGAGGAGAATGGCCAGACTTGTTTGAGTAACTACTCTTTACAGCCGCGGCGAACAGAAAAGCATCACAACACGCTGCACCTTGAGGCAGATGGGCTACAGCAGCAGAAGACCACATCGGGTTCTAGTCCTGTCAGCCTGTGCCCGCTGTTCCTTCCTTATATATTTCACTTTTCTCTTTTTTTTTCTTTTCTTTTTCTTATTCTCTTTCAGCTTTCATTCTATCCATTTCTCTGCTCAAATTCTAGCTCTTTTTCATTTTCTATTGTTTCTATTGTTTCTTTTGCTCTTTTTCTATCCCTCTTTCTTTCTCGGCTCTCCTTTTTTTTTTTTTTTATTCTTTTTTACTTTTTTATAAGTAGGGCAATGTAAATAAAGGAACAGTAATACACTTTGGTAAATGTTGACCGAGTGTTAGGAGGGATATGATCAGACCTGGTTATTGTTGCTGTAATATTAAAGTTTGGTCGTCAGCAGCGTTATTGGATGCACTTGGTGGCGTGTTGATCAGAGCTGTGATAAACAGCTCTGACTCAGTGACGGACCGAGAGACGCGCTGGCGCTGTGGCGCGCCAGGCCCCATGGCCGTGTTTCCTCACAGCTGAGAGATAGGCAGTCAGGAAATTAAAAAGCCTGCGAGAGAAACGCCGACGTCTTGTTACGGACAGATAAAGCAGGACGTGTTTGCACAGTGATATGACGCGCGGAGTGTGATGATTGTCCTGTGCGAGGATGGTGTGCGTGAACCGTGATCGTGTGTGCGTCTCTTGTTCATGTTTGCAGATATTCTGAACGACGCCATTTTCGACGAAGACCACGATGAGATGGTGATTGTGAAGGACATCGACATGTTCTCCATGTGCGAGCACCACCTCGTCCCCATCTTCGGCAAAGTAAGAACCACATGCCCTGTGCACCTTTCTCCTCTGAGTGAACTATCATAATAAAATAAAATAATGGACGGCTATAAAATAAATAAGTGCAGCTTTCTTTGCATACTTAGTTACATTGTTATGGCTAAAACACAACAAAAGGAGAGCACTATCCCATACACCCTGATTATTGTTATTATTATTTAATTATCTTTCTTTCTTTCTTTCTTTCTATCTGTTGTCCTTTCTTTCTTTCTTTCTTTCTTTTTCTTTCTTTCTTTTTTCTTTCTTTCTGTCTACCTGTCTTTCTGTTGCCCTTTCTTTCTTTCTTTATTTCTTTTTTTTCTATCTATCTGTCTATCTATCTTCCTTTCTTTTTTCTTTCTTTCTGTCTATCTATCTATCTGTTGTCCTTTCTTTCTTTCTTTTTTCTATCTATCTATCTGTTGTCCTTTCTTTCTTTCTTTCTTTCTTTCTATTGTCCTTTTTTCTTTCTTTCTGTCAGTCTGTCTAGCTTCTTCATTCCTTTCTTCCTGCCTTCTGAGTTTGTCTCATTTCCAGTGTCAGTGTATCGTACGTTGTATAAAAAGGTATAAAACGCAATGGGGCATGCTGTTATACAAAAGTAATCCACAACATGGCGGCAGTGGCTGTGAACACCCTGAAGTTGATTACTTTCCATCAACAGCACATCCCGCTGTGTTTTATTCCTCTTATACACAGCAATTTAGCATCAATTACAATTTTTAAAAATTTATTAAAGAACAACGTCATACATTTTATCTGGTTAAAGTTACATGAATGTTGTGGAAAGTCTGTAAAAACAAGTTAGTTCCTGTGCTCAATTATGTTACGGTCATTCCCTCACCAGCCTCGGTTTTTTTCCTCTTTCCTTCTAAGACAAAAGAATGCAGCTTGTCATGTTACCGTGAAGCCGCAAAGTGTAAAGCCGTCCGTCCAAAACACATTCCTGTCTGGAAACATAGTAGCTTTATGCTATAAACTTGTTAGCTACGTTAGCCTCAGCGTTCCTGTGAAAAACTACAGCAAACACTAAACATGTCCTAGCTGATGGACTACATTTGGAGGACAGCAGTGCTGGGTGTGTCCAAACCTTTCCCTTAGCACAGAGTAAATTTCTTTGTTTTCTGAGTAAGAAAACTTTATTGATAACGTGCTAGCAGTGATGACACAAATAACAGTAATTAACACTCCCAGCAAAATGGAGGGAAAGTCCCACGCAAGCTGGAAACTGTGTGAGAGACACACGAGACTCGCCACACCCCCCTACAGCACAGCAGCTGTGTGCCATTTAACACAAAAGAGACGCGGCCGATCCCTGTCAGCGTGCAAATGGCTCGTGATGACAGGACCAGCCACCGAACACACACACACACACACACACACACACACACACACACACATGGAGGTGTTTCAACATATTTATTTTTCTACTCGCAATTTAGTTTGTTAGGTGTCATCTCTTTCCTCTGCGCCCCTGCTGACATGTCTCTCTTTCTGTCTTTCTCTCTCTATATATCTGTCTCTGTCTGTCACTCTCTCACTCTCGTTCTGTCTGTCCCTCTCTGTATTTCTCTCTCTCTATGTCTGTGTGTCTCTCTCTCACTGTCTCTCTGTCTGTCCCTCTCTATTTTTCTCCCCCTCTCTCTCTGTCTCTCTTATCTCTATCTGTGTGTGTCTGTCTCTCTGTCTCTCACTGTCCTATCTCTCTCTCGCTCTCTCTCTCTCTCCCTTTATCCTTTCTCATCTCTCCGTGTCTGTAACAATAATGACTCAGTCGGCTGTGCGTCCACCTTTTTTCTTCCTCCATCACTGATAGCCAGGCCTCTCAACATCAGTCATGCACACACACACACACACACACACACACACACACACACACACACATACACACACACATCAACACACTCAGGTGTGCTCTCATGCTTCACATCACTTATACACACCACACACTCTTTTCACTGCTCATCTATGAGTCCATCTGTTTTCTTTCACAGCAATTCAAATGTAATATTTATTTTCATTTTTATTTACAAAATGAACTGAACTTCATCTTGATCTGAACTTCATCTTCATCTTTTTTTTTTTTTAAACTAAATAGCCAAAAGGTTTCATTTTGGTTACTAAAACAGTTTGATTTAGGTTTAGGCATTGCATTAATTAGCTGCATTAATAATTACGTCCTCACATGGATAGTAAACCAAATGTGTGTGTGTGTGTGTGTCTATGTGCTGCCCTTTCTCCTGCTCAGCTTCATCAAATTGTTGCTGACATTTGAGTGGAGCTTCTGCTCAAGGGCTGAGGGCGAGAGAGCTTATAAACACACATTGATTCTCTCTCTCTCTCTCTCTCTCTCCTTAATCTTTGCTGCTCTTTCCTTTTTCTCTATCTCTCCTTTTTTCTTCCTGTTGCTCCCTTTTCCTCTGCTTTTTTTTAATCTCTTTCTATCTTTGTATATTTCTTTTCTGTCTTTGTGCTGTCTTTAATCTCCACTTCCCCTCTCTCTCTCTGTCTCTCTCTCTCAATCAGAAACTGATGAAACTGATTCATCTCTTCACCACCGACAGTCACGGAAAGTTCACGCAAAATGAAATGTCATGCGTTTCTGTCTTCATTGCTGTTGTGCAAAAACACATTCAGCGGATATTGTGTATGAAATTTCATTTTGAATTCTACTTTGTGTTTTGCTGCCTGTAGGTCCACATAGGATACCTACCGAACAAGAGGGTGCTGGGCCTCAGCAAACTGGCAAGGTGTGTAAAACAACAATCACACACTCACACTGAGGTCTGTGCATAAATATGAATTATTCACATGTATACAAAATAATTTACACATGAAGAAGAATCCAACTCGGAGCTTTTCCATGATTTATATACCTGGTATTTGTTTAAAAATGGTCAGCTTAGAATGACTCGTATATCAGCAGTACAACCCCTAATTATCCTTACTGACTGACTGAAACACACACACACACACACACACACACACACACACACACACACACACACACACTCACAACGCATTCCTCCAACAATCATCAGGGTCCAAGCACCAAAATAGAAAAATAGATTTAATCTTCTTTGTTAAATCTAATAAACTTTGTTTAATCTAATAAACACTCCTTCTCCAAGACCCCGCCCTCCATTCACTAGGCCCCGCCCCCACCACACGACTCTAAGTTACATCAGTATGAACACCAGGAATGTATACTTCAGAGTTGAGTATTAACCCGTATTCAGAGACGGGATACGCAGAAGCGTAGGTCGCACTGCACTGCAGCTGCCATCCTGAGACGCCTCAGACGTCAAAATCACCATACAGAGAAAAGCCACAATTGCTTTTTATTAATGCTGCCATTCCTGCGAGCGTGAAACAGTAAACACTGTAATGAAGCCTTATTAAAGCAGGCTGTGAAGCTGCTCAATCTCTTCCTGTGTACATCCCAGCTTTGTTTGTGCATGTGAGTGTGTGTAAGTGTGTGTAAGCGTGTATAGCATTAAGAAGATTAACTCCCGTGCGTAAGGGACCAGACTGATCCTCTCTGACCTTAATACCAGGGGCTTAGCACTTTCTCTTACAACACACACACACACACACACACTACTGCTGTGTGTGCAACAGGTTTACTCAAGAAGTGCAGACATGCATATGCGCACACACACACACACACACACACACATACCCACACAGACACATGAGCAAGCGCTAGTCACGGTTGATCAGTTTTATAACCTCATGCTGAAACTGAGTGGTTTTATTACACTTTATCATTTCATCAGTGAAAAATCAATAGAAAACTGACTTTTTTTTCTCTTTCACATTATACATTATGAGTGAATTCTTCCATGACTGGCGGTATAGTGTCTCTGCTATAGACATGGCAGAGTGTGTGTTGTGCTGATACAGTAGTGTTTTCACTATGTTGAATGCAACAGTGGTAACACTATAACACTGCTGTATCTGAGACACCTGTACCAGTGCCCCACACACACACACACACACACACACACACACACACACACATACACATATATAGTACACACACATCACCATGTCTGTGTTTCTCTCATCGCAGAATCGTTGAGATCTACAGCAGAAGGTTGCAAGGTAACGTCCGCTTTTGTTAAACAATGATTTTTCTCTTTCTCTAACTTTCTTCTCACCGTGTCATTTTGTCTTTTTGTCATGTTCTTGCCATGCCTTACCACTCTTTCTTTCTTTTCTTTCTTTCTTTCTTTCTTTCTTTCTTTCTTTCTTTCATCCTGTTTTTATTTCTCCTTTATCCTGTTTTTATTTCTCACTCTCTCCTTTTTTCTTTTCTCGATTTCCCTCTGTCTCTCTATATCAAGCTGTTATTTTTCTATACCTTTCATATCTTTCTGTTTTCTATCTCTTTTATCTATCCTTCTTACTGTTCCTATCTCCCCATCCTGTCAAATTTCTGTATTCATGAATTTTTCTCATACTCTTGCTTCCTCTCTTTTTTCTCTCCTTCAGTTTGTCTTTTCTTTTTTTGTCTTTATCTTTACCTTCTCTCCTTCTCTATTTCTTTCTTTCTCTTGCCTCTCTCTATTTTGTGTTTATTTTTCTCCCGCTTTCACTCCTCTTCCCTCTTTTCTGTCATTTCTTTCAATGTTTCTCTCTATATGGTTACACTCATACTTCCTGCCTGTGTTAAGTGTGGTGTGTGTGTGTGTGTGTGTGTCCTGTCATTGAGATATTAATGTCCAGGTCCATGTTGATCCTAATTCATGTATCAGATAGAAAGCTGGAAAAGGTCTGTATGATTCCAATGTGGTGTATTTTTGTATTTTGTTCGATTTCAGTCCAGGAACGTCTCACCAAACAGATCGCCGTCGCCATCACTGAAGCTCTACAGCCCGCTGGAGTCGGAGTGGTCATCGAGGCAACGTACGAACTCCTTCATACTCACACAGCATGTGTATACCTTTTTGTGTTAATTTTAAATTTGTGCATTAAAAAAAACTAAATGAAAATGTCCAATACTTGGAGCCATGTGACCTGCAGACGGCTCACAAATCCTGCAGAAACGAGTGGAGAAGCATAACGAATGCAGATGCTCCCAGACTCCTTGATACAATTACCCAATAAATGTCAATCCAAAGAGCTGAAAACCAGGCACAAACAAGACTGAAACCAGGCTAGCAAACAGAAACAGACTCTGTAACGTCACACAAACCTGGATTGGTTGACGGAGCTTGGGGCTTGTCAGCTGACCTGAGGATTGACTGAGGATTGTGGGAAGTGTAGTTCACTTGTCATGATGTGGCAAGGGGAGTGGGTAATAATGCAGATGTGACATTTAACATCCTGCCATACTCTGTGGCAGGGATAAAAATGTTGACCTTAAATTTGGTTCACATATTCATTATTGGAAGATGCGATTGATATTGAAGCAGTGTATTATTAGCTACAGTGACTAAAGTGATATGTGCTTTTAGTGTATTAAGTATACGGTATAGTATATACACAGTTAGGGCTCTGGTAGCTCTGTTATGCATTTATTTAACTTTTTTTTTATTTCTATCCTGATGGGCGTAGTCACTTCCCGGATGACCCCGCCCCTAACCAAAAGGCATGAGGGCTCACTGAATGGTTTGACGAGTATGAGAATGATGTAAATCATATGCTATGGCCTTTACAGTCACCAGATCTCAACTCATGAGAGATTTTGGAGCAAAGTGTTAGATAGTGACTGAGAAAATCTCTTTAGGAAGAATGGTGTTCATCTCTCCAGTACAGTTCCAGAGGTTTTTAGAATCTATGGCAAGCTATTGCATTGGCTCAACACCTTATTAACATGCTTTATGTTTTGGTTATGTTATGGTTTTTCCTTTAATTTGTCACCTGTCTGCATATTGAGCTTAAATATTGATGTGTGTTATACAGGAAAAGGTCTGAATATGTTCCTTGAAAGTGCTTTGTTCATGTTTGTGTTGTCCTGTATCTCTCTCTCTCTCTCTCTCTCTCTCTCTCTCTAACTGACAGTCACATGTGTATGGTGATGCGAGGCGTGCAGAAGATGAACAGTAAAACGGTGACAAGCACCATGCTGGGAGTTTTCCGCGAGGACCCCAAAACCAGAGATGAGTTCCTCACGTTGATCCGGAGCTGAGACAAGCCACGTGTGTAGATCAGACGTCCTTCTCTGACACGTCCATCTCTCACCATCATGTTGTTTCTATATTGGCCTCTAAGTGAGGCTGTGCTGCTCTTGGGCGTGTTCTCCCAGTGCTTGCTTTTTCAGAGGCAGGTATGGGAGATACCTCAGTTAAACCATCCCTCTTAGTGTTTTTACATATGTGTGTGTGTGTGTGTGTGTGTGTGTACTCACTCAAACAGGGATTTTGAGTGGTTTTTCACAATTTTAAAATGGTAAAATCAGTTATAGGTCCATGGATTCAAATTCTAATATAGCCAACAGTTTTTATTGTTGTAATAAAATCATGTTTTATTATTTTGACAAATTATATAAAACCTTTTAGCCACTTATATTTATTCATTTGGCAAATGAATTTATCCAAAACCACTTAGGAACAATCCAGTCCAAGCACAGAAATGAGTTGATGAGGGTTAAAAATGTCACTCAGTGGCCCAACACAGACTCACTGACAGTCCTGGGATTATTTTAAACATAGAAACTACCACTGCCATTGTGATCTGACCCGCATTAAAGCTGCAATATGTAACTGTTTCTGTTAAAAAAAAATGAAATGAGTTGAATTGTTCAGTCAGTGTACGAGAAAAGCCTGTGTACTTGCGTTGCTGCATGTCACCCTGGAAAACCTAAAATGTTCATTTAAAGTTAGAGCTGTTGGATCGGATTTCATGATTATGGGTTGTGCTACCCCTACTACGAGGTGTTTTAACGTGACATCATTAGATTACTTCACATAGAGGGGCAGCACAATTCATTTTACAAAATGTTTCTCTGCCACTTGCTTGCAATAACATAATCACACCAGAGAGGTCTCCAGATGCCCAAAAGTTACATACTGCAGTGTTAACTCGCAGCATTTGTGCACAAGCAGTCGAGACAAAAGGGAAACCCAGCCATGAACCATTTCACTGATCAAGAGTTGGGTTTTTACTACACTGTGTATAATATGTCCAAAAATCTAATCTAACCTAATGTTTAAATGAGAGGAAAGCGATGGATTTTGGTGACAGTGGTGGTGTATTCCCAAACCATACTCTGCATTTGATTCATACAAATGAATCAAATTTATAAAATACAGTAAAATCATACACAGAACATACACATCACATAGAAACATAACAGATAGAGGCAGGAGATCCTGATTGGTTTAAACTAATAGACGCTGTGTTTCTGATTGGTTCAAACTGATGGAAGCTGTGTTCCTGATTGGTTTAAATTGATAGAGATTGGACATTCTGATTGGTTTAAAATGATAGAGGCTGTGTTCCTGATTGGTTTAAAGTGATGGAGATCAGAGATTCTGATTGGGTACAACTTAGAGATGCTGTGTTTCTGATTGGTTTAAATTTCTGGTGGTTGGAGATTCTGGTTAGTTTAAACTGATACAGGCTGTTTCTGATTGGTTTAAACTGATGGCGGTAAGAGATTCTGATTGGTTTAAATTGAGAGGCTGTGTTTCTGATTGGTTTAACTTTAAGGAGGTTGGATATTCTGATTGGTTTAATCTGATAGAGGCTGTGTTTCTGATTGGTTTATGCTTCTTGAGTTTTAATTGATGGCCTGAAAGAATATATCGATAATAATCTGGACTTAAACATACAAATTGTTTCTGCAATTCAACCATTTTCAGTTTAATTTTTAATCACAGATCAGTGTATCTAAACTGTGCTGTAATTTTTGTCACGTGTCAGTGTGTAAGGTTTGTTGTTCAGTCATGGCTCAAACTGTATTAACTCTGTTCTGTGTAACTGATGAACCACACAGCCAGTGAGCCACATAGCACCATGTTGTGTACTGTGTGTGTAATAGTGTTACTTTAGCCTTCTAAATGTGCTGTATCGAAGGCCATCAGTGTTCTTCATGCCTGTGATAGGACGATCTTCTTTTTTTCTCTCTGTTGAGTAAGGACCAAAGTTTGAAGTTGCAGCTGAGAGATAAAAAAGATCTCAACTTTGATAACTATGTTGATAAATGTGAGCATTCATATCACAGCGTCGGTGATGCACGCGATAGAATCCAAGAAAATATAGATGGAAAACAAAGGCTCAAAGAAAACATAGTTTACTACTCAAACATTTATATACATATAAAATGCTAATAACATAAAGAGGAATTATATTAACTCATCAGTACACATCAGGTTTAGATGATATATTAGGGCATTTTTATTTTGAATGTACCCCCTACGGTAATTTGTTGTGTTTTCGTGTTTGAATTATATATTCAGAAGAATGGATATATAACTTTTGATAAATGTGTGTGTGTTTTACGTAAATGTAAGTGAGAAAGCGAGCACTTAACATTAGCGCTCCAGTACTGTTCACGTGGCCTTCTTCACCGGGACGCACCCAGTCCTGTATACACTACAGTGTTCATTTCCAGAAAACTGATGTTAAGTTAATAAGAAAATAAATTATGTTTGAAAATCGCTTTTTTGTTTGTTTGTTTGTTTGTTTTTATTAGAAAGAAGCAAACCATCTTTTTCATGATTATCTTTGGATACTTAAGGATTCTTTGCTTTCCAAAGGACTTATACTTGTAACCTAGAGTTTTTTATTATTATCATTATTATTATTAGTATTATTATTATTATGTTGCAGTGTTCAACATACAAGGGTTCCGCCAAGGAATTCTTTAGGCAGATCACGGTAGCATCAGATCGCTGTTCTTGGTTTACAGGAATGGAACCCAATGTGATCTTCTACTGTTGTAGCCCATCTGCCTCAACCTTTGACATGTTATGCTTTCTGAGTTGCTTTTCTGCTCATCACTGTTGTAAAGAGTGATTAATAATTTACCAAACCTTTCCTTTTAGCCCGAACCAATTTGTCCATTCTCATCTGATCTCACTCATCTACAAGACATTTCCACCCGCAGAACTGGGGTGTATGGATGTTCCTATTAAATCGGCCTGTAGTTATATCATTGATATTGTGTGGTAAGTCTTTTTTTTTTTTTTTTAACTTTATTTAAAAAGAACCTTAGGCACAGAAAAAAAAGGTTAAATCTAGACCAGAACCCTTAAACAGAACCCTTCAGGGGAACTTAAAGATTTATGTAGAACCTGTAACAGTTTCCTTAGTAGAAAGGTTTCCAGGTGGAACCATTTTGTGAAGCAAAGAATTCTGAAGATTTTCTATTTTCCAGAAACCTGGCATGAATCTGAGCATTCTTAATGCATTAATCATGCGAATAATCATTCATCAAGTGTTTGTTTTGATGAACCTTTTTCTTTCCAAGTGTGTCAGAGTGTAAACATGAGGCTGCATTTGGGAAATCACTCTTCTTCACTCCTTTTCCTCGCATCTTTGGCTCCACATGCTTCTCATTAACACTTCAGATCAGAGCGAACAGCACGAGGATCTGCAAACAAGCTTCGTGCTCAAAATCGCACTGTTCGCGATGACTCAGCACTTTCTGATGTTTCTACACTGAGGCTTTGTTTACCGCTCAATCCAACTCAGCACTGCAGAGCGGTTTAATCTGGCAGAGTCCTGATATCTGATTGGTTTAAACTGATGCAAGGCTTAAATTAGAACTGGTTTATACTCGTAGATTAAAGATGGGTTCGATTTTGTTTATGTGGTCGTGCAGCGGGTAGCATTGCCACCTCACAGCTCCAGGGTCCTAGGTGTGATCCTGAACTCGGATTACTGTCTGTTCGGAGTTTCCTCAGGGTGCTCCGGTTTCCTCCCAACCCCCAAAAACATGCAGTAGGTGGCTTGGTTACTCTAAATTGCCCCAGGTGTGTGTGATGCACTGCAATGTACTGGCATCCCATCCAGGGTGTATTCCCGCCTCACGTGGGATAGACTCGGGATCCACCATGACCCGGACCAGGATGACGCGGATACTGAAGATGAATGAATGATTTCTTTCTGTGTTCAAGCTAAGAAAGTGTCACTTCTCAATCAATCCACTTCAATGATCCTTTTTTTCAAAAGTTACTCTTTAATACTTTTTTTGTCTGTGGTTATTACAAAGATGTCAAGCATTGATGTCAAACACAGACTGCATGAAACGGACACATTTTATCGACACACAAACAGACCTTTTTTACATACAGAACACACAGCGTTCACACTCAACATAAAGACACACACTCTCAGACAAATCTGAGCGTCAGATCTGAGCCGGTTCACGCTGGATTCAGACAGACAAACTTCACGTGTATTCGTATCTCCCTTATTATACACGGAAGTTTCCGGGGGGAAAAAATACTTCTTTACTGAAGCCGAAATGCTCAGCTGCAGACTTATGTGTCAGTATTTAACCGAGGTGTTGCTTGCCATCTTCTTTAAGGTAGCGTTCAGCGTACTTCTCACAGGAGAAGAAAAAAAAAATAAATCGAGAAAGTTCATGTCAAGTTGCAGCGTTTGTTTGAAAACATACATGTACAAAATTACAAGACAATCCATTTACTCGCAAACATGACAAATACAAATATATATATAATATATACACACACATCTGATTGTTGTACAGACAGGTATAATTCATATAACTTCATATCAGCATTGAAAGTACCTAAGCAGTACTGAAGTGTTTATCTGACAGACAAGGCCAAAAAAGGACATGCTCCTTTAAAAAAAAAAAAAAAAAAAAAAATTGAATAAAACCAACAATTTGTATGTTTGGATTCTCTTTTTTTTTTTTTTTTTTTTTTTTTTTTTAATACAGTCAATGCTTCCAGCTTTGTTATTAACCACTAAATATTTAAATCCATATAAAATCCTTTACATTTCGCTAAATATCCAGGTCAAAAAAAACAAAAAGAGAGAAAAGGCACTGCCATTTGTTATTCTAAATACGACTTCCCAGCCTCACATGCATTTTTTAAAATATAAATTACTTTTTTTTTTTTTTGGTAAATTTTCCTTTTTCTAAACATATGATGTTCTTTTAAAATATATATGTATATAATATTTATATATATATATGTAAGCCTGCAGTCAATACAGGACATCGGCTCTTGAAGATAATTAAAGGACACAGTAAAGCGGTATAGGATACAGTATAGATGCATTTTTTTTCCTTAAAAAAAAAAAAAGAAAGATAATTACGCAATATGACTAATGAACAGAGCCAGTATAAAAAAAATTCAAACACTTTGGAATATCATTCTCTTTGACCTTTTGGTTGCAGTCGTGTGCAGTTACAAATGACCACAGAATCACGCTGTGTAGGCTCATGTATATGTGTGGCTTTTTTCTGTTGTTGTTTGTACAGAGAGCACTCTTCTTTGTTTTGATGATGACGAGGATGTGGCGGCGCAGGAGCATCATGGGCATTTTGATTTTGACAGCCAATTTCTGATTACAAACTGATTTAATCAGGCTCAAACGGTGGTCACACTGAACTTTTCAGTTCCATTGACTTCCATTCATACGCATACCAATGCTGGAGACCAGAAACGGAAGAAGTTTCGCATTTCGCTGCGTTCCAAACTTCCTAAATTTGGTGAACTCTGACATGCGAATTCGTATCATGTGAAGACATGTGACCAGTAGAAGATCGACACGTCACAGCGTGACTTCTTCAAAAAAATCCAAGATGGAGGACGAACTGATTATAGTGGTGTCACACTTTCCCGTTTTATACACAGCTTTAAAAGAATATAAAATCAACATCTATAGAGAAGCACGTCAGAATCCAGAATCCATCCATTCATTCGCAGCGGTCTCCGAAGAAATTTCACATGCCGAAAGTCTAGTGTGACCACCCCTTCAAGCTGATTTCGTTCCAACAACTCGTGCGAAAATCATACTTAACTAGAGAAATTTTAGACATTTTAGATATCTTTAGGCAGACTGACAGTTTTTATAGCTGTATTTGTTGTACAGTTGTTATACAATTTAACAATTGGCTCCTTACATAATATGATCTTTGTAGGCAGATGTCAAGGCGAGGCTAGAAAGTAGCCTAAATAAAAACCACGCAAGTTTGGTAAAATATACTTACGTT
The DNA here is from genome assembly GCF_027358585.1 of Pangasianodon hypophthalmus. Taxonomy (NCBI): domain Eukaryota; kingdom Metazoa; phylum Chordata; class Actinopteri; order Siluriformes; family Pangasiidae; genus Pangasianodon; species Pangasianodon hypophthalmus. The sequence continues at coordinate 25,631,821 of NC_069719.1, read as the reverse complement.
TTCTTAAAGTAGAAACGTCAATATACATTACTGCCTGGAGTTTTCATCGTTTTTGGCAGCCGCACCGACATCCTAAGGGTTTTCCCAGACCACCACACATATTTATACACACTGAGGAATCGTTCCTTATTTCAAGCACACACAAATCAGTCTCATCCACAGCGTAAAGTGTGTGTTAAACTAGTTCGGAAGCTCACAGCATCATCTCATGCTGATTGCTGAGGCGACCGTGCACTGCCACACGACTGCAAAAACCATCTGAGAAGTCAGCTTTGTGTTTATCATCTACAATGACGTGTTAAAACGCCGAGGCCTAAACTCCAACACTGCACTGTACAGCATGCGATAGGCCATCGGGATCCCAGAGCGAGCAATTTACACGACGAAACAAATCAGCAAATAAAGAACAAAATCAAATAAGGACTATAAAATACAGTTTTTTTAGATAAAGAGAAAAAAAGAAACAACAAAATAACAAAATGATATGAGATGTACTTATGGTTACCAGCCATAGCGAGTTAATACATACGGTATCTTAAATAATACATCTAATGAATACAATAATCTCTGCGACAATAATAGAAAAAAAAAAAGAATGAATAAATAATCATTTGAATCTGCTAATAGGGTTCGTTCAAATGGCAGTGTTGAGTGGCTATTACACAAACGCACCGCTCGAATGAGACCCACACACATGAAGCCTCACGGCAGTTTAAGAGCATGCTTCTACAAAACATCTTCCTTTAAAGGTTAATCAAATGTAGGAAAGAAGCCTACTAGTTCAGAACAGCATGACTTGTAATGATCTACAGAATTAAGGGTGCCATTGAACGCATCTCACTTTTAAAGCGCTATTAAATAACACACAAAATGGAGGCATTCTCTGAGGCGACTTTTTTACCATGCGTTTTGTGTGTGTGTGTGTGTGTGTGTGTGTGTGTGTGTGTGTGTGTGTGTGTGTAAGGCAGTGATAGTCCATGCTCTGCCCCATCTTTTTCAACTCACAATGAGAGTATCATTCTTAGGGAACGTAGCAAAGTGCCTCATTCTGTGCTTTCAAGTACAAGTCTCTAGAGAACAAGAGTAGAAGTTTCTCAGGCGTGTGGGTGTGTTTCAAAAGACATTTGCCTTTTTAATTATTAATATTAAGTCACAGTTTACATTATCTTAAAGGGATTTGTGTGAGATAGGATCTGTGTTTCTGAGAGAAATCAGACCTAGTTAAGAAAGAAGCACCACTGATAAAGAAGGTGAAGCTTCAGGACGTAGCTAATTAGCCAGCGTGAACCGATTATTGCTAAAATTCTGACGAAAAATTCTGTGAATTAGGAAAATTATCACAGAAAAAATACGGCTCTTCTTCTGATTCATAAATCCCATCTTTTGCCTGTGAGACCTAAGAGAAGTTTCTAAAGAAAAATAAGCGGTGCTAGCTAATTAACATGCAGCAGTGTCAGCTAACTTAGTTAGTTAGACACAAGCTTAAAAAAAAAAAAAAAAAAAAAAAAGATTTTGTCATAAAGACTTCCTTCTTTTCTGACTAGCATAGCATAGAATAAACACAGTAAAACAGCTAGTTATCTAATTAGATTTAAGGGTTCACTGATACTCCGAAGCTAGCTTAGATAGCTTGCTAGTTAACTAGCCAATAGTAAGGTTTAGTCTTATCTAGCATCTAACATTAAACACCTTTGATAACTTAGCTGCAAGCTACAAATCTTTCAGTCTGACTGTCATGTCTGCTATTAATTCACTTCCAATAATTGAGAAATGGCCACTTTTGTTCAGCAGAGACCCCTTACTCAGCACTTTGGACTATTTCTTTGCTTTTCTCACTTTGCTAACGTGTGATAGCATCTTTGGACGTGATCTAGCTTGAGGTGTGGCTGTGTGTGAAGCCAACAGCCCGTAACTCTAGTTCATAACTCTATTATGGTATTGTAGTGTATTGTTGGCAGTGAAGAGCTAAAAGCGTACACACACACACACTGTCATTTGTGATAGGGGTGTGCGTGGGACTGTTTTTTTTTTTAAATCCCAACCCTGGCAGTTATTTGTTGTTTACACTTGTATGCTACAATTTCTAACAAACTTCGTTGTTTCTAATCTGGTTATTTAAACCACCATGACCCTGAACAGGATAAAGCATTTACTAAAGATTAATGATTAAATGCAGAAAAAACGTCGCACGAGCACACTCCCATGGTAATGAAACTTTCTTTGTCTCACAAGCTTCATATCTGACTGCTCCCACTCCCGCTCCTGCCTGCATGAGGGTTAGGGTTAGGGTTAGAGTTAGGGTTTTAAAAAAAAAAAAAAAAAAAAAAAAAAAAAGGGATCCCAGCCCCAATGCACACCCCTAGTTCACGATCTACTTTGTGTGCTCCAGCACGCTTTGCCCAATCTATTGCACGTAAGAGTGTTTGCTTTCAATAGTTCAGCGTTTCACAGCACCGAGTGCACGACAAACAAGATCTTATATTAGAAAAAAAAAACTACGATTACACAAAACTCTACACACCCTCATTTTAAGGGCTTTAAATCGCCCCAAAAATCAACAGCCCTTATAGATTTCTAATTAACGTTCTATTCCATGCAGAAAATCAAACAGCTACTCGAAGTGAAAAATCACAAAGAGGCCGAGATTCACAAAGTTAAACTGAAAAGCTTATTCCACACTGTAAACCTACAAACGTGATATGCTAATAGACTACCTGACCTTAAGACAACACTGGGAAAAAAAAATACACAACAGCTCATTTCCTTGTAGCGCTAACTAAAGGCTAGCACAAATTCATCTTAGCATTTTGTTACTGAAACGTCTCAAAAGCTAGAGCGCTTTGAATCTGTTCTTATAAGATGTCTTCATACAGTGAGTCTTTCCATTAGTGAATCACAATGTGTATCAGTTTTAACACTGAGAAATTGGTGACATATTGGTTTATAAATAAAGGTTATCTGTAACATATAGCTAGGGATGACGTGTTTAGCATCACTGTGCTCTCAGTCCGACTTTAGCTGAGCGTGTTCACTCAACTCTAAAAAAGTAGCTATTTTTGAGATGTCTCCTCGTCACACTGTGGAAAAAATTGTTAGTCTCCGCCCACAAACCATCATCACATATCAGTGTGTTTTCTGACCAATGCCCGAGTGTCCATGCGAGGGCACATGACTGCTTGTTACATCATTTGGCCACCAGGTGGAGCTACATACTTTAGTAAATTTCCTCCAGTCACTCCAGCATGCGGATAGTATTATGCAAAACAAAGCTCTCTAAGCCCTCTCTAACGGAAGTGTCCATTTATATTTATGTATTTATTTACAATCCGAGCATATAGCTGAGAATAATAAGCACGGCCCCAGACGAGCAGTGGTCCAGTGTAGCCTTTTTCATGACTCTCACTTTCTGTTAATCTTCTCCAAAGACATTCAAATACAAACATGATCAAAATCAGTGATCTATCAAATACGATTTCAAGCAGGAGATCTTGCCAAGTACCTCTTTCCATTCCAAACAAAAACATCCACCTTAGCCTGACTTACCACATGCCTTCGTCCACTTCCCTTGACGTCCAATTCCATTTACGACATTCCTTCCCCCTCCTTGTTCTACCTCACATCCTCCACATGCTTACGTCACTTCCCTTTCCCCCTTTGCTCTGTCTCTGTCTCTGTCTCTCTCTCATTCCTTCCTCTTCTCCTCTCTGACCACTGCTGCTCTGACTCTTCAAATTTTCACAAAACAGCTTCCCAAATGACCGGGAAATTCCCAAGTGAATCCGAGAAAAACTAAAACCTTGTAAACTGATGCTGGATGTTGCTGTTGGAGATGATAACTGATAACTGTGTGTAAACGACTTGGTTTGGTAAGTTATGATCAGCTCCTGGCTTTTAGCGTGTGTTTATTGATTACTGGCTGTTTTTTGGTTTCGGCGTGCAGCGAGACAGCTTCACAATCCTTAAGTCTCGTGGATCTTTCCGTCCTCTGTTCTCTTCTCCACATTCACCAAACCTCATACAGTACCTTTGATCGGTTTTATAATTTTTTTTGTTTGTTCTCTTTTTATCTCCCAAAAATATCCAATGCCTAATGTAAAAAAAAAAAGTAGTCATGGCAACGATGATGATGATGATGATGATGATGATGATGAAAATGATAATGATGATGATGATGGGAGCTGGTCACTTGCAGCAGGCTTTCAGAAGAAGGTGAATGGTAGCATGTAGGCCACACCCACCAGCTATTACTTCCACTACCAATGAGTGTGTTGGTTAGATGAGCAAGTGGGCGGAGTTTAAGGACAAAGCGGGTGTATGCCGCACAGATGGCCCTCCCCTCCACCGCATCTTCAATTCATGGTTAGCTCTGCCTCCTTTTCGTGCTCTCCTTCAGATAGTGGACGTCCGATCAACACCATCTACAAATACACAATGAAGAACATACATGAGTCAGCCATTCATTATTACACTGTTTAATTCATACTAACTCTCTGCCTGTGAGTTCCAGTGAAGTAGGTGTGGCCTTGGGGTCTATCAGTCCCAATGAAGGAGGTGTGGCCTCTCTGCCTGTGGGTCTCAGTGAAGGAGGCGTCGCCTCTGTGCCTGTCAGTGTCACTGAAAAAGGTGTGGCCTGTCTGCCTATGAATCTCAGTGAAGGAGGCGTGGCCTCTGTGCCTGTCAGTGATGGAGGCTTGGCCTCTGTGCCTGTCAGTATCACTGAAGGAGGCGTGGCCTCTGTGCCTGTCAGTATCACTGAAGGAGGCGTGGCCTCTCTGCCTGTGAGTCTCAGTGAAGGAGGCATGGCCTCTGTGCCTGTCGGTATCAGTGAAGGAGGCGTGGCCTCTGTGCCTGTCAGTATCAGTGAAGGAGGTGTGGCCTCTCTGCCTGTGAGTCTCAATGAAGGAGGCGTGGCCTCTGTGCCTGTCAGTATCAGTGAAGGAGGCGTGTCCTCTGTGCCTGTCAGTATTAATGAAGGAGGCGTGGCCTCTGTGCCTGTCAATATCTGTGAAGGAGGCGTGGCCTCTGTGCCTGTCAGTATCAGTAAAGGAGGCGTGGCATCTGCGCCTGTCAGTAAAAGCCTTTTTAAGACTCTTCTGAGCCATGTATATGGAGCACATAGGTATCCATTGTCCAGTATCCATTGTAAAATATCAGAAAGGCAGTACATAAATAAAATGAATTATGATCATTAGTAGAAAGTGTAGTGGGGAAATACTCCGGGGGGGATGGGGGTACGTTTTGGCTGAGCGTGGTCCAGGAACACAGCCAGCTCTGTGGGCAGCGACTCGGGCATTCCTGAGCTCACCGCAGTGCCTTACTGTGCTCCAAACACACAAAGCCGCACTTGTCCGGCCACTGAGGGTCTCTGTCTCAGCTCGGCTCCTAAAAAACACACACACCCTCTTTATGCGAAGGGAAAACTCCGCTTTGTACGGGAACGGTCACCTTTTTTTCCCGCAGCCTAAAGTCACACCCAGAGCAGTGGGGTTATTCAGCAGTCTGACGGATTTTCTGCGTTTTGTTGTGGCTGCTGCTCTCAGCTCGGGTTACGTCGGCGAGGAGTAACAGAGGAGCTTCGCTTGAAAACTCTCAGAGACGGAAAAGTACATTCTTGCTCTGTCCAAAAGCTACAGTGTAATTTTCCTCTGCAGCTCGGGGCCGACGGTGGAAGCACGGCTGCAGTGTTTGACCTAATTAAGGAGGATGCCATTTCAGACATTTCGCCGATAAAGAACGTTTCTGTGCGTGCTTTACAGCATAACGAGCCAGTATTCACCACTACCTCAAACCATGTTTGTTCACATTCCAAACTCTTTGCATTTGAAGCCAAAGCACAAAATGTACCCTTCCAGTGTTTCCACTGCCTTACAGGAGCGCTGCCTTAAAGGCACAGGAGGAAATTCTCATTCTGGAGTGCTTTAATGCCACTAAGAGTGGTCAAAACATCTTTCTCCACTTACCACAAATCGAGTCCATCAGTTAGGACTAATACATGTGTGGTGTGTGAAATCTATCTCTTTAGGTTTTGCACTAATGTAGCTAACAAGTAAAGGACTGTCTCAGGCCCCATCAACATGTATACAGATATTTTTGAAAACATAGCTTCAATCCTGTCCACAAGAACAGCGTTTTCAGAAATATCTGAGCATGCCACTCCAGCAGGTGGTGATAGCATCTCCTAAACTCAAATGTCATACGCCTCAAGAATAATGTTAAGAGCATGCGTACTAGACTAGACTAGTAACTCATAATTTCGACTACTGATCAGGAAAAACCAAAGAAAATTACCCCTCAACTTGAAATTCCCACTCAGGTACTCGAGATGGTCTCGTCAACTCTCAGTTCCTTTGAGTTCAGCAAGTGACGTCAAATCAACATGGCTGCTCACAGCATCAGCAGCAAACAAAGCAGCACTTCTTACCTTTACATGAGTTACGCTGTATATACAAGTATTTGCTTTAGCTTGCTATTTGCTAGCTTGTTGTTAACATGTTTTTTTTCCCCCCACTTTGTAGTTTGAATGCACGGAGGTTGAAAATGACTTAATTCCGGGCTCCAGCTTCCCGCTTCCGAGGCAAGTCGAATGCACCATTGTCCAGGACATTGTGTATCATATTATTGTCTCCACACAAGAGTGTTAAAATCAAGCAAAATTAAACTGAAAACACGTTACAGACCACAAAGTAACAAACTAGTCAGCCGCCATTCCTAGCACAAGCGAAAACCTCAATGGGCATGTCCATGTTTTCAAAAACATCCGTTTTTCCCGTCCACACAAACCCAGTGAAAGTGGAGTTTTCAAAAAAATATTCATGTATGTGTCGATGGTACCTTAGTAATTATTACTACAGAACCAATTTCATAAAATACTAATATATTAGAACTATATTATTATCTAAATCACTTCTAATAGTTTCACCTTCAAATTTTGGGCCACGCCTCCTCCTTGAGTCTAGTACCAAACAATGCTGATTGAGTATACAGTTATGGAAGAATGATTTATAATCGCACTATATCCGCTGTCCATCCAGAAGAGGATGGGTTCCTTTTTGAGTCTGGTTCCACTCGAGGTTTCTTCCTCATGTCATCTCAGGACCTTTTTTTCCTTGCCACTGTCTCCTCTGGCTTGTCTACATCCGTATCCGGATTTGTCTTTGCGACAATGTCCTTTGTTAAAAGCACTATATAAATACAATCTAAATGAATTCCTGAGGAAGAAAGTGATTCAGCTGAAAGATGGAGCCACGACTGTTTTTAGCTCTTTGACGTCCTAACAGTATCACATAGCATGAGAAACAACATGAGCAAAAAACAAGTCGACTTGCGTCTTCTATACTGGGTTTCAGTGCAACTGTGATCTTTTAATCTTCAGAGAAATAAGGACACTGAAGTGTATGAACAGGAAATTATTTACCTTCTAGAGCGTGTTCAGTCATACTGCGGCAGAGAGACTCCAATCGATTATTGATGTCTGGCTCCGTCACAGGAACCTGCAGATCTGCAACCAAACACAAACATGATGAAAAAAAAAAAACACATGAACGTCCAGAAAACCACCACAAACACAACACAGGTGACAGCTAATAAAGAAACACTCAAGTAGAAAAACAGTAGTGTTGAATTCTCGAATCTGATTGGTCAGAAGGTGTCGGTCCCTGGAGGTTCAACTCAATCTAAGACTCATAATGAATGAATGACTGTATAATCATTGATATGGTGAAGTTTTCTTGAAGATTTGTTTAACATTTATGGAAGCACTTTGTAACAGTCAGTAGATTTTCCACCACAGGGCAGAGGAGCAAGAAGAAGCTTGTTTCACAAGTTCCACAACACTAAAGGTAACTATAAAAGGATAAGAAGTATGACATGCTGTTCTTTAAGTATATGCTTTTAGTGGAAAAAAAAGTTCATGGTGGTGGGAGCACACACAAAACATTTGTTTCTTTTTCAGCTATTATTTACTATTGGAACATATTATTTTCAGCTATTATTTATTATTGGAACAGTCTCTAATGTTCACTATATATGCTCACTACATAGGATATAAAGTAGTAGCACTGTATGGTCAGTATTGTACCATTGTTTATAAGATTCGTCCAATATCGAGAAAATTAGTGACTATTGTTTTGTTTATTGTATTTTAATGGCTTTTGACAAATGTGCACTCTTCATTTTCACGAATATAAAAGTATTGGCACCCTTTGGCTTCACTTGCTTGCTTACAGTGGTAATCAGTATATAAACAATATAAAATATCCTGACAGAAAAAGCTTAAAGGCCCTTTCTATGTTCAATGGCAGACCAGATTATAAATACGTATGAGAAAAAGTAAACTATTATGTAGTTCAGATTTACAAGTAACACTTTTTCAGGTGCTGTTCTACTGAGGGTTATCAGTGCTGGAGAGTTTGCCCTGTGCCATATGGGAGCTGCAAGAAGACACTACACCACGTCATCCATGTTAGTGTTAAACACTCGGTCTTAGGCTGAGTCAGCACTGCTGGGGTCTTCACAAATTCCTCACAGGGACACACAGCTGAGTCAGGCAGGGACTGATGGATGGAGTGCACACTCCATGTGCTATTTTTAGGTACTAAATTCTCTGAGGCTCCTCCACACACACCCCAACATACACACACCCTCAGTCCACGTCTCAGTTTAACCCCGTATCCCTCACATTAATCGATCTGATTTAATCATTTGACTAGTCTCCAAAGGGAGCTTGTGATAGGGGGTGAGTTTGACAGTCACTTTCTGCTCCTTGTCTTGGACTCGGGGACTCAAAAGAAGTGAGAGAGATGAAAAAAAAAGGCAAGAGGGGGAGGAGTAGGAGAAAAAAAGACGAGGAGCAACATAAGAATGAGACAGCAGAGGAAAAGAATGAAGGGAAGAAAATGAGAAAAAGAGAAAGAAGACAAGGAAGGGGAAAAAGACAGAAAAAAAAACGAAGGAGAGGAAATGAAGAAGCGGAAAAGGAGACCAATGAGACAGAACAGTAATTGGGCTAAGGCTCCAAAGCCACAGCGTACAAAGAGTGTCATTGTACGAGCTGCCCTTTTCCCTGTTCCTTCTCATTCTCCTTCTGCTGCACACACACACACACACACACACACACACACACACACACAGGACTGCTGGATCGTCCACTTTTATGAAGGACAAGCTACAGGAAGTGAGTGTTGACACACTGATGTAAGGTTTTGCGCTGGCAGCGGGTGAGGGAGCGACTGTCTCTGTGGAATGTGTGTTAGTGGAACACTCTCCTCCTAAAGCTCTCCTACACACACACACACACACACACACACACACACACACACACACACACACACACACACACACAGTCACCTCACATGACCACAGAACACATTTACTCATGAAATGCTTGTGAATAAGCTCTATATAAGACCTCTGCAGGATTCCTACACACCAAGACTGAGCTTCAAAAATAGTTTACTGTTCCTTTTTAAACGTTCAGTACAGTATTCATTTATGAAAACTGAATCAATAACAAACCTGCAACACTTTCTCCAATGTGTAAGGAAAAATTACACTAAAATTTTGTTATATTAAAATATTCTGTCTTTAAATCATTCTTCATCATTCCACATATCCATATCCATAATCAGAAAAGAAAATCTCCTATATATTCATGGCCACAAGTCTAGACCAACTGGTTGGTGAAATGTAAAGGTGCAAGCTGTCAAGTGTGTACATTAGAAACTAGCTAAGCTAGCTTGCTAAGCTAGCAGAGTTGAAGATGGACAAATCCAGACCTACGTCCTCCACTTTAAATTGCAATTGTGCGTGCACATTTTAGGATTTTAGGAATTCAAAGGACAAAAAAAAACTGAACAAAAAGCACAGGGAACGAAAATGAACAAAATTTGTCACTGAATGTAATAAAAACAAATGCAAATTGCTCCAGAGTGCAAAACTTATTTTAAAAAGCGTTTAACTGGTAAATAATTTTTCATTATTTTTTCCGTTCCAATGCAAGTTCAAGAAAGTATACATTTCTTTTCAAATTCCCTTTCAGAATCTGTCACTTCCTGCAGTACATGCCTGGCTACAGGAAGATGTGGCATTAGATAACCACTACAGCCGGGTTTTTGAAGACGTGTAGAAAGTGTAGAAAGTAGTTTTCCTACAATTCTTGCAAGCAACAAATCGCACTGCAAAGTAGAAGGACACTATCATACGTAAAGAACATTATTAACAGTTCTTTTATTCTGCTCTATCCGGTAAACTAAAGAGGGGGGCGTGGAACGCTGGAGCAGGAACGTAAAAATATCATTTCTGTTCAGAACGAATGCAAATGAATTGGTTAAATTCATGATCATATGTTTACATTCAGAGTTGGAGAAAAAACATCTTCCATTCCTGCTGATCAGAAAACCTCTGAGCAAGTAACAAAGCTACCACATAATTCAAAAAAGGCGAAGAACTATCATATCGATTTAAAGATTCATCGCAAAAGATTCGCACACCTATGCCGTTGTTGAAAACCCAGGTTTCGCTTAGTTTTTTACACCCTGGAGCTGAGCTACTGCATTTCACTTCATGCTTTAACAGTAAAAAGTAGTCACATAGTTAAAAAAAAAAAAAAAAACATAATTATGTGTAGAATCGAGATGCGAGAATCGTTTTATTGAATCAAACTCGCATTGAATCGTTGGGCGCCTAAAGATTCCCACCTCTATTTAAAAATTAAGCAAAGTTTGAATGAAAAAATATAATAAAACATTAAAACATCGAGATGGCACGATACCACTTTTTCTCTTCTGATATCTAAGATCTTCAAAAAATTAAATTACGCTTTTTAAACTGAAGCACTTAAAAATTACAGTGAAAAAAAAAAGCTGAAATCTCAACTTTACACAAAACTGTAGCTTTTTTTTTTTTTATTCAGTTGAAATCTTTCACACAAATATCACTTACATTGCAAATCTAATAAAGTATAACTAAAAATGACAATCAACATTTCTAGTTCCAAAAAAAATCATTTCCAAATCCAATTCCAATCTTTTCCATTTGTTCCAGGATCGGATCAAATTCATTCTTTTCTTTTCCACAGTATCCGATCCAGCATTTTTTTGCGTCTGGTATCCGCCTGATACCGATCCTGGGTATTGCGTCGGTGCCATCTCTAATCACAATTTATCACGATTAGCTGTTGGGTCTAAAAAAAAACCCGATCGTAACTCCTCTGACGTACTCACATTCCAGTCTTGAGGTCGTGACTTGAATTCATAAATATAAAACGTGTTCAATATTTAGAGCTTATGCAAGATCCCACGTGCAGAGAGTCAGGATTTGGGAGTAGATTTTAAAGATTCATGTGTTTAATTCTGGGCAATATTTTGATTTTAGGTTTGATGAGTTTGGTGATTATATCTGTCACATTAGGATTGTATAAAGCTTGTACTGAAGTCTACACGAGCCTTTAAAAAAAAAAAAACTACACAAATCAAATCTCGACACCAAACATGTCTCGGCTAATCGGCTGCTTTTGTGTGTAAATGGAAAATGTGTGTAAGCTGGGTTAAGTGTGGAGTGTGTAGCAGACAGGAATGTGTGTGTGTGTGTGTGTGTGTGTGTGTGATTCTCTCTTACCTGCCTGCTGGAACATGGCCATGGTGTGTGGGTTGGTGTGGACGGGTAGCGAGCGCGTCCTCTGCACAGAACTGTGGGTGCGACTGGGCATGCTGTTACTGCCGCCCGGGTTAGCAAACCATAGACCCTACACAAAACACACACACACACACACAATGAGCATGACATCTTACTGTTTCCATTAGGAGCTCACATTGGGTAGCAATAAGTGAGAGAAATTATAACGCTGGACCACTGGGTGCAAGATGAGAACACACATGGCTGAAAGTTGTTTTGTTTGGTGTTGGGGCATTAAATGAGGGTTCATTAGTTGAAAAAAAAAATTAAAAAGTTTTTTTTTAAAAAAAGGGGGAAAGGATGAGTCAAAAGCTCCACAGAAAGGAAACAACACCGTTCTACGACAACAGCTGATACGAGAACACACTGTCATCCTTAGACAAAAAAAAACACTGACTATGCTGGACCTTTCTCTCTTTTTCTGTGTCTCTCTTGCTTCCTACCCCTTTATCACTCTCTCTCTCTCTCTCTCTCTCTCTCTCTGTCACAGATGTCTCTCTCTCTCTCTCTCTCTCTCTCACTCTCGATCTCTTTTCCCTTTCTCGGCCCTCTGGTACAGGGAGGCAGGCAAAAACAGGAAATGCCTATGCACTGTTCTCACTGCCTCTCTCTCCTCCTTTTTCTCCTCCTCTCCCCTTCACCATGCTGCCTCCCATTTGTTCTTCTCCCTCACTATGACTCATCCTCTCTCTCTCTCTCTCTCTCTCTCACACACACACACATACACACACCCCCTAACCCACAGACATGAATCGGTTGGAACTTCCTCCCATTGTACAAACGTAGGAAAATGTTTCAGCACGCACACACACACACACACACACACACACACACACACACACACACACACACACACACACACACACACACACACACACACACACACACTGGAAAGACAAGCTAACAGACTCAGCGCTTCCATAATAATTCATAGACATGAATCAACAATATGAAAACATGTAAGAACTCTTCCATTTCAGGACCAGTGTGGAATTTGTGGAATGCAGCACGTCGTCTGAAGTTCCACTTCAAAAAACATTTGAAACAATATGCTGTTAATTTATGTGGGAGCATTTTAAGTGTGTGTGTGTGTGTGTGTTCTCTTCCATGTCTGTCCAAACTTGCAAGGACCTAGTTTTCAGTGATCTAATCATTCAGGTATCTAATCAGTGAGCTAATCGTTGATCAGATATCTGACCCTTCGTTCACACTACCAAGTGACAAAGTGACATTTGAATTGAGATTTTCATAATTCTATGCAAATGATGCCACAAAGAGACAAATCCAAACAATCGTCTTAAATGACTCCTCGGACCAATCCTATGCCTCGTGTACAAATGCAAATGATGCCACAAAGCGACAAACAATCGTCTTAAATGACTCCTCGGACCAATCCTATGCCTCATGTGGTGCGATGTTTCGCACACGTAATTAGTCCCACTTTCTGTTTGCCACATAAAATTGAAAGAAAAACTATATATGACTTCTCAGTAAATGTGTAGAAGGACATTATGAAGAAAAATAAAGCTGGGAAGGAAGTAGCAGAGATCGCTTGTGTTTCCGCTGGCGAGTGACACAATTAACATTAGAGTTAACATTAATCTGCCAACAAAGTAACATGTCACATGTCAATCAAACAACCAATTTTCACTTTGATTAGTGCGTTATTTATTTATTTATTTTTTTTTACTTTTTAAGTTTATTTATTTACTAGCTAGCTTTAGAAGCTATATATACCTACTAAACTTTCACATCAGAACTAAAAAAAAAAAAGTAGACAAACAATAAACTAGGAGACAGGAGCAAATGACTTTTGAGTGCTATGCAAAAGTTATAAAGTCTCTTCTCATTGTGATCGCGTATGGAATCGGACACGCCTACTCGTCCCAATCAGACACACCCACTAGTCTACAGACAGACCCTATGTGTACGTCTAACTTTCATCTGGCTACAAAAAAAAAAAAAAGTAAATGAAAAAGCCAAGAGAGTGAACACACAGTGTACATCGTGATCAGAATGTTATTTGATCGGCCGGAGTAAGTCCAGGGGGCTGTCTTGCTCGCAGTGTGACTGGATCTCACGCAGCATGAGTTAGCATGAGTCTGGCGTTAGGTGGAACGATTCCACCTACAGGATTTGACATCAAATCATTCAAATATTCCTGAAAACCACAGCAAGAAAAAAAAAAAAAAAAACATCGTCCCTGGAGCCAGTGGAAGATGAAATGTTTTTGTGATGACATCACTACGTTTCCTCCCACCTTTACAGTCAACCTGCTGCACTACACACATTGGCTGAAACACGATCTGGCTGATGGTGTAATGGTATTTACTAGGTGGATTACTTAGCGTGTATATTGCTCATACCAGCAACACACACACACACACACACACACACACACACACACACACACACACACACACACTACAAGGTTAAATAATAAGTGCACCAGTATGGTAGGTGAACCTGAGAATCTGACAAATCAAGAGCTGTGGTTCATTTATGTTACTTAGAACACCCATGAAACTACACTGTGTGTGTGTGTGTTTTACCTGTCTGCCCTGCTTCAGGTTGGTGGGTGTGTTGTTGGAACTGCGTGGTGTGTGCGTGTGTGTGAGCAGGCCGGTGGTGCCCAGCAGGCCGAGCCGGGGCGCAGGAAGACTCCGCGATGGCACCGGAAACTGGCGCAGGTTTCTCCGGGAACACACACTGCTGCCCACACACACAGCGCTCGGAAGGGAGTTGGACTGACCGAAACCACGGCTGCTGCAACACACACAAACACACACACGCACACAGGTTAGCATCACATACCACTGCTATGACATCATGATAAAACGGAGGAATCTTGTGGGAACTGCGTGCTCGTGTTAGGACTTGTGGTGGTAAAGAGGGGAGTACGATTACCATTTGATATTTCAGATGTGTTCGAGTTTCCAGACTTTAACAGAGAATTCAATACTGCTTAACGTTTAAAGGAACGTAGTGTATATTGTTAAAACAATTTGTTTGAATGATACCAAATGGTCCGGGTTTTATATTAAACATCCAGCAAAGTAAAGTAAAATTTCAAGAACGTGATGACAGAAATCTAATAAAACCTGAGCTGAACTCACTTATCCATCTTTCGGTAAAGGTTTGCGTAGGTGTAAGCCAATTCGAACTAAAAATTCCTGCCACATTTACAAAAGTTTCGGTAACGCTGATTTTCTTCGCACTCACGTGTGTGTTAGATATAAATACTATGATAAATATGATAGATATGATAAATACTACTCTGCCATAAATTACCAAGCACTCTTATGACACACGTATTTCATGACGCCCACAAAACTCCATAAAAGGCAAAGCTTAAAATGATAAAATGACTACTAAACATTGAAAGGGTGCCTGCTAAGTGTGGTGTGTGCTAAATCTTCCAGTAATGCAGCTCGGTAATCCGTATACAAATATAATATATAAATACCACATTTCTTGTGTAAATGCTCCCCCGAACTATTTACAAATAAATTTGCTCATATCCAGATTGACAAACGAGGCCCATTGTGTGTGTGCATGGCCTAGTATTCTACTGCGCAGACTTGATTGACAGCCTCAGTCTGCAAGACCACTCATGCAAAAATAAATACAATGTCAGGATTGTACCAACGGACTTAAATACAGAGTTAGCACTTAACACTTTCGCTCACTGGGTTAGTTTTTCCGTATCCAGGTTGCTCAGCGTCAAACAGATAAATGAAGTGGAAACGTTTTTAAATAACAACTACTGATGTTATGGGAGGGGCAAGCCACATCTTCCCTGTTATTGGTGAGGATGAAACCTGCTCAAGTGTTACCCCAGCTTAGGCCCACCCACTTTACATAAAACAGGCAGAGGTCATAAAATCATCAATTATTCATACTTTGTAGTGTATACTGTATCTACAAGCACACCACTGAACTCATTATAAAGCAGGATTGTGATTTGGAGACAAACTAATTGTAGATCATAAAAAAAAAAAAAAAAAGGAGAGAGAGAGGGAGGGGCGAACCCTTATGAACACTTTTGAACGCTTAGTGAAAGTGAACGTGCACATTACCTCCTCGGCTGACGGTAGCCAGTCATGTCCAGGAGAGGTTTCCGTGGAAACGAGCGTACTAGCTTCTGCACCTGCTGCCTCCATGACGACAATCTCTTTTTCTGCGTCTCTGTGAACGCCTGAGAGACAAAGTGGGCGGAGTCACAAAGGTGACTAATAACGTCTCCTCCTCCTAAAACCCTTGATTACTTTCTAAAAAAAAAAAAGTTGAGTACGCTATCTAGTCACTTATTATTTATTTTGAAATAACATAGAATTTTAAATATCATATAATAATAATATCTAAAAATATATATATTTTTTTCATTTACTTACTTATTGTTAATAATTAATAATTATTCTTAAGACTAATCCTGTTTGATCCTCACCTCATGGAGTTCACACTTATTGATGAGCTGCAGATATGAGCTGATGTTCTCTTCATCCGGCCGAGACACCAGCAGCTGTGTGCACACTGACACACACACACACACACACACACACACACACACACACAGTTATATATGCAGGTTGAGTGCAGTTCAGAGATTGAGTGATGTCTGTTTGCTCACTCACTCACAACCTTTAATGCAAGCTGCATGAACTCTGTGATAATCTGTTTAGACCACACATTAAACATTAAACACACACCGAGGTGCCGAGTGTGTCACACTCGTGCTGCATTTACACACCTTGTCCATTAATCCATCTGTCTGTCAGACTATTATATACATGTTGTGTCCAGTATCCAGGTTATTAGATAACCAAATCCAGCAACCGTGTATAAAAGTGTGTGAGAATATGTTCTTATCTGTTTATATGCAGTATATATACAGATAGAAATATGGCGCTAATGATTTTGATTTTGTGAAAGATGATTCCTAATTTCAAAAACTACACGTTTATTTAAAAAAGAGAAGATCCAAATGTTTAGGGTTAGGTATGCATTGTTTTTCAAAAGTACTACAAAAATATTACATATACTATATTAGCAATGCAAGACACTTTCTCTCTCTCTCACTTTCTGTGTGTGTGTGTGTGTGTGTGTGTGTGTGTATGGTTTTATATCTTGATGGGGACCTCATGTCCCCACAATGATAGGAATATCTGACTAATTTGAGCTTGTGGGGACATCTGGCAGGTCCCCACGAGGAAAACTGTGTGTTTTGTTGTTGTTGTTGTTGTTGTTTATTTGTTTAGAATTTGTTTTTGTTTAGATCTGGTTACTGAGGTTTTGTCACAATAATGTCCCTATGAGGTCCTCACAAAACAAAATATGTTAAAACAAAATACCTATAACAGGTCCTAACAAAACACACACAACTCTACGTATGTCTTAATTCCAAAATAAAATGTTTTTTGTTTAGTTTTGTTTTGTTTTTCAATAAAACCTGAAGGTTTTGTAGGAAAACAAAACAAAACTAAACAAAAAAGATTTTATTTTGGAATTAAGACATACGTAGAATTTTAAGCTATAGTAAATAGGTCCTCACAAATATAGTAAAAACTCTGTGCATGTGTGTGTGTGTGTGTGTGTGTGTGTGTGTGTGTGTGTTTTGACTCAATAATATCTCCATAATGATATGTAAGAACTTGAAGATTGTGAGGAAATGTATAAGAATATCTGACAAATTTGTGCTTGTGAGGACATTTGGCAAGTCCCCATGAGGAAACCTCTACTTTTTTAATTCAAAAACTGCAGCTTTATATATTAAAAAAAAAAAAAAAAACCTAAAAGAGCTGAAATGTTTCATTCTGGTTGTTCAGGTTAAGGTCAGGGTTAGATTTAAGTGTAGCATAGCATGACTTAGTTGTATTAATAATTATGTAAGTGGAAAGTCCTCACAAGTATAGTGAGACAACCATGTTTGTTTATGTGTACCTTTGCCCATGACGCGCGTGAACTGAGCAGGAATGTCCCCCTCTGCTATGAGTGTGGTGCTGCTCTCAGCTTCCCCTCCGCTCACACACACTCCAGTGGCTGCGCTCTTTCCCTCGGCGCTCAGTAGGGGGCGCTGTGGAGACTCGGCCACGCTGTTGAACGCTTTAATGGGAGTCCCAATGATATAATGGAGCTCCTGCAAAGGAGAACGCAGATTCCCGCCTTCCAACACATCCTGAGAGAGAGAGAGAGAGAGAGAGAGAGAGAGAGAACATGAGATGACTAGAGATAAAGAAAAAGTAACACACAGAAAAAAGCCTGAAGAGCCAAATAAGTGAGAGTGACAAATAGAGAGAAGTGAGAGTTATCAAGACTGATAAACACAGGGTGAATGAAAGAGTGTGAGCGAGAGACAAATTACCAGATGCGAGTATAATTGGTATTCAAGGCCACAGCCAGCTGCATTATTTATTTTTGACGCATCCATAAATTGTAGATGAGCAACGGTCAGGTGTTGGGATATTTCTGCCATGTAATGAGGTGTAAAATGACATGTGGTGATGAAGTTCTCCCGAAAATACATGCTTGTTTTCACCTACGGGGCTTGGCCAGGCTCAAATAGCTTTACATGTACTGCTTAAAGCTGAATAGAATCAGAATATGCAGCATGAAGAGTCCTGTTTCTGATCATTCGACATGTTGAAAACACTGATCTGAAATTAGACCATCAGAGATACAAATGTGCTGCAGACATGTCCTGTAATTTGTACATAATCATTGTTTCCAGGTCTGAATTCATATGTGGCGGTCTAGGAAAACCCATCAGATGTTGCTGAGGCTAAATTCTTAACAGCTAAATATGATTTTTTGACATTTTTTTTGGCAAATAATGTACTTTGGCATTTCTACTTTCAGAAGGGGGAGGGATGGTATACTCTCTGTCTCCTGTCAATCACATCAACACTAGCCAATCGTGAGGTTCTATGAGCTCATGTATGCAGAAGAGGGCGGACAGCGCTTTCCTCCAAGACCGTTACGCTGCCCTGTGATGCAGCATGAGCAGCAGTTTGAAAGATACAGTTGGCTAGCTTCACGTCTCAGACAAAGTGCATGTTAGCCTTTAGTTATTATGAATAAATAAATAAAAACAGCAGCAGAAATAGCATTAGTAGTGGCTAGATAAGAACAGGATAATCTGATACAGACTTTGAAATGTTAATGTTAATATGTGTTTAGGATCACTTCATTAAACATGTCTATTCACACCAAACTGTGATTAATATATTACACAGTCACGCAGAAGCTGAGAAACATATCCAGTCCATTTTTAAATACCAGCAGTAGTCATATTTAAATGTTCTGTACTACAACTTTTAAGGAGTGAGAGAGAGGAAAAAAAGAGAAGACAAACCTTTTCCAGAGAGCGTAGCATGTTCTGTCTCTCTTTCAGTTTCTGGATGCTGATGATGATCTTGTGCCGCGCCCCTTTAGTAACGCTCTACATGAGAGATTGGGGTATTTCGACAGACATTCTCAGATATTTTGACATTACAAAGCATCATTATAGTGGATTATATCCACAGAGCTGTTGAATTCTCAATTCTGATTGGTCAGAAGGTGTTGATTAAAATCCTATAACAGCAGCTCTGACAGTAGTTCTGGCAAATCACAGGTTTATATTAAACACTACATAATCTAAGACTAATAATAAAATGATGAATTATTATCTAAGATATAACTAAGAAAAATGTATAATCATTGATATGGTGAAGTTTTCTGCGAAGAGACGTTTATTTAACTTTTTTGGAAGGAGTCTCCAGTGTCAGTGACTTGTTTCTTAGGCATTCTATAACATGAAAATTATGACATATTGTTCTTTAATAACTAAACATGGTAGCTTTGGAAAATTGTTGTGGTATGCTTTCGGAAATGCTGTAACTTCGGGGTGGTAACAGTAACTCCGATTCATGTCAGGCTGCCTGACACCTCGTCGTTGATTATTTTCCTATAACAGCATGTCTTGTTTTTTATTCCTTATATATTACATTCATATGCTGCTTTCAGTCAATAATATGACAGTTTTGGATTTTAATAAAGGTGCCTGAGAAAGATCATCCGATTCAAAATTATGCTGGCGTTTCATAAACCATGAAATCAAAACAGTTCCTTCTACTGGAATCGACCCAAGTGCACATTTAAATTTAGTCGTTTATCTCCACTGTGTATGAACTAACCCCAACCCCAACACACACAAACACACACCCACGCCTCTCACCTGTGCCTCCAGCTGCTGCTCCGTCAGCGACATCATTTCCTCGTAGGTCATAGTGGAGAAAAGCCCGGCGTACTTGTGCAGACGCAGACTCTTCAGCCATGCCGGGACATCTGCGGGCAAGAACACACACGTCTGCTTACACATCAAGGGTTTGAATAACCGTCAAAGGAAAAACAAACAAGAAGTCTTGCTCCATGGGAGAACTCCTTCACGTCTAATCACTGATGCACAAACTCACTGATATCTACAACCTGTAGTAAAAACACGGTGGTTTAGGTTTACAAGTTGTGTGCTTGTACAGGCTATGATGATTAGCTGATCGGATTAATTGATGTGCTCTCACCTGCAAAGCTACATGTAGCGATGCAACTTAGTTATTTTTAACAAAGCAAACTCTGGAATACGATTTAATGAAGGATAAATGGAATACACTCCTAGCGTCCCCTTTAGTCCATACGAAGAGTGAAAAAGAGCACAAGGTCAGGCAGTTCACAGAAGGAGTTCGCTCACCCCTCATGCCGCTCCCCTCCTCGCTGAAAGAGCTCCGGAGTGCCATGCCCAAGCCTGAGCCGTCCTCTAGGTGCTCGCTGCCGCCACTCCCTGATGATGCCACGCTGCTCTGAGGGGACAGAGGGGCGTGGTCAGGTGTGAGAGGTGCCCCCCGTCCCCGCAGGTCCTCCTGTGAGAGCCAGCCGTGTCCCAGAGGCTGAGTGGATGAGCCGCTCATGGGGGGAGTGAGAGAGACGGAGCGCTTCAGAGGACTGTGCTGACCCGCAGACTGCAGGACTGCACACACACACACACACACACACACACACACACACACACAGATTATACACTGATAGACAAGATTTTGCTAATCAGAATCTAATCTATCCTATGCTAACACAAACACTCATCTTTATGTCATCATCACAGACAACTTCATAGTGGCTCTCGGCTTGCACATGTGTAGACTCACCATAAAAACACGTAGTGTAACGAGACACGTAAAGTTTCGCTCATTCAGTTTTGTTACACAGGTACTTAACACAATTTTCTGAGTGGCTCTGCGTGTAGTGTATGCTTTTCATCCTAAGTAGGTGTGTCCGAGATGGTGTTTTTCAATACTCCGCCTTTAAACATGTAATTTATTTATCATATCCTATTTATTTATTGTGCTTTTAATAAGCTATTTCGAGTTAATAAACTAATGCTAAATATTTTACAATATATAAAAGTAGTTCATAATTTTATTCATAAAAAATTCAATCCTTGCAATTTAAGCAAGGTCTCCAATTAAGATGATGTCCTCTGTGCGAAAGATTAACGTTAGTATGGATGTTAAAGGGACAATACTATTAATTAATTAATAACGTCATATTTATGTATTTAATATTAGCTTTGAATGGCATTTCGTAGTTTTTTTTTTTTTTACTGTATGCTTAAATAAATAAATTTCAACCATTTCAACCAATTTCACTCAAGCTGATATTGGGCAAGTTAAATTAAATCCACGGTCAGAATCATAACAGAGACGTGCAAATTTCATGCAACTCTCTGAATAGTGCTTAAGTCTGTAGTTAAGTCGGAAGTCTGAATACAGATATGCGCAATTTCGGGATTAACTCCTCCCTATGCCCACACAGCTCAACTCTAAACATGGCTGCTGTAGGATTAAACTGCTATCTAGTGCTTTCTCTGAAAAGATGGACTTTTTCAGGTCTTAGGGTCTGTTCTGAGGCATCAAGCCCACTGGAGCTCATAGGGAGCAAGGGTATAGGGTAGATGGTGGAAGGGGGGCAGGACAGGATGAAAAACCTATAAGCAGTGGAGTAGCAGTTTGTCCTATGTATAGGCTTTCCAGGACCGGTTTAAAATAGGTGCCCAGCTAACATTACACACTCCAGTCCCTAAATATTAGCCATTTCCCCTAAATACAGACCCCACAAAAGCCTACCTTACAAGGGAAGGGAAGGAATGGCATGCGGTGCTCAGCTGGGGACGGACTATGGACTGGGAGGTGTGGAAGCGTCTGTTTGTCTGTGTGTGGCAAAGTGGAGACGAGATGCCGAGCTAAAAATTGAAATGATGCTTTTGACTGTTAATATAACAGGTTGGGATGTGGGACAGGCCACATGCACTGTTGTCATTGTTACCTATTATTCATCTAAACTGTTCCTATCATTAGCGAATTTTTTTTTCCCGACGTATCAACAGCATTTTTAATACCTAGAAAAAAACAAGCACCCATTCTGTAAAAGGGAAAACGTTATTTCAGCTGACACAAGCCGAGCTGATTGTAATTCTAAGAAGCGTGTGTTTGTGGTGGATGACAGAATGACGGGAGGTAAAAAATCAGGCTTTTGTGCTGCTCAGCCTCCAAGCAGTCTAAAATAAAGGGGATCTTGTGGAGCCAAGCATTAAATGGGCCCTTATTTATATCTTCAGCTGTCTCCTTCATCAGGAAAAAAAAAAGGAGCCTTGCATTCTACGCTGGAAATATCCCGCTCTAACCACAGATATGTTCAATCCCAATATCTTTGTCACAGCCACTTCACTGCCACACACTGCGAGTATGCTTCTCATCTTCTCCACACTGTTGTTTCAGGGGTTTTACTACAAGAGACTGGCCAAAAGTGAAGTGAACACAGTGTTCTCCGTTCAACCTCAAATGTAGATGATCATCACACACTCGCCTTTGTTTAGCGCAGTTTGTGTTAAAAATTAATCACGCAATTCGTAATGGATCTCATTTCTGCTAATCAACTACAGAGGACAATTGTGCGTGTTTAATTTTTGGCTGTTCCTTTCAGAACTGAGTTCATGTGTATTTAAAAAAGCAAATGTTCTAACACGTAGATCCTAAGAAAAAAATAAATAAATAAAAATCGCAGGTTGGTTAGTATGAGTATAAATCCAGCTGAGTATGATATCATTGCGAAAGCGTAAAGACGTCACATTATTTGTTTGCTCTGGGCAGATGTGCACAAGGACGGACTGTCTGATCTGAGATCTGAACTATGACCCACAATCAGAGTTTCAGCAAACAAGTGTCTCAGGAATCAACTATCAGTACTTTTAATTGCTCTAAAATGCACCTTGTATATAGAAACTGTACAAACAATTCGGTTTTTAAGTGATCTGTTTCATAAAATGATCTCATTACACCCTTTATACCAATACTGACCTGAGCTAGCTTCTAAATCATATTTAACCAGAATTTAAGGAGCTATGTTGATCAGATCGAAGTCAACGTAAACATACTAATCGGACTCCATACACAAAAAAATGATCAGAATCAACGTACACACACTGATCAGACAACATAAACACTGATTAGACTCAATGTAAACAAACTGACTTACAGTGAACATGCTGAATAGATTAAGCATATATACACTGATCATACTCAGTATAAACACAATGATCAGAGTCAATGTAAACACACTTATCAGGCTCAACATATACACACTGATCAGACTCAAAGTACATATGCTGATCAGACATACAGTGAACATGCTAATTAGATTCAGCATATACACACTGATCAAACAACATAAACGCTGATTAGACTCAAGGAAAACACACTGAACAGACTCAACGTAAACGCTGATTAGACTCAAGGGAAACACGCTGAACAGACTCAACGTAAACGCTGATTAGACTCAAGGGAAACACACTTACAAGACTTACAGTGAACATGCTGATTAGATTCAGTATATACACACTGATCAGACTCAATGTAAACAAACTGATCAGACTCGATGTAGACACACTGATTACTCAATGTACCACATTGATCAGACTCAGTGTAAACACAATGATCAGATTCAATGTAAACGTACTTATCAGGCTCAACATACATAATGATTAGACTCAAGAAAAACACACTTATCACACTTAGCATATACATACTGATCAGACTTACAGTGAACATGCTGATTAGATTCAGCATATACACAATGATCAGGCTCAATGTACATACACTGATTAGACTCAATGTAAACACACAGACTCAACGTAATCACACTGATTTGACTCACCATAAAACCCTTGATCAGACTCAACATACACACACTAAACAGACTCAACACAAACACTGATCAGACTCTACATAAACACATTTATCAGTCTCAAAACAAATGAACTTAGACTCAGAGTAAATCACTGATTATCATCAACCTTATCACACTCAATTTACTATTTACTCATTGTAAATATAATAATCAGATACTCAATTTACTCATGGTAAATATAATAATCAGACTCATGGTAAACACACTAATCAGACTCAATGTAAACATAAACACACTCATCAGACTCAACATAAACACACTGATCAAACTCATAGTAAGGACACTAAACAGACCCAGCATAAACACACTTATCAGACCCACTGTTCACTTATCACACTCAGTGTAAACAAACACACTAAACAGACACAGAATAAACACACTGATCAAATGTGATACAAACACACTGTTCAGAGCCATTAAAAAACAAGTTTAATAAACCAAACATTATAGGCCTTTACCCAACATAAACACATAGTTCAGACTTTAGGTAAACGCTGATCCAATGTAACCACTCTGATCAGACCCAACGTCAGTACACCAGTAAGACCCAACTTAAGCACACTGACCAGACCTAACATTAAAGAGTTAAAAGGAAAAGTCAACAAACACACACAAGATCCAACATAAACCTATAGGTTAGCTTCAGTGTAAGAAGTCTAATCAGATCCAAATTTAAAACGCTGATCATACCATATGTATACACTAATCAGACTCTTTGTTAAACCACTGATCAGACCCAATGTAAAGAGATGTCAGACTCCAATGTAAACACATTGAAAAGCCCCAAATCAGCTTAAATAAACTGCTCAAATCCAACATCAGTACACTAATCAGACTCACCAAAAACACAATGATCAGATACAATTTACACAGATCAGACTCAAAGTTAAAATGCTGACCAGATCAAACACTAACACATTCACAAGACTTCAACATTAAAAGACTGATTGAGACCAACTGTAAACACACTGATCAGACTCAATGTAAACAATCCAAACAAACTCAACGTAAGTGTAAATACTGATATAAGAAAAAATACTGATCAGACATAACGTGACGATATGATCAAACCCAATGTTGAAGCACTGATCAGACCCACTATATTCACATTAATCAGCCACAACATAAAAACACTGATTAGACCTAAAGTATACACAACAAACAGACTCAATAAGAAATGCTGATCAGACCTGGCATATAGGTACAGGTGCTGCAATGTTAAAGTGCTTATCAGACCTACAGTAAATAAGGTACACATGCTGATCACTCAACAGAAATACACTGATCAGACCTAAGGTAATACTGTAATGTCAAATTAATGTATTCTGAATGTATGGCAGACCCAACATAAAGGTAAATCCACTCACTGGAGTTGCTTCCACTTCCTGTGCCCACTGTATTGATGGTAGAAGGGACTGATGATGATGGGTATAGAAGAAGATGTCCGTTCTCACAGCCCTGCTGTTGTTGCTGTGTGTGCCAGGTGGCAATGCCCGAGTCTCGGGATCCCTGCCAGCCATTGAGACGATCATCAGAGCCGTAACGCTGATGCTGGGCATAAAGATGATGAGAAGAAGGCACTCGCTCCAATGAATCTCCTCCTCCTCCAGCAGTGCGAGTGGCTGCCCGTTCCTCCAGATGGTTGAGCCAGAGAGCGAGATCGGCCCGGTCCTCCAGAGACGTGGCCGGGTGGATGAGAGCGTACGAGAGCAGCTGCCTGCTCTCTTCAAGGTGCCGCCCAAACTCGATTGTGTGGGTGAGGATTTTGGGAAGTAGCCGCATGTACTCGCTTTTGGCTTCGCCGTTGCCCGGTTTGAGGAGGGGCAGATGGGTCAGGACCAGAGAGATGAGACGCTCTTTTGGCTCGGCCTGCCACTGACCAATTACCGCTGAGGGAGAGAGATGAGAAGATATGTTCAGGATATATTTATTTTAGTAAATGCATTCAATTTACCTGAAAGGTTGTACAGGAATGTCTTCAGAACAGAGAACCTTGTGGTTTCTCATGTCATGACAAAACCCAAAATAACAGTAATACAAACTAATAAAGAATCCACAGACAAATATGCCTAGCTCCTCCACTGCAAGAGGACAGGGAAAGATCATTTCTTTATTTTACCTTTTG
This sequence comes from Pangasianodon hypophthalmus, assembly GCF_027358585.1. NCBI lineage: Eukaryota > Metazoa > Chordata > Actinopteri > Siluriformes > Pangasiidae > Pangasianodon > Pangasianodon hypophthalmus. The sequence goes on along the minus strand of NC_069719.1, from coordinate 25,605,753 downwards.
TCCAAACCAGTGGCCACAGCACTATGTCTACACTATTACACAGTGTCCAAGCAGCTATACATATCCAACCTATTGAGGCATGTCTCAGAAACACTTGTCCTGTCCAACTTCAGCTTCAGCTATACATACTCTGAGGTCATGGACACTTTGTCCAATACCACAAATAGAGGACTGGTTAGAGAATGGTACACACATTGACAAATGTGCACCGAAATTGAACTGCCATATCATGATAGTTTATTTATCACCATTTATCAAAGCTTAGTATTATCACGATACTGAATTTTAAAAAAAAACTCTAACCACCCCGACATCCTAGCTTAGATAAAAACACCGGTTTTTCAAACAGGGCTAGTTAGAATATCTAAATCCGAGCTGATTAACACTGGCGAACTGCCCAACTAATACAAGTTAGGTAGTTATATACACTGCATATTAGCTAGTTTCATATTATATGTTTCATATTAGCTCTATACTAATGCTAGTTACCTAGTTATAGTATACATTGCATATCAGCGGGTTACATATACCACAAACTAGCCAATTAATGCTAGTCAAATACACTGCCTAATAGCTAGTTACGAATGCTAGTTAGCTATTTATGTACACTGCACATGAGCTATTCAAATATGCTGCATAGTAGCTTGCTGGATATTTTGCATGTTAGCTAGTTATTAGTTACTAATGCTAGTTTGCTAGTTACTTGTGCTGCATATTATTTACATACCCTGCATATAAGCTAGTTAGCTAGGTATATACAGTACATATTAGCTAGTTGCTAAAGTTAGTTTGCCAGTTATATATATATACAGGATATTGCTAGTTAGATGCTGTTTAGCAGACAGGATTTGCTAAGTTTGGATAGAGTCTCTTCTTTAAAAAAAAAATATCTTTTTAAAAAAAAAACTATGGTTTAAACTAATACATTATGACAATGTTATTTCATGACTAACGTGATAATCATTGAACACAGAAGCCAGATGGGAAAGTAGTGTAACAGTAGCGTAGCAAACCACAGTTGCTACATTTTTCTACAGGCCGTTACTGAGTCACAAGCTTGTTTAAAACTGAGGTAAAACGAGTAGGTGTGAGAATGTAAGTCAGTCATCCTGATAACTACTGAAAGCTGCTGAAAGCTACTGAAAGCTATAGGCTCAGTCTGGGTTAAAAAGAAAAGACTAATGCTACAATCTAACTAGCATAGACTCATATAGTTTTATTTAAAATTAACACTATGTACTAATACAACTGACTCAAATTGTGTTAATGTTACATTATAGCAGAAGTGGAACAAGCTCTGTTTGTATGGACTGGAATGCATGGTTAATTCATGCGCCCTCGAGGTCTTACACACAATATGTCATGCTTTCTTGATGTCGCCAAAGTTCAGACTAGAAGCGGCACGTCAAAGCTTGGGGCACTTTTAGGGACAGGGCTAGAGTCAGTTTGCTTCTCGTGATAGCCTGGATTTACGTACATAGTGACAACCTCAGAAATATTTGCGTCACTTCGTCATCTCTGATCAGCTGCTTTTTAATCTGGTTATTATTGTGGAGGTACTGTACAGATGTGGCCACATCTATTGGCACCCTTCCACCTTTTTATTAATTTATTTATTTAAAAAAAAAACCTCAGTTTTCACTAAGTTAAATTTGAAACTTACAAAAGTCCATGGTATTCAATATAATTTTATTTTACATTGAACAGAATAGAAACTTTACTCGATTTATGATTTTAACATATTTATAAGAAAACAAATGAAAATGGCATGGACAAAAATATTGGTACCCTTAACTTAATATTTTGTTGTACAGCCTTTGGAGGAAAAGACTGCAATTAAATGTTTTCTGTAGTTCTGAATAAGATTTCTCTGCTGGTATTTTGACCCACTCTTTTTTTAATACACTTCTCCAGCTTTCTCAAGTTTGAGGGGTGCCATCAGCCAACTGCAAGTTTCAGCTTTTTTCCACAAATGTTCAATAGGATTCAGATCAGGACTCATGGAAGGCTACATCAGAACAGTCCAATGTTTTCTCCTTATCCCTTTTTTGGCTGCTTTTTGATGCGTGCTTCGGCTCGTTATCCTGCTGGAGACCCATGACCTGTGACTGAGGCACAGCTTTCTGACACTGGGCTGTATGTTCGGCTCCAAAATGCCTTGCTAGTCTTCTGACTCCATTGTGCCCTGCACAGATTCAAGGCACCCAGTACATGAGGCAGCAAAGCATCCCCAAAACATCACTGAGCCTCCTCCATGTTTCACAGTAGTCACAGTGTTCATTTCTTGAAAGCTTCTCCTATAAACATACAGTTGATGGGATTTTCCAAAAAGCTCTAATTTTGTTTCATGCCCAAAGCGCATTCTGCCAGAATGACTGTGGTTTGTCAACAAGTCCAGTCTGGCCTTTTTTGTGAGTTGCTTTTAGAAAAGGTGTCCTCCTGGGTCTTCTGCCATGAAGCCCACTTTCATTCAGACACCGGCGGATGGTTTGACTGGAAATTGTTGTACCTTGAGCTTGAAGGATCTGACAGACCCTTTGGATCTGTTTTGATATTTTCTTTGTTCTTTTTTTAACCATTCGAACAATCTGTCTGTTCAACTGTGGGCTAATTTTGCTCTTGCGACTTCGTCCAGAGATGTTGGCTACAGTCACATGGGCCTTAAACTTCTTTAGAATATTGCCAACTGTGGTCACAGGAACATCAAGCTCTTTAGAAATGATCTTGTAACCTTTACATTGAGCATGCTTGGCTATGAACCTCAGACCACTCTCTGCTTTTCCTTCTGTTTGCCATGTTCAGTGGAATACCCACAGTGGAATAAGACAGCTAGATGAGTAACTACATCCATTTAAACTGGCTGCATGAGTGTTTATAAGACTGAAAAAGATTGTACAATGAATTAAATCTGAACAGTCTTCTCAAACTATCACCACAATGCAATTTTTCTTACAACTTTCAAAGGGTACCAATAATTTTGTCCAAGCTATTTTAGAATGTCTTAGTAAAAAAGGTAAATAATGCAGATATTTTCAAAATGTTTTGGTTTGTTCCAGTGCAACCTAAAGACACACATGTGGAGATAATATTTTTTTAAACATTTGAACACTTTCTGGGGCAAATTGTGTTTTAATTTAATAAAATCCAGGGGATTATATTATCAATATTTTTGGCAACGTCTGTATGTCCACAACCTTTGTGTATCCTGTATTATATCACAGCGCTGTTGAATTCTTGATTCTGACTAGTCAGGTGGTGTTTTGAGTAATATCTATAACAGCTCTGACAAATCACAGGTTAATATCAATGCACTCATTATAATATGTTATTGTTTCTATAGTAACAGCTCATTCACAGGGAATTGTATGGTGCATGCTCAATCTAAGACTAATAACAAAGGGATTGCAGAAAGTGTTGTTCTTTAACAAGCAAAAAATGCTAAATCGTTGATAAGGTGAAGATTTTTATTCTGTTTATGTAACATTTATGTAAGGAGTCTCCAGTGTCAGTGCTTTGTAACAGTCAGTATTTTTTTTAGCCATGGGAGAGTCCTCTTGACAGAGGGTTTGTGCTTTCTGATTTCTCAGTAACATGACAACCTTGTTCATGGATGATTCACAACATGTAACTGTAACTCTAAATAGATAAGAAGCATGACATTTATTAATTAATAAAAAATGTACTCATTGGTATAAAAGAATAAAAGACTTTGGGATATGCTGTTATCTGAAAAGAACAACTTCTAGGTGGTAAGGCCCCAGTGCAATCACACCATCTTGTCACTGATTATTTCCCCATAACAGCACACCCCCACAGTGTTTAATTCCTTACTTCTCAACCATTTAATTTCTCTCTCACTTTTGGTCATTTCAACTTTTTTTCTGTATTTCCTCCTCTGTCCAAATACTGCCCATTAACTTGTGACCTTCAATCTCGAACTTTACAATTTTATGCATTCAGATATAAGAATTATGGGATTGCCTATGATGAAAATTTATCAGAAATAGAAGTAACATTTGAATCAAGCACTGCTGACATCAGAGGCTTGAGAAGGTTTAATTTCTTTACCTCGACAACGTGACTTGCTCATGGTATTTACATGAATGGTACTATAATGGCAAAAAAAATCAAATTGCAGCAATGTAGAAATGCCCATTTTGCTGGAAATTGCAACAACTGGAATGGGGGATACATTGCTAAAGCAAGCAAAACGAATTTTGATAAAGAAAAGCGAAGAGTACAAACATGTATATCTCATTTTGTATGTAGTTGTGTGTCAAAACTATGACAATATCTTTGTATTGTGTATAAGCACTTAGGACTTGAACTGGGTAGTGAAATATGTTACCAAAGCCAAACTTGTAAAATGGTTGTTATTATTTTATTCATATTATAATATATAATATAATATTTCATTACTAATCTCTGACATCTGATGAGGTGATAGTTCAGGTCACACCAGTAGAACCAGGGACTGCGTCTTAAAATATATTAAATAGGGGAGAAGAAGAGAGCATGTGTTACATGTTACATGTGTCAATGGTGCTGTGATTAGTATGGATGTAATACATAATCTACAAATACCATTAATGTATCTGTATCTGTTTAGTGTGCCATATCTGAATCTGGATTAAACTCACAGTGGGCGTGGCCTACAATTTTACCTTTTAAAGGTTCTGGCTGAATTCTGGCTCTGACAGTTCCTCAACCTCAGCTACATCTTTCCAGTTCATAAATGGTCTCATATGCGTAGGACTGGTTTTTTTAACAGGATGTTATGGAGTGCTGATTCCGCTATCTTGTTTGGGAGTGTTTAGAAGACACACACAACACAAATAACACTAATGTCCCCCAACGCTCAGACCAAGACACGGCTGTTGTTCAGCTGTGATTAAACATTCCATTTGGACGACTTTTTCTGGCTCTTCCATTTTTACAGGGTCGTGTCTGATGCCATCCGTTATTTGTAAAAGCTGTGAGCTTCGACGTGGCAGAGTTATTTGTGAAGTCGTGACATCGCACGGCAGGCAGCCTACATTCTGGAAACATTCAATCTCAGCCTGGTTTAGCACAATTGGAGGCTCTGGATACTGTTAGTGCTCTCCTAAGTTAGCACCACAGGTGTCTGTCAAGATGGCTTTAAAATAAATCATATCTGAATATGAACTCATAAACCTTTTTAAAAGACATGTCATATGCTTATGAGGAGAAAATATACAAACAAGTCAACAAATGAGGAATAACACAGGATAGATCGTGCTGTTATAGGAAATCCAACGTTATTGCTAAAAATGATCCAGCTTCATTTTTGTTGGTTGCTTGATTATGATCAGTCATGATAGTTTCCTCTTGGAGAAAATATTCAACCTTGGAGGGAACACTACTAAAACCATTTTAACCTCATCACACCATTCATCTCTCCCATTCTTCCATCCTACTGTACTTCTCTACCTCTCCTTCCATCACTCCATCCCTCCGGCCCAGCTGATGGAGTGAGCTGCTAATACAATAAAGGCTTCTCATCTCTCAGACTTCCGCTGTCACTCTCCCCCCATTCACTTCCTCCACAGCCTGCTCACACTCACCCTCACATATCCACACACACACACACACACACACACAAATTCACTCTTTCTTATATTGCTCACTGAAACATTGTTTCGAGTTGTTTACCTTCCTTTCAGAAAATTGATGCACCCAATAAATGGGGTCAAAAAGTTGTCTGATTGTGCATGAATGGATCTCAGTCCCAGTGAAGGAGGCGTGGCTTCTCTGCATGTCAGTCTCAGTGAAGGAGGTGTGGCCTATCGACATGTCAGTCCCAGTGAAAGAGGGTGACCTATCAGCATGTCAGTCCCAGTGAAGGAGGTGTGGCCTTTCGGCATGTCAATTCCAGTGAAGGAGGTGTGGCCTTTCGGCATGTTAATTCCAGTGAAGGAGGTGTGGCCTTTCGGCATGTCAGTTCCAGTGAAGGAGGTGTGGCCTTTTGGCATGTCAGTCCCAGTGAAGGAGGTGTGGCCTTTCGGCATGTCAATTCCAGTGAAGGAGGTGTGGCCTTTCGGCATGTTAATTCCAGTGAAGGAGGTGTGGCCTTTTGGCATGTCAGTTCCAGTGAAGGAGGTGTGGCCTTTCGGCATGTCATGTCAGTCCCAGTAAAGGGGGCATGGCTTCTCTGCATATCAGTCTTAGTGAAGGAGGTGTGGCTACAGTGCCTTTCAGTCTCAGTAAAGAAGGCATGGCCTTTCTGTATGCCAGTACCATTGAAGGAGGTGTGGCCTTTCGGCATGTTAATTCCAGTGAAGGAGGTGTGGCCTTTCGGCATGTCAGTTCCAGTGAAGGAGGTGTGGCCTTTCGGCATGTCATGTCAGTCCCAGTAAAGGGGGCATGGCTTCTCTGCATATCAGTCTTAGTGAAGGAGGTGTGGCTACAGTGCCTTTCAGTCTCAGTAAAGAAGGCATGGCCTTTCTGTATGCCAGTACCTTTGAAGGAGGTGTGGCCTTTCGGCATGTCAGTCCCAGTGAAGGAGGTGTGGCCTTTCGGCATGTCAGTTCCAGTGAAGGAGGCGTGGCCTTTGGGCAAGTCAGTTCCAGTGAAAGAGACGTAGCTTCTCTGCGTATCAGTCACAAAGGAGGAGGTGTGTCTGTCAGTTCCACTCAAGGAGGTGTGGCCTATTTGCCTTTCAGTCTCAGTGAAGGAGGAAGTGCATCGTATTGAATCATTGAATATTTGGTATATTTCACACATTGGATCAATGATCATGTGTTCAGATACACATCACAAGGAGAGATAAACACCCTTAATGGCTATAAAACAAACCAATATTAACTAGTTCTGATATTTTTTTCCAACCCAGAACACATTCCAACCCAGAACTTGTGATGTATGTCATATATGGGATCTTCAGGATTTTACATTTGTAAATCAACCTAAATTCAGTGACAGATTTCAGAATGAGGGGAACTACAATTTGTGGTTTTTGCTAGAATGTAGTCTCATTCTTGTCTTTTCCTCACACTCTGTCCATCTCTCTCTCTCTCTGTTTCTTTTCTTTGACCATGCAGTACTAAACGCTTAGCTGCTTCAGGAGCCATCCAGAGCCGTAGGGGCTGTTGGAGAGGGAGGATGGAAACAGTGAGCAGACTTTCTCTTCGTCCTCTCCAAGCATTTGTGTAAACCCCTCCTTAACCCCCACTCTCCCTCTCACACACACACTTACACTCATTCATTCCTCTAACAGTCTCCCGTACACTCTTATCCTCTCTCTTTTCCATTGCACTCTCCCATAGACGGGAGGTAAGCGTACGCTGAAAGGCCAGAGCATACCATGTGGTCATCTGCATGAGTCATGAAGAAGAGAACCCAAGGGGGAAAAAAGAGGGAGAGAACCTTGGAATCTGTGAATCACAAAGTAGTCAGAAGTGCAGTGTGAGGAAAGCCCTGCTTAAACGCTTTATCAGTCAGGTTAAAGGGACAAAACAGGAGAATTTGGGGGAAAAAAAACAGGAATTCTACAAAACTGATTTTAGTCAAAAACAATCAACGCAGAATTACTGTGCATCATGGTGTATTGTACTTTAACAGATTATTAGCACATGGCTGATCCTGAATTACTTATTTCCTGATGTTCTTTTAGAGCAACATTAATCTCTCATCTTCTTCATGTGTATGTGTGTGTGTGTGTGCATGTGTATGTCCACTCCAGCAGTGCCAAGCCTCTGAGCATCAACACGCTGGCATTTTCATCTAATACGCTCATCCGGTCAAGCCTAGCACGCTGATCTGAGCACAACTCTGGCCTCAAGCTAAAAACATGAGTAGAATATAGCAGATGTGTTTTACAAACCGTGCAATGTCAGCTATTTCTTACACACACACACACACACACACAGAGCACTTTCAAATGGATGGGTGTGTCTGCGTGAAGCCTGTTAAGAGCTTGTTAACCCGACCATACTCAGACATTTTCTCCTTTTCATTAGATCAAATTCGAGACATCGTTACCGGCAGAACGGTCGTTTAAAGCTTGCCATACACTGCACAGTTTATTAAAAATAAAAACACTTGCGTAAGTTTCTCCCAGAATTTCTTGTCTTTTTGTCGTCAGGGGATGCACGCTAAACGATTAAGCAAAGGCAAGATATTACAGATGTAATGACTTTTAAACAGTGTTTAAGCAACACAAAATAAACCCCACAGAATTACATCGAAAGGGAATCAGTGCAATGTGGTGAACAGCGCTGGAAATACTTTGCGTCTACACAGATGAAATGTATAAACTCTCGATCGGGCCTGATGTCATCATTCTTGTAGTCACAGACTTTATTTTTGTAACTGGCTGCTGCCTGTGTCAATCATCCAATCACAGCACTGACCCTTTCATAGTACAAAAAACATGTCAGTTTTTTTAGTTGTAAAAGACATTTAAAATATTGCAAAGTCTGTGATTACTATGGAGTGAGACTGGAAGGCTTCGGATTTTGGAAAACTGTCAGAAAGTGCAAACGGGACTAAAAATCAAGATAATATTGTGAATGGTTTGTTCATAATAACAGGCGGGTGTTTATTTACTTGTATTTTTGGTCAGTGTAACACACTCGGAGGAAAGCGCTTTCTTCACTCTTCCTCATATATGATTGACTGTTTTCACTGTGATTGATGGGGAAGAAAGAGTATGCCCCTCCTACCCAGAGAGCACGGCCAGTTTTGCTCTCTTGGACTTCCAGCATTGGGATTCGAACTGGAGATCTCCAGACAACAGGGCGACTGCTGTTCTATTGCATCTCTTGGGACTCTGTGTTTATTTTCTATTAATTTGTAACAGGGAGCAACAATTCCAGCAAAAGCAACATGTTTTATGCAAATCAGTTATGACAAGATTCTCTTTTTTAAAAAATTAATATTAAAATACACTGAAGATGAAAAAAGAACAGATTTTTTTTAAGAACAGTAACATGGTGCTGCGAACTTAAAGAAGGCTGGACAAGCCCCGCCCACAAGCAATGACAGTAGTGGCCACTACACACACGACGCAAACCTGTAACGTAATCACTGACTTGTTACCATGAACGCAGTTCAGACATTTCATACATGTCTGAATATAAAAATCAACAATACACAGCCAATGATATTTGTAGAGTACTGACATGGTTAAAAGCTGACCAATGACACCAAAGCAAAGCCTCTCTCACACCTCACACACACACACACACACACACGTCCGTCTAAATGGGAGGTGAGTTGTTTGGCAGACACATGATTCCCTTCTATTTCTATTTATAGATCCTCCACATCACACACACCCCAGCACCCCATGGCTTAGAGATAACACCCTATTTTTACAAGTTCAACCATACACACATACAAACACACACCACTCAGTACACTATCCATTCAGGCGGGAACAGCAAAATCACAGATGTAGGACATGAAGAGATCAGGAAAAATTCTCATCTGTGGCTGTGTGTAAAGTTTGGTGTCACAGGAACAGCCTCCATATGACATGTTAGCACTACAAACACAGAGACAGAGACAGAGCTGCTGCTGTGTGTGTGTGTGACCATTCCTTTTTATAGTTGTTGAGTCAACACAACAAGGGCACGGCGTGTTCCCACAAGAATGACACACCACCTTTAAGCCCCCAGCTTGACACGCTCAGCTCAACTACCGACCATCAGAACCATCACAACATCAGGAATGTGGAGAATGGAGTGACTCGGGGGAGGAAGGAAAAAGATCTAAAGTTTATCTGAAGAATCAATCTGTACTTATTTCCCTACACACACACACACACACACACACACACAGACACACACACACAGACACACAGACAAATCAGGACTGGGTCTATGGTGGCTGAAGAGGCATAATGGAAAAAAAAGAGAGAAAGATGGAGAGAAAGGGGGGAGAATGAGATGTAAGAAAAAGAGGAGAAAAAGTAAATAGATAGATAGACAGATAGATAGATAGATAATGTGGTCATAATAAAGGAATGTTTGAAAGAGGGAGAAAAAGTGAGAGGACGAGAAGACAGAGACGAATAGACAGAAAGTTAAAAAAAGACAGAGAGAGAGTGAGAGTATCCCCCACCCTTCTCTCTGTTCCTCCTCTCCTCTCTCCAGCTCAGCTCAGAGGAATGTGCTGCGTTCCACACATCCACTCGTTCAGCGGAAGAATGAACAGTTTTCCGAACGGAGCTGCCGCGTCCCAAACCACGCTGCTGAGATGCATAGTTTCACTGTGAGATCATTCGGCCAGACGCTACGATAAAGCGCACTACCTTAAACGGACTCCTAATGCATTTAGCAGAGTGGAGAGGATGGGGATGGAGGGAGAGAGGGAGAGGGAAAGAGAGAGTGACAGAGAGAGAGAGAGAGAGAGAGAGAGAGAGAGAGAGACCAGCACGTATCAGAAGAATGACTCTCCAAACAGTGGAGAAAGGGTGACAAAGGAATGAAAGGGCAGGAAAAGAGAGAAGATGAGTGAAGGCCATATCACAGACACTTCCACAGTGTGTGTGTGTGTGTGTGTGTGTGTGTGTGTGTGTGTGTGTGTGTGTGTGTGTGTGATGTCTATGAAAGCAGCAGCAGTGTAGTCTAAATTACACTAAAGCTTCATAAAGTATACTTCATCACATTCGTGACACAGTAGTTCAGTACAGTCGCACAGTATAAGTCAACAACATCACACTTGGGAATAATACAGCACACTACAGCACACACAACACACTACAGTATACTACAATACTTTAGAATACATTTCAGCAAACCACACTTTAGCACATTACAGTATAAATCTTGATAAATGAGATTAGAGCATACAACAAGACACTGTATTCATACTACAGAACACACCTCATTATAACACACTGTAATAATTAAACACACAACACTATACTAACACTATATACATACTATAATCACACATCATTAGACCACACTATGACCATACTACAGCATACACCTCATTATAACACACTATAATAATTAAACACACTACACTATACTAACACTGTTCATACACACACAACATCATTAGAACACACTATAATCATACTTAAGCATACTACACTTTACACCAAAACACTATAATATATGGCACACTACGCTATACTCTGTTACACTGTGACCATGCTAGAGAACACACATCAGTATAACACACAATAATAATTAAACATTAACACCATGATCATACTACAACAGATAACATTATTAGAAAATACTATCATCATTCCACAGCACACTACACTATACTTCACTGTATACACACTGTAATCATACAGCACACTAAACTACAACACAGTCTATGGTACACTAAACTATACTAACTCTATAATTATCCTACAGCAAACATTATTAAAACACACTATAACCATTCTAGAGCATAGTAGACTATACTCCATCACACTACAATCATACAGCACACTAAAATACAACACAGTATACCCATACTATGACATACAGCACTATACAAACGCTATAATCATATTATAACAGACACTATTGGAACACACTATAATCATACTACAAGCATACTCCATCATACCATAATCATACTAGAGCATAGTACACTATACTCCATCACACTATAATCATACAGCTCACTAAAATACAACACATTATACTGATACTATAGCACACTACACTATACAAACACTATAATTATACTACAATAAACATTATTAAAACACACTGTAATCATACAGCACACTAAAATACAACACCATATACCCATACTATAACACACTACACTATACAAACACTATAATCATACTACAATAAACATTATTAAAACACACTATAATCATACAGCACACTAAAATACAACACCGTATACCCATACTATAACACACTACATTATACAAACACTATAATCATACTACAGTAAACATTATTAAAACACACTATAATCATACAGCACACTAAAATACAACACCGTATACCCATACTATAACACACTACATTATACAAACACTATAATCATACTACAGTAAACATTATTAAAACACACTATAATCATACAGCACACTAAAATACAACACCGTATACCCATACTATAACACACTACATTATACAAACACTATAATTATACTACAATAAACATTATTAAAACACACTATAATCATACAGCACACTAGAATTCAATACAGTATACCCATACTATAACACACTACACTATACAAACACTATAATCGCACTATAACAGACACTATTAGAACACACTATAATCATACTAGAGCATAGTACACTATACTCCATCACACTATAATCATACAGCTCACTAAAATACAACACATTATACTGATACTATAGCACACTACACTATACAAACACTATAATTATACTACAATAAACATTATTAAAACACACTATAATCATACAGCACACTAAAATACAACACCATATACCCATACTATAACACACTACACTATACAAACACTATAATCATACTACAATAAACATTATTAAAACACACTATAATCATACAGCACACTAGAATTCAATACAGTATACCCATACTATAACACACTACATTATACAAACACTATAATTATACTACAATAAACATTATTAAAACACACTATAATCATACAGCACACTAGAATTCAATACAGTGTACCCATACTATAACACACTACATTATACAAACACTATAATTATACTACAATAAACATTATTAAAACACACTATAATCATACAGCACACTAGAATTCAATACAGTATACCCATACTATAACACACTACACTATACAAACACTATAATCGCACTATAACAGACACTATTAGAACACACTATAATCATACTAGAGCATAGTACACTATACTCCATCACACTATAATCATACAGCTCACTAAAATACAACACATTATACTGATACTATAGCACACTACACTATACAAACACTATAATTATACTACAATAAACATTATTAAAACACACTATAATCATACAGCACACTAAAATACAACACCGTATACCCATACTATAACACACTACACTATACAAACACTATAATCATACTACAATAAACATTATTAAAACACACTATAATCATATAGCTCACTAAAATACAACACCGTATACCCATACTATAACACACTACACTATACAAACACTATAATCATACTACAATAAACATTATTAAAACACACTATAATCATACAGCACACTAAAATACAACACCGTATACCCATACTATAACACACTACACTATACAAACACTATAATTATACTACAATAAACATTATTAAAACACACTATAATCATACAGCACACTAGAATTCAATACAGTATACCCATACTATAACACACTACATTATACAAACACTATAATCATACTACAATAAACATTATTAAAACACACTATAATCATACAGCACACTAAAATACAACACCATATACCCATACTATAACACACTACACTATACAAACACTATAATCATACTACAATAAACATTATTAAAACACACTATAATCATACAGCACACTAGAATTCAGTACAGTATACCCATACTATAACACACTACACTATACAAACACTATAATCGCACTATAACAGACACTATTAGAACACACTATAATCATACTAGAGCATAGTACACTATACTCCATCACACTATAATCATATAGCACACTAAAATACAACACCGTATACCCATACTATAACACACTACATTATACAAACACTATAATCATATAGCACACTAAAATACAACACATTATACTGATACTATAGCACACTACACTATACAATCACTATGTAATAATACTACAACGAACACTATTAAAACACACTATAATCATACTAGAGCATAATACACTATACTCCATCACACTATAAACATATAGCACACTAAAATAAAACACAGATTACCCATAATACAGCCCATTACACTACACTACAACAAACAATAATCATACACTATAGTACAGCAACTATGATTATAAAACACCCTATATGCCAACAGGCTATAATCAATTTACAATAGGCTACAATCAGAAGAGACAAACTGCAATTATGCTACTATACACAATATCAAATTGCACAGGTTTATATACAACACACTACACAATACTACAGCATACTATGGCTGTAAAACACACAATACTCCAAAAGGCTGTAATCATGTTACAATACATTATGTTAAACAGCACACTTCACTATACTACACCACACTAGACCATACTACAGTACACTATGATTATAAAACACAATATACTCCCGAAAGGCTGTAATCTGTTTACAGTAGACTACAATGATAGCAAACAAACTACAATCATGTTGTAATACACTACACTACATTGCACATTTTACTACAACAAGTAATAATACTACTGCAAAAGACAACTTCACTTACTGTGATCATCATTTAAACATGCTACTCCACATTATATTACTATAAAATCATATCTCCATGTTGAACACACATATGCTCACTTTATGTGTGTAACACATCATTTTACTACAACACACTATACTTCACTAAAATACATTTTAACCATACTGCAGCAAAATATTAATCACAATAGAACACACAACGTTATACTAAAATAAGTTACAGTAGTAACTGCCAAAACTTCATCAATCAACAGTGACACACACACACACACACACACACACCAGTGTGTGTTTATTAGTGATGTCACTTCTGTTTCATATTGTATACATAAATTCTTATCATCTTTCCCATAATATGGACACTTTGATATTGTACTAAACAAGTCCAGACATCACCACAGACTTCCTGACACTGCTAAAACCTGGAGCGTATGACTCACACACTTAAACCCTTTGGACCAATCCTGCCTCCTGCTTACCCAGCCTGGGCTTCTCTCACAACTCAGACGGCTGTGAATCACACACTGCCACACTGTTATGTCTGCCGTGTCAAATCAGAGAGGAGCGCCGTTCTAATTTTAGCTCAAGGAAGAAAAAAAAAAAACACAACAATTTCTGAGGTTTGTGAATTTGTCTGGATCTGAGCGCGCGGTTTCTTCCTGTCTTCCTTCCAGCCGTGTCTATTTGTGACCTTTGATTTTGTGCTGTGCTGGACTGACGTGTGTGTGTGTGTATGTGTGTGTGTTTGTGTGTGTGTGTGTGTACTTATTATCGGGATGGACAGAGAGGGAAACACCTGCCAAAAGCAGCCACATAGGCACCGAGTCACTATTGTTCCCACACACATGATGAGCTTTGTCGCTCTCTCTGTCCGTTTTCCTCTCTCTCAGTTTGTCTCTCCCCCGTCTGTCTCTCTCACAGCTTTCTGGGTCACAGGAAGTCCGTCACGGCATGCACATGCACCATTTAGTGTTCGCCCTGCTTCTATTTTAGCAACAAAGCCTTCAGACAGCGCAGACTAAAAATAAAAAATGAAAGCCTATGTCAAAGTAATACATCAACGTGCACATTCATACAAAATGAGCTCTACTTTTTTTCTCACAGAATAACTAAACACACCACAATTCATTTTCTCTACTGAATATACAGTCTCCAGTAATTTTATAATAATACACAATCCTGACTTGACATGGTTTTCTTTCACAGTTTAAGACCGCATTCAGGGTTGGCATCTTAAGTCCAGAGTTGATTTTCCGGGCTCTGCAGTGAGACGATACACATGACTTGTATGCAGTTCACATTTCAGAGGTTGACTTTTCACAAGCAGATATATCAGAGAGGGCTACTTTTCAATAGTTCATGTAGACTCCCCCCTTAAACACAAGCCCGAAAAAAATCTGGGATAGAAAATGCGGACTGAAGAAGGAAAAGCCTTTTGTCTTTGCTGTCAAATGAAATATGATGTAACATAAAAGCAGAAAATTTAAAAGACTAATACCACGATATATGATTGAGAAGATGGCACGCATTGTCAAAATTTTGCTGCATGAATAGTCCTAGTTGTAATTATCACATTAGTCACGGCAAATCTGTTTTAACAATATGGCTTTCACCCTTATTATTTGAAGCTTATAAAATAGTACTTCAAATTATTTTGCATTTTAGTTTTTTAATATTGTGTGCCAATAGTTAATTGTCCGCATGACTCAGTGAAGGTTATTTGATCACGCTTTAATTTTCATCTGCTGAGTTAATAAATTAATGCAAAGGTTTTTTTTTTTTGTGTTCTTCTCTGAAGACAGATGTGCCCACAATTTGAAGGATAATCTGACCCAGCACTCATATGTTACACGTACAGGTAACTTTAAAATAATCCATAACTTTATCCGTTAAAAAAAAATTCCTTGAAATAAACAATGTCTCTCTGTGTGGGAAAAAAACCTTATCAACTTTCACTTTAAGGTCCCCATGAAGTGCCTTGAAACGTGCAGCGTTATTCGATGTGTTGATGTAATTTCCAATGAAACAGGAAGTCAAGGCGGGACATATCAAGTGGCTCCTCCTTTTTAAATATCCAATAGCGTTTACCTCATAGCCCCGTGGCGAATATCCCAAAATTGGTGAAGGAATCATCGTAAAAATGCCTGTCATAAAGCTGTGAGTTGGCACAAATACCCCCTTCTTCACAGTGAATGAATTCAAACCATTTCCTTCTTAACCAACTTACAAGTGGAAAACTGAATAGGACAGCCAATGACACATTTACGACCCATGCTTGCTGATTTGTTCTCTCTCGCTCAACAACACCAACTTTGGCAAGGTGATTTTTATAACGTTGGGGGCGGGACACTTCAGATTCTAGAGAGCATTTTGATTGGACAGAAAATCTGATGAGAAGCTGAAGTGCAGAATGATGTCATCAAAATTGTTGATGTGTCATACTTACTATGTACTTAATATTGGCCTCATATGGCACTCCATAGTTTTTCAGCGTACTTGCAACACAAAACATGAATTTCACTGTTGCATATTGTGGTTTCATTAAAGTGAGTGTGTCAGATGCGCTGGACTTACTACCGCTCTCCTCAAGGTGATATTGTGCATGAAAAATGCACTTAAGTCCAAGGTCCAAATTGTGTGTAGCTGAGACATGCCTCTATTTTATTCAAACTCCACCTTGTGTGCGTGACTTTCACGTAACTTCTGAGAGTTAAGTCTGTAGTTACGTCCGAGGACGGAATACTGACGTGTGCAATTTCGGTATTAAACCCTCACCGTGCGTGTTTAACTCAACGCACCCAGAGAAAATCACAAGGTCTGAATTATCTTGTTTCCCCCAGGAAGTGTCGCTGCAACCCAATGAGAGCAAGTGCCATAAAACTGAGACTGCAATGAAGGGAAGTATACTTTGCCTACCTGTGGAAACTTCAGAGGTTGGGTGTTTGTGCAGAGCTGAATGTCGCAGTCAGAGTTATGCTTGGAATGCAAGCCTCAAGTCTGAGGATTTGAGAGCTAAGGGTGCTATTTAAGGAAATAGTTGGGCCCCCAATATCCCCTAGCTCACCCCCGTGCTCACTCGCTTCCTGTCTGGAAGAAATCTTTATTTCCATACTCCATGCTGGGAGATGAATAAAACTGCGGATTCCTCCACTAAGGAGCCGATATAACTGCAAAAAAAAAAAAAAAAAAACCTGAAGAATTGACTAGACCAAGCTAAGCGGATTTGATAGGAATATGCTGTATTTAATCTGAACTCATCCTTGTCTGAAACCGGAAAGGAGCTGTGGCGATATTCTTCAGGCTCAGCTCATGCTCAATCAGCACTTTTTGAACCCGGCACACAGTAGAGCTTTGTGTCCCGCTGTACAAACAACACAGATGTGCCAGATGATTGGCAGCTCAAGCCAAACTTACAAATGCAACAGTGTGGAGAGAAATGACCTCATAAGATGTACAGCCCTGAGGCGCAGTATGGAAGAGTGTTTTGGCATGTGTATAAAGGTAGAGATGTCTCCAGAGTGCATGATCCTTTAGAGTTGAGCATGCTCTAACAGCTGGGGTAGCTACAGAACCGGTCTGACTGCGTGGGGTAACTGGGCAAGTCATAGATCTCTTAGCAAGATGACACCGTTAACCCCTACGCTTAGACTTCATCTCTCAGACAGTGATGGGTAATTCTTCTGTGGTGTAACTGACCAGCGAATTGTCTTTTTCAGAAATGTCAATCATTTTCACCCTTTGAGCTGAGGTGAAAAAGCGCAGGCAAGTCTGGCTATTCCATCTGCTGAGAAGAGGACAGGAAACTCTTCCAGCTTGCCCAGCCCCCTCTCCCCTCCCAGATGTCAGACACAGGTCGGGACGTGACCGAGAGAAAATGAGGAACTCCTTTTCTCTCTCTCTCTCTCTCTCTCTTATACTCTAGACACATATAGCTGGACTTAGAGTCCCATTCAAGAAAACCACACCTCACCTTTTTACCAATACAGGATGCTCTCAATGTCAAAAAGAACTCTAGAGTCCCAAATTTCATATAAACAGGGTTACCCAAATGCCCTCAAGTCATTCTTTTCACTCTTAAACTGCTGATTTTTTGCTTATAATAAGAACTGATTCAGCTGCTGATGTAATCCAACTTCAGCATATTTTCAAAGGTTAGAAGAGTGCACACATTAAAAATTGTTAGCCTGTTCAGCTGTATCTCTTTAACCTCCTTTATTACCATCATTATTTTCCAAACCTTAAGGTTTATTATCCAGTATTAAGGAATAGGAAGTATCCAGATCCTCCTACAAGTGAGGGAGAATCCAGCCCTGGCTAATAGAGCAGTTCAGGGTTAAATGTGCAAAGTCTGGCAGCTCTGAGAAAACCTTAACTGCTGAGCTACAACTACCCGATTACATGACATATACAGCAGAATGTCCATGAACCCCACAGATGTGCACTTTTATCTAATAAAATATTAACCAGGCAGGTATTTTAGCTGGACTAGTGAACACACAGAAAGCTAAGAAGCTGTAGAACCTAACCCTAGCCCTAATTTTTTTTTTTTTTACCTTAGCCTTGGTTTTATTCTGTTAAAAATAAAGCCCCTTATTCACCCTGCTGTTACATTCCTCTTGCCCCAGTAGAGCTTCTCTATCTTTGCCTGAGGCAGCTACCAGTGAAGCAATAGACTTCTTGCTAACTGTGCACTTCTGGATGCAAAAACTACATGACCTGTCAGTCAAGCAGACTACTAGTTTACGTTTCGGACAGATACAGCTATAACTATGCACAATTCATTCAGAATGTGGAAGGAAGGTTGTGGTTAGACTGCTCTTACAGGACTAATCACTGCTGGAAAGGTTTCCAGTTTACACTCAAGTGAAATACACTAACTGGTTGATCGTGAGCTCAATAATGAGGTTCACTGATGGCAGGCCGTGATCTAATATCTATCAACAGCTTGACACTTTATGGTTTAGCAATGCATTCAATCACATTTAAACAAGTGCACACACATAAAGAAAAATATGTAGCTGAACTTGCCAGTTCTAATTTTTTTTTTATCTGTTATGCTCTATTGGGTTCAAAAGTTCTTCCTGTTCTTAGTCTTTCTCCTTTTTTTGGGGAAAAAAAGATGATAGAGTGAACAGTCCACCTTGTTCACCTTTCCTTGCACTCACGTATGTATTTCACGTGCACAATCACGTGATCAATCACAGCTGATCAATCACGTGTTATGAATGTGTCAGCAATGCAGGCTGAAAAATATTGAAATATCAGCGCAAATGGACATCAAATCTAGGTGGTGTGCAATCACTTGATTCTACATGCACATATCTACAGTCTGGGCTAGAAAGAAACCAGCCCCAGCCTCACTGCTTCATACCATCTAGTGTATTTTTCTTACACTCAAACTAGGCCCAATCCTGTTCCAGCATGATGATGCCCCTGTGCACAAAGCAAGATCCATAAAGACATGGTTTGACAAGAAGAACTCGAGTGTCCTGCACAGATCCCTGACCTCAACCCCACTGAACATCTCATATCAGTGCCTGACCTCACTAATGCTCTCGCTGAACGAGCAGAATTCCCCACAGCCACGCTACAAAATCTAGTGGAAAGCTTTCCTAGAAGAGTAAAGCTTATTACAACAGCAAAAACGGGGATTAAATCTGGAATGGCAAATTCAAAAAGCACATATGAATGTGATGGTCGGGTGTCCACAAACTTTTGGCCATATAGTGTACCTTTGACAGCTTAGCAAAAATGAAATTTGCATACAGAGTTCCTTGTACAAAATGAATCATTTTGTGTCAGCATTTCCAGTAGAAAACTAGGTGTGGCACGGAATGCCTCGAAGTCTGGCTCGAGGTGCGTTATAAAAATGCACGGCTCTCATTTCAAAGTCGCAAGATCAGCTACTAATGTCATTACATAATACTCACTATTGAGCTGCTTTTCAAAAACACACAGCTCAGTTGATGAAAACTTCCTTATTATACAATTACTTTTTATTTTATTTGTTATAACTTTTTATAGCTGACTTTATATGGATTTATATGTAGCTTATATCTGTACTTACAAGATGTACTCACTGCTTATCTTAGCAAGTGAAGATATCCTGAAGCACAAGTTATCTAATATTTCTCATTGAGATTATGATATAACACATCTAAGATCATTAAACCTATTTCTAGACATGTCCAAGCTTAAATTTGTCTTATCCTATTAGCGGATAATTTTGCTTCTTTCTAGAAATAAGTAAAATTATTTGCCAGTAGAATATGAACAATTTCAAGCTTGAAATTAGTGAAAAAAAATCTAGAAATAGGCTTTATAATCTTAGATATGTTCAAAATGAATCTAATAAAGAGAAATAGTTGAATTTGCCTATACTCAAGATATTTGACTTGCTAAGATATAATCTTTGCAGTGGAAAGAGTGTGCAAAATTTTTATTTTTTTTAAAGAATAACAGATTTTAGAAGACACATAACAGGGAGCTCTGTTCTTGTTTGCGTTCCCTTATGCCAATGCAAAACAATTTACTTTAAAATAAATTTCAAGCCATTTTGAGAATACTGACGTAAGCCACTCATAAATGCTCATTCATGAATACATTAGTGCTATGAAGTCCCTACATTCCCTTACATCAACACAGGCACATTATGTAAATGTTCTTTAATGCTTATGCACAGGATATGAAGTCCTTATGAAACTAGACATTAAGTGTTACCAACTAACGCATCCATTTATCTGTGCTAAGAAATTTCAGACAAAAAGAGCTAAGTCTTAGATTAGGTATTTCAAATCAACATATATATCGGTGTATACGAAGAGCTGACACTGGAGACTCCTTCAATAAATGATAAATAAATTGCATGTGCTTATTAATCCATTCGTATCTGCCGTACAAGTCCCAGTGTAGGTTGCTGCTACAGAACCGATAGCATATTTAAACGTATTTGAACCTTCTGTCCAATCAGAGCCAAGAATATAACAGTACTGTGGTATAAGTACTCTTTAAAACACCACGTTAACATGTATAGCACAATCTTCTTGTAGCCATGTTGATGTTTTAAGTCTGACATTTACTGAACCAGACCCAGCTGCTAATCCTTAGCTGAGATTTATAGACTACTGAAGCAAATAATTCAGCCTCGAATGTACTCAGTGTCTGATGTTTGTGTGTTTAGTTTTGTAGAATGTAGTAAAATTAAATGAAAAAGATGCAAAAATTCAAATTCCTTCAAATTCTGTCCATTTTTATAGACAAGTGTCACATAAGACACCTCCACTGTGGTGAATATGAAATGATTAGACAGTGTGTATAATGCTGAACTGGTAGCTATAAGCTTCCATTACTACACTATTCTGATACACCTGTGTAAAAGTTAGTTTTTAAAAAAAAGCATATTAAATTGCTAGCTGTGATTATTAAGAAAAAAAGAGTACGGACCTTGATCCGGTCTTTCACTGAACAATGTTATGGGGTAGACGTTAAACTTTTAAATCATGATAATTTTCCAATCCTGTCAGATATTATCCCAATTCTGAAATTTCAGCCCTTACAAGACATTTGTCTTTAAGCTGTCTGTCCCGGAAATGCCTCGGGCATTAGTATCGTTGAATATTGTCTTGGTCTTGGCTGAGAATTTGTCAAAAATAGTGTTTGTTTTTTAAGCTTTTTATTCTGTATGCACAAATTTTGACAAGAGCTAATTGCTTCTTCTAGAAAACAGAGCCTAACCATTGGCGCAATCCATTAATGAAGCCAACTAGCTGAAATAAAGGTTTAGCTTAACGGTTTTAACTCAGCCTCACTTTCATTTGGACTTGATCTTGACTTGGACTCCTTGACCTCCTTTAACTCTGTCTTTACTCAATCCTGGCTAGTTCTGATCTTGGACTTGACAATGGCGGTCTTGACTACAGTCCTAACACTTTCCTTCTTTATATAATGTAGGAATAGCAGTGATATTGTCAATGATCTCCGATAACAATATCGTGATACACTGTATAACTGATTATTGTCATACACTTTAAAGAGGATGACAAAAAGGCAGTGTTTGGATCAAAACATTTAATGCAGGCTCTCCGTCCCATTCTGTCCCAAGGTTCATATTAGTGCCTGAAGCAAAGCACTGTGTGCCAAAAAGAAACAGTTTGCTTCTGTGTGGCTGTGATGAAACAGCTCACCAACCCTAAAGAAGAAGCACAATTTCTTCCCAGACAGCATAAAAATTCTGTTCGGAGCAACAAGGAGGGTGGACAGCCATGACAGAGCAAGTGTTTGGGTGTTGGCCTGGAAAAACATTTTATAAAGCCAGTGGATGGAGAAATGGAGATTTAGCTTCCAATACATCTAGACTACTGGTATGAAAACGCTCACTGTTTATTAACCTCTTCAGACACTGCTTCTGTTGTAATGATCACATGGAAAATCTGCTTCATTTTAAATTATCCATAACGCTGCTGAATTCTCGAATCCGACTGGTTTCGGAAGGTGTTGATTAATATTCTATAAGAGCAGTTCTGACAATTGTAATTTTGTAAAAAAAAGGGCACTCTGTATAAGCCACACCTAATAATAAACAAAAAACATGTTGTTTTCCAAAGAAAAATGTCTAATCATTGAGATGAAATTTTCTCTAAAGAGATATTTATTTAACATTTATAGAAGGAGTCTCCAGTGCTAGCGCTTTGTCACGGTCAGTACGTTTTCCGCCACATTAAAGTCTTCAAGACTTTGCTCTTTCTGGTTTCTTGGTAACATGACAAGCTGTATTATTCTGATTTATTAACTTCAAGAAAGAGGAAAAAAAGAGGCTGGTGAGGGGATGACTTGTCTTGTGGTTGTTCCACAACATGAAATGTAACTAAAAATGGATAAACGCATGCTGTGTCATTCATAATAAGTTAAAAAAGAAATCAAAAATTGTAACTCTTGGCAAATTGCTGCAAGATAAGAGGAATAAAACACTCTGGGACGTGCTGTTATTGGGAAATAATCAACGTCAGGTGCCATAACACCATCCAGTCACTGATTATTTTCCTATAACAGCACACCATGTTGTATTTGATTCCTTATAAGAAGCATGGCAAATGAGTAAGGATCTTTATCTCATGACATAATAAATACATTCTTTTTGTTTTTCGAACACTGTCTGATGGATGGTACTGGATGGGATGCAACACGTGATATCAACTGACATTTTTGTTATCCGTTTACTACGTAAAAAAAAAACAAAAAAACAACAACTGTTCAGTATGTGGGCATAGGCTTATAGCCAGCACTCTGACATCATAATTATATCAACAATGAAAAAAATCCTTGTTTTTTTCTTTCCTTTATTTGTAGAGCATACACTACAAAATATTTCTTTAGTTTCTTGTTACTTGTTCAATTGTACTTGCAGACACCCAAGCGAGGCTCATAGATACGGTCAGACATTCCAGTTAATTTTCCAATTAAGTGTTAAAACATTTCCATAGCACTAGTCAAATTTCAGAATATTCAAAATAATATTCTGTACTGGGTTAAACTGTCAGACAATATGAACAGCACAGGTATATTTTTGCTCCCCCAAGGTCCAAAAAATGTAAATGTACTGCCAAAGCTACAGCAGTGGACCTTACTGTCTAATTCTGAACGTTTAATGAGTTTTATAAGTGCAATACATTCTCTAAGTCGTAAAGCTAAAGATACAAAGGACAAAATAGAGTCTGGAATACTGCAGCATGGATCTTACCTACCTACAAGAGTCTTGTTATTCTTCATGACCTGCAGCACATTTATCAATAATGACAGAAACACAGAGTCTGAAAAGCAGCGTGTCAGTAATGACCTTCTCCCCTGCTGAGACTGGACATGTCCCGTCTGACTGCTACAGCGTGGAATGGATGCTGAGAGTGGAGGGCAGCAGCTGGGCACTAACACTGTGTGTGTGTGTGTGTGTGTGTGTGTGTGTGTGTGTGTGGCATGGCATCCATCTCCCAGGGATGCCACTGTGGTGTCTAAACAGCACCATGGCGTGGGCATCATCTCCATAATTTCACACATACACACACACACACACACACACACACACACACACACACACACACACAGCTCCCTTGTCATGTCCTTTCCCGAACTCATGTCCTGTGATCTGCACTCTGCCTCAGGGATTATATCCCAGATCACGGAAGCAGAATCCAGGAATGGACAATTCTGAAAAATACTCGAGTACACACACATACATATACAGAAGTGTAATAAATAGGGTTAGCTATTGTTTTCTGGAGTGAGATGACAAACATAGCTAGCTAGCTAACACTAGCTAGTGAGCTTTTTTTTATTATTATTAAAAAAGAACTAACCGAGATAGCTAGCAAGTTAACTACTATGCCTGAAATGCCTTGTTACATATATATCTAGCTAAATTTACAAGATTAGCTAGCGACATGTATGAACTGAACTCAGGCAGCTAGCTTTTCCATTTGTAACCACATTCCTCGGTGAGACTAGGATCATGTTTGTCAATCTTTAATGTTTCTCCTATGTTAAGTAAAAGAATAAAACAGACAGGGTGTTTTGTTACCACCATGAAGTTAATTATTTGATCATTTTATTAGTTAAATAACAGAGCATATTTTTATCCGTTTATCATTAGTCTTTGTCAAGTCAAGTTAGTCAAGAATTAGCTGTTACTATAGAAACCATAGCATAGTAGATTGAGCCTATTGTTTGCACTACAGCTGGAGCAACTGTCAGAGCAGCTGTTATGGAAAATTAATCAACACCTTCTGACCAAAGAGATCCGAGAATTCAGGAGGGCAGAATTATTGCCTTCAGTGGTGAATTTGTCCAAAAGAAGGAACCTTAGAGGAAAGATGTCCTTTCCAATAGAACATATATATATATATATATATATATATATATATATATATATATATATATATATATATATATATATATATATATATATATATATCTGTATGTATGTATATTTGTTCTATTATGCTATACACATATTATGATATTATGCTATTTGTTCTATTATGCCATACACACACACACTCAATTTAACCCATAACCCATATGTTATAAAGAATATTCTGTCTTTATTCAATAATTATGTATGCAGACAAAAACTCCTCAGTGTAAGACACGAAAGCTTCCAGTGCTTTTTTGGTTTCTCTTTAATATTCAGCCATCAAGTTGAAATAACATATTATTCAGTGAACACGTAAACACTTAGCTCAAAGTCACCATCAGTGTGTTGTGGGATGCTGAGACGAACAGCTAATACATTGCATCACTTTGGGTCAGAGAACAAGGCTGCTTCTTCACAGACTCGAATAAGTAGGTCATTGTGGATTCCTTTCATTAGTACAGTTCCTTCCAAATAGTTGTGCCTTTCCACTCGCACTTCCAGCTGAAAGTTAACCAGCTGTAAGCGCCACTCTCAGGACCTTTTTAACATTTTAGTACTATTAGGTTAAAAAAAAAAAGAACTATAGTAGTAGTTTAATCTGTTGACCAAATACTTATTAACATGACAAAGTGTACTGTATTTAAACATACTTTGCATGAAAAATGAAGAACCGCAAAATGTAACGCAGTGTTAGTGTTACTTTTTTTTCTAGATGAACCAAAACTGGGATGTTCAAATCCAAAAATAATATTAAAGTTCTTTGAAGAGTAACACATCCTTTCAGTGCAAATTTAATACATGCCTACATTAGTACAGAAAATGTGTACACTTTTAGCTTATAGTAGCTAAAAGTGATTGTAATCATTGTGATACTGTGATAAATTATGTTATGCTACATTTTCTGGAAGTATCTGGGCATCACTTTGGTACCTCATGTTCCTTGTTAAATATTTTTTAATAATGTGGCCTTACCGTTTTGCTGGCGATATTTTTGCGAATCTAAATATTGTGATATTGTGAGAGGTGGTTAAAATACCAAAATTTTTTACTCAAGTAAAAGTGCAGTTACTTATCTAAATAAATACTCAGGTAAAAGTTGAAGTGTGGTTTCAATTTTTTTACTCAAGTTAAAGTAGGAAAGAATACAGTCTTAACTTAAAATATGAAATTAAAACTACAAGCAAGATTCATAAAATAATAAATTTTCTGCCTCACATCACACAGTTACTTATGGTAAATTAGTGCTTCTTTCACCAAAGTACATGAAAAACATTAGCTAAGGCTAACTAACAACAGCTTTTTTGCTAACTTCTCAAATGTTAACTAGCATGATAATATTTCTGACCATACAAAAATAGCCAAATGTTAATAGATAGCTAGTCACAATACAAACAGCCTTGATAAAAACTAGATATTAGGTGTCATACTTGCTGTCACATTTGTTTAGATTTATGAATTTAGATGAACTCCTTGAAGCTATCTAAAACTAAAAGTCACCTCATGAGATTACAAGTATATCTAGCCATAAACTAGCACTAACTAGTTACATGTAATGCCTGACAGGTTGGGGTAAGTTAGCGAGCTAAATTTCTACATTTAGAAGCTAAACGTCAAGACAGACAATTAACTTACATTTGTATTGTACATTTGTATGTAATATATTCCTAAGCATACTCTTTTTCAGCCTTTTACAGGAAAAAAATAATCAGAATCACAAACTTGTAGATATAAAGTTTACAAGCTCAGTTTTAGGAAAGCAGGTTACACATTTTAGGGTCAGCATTTTGTCAATAACCTACTTTATATCATGGTAAAACCATAATAATGATAAAATTATCTGTAACCTTTTAGCTTATAGTAACCACTATTTCTTGTTAATATTGATATTTTTTGTGAGGTGATATTTACATACATAGGACTGTACTCAGAGTGGGCGACTTGAGTCCAAAAGTTATGTCAATATTTATCTGGGGAAAGTTATGTATATTCAGAGATGGGTTCAGCACCTGCATAAATTGATTTCTGTGGGCTCATCAATCCAATTATTTAAATTAGCTGCATGTAGTTCACACCTCCGAGGTTGCGAGATTTTTCTTGAGTAGGAGCATCCGAGATTTCAATAGTGTCTAAACCACTGCCTTCAAAACACAAGCAACTGCCTTTAAGCCCCAAAAACATTTGCTGTCAAATGCAATGAAGTCTAACATTATACTGTTCATGTTTTATACATAAACGAGAACATGACAAGCTTTGAAATAAACATTTAATAATCGTCTAAATATATATTGCCAGTATATTGCTGCATGAATAGTCCTGGTTGTAGTTATCACAATAATCACTGAAAAATTTCAAAATGGCTTCCATCCTCAATACTCAGCAGCTTATAAAATAGCACTTGATCCAGCACATCCTATTATCTATCTTTACATGCTGACAGTTGCACCAAAACACATTCACCAAAATCTCAGAGTGAAACTACAGACTGCGTATCACTGGTGCAGAAAAGTACCGTAACAAAAGAGTCACACAAGAGTCAACAGGTAAGACTGACTAACAAGGCCCAGGTGATGAAGTCTGTCACATATAAACACACACGTCCAGTAATGAGTGACAGACTCAGGAGGTTAGAAATACATACATGAATGCAAATGCAGTGATTTGCAAACTCTCCAAAGCTGCTCCTCATTGTGGGGAGGCCGGACATATGCAAAACTGTGCTGTGCACACACACACCCGTGTAGTCAAACCATCAACGGCCAAATTCATCACACAGCCTCGTGGCACTCAGTACAACAAATTATGACCTAAGATCATTCTCATTTCCAAACCTCTATACACCTGCTGATGAGTTCATCTTTATAATGAAGTAAAAGGAATGCTTCAGTGGAAAAATTCCTTTTACAAAATCATGTAGTCCCTCAGCTGAGACATGTGGTGTTGGACGTGTTTCGGAGCACACCCTGTATTGTTTTATTCCTTACACATGTGCTGATATTAAGATGCGATGCCTTTCAAACATAAAAAGCATCATGTCATTCATTAATAAATAGAAAAATGAAATCGTTTGCAAATTGCTGTGTTATAAGGAGCACTACAAAATAATGTGATGCAGCCAGACATGAAGTCGAGTTGATTATTTTCCAATAATCGCACATCCTGAAGTGTTTTATTCCATACATACTGTATATTATAGAATAAGGAGTACTTTATGGGAAAGTTCTTTCACTGAACACTCTGAAATAAATCTCATGTTCACACGTGTGTGTGTGTTTTGTGTATACGGTATAAATACAGTATTTAAGCACAACACAGCTGAGATAATATAAACCCCAAGATATCCCTTTAGCTGATTATATTACTAATCTTCTCATCAGTAGACCAGACACCACTACACGTTTTTAATCAGATGATTTGGTTACCAAGGTTTTTGTTTCCATGGCCACAGTCTCTTCTCAAGCACCACTCTAGACCACTAAAGACAGAAGTTTTGAGAAGTTTTTTTTTTTTTTTAACAATTTGGTCTGGTTACAACTATTCTATTTACCATATTTGGTATTTGGAGGAAATACAGTATGAAGCCAGTGAGACATTACAAACTTAAACATTTAGAAACCTTGAATGCATCTGCCTATCTGTCTTTAAGTGTGTGTAACAGTTTGCCCCATGCCATTATTATTATTATGCCATTGATGAGACCATGTGACTGTGCATAGCACAGCCCTAATATCTTAATTATCGAGCTATTAATAGTTGACCAGCCATCACTGAGAATCTGACGATTGTTAGATAATTTCATACTAATATCAATACAGCTGCTTTTCATAGTAAGAGTAGCAATATGAAGATTCTGAGAAGATTCGACTGACCTGGGTTGTTGGCCTCCACTTCAAGAACGTGCAGCTCCGTGCACTCAGCTAACGAATGCTCCAGACAGAGCTGCAGGAACCGAGCCTGGGTCCGACTCACCCGCTTCAACAGTGACAGCAGAGCCACGGTCTGCTCGCACTCGTTCCAGCCCTTAAACCAGCTGGCCAAGACACCCACCTGGTCACGAAACATCATGGTCTGGTGGGCCGCACTTGAAGCCTGCGACGTGGGTTTAACGAGAGAGATGGATGTATTCAATGTGGTGGGAATTGCTTCACAGACGAATCCTGGAAAAGCTCTTTAAAAATTTATCTGCTCTGAAGTCTTGGGGTCAAGCGTGGTTAATGAGGACTCAAGTGTTGTCTCGTCATTCTTTGTTATGTTATGATATGATATGAGATGGTGTTCTCCTCCAAGATTTTGGCAATGAGTGATAAACCAACAAAGACACTCCGTGATGGCTGTCCTGCGTTAATGTAGATTTACTGCTGCTGGCATTTTTCACCAGGAACACCTTCGATCTGCAAAGAGGAAGTGACAAATGGTTAGAGCTCATGAATGGATAGACGGATGGATAGATGGATGGACACTTTGTGATTGACTTATTACAGATGTCTTTTTTCCTCAAATGACATTCCAATTCTTTAACTTTAATTCACGGCACGTGTATTAACACTATTTATACCACAGCGCTACTGAATTCTCAAATCTGATTACTCAAAATGTGTTGATTAATTTTCTATAACAGCAGCACTTACAGTAGGTCTGGCTGCAAGGCAGAATTGTATTGTGGGCATTCCAAAGTAAACAGATAAAAAAAAAGTATGCGTTGTTATTTTAATAAAAAATGTTATAAAAGTAATGTTAAAAGTAATAAAACACTTTGGGATGTTAATGGCCTGACACGAAGCTTCACTCCACTTCACTGTTGATTATTTTCCTATAATTACACACCCCCTCACTGATACTACTCCTACTGATATTATGCTGTAATGTCTTTTCAATATTGTCCAATACAGTGAACTTTAGAAGACAGTTAAGACTTTATCATCTGAGGCAGCCACGTCTCACACAAGATATTTCAAAGCATCCAAGATTGTGATTTATGATTGTCAGTACAACGGATAATCGTGCTATCCCTATTTAACACACACTACACATTAGGGCTGGGCGAAATGACAAAAATATCATATCATGACACTTGAGGACATTTCTACGATACACGATCTGTATCACTAAATATAATTTAGCCAACAAACTGTCCGCAAAACAGTAGTAATATAAACAAAAAAGTTTGTTTGATGAAAACTGAGTTTGATGATATTTTTCTTTAATGCCTACAAAGACAAAGAAGATTATGTATTAAAAAAAAAAAAGTCTAATCTATGGCATCCATTCATTCTCTGTACCGCTTATCCTACACACGGTGTTGCACGGTGCCTGGAGCCTGTCCCAGGGGACTCGGGGCACAGCGTGGGGGACACACTGGATGGGGTGCCAACCCATTGCAGGGCACAATCGTGCACACACAATATGGACAATTTAGAGATGCCGGTCAGTCTAGAATGCATGTCTTTGGACAGGGATAGGAAACTGGAGTAAAAGTACAGAGAAAATATACAAACACTACACACACAGAGCAGACGCAGGGAGCGAACCCCGACCCCCATGTGTGCGGGGTGAGTGTGCTAACCACTATGCCATTGTGTCCTACGCGAGTCAATAGCATTTATATGCTGTATACGATCTCTCAGAAAAGTGTATCGCGTAATTATTTATCGCGATATTGATATTCTATCCAGCCCTACTACACATCCACACACACACACACACACACACACACACACACAGGGACAGATAACTCGGCGTGTCAGGCAGGGGCTGTCATTGTGTTTAACCCAGCCATGAAAGCGGACCAGGTTCAACATTTCCAGGCAGATATCCACATCTAATCCTATCATAACAGAGCCATTTATCGTGTCCTCTCTTTCCAAGCTAACATTATTAGCACCGATAAAAATAGCAAATAGCCAAGGCTTCAGTCAGGCGTTGGGGAGCAGCTCGAGACATTACAGCAGGCAAAAAAACACCCAAACAAGTCCAAAATTCGAGATTTAAAACATAACACGTTAAATAAATTGATATGGAAACTTCTTTCGCTTTGGCTTTTTTTTTTCCTTTCTAAAATATCATTTTTTCGAGCAAATTCGTCGTGTGTGCGTTTTAATCTTAACAGCCGACATGGAAAGCTCCTGCACTGGGTTATGTTAGGTTAGTACACACACACACACACACACACACACACAAGTCCAGATCCTTCTTCAACGCTTTCAGAAAATAAAACTGCGCCCCAAACCCCAGGCGACTGTTGCATTTTTCAATCCTTCTGCATTTCCATCTCCTCTAATACTACATGTCTGCTGCAGAAAAAGAAAAAGAAAAGAAAAAAAAAAAGCTCTTACCCGTTTATTTCCTGTACAGAAGGCGTCCAGGACTCAGTAAAGCTGCTGACTCTTCTGACTCTCAGGACAAATATGTCTATAATTTCCCATATACAGGCTATTTTCACTCAGCCTTAAAATAGACTGCCTATGGACGCCAGACAGACACACACACACACACACACAGAGACAGACATTTGGATAATATGTTGTTTTAGAAAAGAGTGAAAGAGAGAGAGAGAGAGAGAGAGGACTGGAGGTAGGAGGTAAGAGGTAGGGGAAGTAGAGATAGTCTATAATAGAGTCTATAATAAATATAAGAGAGTCTATAATAAATCAAATCCAGTATATAGCTATAATAATAATAATAATAATAATAATAATAATAATAATAATAATAATTAAGAAAAAGGAAAAGAAGAGTTACCCACATTGAGGTCCAGTATGCATGTGTTGCATCCAAAGTGCTGTGTTCAAAGTTGGAGTGGAGCAAAAGCCCCAGCTCACTCAGGCTCACTCCAGGGTTTGGCCATGTTGACCAAGTTTTCTCAGTCCAGACAACAGACTCAGCATTGCTACAGTATATCTTCTCCTTACACTCCTGACCAGAAGACCAGCATTGCTTTTGCTTTCCCTTCCCTGCTTTTCCTCCCTAAAGTCCAAAAAGGAGTCCTAACATTTCTTTCTTTCTTTTTTTTTTTTTTATCCCCCCTCCTTAACAGTCCCAGTGGAGAGGCTCAGGCTTGCTTTTGCTTTTCTGCTGCCCCCAGTCCAGAGCAAAGACTCAGCATTGCTTGGGCTTTTTTTTTTTTTCCTTCCTCCAGTCCAGAGGAGAGACTCAGCATTGCTTTTGCTTCCCACATGCGAATCATTAACAGGGAGCATTACGTCAGGGGCTTGGCAGCACACGCAAGCACAAAAATAGAGAATGGAGTTACAGGAACAGATCACACTGAGACCACTGACCTGGGATTAGTCCCTTTTTTTAAGCCATAGAAAGCCTTTGGATTATATCAGAATATAATAGTTGAAGTGTGTAAAATGAAAGAGAGCAGAGAGAGGAGGGGGAAGAAGTTTAGGAGTGAGAGCTACACCATATCCCTGTTTGCTTGTATGTAGATACAACACCATCCATAGTTTATATCTTCAACCCAAGAAATCTTTGACATCAGAAAGGCATATAGAAGGACAGCATTATATTTAGGATCCATTTGATACCCCCCTTGAGTTCTTCATTGTATAAGATATACTGCAGTGACAAATTCCTTCCAGTAGTAGGTATCCATGTCCACTAGGATTTGACCCCTGGATTTAATTTTAAGTTCATTACAGCACACTTTCTCTCCATTATGTAGTAAAGTCAAGGTATTATTGTCATCACATCCATATAAATATATAAGGGCTTACAAGTTCAGTACATATTCTGCCTTGACATGCTTCCAAGCTGCGAAGATGTAAGTGTGTCTATGATCTAGATTGGTGGAAAAAAAAATAAAAGTTGTATTGAAAATAAATAAAGAATGTATGATTTAGTGTTTTCCTGCTATAACACCTAATTCATCCCATTGACCAGTTATCAAGTACATCATGGGTTTAAATAGTAATGTTAATGTTAGAGCAGGATAAACACTAAAACGTAGAGATCATGAGGCACTAAGGAGATCACGAGAAGTTAAATACCGCTTTACTCACAAAAACAGGGCATATGACTTCTGTAAGTTGTTTATTAATAGATATTCAGTTATACTGCTCACCTGGAGTGTTCAGCCGCAGGATTGGATTTGGACTCTGTCTTCTTTGTAAGTCCCTTTGGAGTCTTTAAGATGCTCTTTTAAATAATGCAGAATCCTGTCCGGACAAAGAGATGATCAGTTGAAGGTTACTGGTGTTGCTCTAGATCCCAGCACTATGGCTCTATGGAAGTCTTGTTTTGTTTTTTATTTATTTTTTTTGGTAATTTTCCACTCACTAGCACAGGAACTTAGCTGCTGATATTCCACTGTCCCATTTTTATAAGACTGCAAGAAATTAGCCTAATTAAAAATTCATATTTGGCATAAGAATGAAATGTTGCTTTAAGTAAGACTGATTCTACACCGATTCCACTTTTTCTATTTTCGACGCAATGCTGATATGATAGCAGACCTCTGGGTTTTGATTGATACCTGATACCTGATCCGATACTAACATGCTCACAGTTATAGAGCCGACTCTCTGTATGCTTCTGTTCCTAAGTTATGCAGAAAATCAGAGGTGTTATGGGGGTGGATTTTAAAACAATTTCTGTTCATATGTTCTGTTTGTATATTCATATAACATCTGCCTCTTGCCAGTAAACATTACACATGTTCACTGAATAAAACCAGTGAACTGGACCAGAAAATGTGCCACATCCAATCGGATACTGACCCAGCCCCATTAAAATACTCAATATACTCAACTGGGTCAGACGAAAATCTCTAAATGCTATTTTCACAACTTGGCCTAGTAACCCACAAGATAAATGTCTGACATCATGGGTTTTAATCATAATTGGTGAAATAATTATGGAATAATGTATTAAAAAAAATAGACATTATATTTGCATGTCATAAAACAGGACTACCAATAAATATGTATGAGGCTCTAAATCCCTTGAACATCTGCATCTATGTACATAATTCGCATAACATACATAATTTTGATCCAAAGCTGATTCACCTTGAAAAAAAAAAGCTGATTGGTGACATTAGGAGATTTTGAACCTAAAGTCTAACCCAGAGTTTGAATCTAAGCTGTGTTAGAAATTAGCTTGGACTTGTGACATTGAGGATACACCTGGTAAAGCACTTCTTAGCAACACTTCTTAGCTTAAGTTTAGATTTGCTGTACAGCAAGGTCCATATTTTCTTTGTCACCAAAACACATAAGGCTACTGAGCAGTATAGGATGATCACTGATCATTGTGAGTCTCCAGTGCTGCTCACGTTCCACTTTCCTCTGCTCCATATGACCTCAGTATAGAAGTGAATATACAGTAGTTCAGCCAAAATCTAATTTCATTTTCAACTCTCAGATCCAATCACTTGTCAAATCCAGTTACTCACTTCTCTTTCAAGTGGGTATAGAACATATTTTGAAATATGCTCCATACACACTGGACTGCAGAGCAAGAAAAGAACTTAACATAACCTAACATAAGCTCAGTGGTGTAAAGTGGAACCACACTTCAGTTACATGGGCTTCATAACATACATTTTAGTCTTTGGCGCCATCTTGTGGCTAAATGAACACATTACAAAGATTAGCCAAGGTAGAGTTAATGTCACAAAATGCAAACTGCACTTACTACAATGACTAGAGGAAAGACACCCCAGGTAGAAACACTGATTTTGGATATGTCAGTCATTTTTAAGATTATTTATTTACTTATTTATTTATCTATTTTTGGAAAATTGCATGCATAACAGTGCATTTCTATTCTTAAATTGCACTAATAAAAATATCACCACCCAATTGTAATGTTTATTTTATTGGATTTTTTTTAATCTTAGCAATTTTTGATGATGAAAGCTGTAAGCAGTGTAAGCAGTGACACAATCATATCATGTCATATATCCCTAAAATATCCTGTTTCCTGATATACTGTATATACTATATGGCCAAAAGGATGTGGACACCTGACCATGACACCTATATGTGCTTGTTAAACGTTCTTTTTCAAAGCTGTGGCGTTAATATGGCTTTTAATATGATTTTTCTGTTATAATAACCTCCACTTCTCTGGGAAGGCTTTCCATTAGATTTTAAAGCGTGGCTGTGGGGATTTGCTCGTTCAACCACAAGGCCTGGGGTGCAGTCGGCGTTCCAGTTCATCCCAAAGTGGAGTTGAGGTCAGGGCTCTGCGCAGGACACTCGAGTTCTTCCACACCAACTTTGGCAAACCATGTCTTCATGGACCTTGCTT
This sequence comes from Pangasianodon hypophthalmus, assembly GCF_027358585.1. Lineage (NCBI taxonomy): Eukaryota > Metazoa > Chordata > Actinopteri > Siluriformes > Pangasiidae > Pangasianodon > Pangasianodon hypophthalmus. The sequence goes on along the minus strand of NC_069719.1, from coordinate 25,570,261 downwards.
TGAGCAAAGGATATTGTCATGCTGGGGTACGTTTGGGCCTCTTAGTTCCAGTGAAGGGAAATTGTAATGCTACAGCATACAAAATTAATCCTACACAGTTGTGTGCTTCCAATGTTGTGGTAACAGTTTGGGGAAAAACCACATACAGGTACGATGATCAGGTGTCCATAACCATTTGGCCATATAGTGTACATTTTAATTTCATTTATAAATCTTGTAAACTTTATAAACCAGAGTGGAAACATATTAATTAACAATGAATGTTAATATAAATGACTCAAAATCATTTTTTCTCTATTGTCATAACCAAAATTCTAGGTTTTTAAATGACCAGCATTCATTTCTATCCCTAATTTGAATCATATTACTGAAGAAATTCCCAAAAATGATGATTATTGTTGGATTTCTGATAGATTCTACCCTGAAAAATTGCATAAAATATTTTTTCTTGATTAAATAATAAAGAAATTATGTTCCAACAAAATTCTGTCTTCAATCAGTGAAATAAATATTTTAATTACAACATTAAAAGACTAGATTTTTTTAAAATTAAATGTGTCAGTCTATATTCATTTTACATCATAAGAAGCCTCAACTGCATTAAGAAAATATCAATATATGTAAATAAATGAAAAAGTTCCAATACTAGGAATACAAATAAAATAAACTTTAGTCTTTGGCGCCATCTGGTGGCGAAATTAACGCATGACGCATTGAGTTAACGTCATAAACATGTAATCTGCACTTAACTAGGCACATTGTTGAGAAGAAGTAAATAATTAGAAATAAAATGATTTCTGGATGGATGTGTTCCTCTAAGCTTGCATCATTTGTGCATAGTCTAATTAAAATCATTCTTCTGTTGGAGTAAATAACTAAAAATGTTCTGCGCATGTGCAAAGAGGAATGTTTTGAGTCAAAGGTACTACAGCAAGTGTCATGCATTTCCATTTACAGTTTGTAAATGTATCTTTCACCCCGCTCACATATCTGTAAATCTCTGAAAGTTGTTTCTTAAGCACTCCAGGGTTTAGGGCCCATCTTGGGATTGTTGCTAGGCGTGACGCAATAATCATGCGCAGTATAGTTACACAATGTTTCCGGTTGTGATATGAGTATTAAGAGTCATATAATATAATATAATAGAATAGAATATAATATAAAAAAATAAACAGAGGAGAGTATCTCAAATAAAAAAAAAAACATATCACTAAAACCATCAATATATTCATCAAGAAATAAATCCATCAATATATCCATTAAAAAAATTAATTAATTTGTGCTTCCCATATATCTATACATTAATCCATGTATCCATCATAAATCTGGGAATTTTACTGACATATTGACAGTGTATGTATCCTTAGAAAAATCAATAAAATGATCAATAAACCCAAAATTAATTTGTTAATAGCCAAATCTGTTAGTAAATCTATCTATAAATTCTATCAGTAGCCTATATTTGTCAGTATATATTTTTAAATAAAAAAAATAAAAAAAAATATATATATATATTATATATATATATATATATATATATATATATATATATATATATATATATTCTGTAAATGTTTAAATAAATTCTGCAATACAGCAATAAAAAAATCATTTAAAATTTATTAATTCATAAAAAATTATGCTAATATAATAGGCATTATTTTATTTATTAGTTGAACTTGTTAAGGTATTTAAAGTATTTTTTTAAATATTATTTTTCAGTATATCCATAAACAAATCACTTGATAAATCAGTAATAAATCTAATAATAATCTTTCAGTGTATCCTTAAATAAATACATAAAGAAATCTAAAACACACACACACACACATATATATACACCGATCAGCCATAACATTATGATCACCTGCCTAATATTGTGTTGGTCCCCCTTTTGCTGCCAAAACAGCTCTGATCCATCGAGGCATGGACTCCACTAGATCCCTGAAGGTGTGCTGTGGTATCTGGCACAAAGACGTTAACAGCAGATCTTTAAGTCCTGTAAGTTGCGAGGTGGGGCCTCCATGGATCGGACTTGATGGCCAGCACACGCCCCCGAGGATGTTCGATCGGATTGAGATCTGGGGAATTTGGAGGCCAAGTCAACACCTTGAACTTTTTGTCATGTTCCTCAAACCATTACTGAACAATTTTTACAGTGTGACAGGACGCATTATCCTGCCTAAAGAGGTCACTTCCATTAGGGAATACCGTTGCCATGAAGGGGTGTACCTGGTCTGCAACAATGTTCAGGTAGGAGGTATGTGTCAAAATAGCATCCATATGAATGCCAGGACCCAAAGTTTCCCAGCAGAACATTGCCCAGAGCATCACACTGCCTCCGCCGGCTTATGTTCTTCCCATAGTGCATGCTGGTGCCATCTCTTCCCCAGGTAAACGATGCACACACACCCGCCATTCCACATGATGTAAAAGAAAATGTGATTTATCGGACCAGGCCACCTTCTTCCATTGCGCCGTGGTCCAGTTCTGATGCTCACCTGTCCATTGTAGACACTTTTGGCAGTGGACAGAGGTCAGCATGGGCCCTCTGACAGGTCTGTGGCTACGCAGCCCCATACACAGCAAGCTGCGATGCACTGTGTGTTCCGATACCTTTCTATCATAGCCAGCTTTAACTTTTCAGCAATTTGTGCTACAGTAGCTCTTCTGTGGGATCAGACCAGACGGACTAGCCTTCACTCCCCACACACATCAGTGATCCTTGGGCGCCCATGACCCTGTCGCTAGTTCACTGGTTGTCCTTCCTTGGACCACTTTTGGTAGGTACTAACCACTGCATACCGGGAACACCCCACAAGACCTGCTGTTTTAAAGATGCTCTGACCCAGTCATCTAGCCATCACAATTTGGCCGTTGTCAAAGTCTCTCTAATCCTTACGCTTGCCCATTTTTCCTGTTTGCAACACATCAACTTCGAGAACCGACTGGTCACTTGCTTTCTAATACAGTATATCCCAACCCTTGACAGGTGCTACTGTACTGTAACGAGATAATCAATATTATTCACTTCACCTGTCAGTGATCATATGGCTGATCAGGGTGTGTGTGTGTGTGTGTGTGTGTGTAATACATCTGAAAATTAATCCATAAAAATTATGATAATATAATATGCATTATTTTATTTATTAGTTGAACTTGTTAAAGTAATGTTTACTCGTCAGTGAGCAGATTATTAGTGGATTATCAGGAATTTTATTTGAGTTCATCCGTTATCTAGGGCGAGATCCTAAAACCCTGCTTACTCCCTACATGAGTGCACTACGTAGGGTGCGACAGCGGCTTCTCAACACACAGCGTCGTTCACTTAATATCCGATAGGCAGCAGTTTCGATTTAGGATCACACGTCACGTCTTTCACGTCTTTCACGTAGGAAACAGGAAGTTAATGACACAACCCACTTTCACACGCACTCTTACACGCTCTCTTTCACACCTACACACACTCTATCTCTCTCTAACACACAGAACACATCCTAAACTCCAGCTTACAAGCGAGAGCTTGAATTCAGACTTGTGTATTGAAGTGTGTAGCTCAGGGCAGCACAATGAGATTATTATTATTGTGTATAAACTTGAGTGTGCTTGTGTTTCCTGTTTCAGGCAGTATGGCGAACTCTGCTGCACACAGGTGTTTCTGCAAAGTAAGTTGCTTTCTCCAGCTACATGCACAACATTCAATTAGATGTAATATATCTGTGTCTTAATTTCTGTTTTCTGTTTATTTTAGCTGAAGGATTAGTGAGATTGTGTAGTAGTAGTAGTAGTAGTAGTAGTAGTAGTTGTATATTTGTAGTGAACAACTTGACAATTTCCTTCATACACAATTCCTCAAACCTCATCTCAACTTTGAGATACTATCTCAGGTTGCACTACTGGGTGGTGTTTGTTTTTAACTTCAAAACTATATCTAATGCAATATGTATTAATGTACACATGCACACATCATTGTCTACATACACAATATTCAGCTTAAAGGAAATCTCTACAAAGTCTTTTAAGGCTGAAGGATGATTTTATACTTCTGTTTCGAAGCATGTTTGTGTGTCTGTGTCATGACCAATGGCTGTAAACTGTGTATGAGTGGACAACATGGCACCATTTACTCCTAATACACCTTATTTATCAAGCTGGATCGTTCGTATGAGTGCTTACACAAGAAGCAGGAAAAAAAAAAACGTTTGTAGCCTGCTTGTGCTTGTGTAAATCTACACATAAAGAAGACTAATTAATGTAACTCGATTTGATCGACTTCAAATCATATAATTTGCATGGATTACTGCACTTTTATATCTGGAATGTACTGTCGAGTTTAAATTTCTTACTTTTTTTATTACATTTACAGCATTTAGCAGACAAAAACACATCCTCATGCTAGTTCATTAAATCCGAGACTAAGAGTACCATGAAAATTTTAGGTAAACCAGTTGTTTTATATGATTGGCATTGATTAAAGAATATAAAAAATAAAGCAAGCAAGTCAACACAAACGTATTAATTAAGACAATTTAATGATTAGTTGTATTTATGACAAAACAAACACCTCAGCTGATGGAAGAATTAGTGCTCGCTTATTTTTTGGCATAGTAGTGAGTCAAAGAAACTTCCACTTCTGCACTTGAACTTCATGAAGTTTTGTGGGTGTCACTGCGTGCAAATTTGCTGTGTCAGGAACACAGTTTGCACGTTACTGGGTGATCAATGTAAGCACGCTAATATGAAGAAAATCAGCATTTCGTAACAGCACATTTTAGTTCGGTTTGGCTTACGCAACCATTTACACACAACTTTATTAAAAGATTGATAAATGAGGCCCATTTTTGAGGCCTCCTTTTTTTGGTCAAAATGGGAATCGCAGTGAATCCTGCAAAAAATTGGAACCAGAGTCTGCGCAGTAGAGACCTTGGAGACTTTCGCCCAATCGTACTGGTGACTTGCTCCTGTCGGTGGTGCGCACACAAGATGGTGCATTGTCTAACTCCAAGTGGCAAGAAGAGTATTATTAATTAATATGTAAATTGTAAATTGTTGTCACATCATTTTTGCAGGCATATTGATTTTACTGTTGTCTGGAAAAGAGTTTAGAGCTTTGAGTCATGACCGACTTAGCTATCATTTGCTAGCTAGCTGATATTATTGCATTTTAATGTTGGTATAAGTAGCTAATGAAGAAATGAATGAAGTTTGCTGGGCTGTAATCGCAGTAAGAGATTCAGGGGAGGTGTTGGAAATTGTGTGCACATTTAGCCAACCCAAAATTGTCAATCATCTCATCAACCATACTCTTATTTACATTTATCATCATATAACTCCTATAAAATGCATTTATTATAAGAAAAAATATTGGGGCAGATATCAGGGTCAACTGAACTTGCGAAAAATTGAGTTTCCCAATTTGTGGGCATATAACTTAAAGTGTAAGTATGGGTCTTTGCGCAATGATTAACATGGGAGTGGGCGGGGTTAAATATTGTACTGTAGCCAGCCACTAGAGGGCCTCAGAGACATTTCGGCTTCCTTTTTGACTCCCTGTTTCTACGTCCACCCGTATGTACAATCATTGTGACATGGAGAGGGGGTTTATGGGTAAGCATAGGATGCAGAGACAGACTGATGGACTCATGTGAGTTCGGTTGTGTGTTGTGGCAAGATGTTGTGACTCTTCTTCCACAGGTTTTATCCAGGGTTGCAGAGCGGCGGTGTTCCACATACATCTCAAGTGTAATCAGTAAAATTTTAGTCAGCGAAGTGTAAACTATAACATTTTAGTAACGCTTGGTACTGCTTGCCTGTGTAGTGGAATCGGTTTGGAACTAAATCAGATGTAATCGTTTAATTGAATGCCTGCTTATTTTCCATCTTAGGTCACCGGTAGTCTGGACGACTGCGCCTGCGATGTGGAAACAATCGATGGCTTCAACAACAAGAAGCTCTTCCCCCAACTTCAGAAACTCCTTTCGTCTGATTATTTCAGGTTCTATAAGGTGGGATGCCTTTCTGGACATTGTGAAGCTTAATCTTCAGCAGTAATTTTGTTTAAATCGATTATCTGATGTAGCGTTTATTCCTGTACAACTAACTTTCTACTATTCAGGTGAATCTGAATAACCCATGTCCGTTCTGGAGGGACAGCGGCAACTGTGGTCTCAGAGACTGTGCCGTTAAACCCTGCAAACCTGTGAGTATTTTCACTCTTCCTTTTTCATAAGTATACACTAGTGATGTGAAGTTCTGTTAGTCCTAGACAAGGAGGCGTGGCCTCTGTTCCTGTCAGATCTAGTGAAAGAGGCATGGCCTCTGTTCTCGTCTGTTCTAGTGAGGTAGGCGTGGCCTCTGTTCCTGTCAGTTCTAGTGAAGGAGGCGTGGCCTCTGTTCCTGTCGGTTCTAGTGAAGGAGGTGTGGCCTCTGTTCCTGTCAGTTCTAATATAGGAGAGGTGGCCTCTATTCCCTTCAGTTCTAGTGAAAGAGGTGTGGCCTCTGTTCCTGTCAGTTCTAGTGAAGGAAGTGTGGCCTCTGTTCCTGTCAGTTCTAATACAGGAGGCATGGCCTCTGTACCTGTCAGTTCTAGTGAAGGAAGTGTGGCCTCTGTTTCTGAAAGTTTTAGTGTAGAAGGTGCAGCTTCTATGCCTGTCAGTTCTAGTGAAGGAGGTGTGGCCTTCCTCGCTAAAATTTTATTGTGATTAAAATTAAACTGATGATACAGTACTGAATTGTGTCTCATAAGCTTTAAATCATATCACACTGGATTATTGGCTACTTTAATGCCTCACTAATGTATAATGTCTTGGAGCAACATAATCACACTATAATATTTAGAATATAATATAAATGTTTATATTGTTTAGCCCTAGTGTAGATAAAAATAATTGTACTTGTGCTTCTTTGTTGATATAACGTATTGTTTTCATTATGCTGTACAGAATGAAGTACCCGAGGGGCTGAAAACCAGCAGCTACAAGGTATGAGCCATGCTAGTTAATGAACCACATCGCTTTTATAATCAGTACAGTGGAGACTGTATTTAATGGTTGGATATGTGTGTGTGCGTGTGTATCTGTGTGTGAACAGTACTCATTAGAGGCCAGCCAGCACACAAAGGAGTGTGAAATGGCAGAGAAGCTGGGCGCTGTCAATATCTCTCTAAGGTAAACAATGGAGAGTTATACTTAACACCTAACCTGAAGTGTACACATGGGCTGCTTATCTCTACAGATAATGTGTGTGATGAAGTAGTGCAAGTGTATCCATCACGCTTGGAATAACCTACGGATCAAAATCTATTTATCGTCATTCATTTCCTTAGTGTACATACTGAGTATTAAAGGTGGTGATTAAATTTTAAGTCATAGCACTGTATATTATTGCAAAGCTTCAGTAAAATGGCTGGTGTGGTAACTAAGTTGCTAATTAGCTTGCAGAACAAAGTTATGAAGTAAGCTTAGCTACATAAAATCCCAACAATTGCAAATACAGTGAAAAATACATAGTACAAAACACAAAAGCAAATAAAATGAAATATTTTTAAATATTTGGTATTGTATGCCTATAAACAGCTTTGTCACCCTTGACCCCTGATCTCAGTCCCATCTGCAGAGGTGCCAATATTTACGGTTTAGTTGTAGTAATTATGATTTTTAACCCCTTACTATGGCACTACTACTTCAGACTACACCTGAAAACTACACTTTCTGGTCTTTTCTGTCAAAGAAGCTGACCAGTAAAACCGATTCACTGAAGGGGAAAGGACGCCGGACTTGAAAAAATGCACTTTTGTTTTTAGTCATGGTTACTTTCACGTCACTTCAGCGTTATCCGTGTTACTTTCACGTCACTTCAGCGTTATCCGTGTTACTTTCGCGTCACTTCAGCGTTATCCGTGTTACTTTCACGTCACTTCAGCGTTATCCGTGTTACTTTCACATCACTTCAGCGTTATCCGTGTTACTTTCACATCACTTCCGCGTTATCCGGGTGAACTTTGACCTGTGAATTCACAAGTCTCAGTCGTGCCCCTGAAATCTACAATTATGTGAATTCATCCTTCATTAACGGTCATCTAACAAACTAAATCATTAAAATAACGCAACAGCCCAGCTACTGTCATGTTTCTCATGGAGACTAGGCTTTTTTTGTGTTGTAAGCTGTGTGTTGTGTAAGTTCTGACTCACAGTTTGTGTGGTACAGTGATGAAACCCGGCAGGCTCTGCTCGACTGGAACCGGCACGATGACGAGGCCGACCGTTTCTGCATGCATGATGGTAATTTACCAGAACAAAGATATTTTGCATAGAAATATGTACAGAGTGTCCCAAAAGTCTCCATGTATAGGGGACTATGTATGTGTGCCAGCACCAGGTCACTTGTGCCTTCGTTAGTGGATGTTCGTGGACGTCCACATCTCGGTTGGTCCGTGACACTTCCAGTCTTTTTGAATTTGTTAATAAGTTTGGCAACAGTGTCGTGTGTGATGCGCTTGCCAGGTTTCCTGTTAAAGTCCATGGCAACCTTGCGACAGCTTCCTGATCCAGCCATGAGAACAATTTCAATACATTCTTCTTTTGTCAAAGGCATTCTTAAAGGCTATCTGAAAAAAAAAATATGATTTTTATAATAATAATAAATTTTGGGACACTCTGTATTACTTAAAACATAAATTTTGAAACTCTTGAGCCAACTGCCAAGATCTGTTTATATTTTATGATTTACCAAAAAAAAAAAAAAACTTTACTTTTTAATCCATTTGTAGCAGTGTTAGAATTCCTGTTATGAAATTACCATTTATCCAAAAATCCTGGTGTGTTTCTGGATATATTATTTGTCCGATAACTGCCTTACCTTTTATCACTGTTTACGAGATTATTGTGACATTGTATAGGAATTCAGATCCAATCATTCAGTTTTCATATTAAAGAGAAAAAAAAATTCAGCTAGTCAAATGTAGTTTGCAAAACTCTCTGTTTAAAAGTTAAAAAAAAAAAAAAAAAAAAAAAAACACAGGCAGTTGAGCCCAATCAAAACACAGTGATAAAACATATTGAAACATAATTTGAAAATGTGTTTTTGATAACTGAAATAAACCACTTCAATTTCAAGGAATTTAACGCAAAACAAATGAATATAGTATTACAAGTATTAATGATGCAAATGATATTAATTCAGTGTTGTTCACTTTTCATTATCAGGAATTTAATGGCTTTAACTCGTACGCCTTGTTTTATCTGTTCTCCAAGAGCGTCTTTATTAACTGGGTTATTTCTTTCAGATGAAGACTCTCCGGATTCGCAGTATGTCGATCTCCTCCTCAACCCTGAGCGATACACTGGATATAAGGGTCCTGAGGCCTGGCAGATATGGAACAGTATATATGAAGAAAACTGTTTCAAGTAAGGTCACAGTAAATGATGTAAAGATGAGATAACAGGTTGTTCATCTCTCACAGGAAATCGGTTCGTTTCAGCAGTTTAGATTAGAATCAAGATCAGGGCAAGTTAGTGCAAAGCACAGGAAAATATATTCTTTGAACTGCTCAGGGCCGAGTTTCCCAAGAGCACTGCAAGTCGTGAGTGTATCAGTGAATACAGTTCATCTTTTTCCATTCACAGTGTATGATAATTGTCCTCTAGCCTGAATTAGTGTCAGCGTCTGACCATGGACTGTTCACTGTTGGCTGGAGCTTTTTATTTGATGGACTGTTTTTGACACTTATGTTATTAAAATCCCAGCACCCACCATTACTGCATGTGATACACTCATAGCAGCACTACACACCACCATGTCAGTATCACGTCTGTGCTGAGAGTAATTCAACACACTAATGCCTACTCAGCAGTGGTCCTGTGGTTTGCTTTGCATATCTTCCCTTCGCAATAATGCATGAAAGCAAAGATTTTTGCGCACTTACAATATGACCTATGTTGTAGGTTTACCTGATAAATCAGCATGTTAGTGTATTTCCTAAATGCCTACCTTTGCTTTTTTAGTTGTTAATCAGATAATGAGTCAGATCAGATAATACTTTTTGTACTATACTTTCAGACCGTATACAGTTAAACGACCACTGAACCCTCTGGTGTCGAGCAGTGGTAAGAATTTGGGTTTCTATGTATGTTGTGTGGTTTTATCTTATAAAATAAATACACAAAAAAAATATATAAAAACTCTTTTAAATATTAAAATATGTGTGTGGTGATTTTGGAGGGGCATGAATGTGAATCTTTTATTAATTCAGCTTTCTTGTTTGTGTTGCAGGAGACAGTGAAGGTAAGGAAGACTTTTCTTTTGAAATTGCATTAATTTGAATGTCGAATTAATTGTTTTAAAAGTTCTGATGATTGGCATAGTGTTTGCAAAGTTCAAGCTTGACATAATGGCTTTACAGTTCTAAAAGTTGACTTGTCATACACCTCCAGAGGTTTACTTAAAATTTTACATAAATAATTTTACAGAAATTTCTATAGGTTGGGTTTTGTTCTAAAATTTTAACAAAGTTCTAAAGCTTGTATTAATTTTTGTCAGGTTCTAAAGTCTAACTGTCCTAATATTCCAAAGGCTGATGCAGTTTTTTTTTTTTTAATGTAAAGTTCTAAAGCTTGTCTTAATTGTTGGAAATTTTAACTGTAAATTTTAAAGGCTGCAGTATTTTTTAACATAATTTTCTAAAGATTATCTTAATTTTTGTAAGGTTCTAAATCTTGTCTTAATTATCCTAATATTCTAAAGCCTGACTCAATTTTTTATGTAAAGTTATAAAGCTTGTCTTAATTGTTGGAAAGTTTAACTGTAAAGTTCTAAAAGCTGACTTACTTGTTAAAAATCACTAGAGAATTATAGTAAAGTTTCATTAAAAATAAAGGTTGGTATAATTTGGTGTTTTTATTTGATATAAAGTACTGAGCAAAAGTCTTACAAACATTTTTCTGTAAGATTTAATTTTGTGCTGGAAAACTAATGTTTGGAAGTCTAAAATGTTTTTGTACTGATTCGATAATGTAGAAGTCATAAAATATAAATCTATAAGAAGTACTAAAAAAATAGGATGCTTAAGACTTTTGCACAGTACTGTACATTTCTTTAGGTTGACATACTTGTTCTAAAGGCTGACTTAATTTTTTTTTAACATAAACGTCTAAAGCTTGTCTCAACTGTTGTAAAATTTAAAAGTAATCTTATATAGTCTAAAGGCTGACTTATTTTAACATAAAGTTCTAAATCTTGTCTTAATTGTTGTAAAGTTTTAACTGTAAAGTTCTAAGGGCTGACTGAATAATTTTAACATCAATTTGTAGTGATTGTTTTAGGTTTGTAAAGTTTGTAAAGTTGACAGAAAGTTCTAAAAAAAAAAATGCACTTTTTATAAATCTCTAGAGGATCCTTAATTTAAAGTAATTATAGTCCTAAAAGTTAACATAATTTACATAAAGTTCTTTAGAGTGTCTTAACTGTTCCAAAGTTCTAAAGACTGAAATTTTGTAACGTAAAGTTCTAAAGCTTAATAGTTGTAAACTGCTACATATTGTCTTAACTGTACTAATGTTCTAAATGCTGCAGTAATGTTTTTTAATGTAAATTTATAAAGCTTGTCTTAAATCTGGTAAAGTTGTAAAGGTTGTCTTAACTGTCCAAATGTTTTAAAAGTTACCTTAATAGTTGAAATTAAAGGTTGTCTTAATTAATTTAACATAGTAAATGTTGGTGTAATTGAGCATCCAGTTGTAAAGCTCTTTTTGTGTTTCAGGAAGGGGATTCTACAAGTGGCTGGAAGGTAAGCAGCACTTGCCACTTGTGTGTGTGCGCGTGCGCGCGCGTGTGTGTGCGTGCAAGTGCACGTATCTTGTTCTTTAACATGCTTTCCCTCTGTATGTAGGTCTGTGTGTGGAGAAAAGAGCGTTCTTCAGGCTCGTCTCAGGACTGCATGCGAGCATAAATGTGCACTTGAGTGCCAGGTACCTGTTGGATGGTGAGTCACGTTAAAGTTCTGTTCAAATGTTTACATTTTCATATAATTTACATATAGTGTCAAGCTGAGAAATTTTCCTGAAAGTGGAAATTAAGCAACAGTTTGCTGATGTCGATGTCTGTCTCTTACCCAGTAGCGTTAAACATTGCTTCCTGTCTGTTACTGATCAGATAACTGGTTTGAGAGGAAGTGGGGTCCCAACGTCACTGAGTTCCAGCTGAGATTTGATGAAGAACTGACAAAAGGAGAAGGACCCAAACGTCTGAGGAATCTCTACTTCCTCTATCTGATCGAGCTCCGTGCCCTGGCTAAAGTCCTGCCTTTCTTTGAGCGTCCCTCCATCCATCTGTACACAGGAGAGGCAGAACAAGACAAGCAGACTAAAGAGCTGCTCTTAGAGCTCCTCCATATGGCCAAGTAAGAGAATGACAAACTGCCATTTACACAGTGGGTAGATTTTTCCAAAATGAATTTCATGGTAGGATAACCGTATAACCCAGTATCACAATTTTTAATATTCACATTTTCAAATAGGGTGACATTAAATACCATTTAATAGTAAATTATACAGTTATAATATTAAAGCAAACTTGTTAATGGGATCGTTTAATAAAACATTTGGGGTGATCTGTTAGGGAAATAATCAACATATATCAAAATAACAGATAAGAGACAGATTTATTTCAGCTTTTTTTAATTTATTTTTATTTATTTATTTATTTATTTTTATGAGGGCCATTTCATTTTCACTTTGTTGTCTTTTGTTACAAAAGGCATTTTGTTACAAACTTGGAGATATGTTTAGGATCACTGTCCTGCTAGAAGACCTAGTTGTGACCAAGTTTTAACTTTGTGGCTGATGTTTTGATGTTTTGCTTCAGTATTTCTAGATCTATTTTCTGATACCTTTTCCAGCAAAACAGCATGATGCTGCCACCACCATGCTTCATAGTTGGGATGGCGTTTTTTGGATTGAACACCTCATCCTTTTTCGCTGATTCATTTTTTGTTTCGTCTGACCAGAGAACACTCCTCCAAAAGGCTGGCGATCACATGAGAAATTCAGTCTAGCTTTTTTTCTTAGAGTAGCGTCGTCTTCCTTGCATGGCAGTCTTTCAGGCTACGGCGATGTAGGTCTCTCTTAACGGTGGATGTTGCCTCAAACTCCTTCAAAAGTTCCTTTGTTGCTAACCATTTAGGGAAAACGGAAGAAAGGTTGAAAGAGATAGCTATAGGAAGGACTCTGGTCGAGGTTAAAATGCATGGATAACCAATATAAGAGCAGTTGCAGATGTAATTTTAATATTATGGTGTAATGTTATCCATGTTTATTCATGCGATTATTTAACATGCATGTTTTAAAAGCAACAAAATTTGTCATTTCCAGGTCTTTCCCATTGCATTTTGATGAAACCACACTGTTTGCAGGCGATAAGACAGAAGCAGCAAAGCTAAAAGTCAGTATATGGCACCTGCAATTTATTTATGTACAAGAAAGCATTAATGTCTTGCACTGTGATCACCTGATTCGTTACTCATCTGTTCATCAGGAAGACCTCAGGCTGACTTTTAAGAACATCTCTAGGATCATGGACTGCGTAGGATGCTACAAGTGTAGACTGTGGGGCAAACTGCAGGTATGAGTACCAAAAATGTCCCTAATGTCCCACGTTGACTGATTTGAACGAGATATCTATGAACATCACGTGCTTGATGTTTGACGGTTAGTCGTGTATTTCTTGTTTAGACCCAGGGTTTAGGTACAGTTCTAAAGATCCTGTTCTCAGAGAAGCAAATTGAAACTCTTCCTCAGTCCAGCAACGCCAAACCGTCCTTCCAGCTGAGTCGGCAGGAGATCGTTTCCCTCTTCAACGCTTTCGGGAGGTACGGACAACATTATTTACTGCATTATTTAACATTAAGTAAGCAATAAAGCATAACAGAACATGCTGTTGTAGGAAAATAATCAGTGACACAAAGCGGAGTTACAGTTACCATTCTGAAGTTGATTATTTTCCTATAATAGCACATCACACAGCGTTTTATTCCTTTTATACCACAGCAGTTTATCAATGATTACAGATTTAAATTTATTAATGAGCAATACATCATACTTATAAGTACTTATAGTTACATTTATTGTTGTGTAACATCCAAAAAAAAACAAGGTAGTTGAATGTAAACAGTGACAACCATCACTTTAATGCTGGTCTTAATTATTCGGCTTAATTGGTTTATTATTATTATTATTATTATTATTATTATTATTTAAAAAATAATACAAGTGTTAGTTACTTAGTTAATGTTACTTACGGGTTGTTCATGTTAACTATTGTAATACACTCTTTTATATTTTGTATTTTTTTTTTTTTTTTTCCAGAATCTCAACAAGTATTCAAGAACTGGAAAACTTCCGGAAACTGTTATCAGAGCTCAAGCAATGAGGTGATCTCAGCCTGATGTTATTCCTTCGCGTGGATGAACAGCCTGCTATCTATCAACCAAGACATGTTTGACGTTCCAAGTTGGCTTCTTTAGTTTTCCACAGGAATTAGGAGGAGATTGTAGCTACCAGTTTAGCACATCAGGTATTTCAACCAGACTTGTTCACATGCTTTCCGACACTGTATCACATATTATTATCTATAAAAATGGACAAAAGGATACCACAGAACTAAAAACAATACTAACGGCCATTTTGTATCTGAATCATGTTCTTTCTCAGCACATAGTTTGGTGTCACTTGGTGTTATGTCATTATAGGTCATTATGTCGTTTTAGGCGTGCTTAGGTGTGATGCTTTAGGCAGGCAAATTGGTAGCTATAAGCTTTCTTGTTTAGCTATATTAGCTACAGAAGAAAACTTTCAACCACCAAACATGTCTTGGTTGATTATAATAGGAGTAACAAGAAATGAAAAAAAAAAAAATCATTTTTGCCCAAACTGTTCATTTAAGCTCGACTCAGGAAGTGTGGTTGAAGATCATGAGAAACTTTACAGCCCAAAGAGAAAGTCTCAATGCCAATGAGATGTCCTTGAGGTATGAGATTTGGCAATACAGATGCCCCTAAACAAACCGAGCACTTTAATGACTGAGGATTAAATTTAGCATTTAGCACAATTTGCACTATGGCATATCTGAGGAATGTATTTCACAAAGAAGTTTGGAGCGAAAATAAGAATTAGGACTACTCCCACATAGGATTGTTTTTTTTTCTCAGGGATTTAAGTCAAAATTTCAGAATCAATTAGACAATAATGTGGAAAATAGGCTTGTCGTTCTTGAGTCAGGTACTACTGATGAATAAGGATCATTTTTGGATGATTCTTCTATTGCATACAGTTGTTAAAACTATTGGTTTTTGCATTTCGTTTTGTATCTTGCATCACAATACTTGTCCATAGTTCACATTAGGTATCGTGATATTTAGTTGTATGTTAGAACAGATACGTCATCTTTAAAAAAAGTACGTAAAGCATTACAACATGAAACAGGAAAAAAAATAAATTAAATAGTAAATACATTTACATATACATGCATACAGATGATGTGAGAAAACTGTATTTTGACTTTTTTGTGATGGTAATATATTGTCTTATCACCTGTGGTTCAGTAGGTTTATGGATTTTTCTTTTTGTTCTACCATAATTTGACAACCGCCATGTAAATGTGTTCATTCCTTAATAAAAATTATTTACATGCATTCATTTGGCTGATGGTTTTAGTTAAAGTGACTTGCACATGTGGCAGAAAGCAATATAAGATTTGAGCACACAACCAACACTGCCACTTAAAATGAATAAAAACGGCCCTGTGTGTGTGTGTGTGTGTGTGTGTGTGTGTGTGTGTGTGTGTGTGTGTGTGTGTGTGTGTGTGTGTGTGTGTGTGTGTGCGCACACCGCGACTAGTGTTTGTAGAAGAGTTGGATGAAGTATAATGGCATCTCTGTTTGTCAGAACCTAACCTGAACACATTCATTAATCTACAAAGCAGAAGGTTGTTGTCTGGGAGGCAGGCATGTGACTCAGACAGTCCTGTCCTGATCTGCAGCCAATCGGATTTAAGCGAGTTCAACCAAGACACAAAAGCACAAATACTGGCAGCGAGGAAGCTTTTGGAATGGTAAGAATGGTGTTTTTGTGAGACGACATGTAAAGAATCAGGGCATAATAAAAACTGTAATGTCGTGTATAGCCCACAAGTAGGCATGCGGCAATATTATATATTTTAATATTGCACTTTTTGGCCAATATTTTATTGTGGTTTATTATATTATGACAAAAGTGCATTGCAAACTGCATCTAAAAAGAGTATTTTGCTAAAACATTCCTTATTAGCTAAATGCCATGGGACAGTGGCTATATTTTTTTATGCATAAATATATATATATAGTAAAAAACAATACATGTGCCCAAGAAGAGCCACATGACCAAGTGAAGTTTTTTTTTGTAGTGTGATGAGACCAAGATTGAGATACTGTATCTGACCAAGTTTCAAAGTGCTGTGGTGTAAACCTAATGCAGGCCATACACACCATAACATACTAACACAGTGAAATATGGTGGTGGTAGCATCATACTGTAGGGATGCTTTTTTATCCTCAAAACCTGCGCTTCTTGTCAAAAGTGAGTGGAGAATGGATGGAGCAAAATACAGGAGGTTTTTTTTGTGTATTTGTGTGATAATTTGTAGCAGCGTACTCTTGTGCAAAATGTTTTTCAGCGTTTTTCCAGTGAAAACAGACATTTTCAAAAACAGTGCATTAAGGTTTTATTTGATTTTTTTTTTTTCTTGGTAGTGCTCACATTTTAAACTATGAAAATGGATAAAGGTATTACATTCATCGAACATGAATAAAACATTTAAAAGAAATGATAAAGGCTTTCTTGGTATTTCTAACAGAAAAGAGCAGATATGGTCAGTATTACCGAGCCATAAATGGACCAGTTACGCAAACATGTAAACCATACAAAACAATAGCGTTCCTGTGCAACATCTCTAGATGATTGTAGCTGCATCCTTTACTTTTAATGTTTTAAAAAAAAAAAAAAAAAAGCTTTTCGCACAGATGCAACACAACTCTGAAGACTTACAGCCAAATCGAACACACAAACCCTGCAGAAGCCAATGTAAAAATTAAAAACATAAAACATCCGTAAAAGCCAAGACTGGGACCTCCATCATATGTGCAGTGCTGTGGAGGATAATAAAACAGAGGGGGAAAAAAAAGAGATGATTAATACAATCATGATTGCCCAAATACATAAAACAATTCAAGTCAAACAAAATATAAGGGATAGAAATTAATCGGTTTTATCAAACGTTCACTATTTTCCCATTATCTAAATTGCAATCAGTCATAAAAACATAGTGTGCAACATCTGCTTCTTTAGTTTTGCACTGATGCTATAAGGCTAATGGAGCTAACAAAGACGGGTCTAAAATACTAACTAAATTACTGTGTAGCTGAATGTTATAATGTTTTATACCACATTGTCGAATCCTCGAATTTGATTGGTTAGAAGGTGTTGATTAGTTTTCTATAATAGCAGCTCTGACAGTATTTACGGCTACAAGGCAAATCACATGTTAATATTAATGCGCTCATTGTAAATATATTACGGTTTCTATAGTAACAGCTAATTCACATGGACGTCTAAGCCAGACGTAATGTAAAACTAATAATAAAGATTAAAAACGTGTTGTTATTTAAGAAAGAAAAATATTCATTGAGGTGATTGATTAACATTTATGGAAGGAGTCTCCAGTGTCAGTGAATACGTTTTCCTCCACAGGAAAGTCTTCAAGACAGAGGACTTTGTGCTTTAACATTTTTGGGAATCTTAACATGCTACTTTTTTTCTTATTAACTTAGAGAAAACCATAAGAGACTGATGAGGTAATGACTGTTTATCGCTGTTATAAAGTAACCGATAACAGGAACTAACTTTTTTTGCGAACATTAAATGTACGTGTCATTATTTAATAAATAAAAAGTTATAATTGTTGGCAAATTTCTGTGATACAAGTGAGCACGCCTGATCTAGTAGTGTACTAACAAATTATGCTAATTATACTAATTACGCAAAAAAAAAAAAAAAATTAAACATCCCTAGGCCCCGCCTCCCAAAGCTGAATGGTGAAGCTATACCAGAAAGCTAGTAACATTTATTATAAAGATTTCATGTGAACCACTTCTCGTACTTGTTATCTACATTAGCTATGTAGCTCCACTGTAAAAATAAAGAAGCAAACTTTGGACACAAGCTGCGGCTGATAAAACACAGCCTTTCCTCATTACTGTGAGGCAAAAACTTTTGGGTCAATCACATTAACCGTCAGTGAAAGAATTCTGTCAGTCTCTACACATGTGTGTGCTAATAGCTTGGGCTCAGTTCGCTGGGAAGCCTGTGATCATGATTAAAAAAAAGAACGAGGAATTATGGCATGATGCCTGTGAAATCACTTATGTACACACTTACGCAACAAAAAAAATTTTAGGGATGCACCAATCCTTTTTTTTTAATACAACACTAATATCAGAACCCTGATTATCAGCTGACACCAAAGAGTGATCCATATAAGGACGTTTTTCATGTTAAAAAAGGAAAAAAGCTGTTGCTTTTGTGAGAACATTGTAACAGTGTTTCAGTTCATGATGTGCTTTAAGACAATTTGTGTCCTCTGTGTTGTTAATCAACGTTCACTTCACAGAACACGCTACATAACACATAAGCCTGTCATGCAAATTATCAGGCAATTATCAGCCAATCAAGCACCAGCAATGCAATGCAATGCATAAAATAATGCAGATACAGGTCAAGAGATTCCGTTAATGTTCACATCAAACATCAGAATGGAGAGAAAATGTGATCTTGGTGCCAGACTGCTTTGAGATACTTCAGATACCGCTGATTTCCTGAGATTCTCATAAACAGCTGTCTCTATATTTTATACAGAGGGTGTATGTACTATTAAAAAAAAACTTCCAGTGAGCGGCAGTTCTGAGGGCAGAAATGCCTTGTCAATGAAGGAGGTCAGAAGTGAATGGATAAACTGGTTCAAGCTGACAGCAAGGCTACTGTAACTCAAATAACCACTCTTTACAACCATGGTGAGCAGAAAAGCATCTCAGAATCACAACATGTTGAACCTTGAAGCAAACGGGCTACAACAGAAGAAGAACATACCGAGTTCCACTCCTGTCAGCCAAGAACAAGAAGCTATCGCTACAGTGGGTTCACCGAAACTGACAGTTGAGTTGCGTTGCTGCTACGTGATTGGATAACTGCATGAATGAGTAGGGGTACCTGAATGTGTTCCTATTAAAGTGGCCGGTAAGTGTAGCTTGTTGATCTAAGGTTGTATTATGATGTGTTCTGGCTGGCTTTGTTTTTCCCAATTAGCTTCACTTGCTATGGTAACATTATCACCATTATATAATGGAATTTGAGAAGATGTTACGTCAAACTGTCAAAAGCCGTCTTTAGGAGACCTGGCGTCTATCACGAAGGGCTTATGAAGGTCTTACGTAGCCCTACGCAAGATGATTCAGGAATGTTAAGTAAAATATTACCAAAAATGATCCAATACAAAGCCAGTGTTTCACACCAGCATCAGTCCATCAGTGATACTTGGTATCGGATTGGTGCGTCCCTAAAGAAAATATATAATGGCACCCATACGCTTGAATAATACGTTTAGTAGTGAGATGTTAGTACCATTAATTCTGCATCACATATACACTTATACACTCATTCACACTTCATAAAAATAGACCTTTCCAAGAACATTCAATCCATCTGAATCTTCATTTGGGGTTTTTCCTCATGTCTGTTTTGGCACTAAGCAAGCATCTTTACCATCTTTAACGTCTTTGCTAATTGGCCACAGTTGACTTCTTCCTTTATGCCATCCAGGAAAACACTTTCACACTTGGGTCTCTGAGTGCACTGAAGTTCTCAGTACCATGGAGCAGGCTCTGAAAGGTTTTACCATGTCAACCATATCACCAGTGTGCAGAGGAATTTTAGGAATTCACCATGCTGAACCCATGGAGACTTGGGAATTGTGCAGATCAGGGAGTGTCTTTAGAAGGATTATGGTTGGTCCACATATTATTTGAATCCTTGCAGAAGTAGCAATACTGAACTAGGAGTACTGTGAGCAGAAGCAGCACCAGCTAACCTTCTTACCACCTCATTTCTATCTGGTCCCTTTTTGAAACGGTGAATATTTGAAAATACAAGGAGGTTTACCATACATATCTCCTGCAACAGTCCATATAAGGTCCATAGAGGGATCTTGTCTGTGCCTGACTGATTTAAAACTCCAGGCTGGTCGATCAGTTCTGTGGCGTGATGTAGTGAGTCTGAGGGGTGGAGCAGTAGTCCTGTGGGGTGGAGTAGTAGTTGTGGTGCTGGCTGGTCTGGATGCTCCCATAGGAGAGGAGAAGTGGAGCGGTGGAGGTATGGGGTGCGGAGAACGTGAAGCTGCCTGTCTTCTGGATGGAGCCATACCAACTTGCACCTAGCTGAGACGTCGAAGACATCGTACTACTGCAGGAAGGAGAAGGACAAGAGGAAAAATAAGTTATGTTTTACCAGGACGTCATTGTTTCTGATTGTTTCTGCGAATTTCTAAGCTCTTTACCACGAAGTGGTAACACACTAGGTGTGTTAGTGGGAGGAAATTTGAGAGAGTTTGACCAATATATCAGTGGACACTGATACACCAAGAAAACTATGAAGGATGTTCCTTTATACGGACAACGATGCCTCCTGGAGACAGACGCTTTTTTTGCTTTGGCAGTGATTGCATTTCAGTGTAGCACTACTGCAACACACTGATGAAAGTGAAATGCAATGCAACACGGAAAAGCGTTCACTAGTTTCATGGCTGTGATTGTGATTATGAAATTTCTCCATGTTTAACGCTCCAGAGTCATGAAGCCTGGAAGCATGAGGCAAAAGAAAAATAAGAGAGCACGGATGTGTTAAATAGTGCTTGAATTTGGAATAGGGATTTTCTTAATGTTGCTTGTTGCTTATAATTGCAAAAAAACCCAAACTTGCTAACTAGCAAAAGTTACAGGAAGCAAAATCACATGACATTCATCGTCTGATTATTAACATTATCAAAGCTATTATGAATAAGGAAAGGGCTACTACTGAAACAGTTTCCTGGCATGATCATAGCACTGTATAGCATTTTTTTAATTCTGTTTTTTTTTCTGTTCCAATGAGAAAGAGTAGTAGCCAAAATATAGTTAACCCTTTAATCACCTCCAAACTACTCTAATGTTATATACACCATTATCCTGCAGCATGTCTTGGCCATTTCTGTCTAAACTTTCTACACAAAAAGGTCTAATCAAGTCCAATCAAGACTGTAACAAACATTATTAGCTTTTTTTTTTAATAAGACAAAATGTAAAAAGACTTTATTTGCTAAAATATATATAAATCTAAATTTTCTATAATTTTGAATAGAGTTTTAAAAAAGTTCTATAATTGTTTTAGACCTAAAATGTTAGTGAATAACTTTACACATTGCAAATAGTTTCCAGCAGTAATGTTTTTTTTTTTTTTTAATCCATTTTAGTTCATTTTTACTTGATGTCTGCTAAGTTCAGTTACTTTTTAACAAGATTTAAAAAAAAAATAAAAAAGAATTGTGCCGTGCACATAGGCTACATAGAAAATGACCGGTCATCTGCTACTTTGTAAAGAACCTAGCAGGCAGATGAATGAATGTTGCTCATTTATCATTTCATGTTTTCTACAATCACTGTGTGCACACAAACCTTCCCCTTTCACCCCTGGAGCTGACGCTTCTGGAGAGGTCATCATCACTATCATAGCGCCTTGGATTGTCAAAGAAATACGCCCTGGAGTTGAAACTGTGGCTGTGGATCATGCCGCCTGGTGCCTGAGAAAACAAACACAAACATCTGTTCAATAGTGCGTCTCAGTGGATTTTTCCTCTTGACTGACTCAAGACTGATGTGACTCATTAATTCTGTCTGACAGGACTAACGCTCTCCTGTGGAGCCTAAAGCAGCGGATTGGTGTGATTCATCATGGAGGAAACACCGGGCAGCACAATAAAGGGTCAGTTAGGGTCAGAATGACAGGAACTAGACGTCTCACCAGGTTCTGATTGGGCCGCTGAACTCTGAAAAACACCACGAGGAGGGTGGTGGGGACAAACTCCCAGAAAAACAGGACAATCCCAAACACCATGTAGGCCTTCCCGCTTATCTTCTCTACATCAGCCTGCACACACACAAACACACACATCAATCAGAGACTACATGGTTCTACTATAAATGACACAAAATAACACAAAACACTAAACATAAGAAAATATTAAATAAAATAATACTGCAAGTTAGGATTAAAATATCTACAATATCATTAACTTTTCAAACAAAAGGTAAATCAGTGTTGTAAATAAGTGTTGCAGTTCCAATGTTACAGTATATTTCACATTGCATACTGTATGTATTATAATACCAAAAGTATTCCAAAGTGAATCATAGCCTTGGCTTAGAAATACTAGACAACTCTGAGGCATGGCTAACATTTTTGGATGCACACAAGCCAAGAAATTAGTATCAATACATAAATTAATATATATATATATTTAAAAATCTTTCTAGGCCTTTTTTCAGGGGTTTCATTATCTCCATATTATCTTCTGTGCCTCACAATCTGCTTGATAAATTACTACTTCTGGTTCACTGATTATTTTGAATAAAGGTCTGAAACAGAGATCATCTCTGTAACTTACTGGAATAGGAAAATATTCAGTAGGCATCCTCGTTTTTGTAAATTTGGACACCACTTATAGACATCGTAGAACTGCATTTCAAGAAATACTGTGCTTTTAATACAGATATACTGTATACACCTAGGAAGTGACCTAGTTATTTATTCTGTGAAGAATGTTTGGTGTTTTTGCCTGACATCTGAGGATGGTAATGCTTTTGGGATGGCTGGGAAACATTTCTATGGAGATGCATAATTACTGCTTTTTTTGTGACTTGTGAAAAACCCGAAATATGTTTTTAAACAGAACAAAATACTTTGAGACTGGAATGACTGAAACAGATGAGACAAAAACAAAAAAAAAGGACACATTATTGACGATTATGCAAACTGACAGGCACTCAAGGGTTCTGAGAAAAGTATGACGTGGCCACCATAACCTCCACTCTCCACTGTCTGGACCATGAACTGCAGGCTAGTCTGGAATATTTCAGCCAAACCGATCAGGACAACACCAAATTTTAGCCTTGCCATTTGGAAAAGAAGAAAAAAACTTCTAAACTGACTATATTTAACTGCTCTGTCTACAGTTAACTCCCTCGATCTCTCTCTCTCACTTTCTCTCTCTCCCTTAATGTCACTGCCAATTTGGAAACACGGCATCTAACAAAACAAGATGCCATTTTCATTTTTAATTCGATAAAATATATTTGGGAAGGCATGCCCAAATATATAACTAGGCAGCCTGCCCAAGTATCACCTATGTGTTGGGAAACGCCAACACACATTCACACCTTCATTCACACCTACGGGCAATTTTCTGGGATTTTTGGGTTAAGTGTTAAGAAAAATATGCTGGTATTGGCTTTTCCATTCCCTCTATGTCTTATTTTACATGCAAACCAGCCATCAGGATGACTGATGAGCATGAGAAAGGCTTTGGGTGCTCTTTTCCATCAGCATTTCTCATATTAATCATCATTAAGATGAAGAGATTTTAAAATATACTTAACAATACAACCTTGAATAAATTACCTTGATCAGTGCTAGTAAATCAGTTATGTAGTCTGGGAACTATTTACACTCCTTGCTAGTGTTTGGGTTTGCTTTAGCCCAGCTGCTTTTGGTTGTCTCTTGTTCATATTCCTAAAATGATGAATATTTATTGTATTTGTCTTCAGAAACTGCTTTATACTGGTCACGGTCACAATAAATCTTGTTATCAAAGGCAGGGGCAGAGCAGCCACAATCTGTGCGGTTTATGAAGTGTTTCTGCTTAAACAGCAGAAGGATCTGCCCAGTAGAAATAGGTTTTGCTCAGTAAGAGAAGAAACTGCTGGAGACGGTACCTGGTCGGAGAAGCTGTACCAGCCGTAGCTGAACGGAGTGGCCCGGTCTTTGGGAGATACGGCCACTACGGCAAGATTATAACACGCTCTCGATGTGTAGAGCAGGACAACAGCTGCTCCGGTGGCTGTGGCCTGACACACTGATGTCCCCTGAAGCAGAAAAATGCACTACTTAGTCAAGCAGCTAATATGTTTATGGTGTGTATATGTCTTTGGAATTCTCTTCAGTAACATCATTTGTACATAAACAGTTAGGTACAAACCAAAGTATGTCTTTATACATATATTAAAAAGTAAATATGCAAATAAATTTGAAACTCATACTTTAGGCCATTGTGCTTACCTTAGTGCTGAACTATGCGAAATTGTTAGCTATATTCTCATCTTACTTGCTAGCTACCTTCTCGTAGCTCCAGGACGGACACCAAAATTAAAACAGCTCACTATTACAGGATAATTCTGAGTATATTCAGTAGTATTTTATCCCAGGAATTCAATACATTAGTTATTTTCATGAATATAATCTGGAGCTAACAGTTCTGTCATGCTAATACTTATATTAGCACCCTGACGAGAGGAAATTTGTTTCATATTCCCTTTCCCATCATCTTACCTTCGACTCCAGATAAACGTTTGCAGAGGACATCTTGGCTAGTTTACAGATGCAGGTGGCGAGTGAAATTGCGCACAGCACAAAGAGGCTGTCGTTGATCAGCACGCGAGCCAGAACTATGTGTTTTGCATTGCTAGCTTCCATGTTTTTCTGGGTCAGCACCATCAGAGAGCATGTAACATTCACCACCAGGAAGAAAACGCTGAGGAACAAGAAGACCAACTTCAGGGGCGTCCTGTGCAGAGACAGGGTCATAAAACAACTTATACTCCTTCATCAGTGCACAGCATACACCAATGATACTGCTAACACAATCTATAGAATCTCTGTTAAGGAAAGATACAAATCAAATTTTGCGCTTAATTTTACCACAATGCTTCTGCACATTTGCTGACTAGTCATGCATCAATAGTCAGCTTTATGATATAACAGTTTTCAATACAAATACAACTTACAATATTCTTATTGTCAACACTTGGTCCTAATATTAAAATTAACCAAATAATGTAATCTGTCAAAGCAGCATGTGTACCTTCTTTCTAGCTAGCTATGTTTATTATCTTGTCTTTTGATAGAAGTCTGGACAATCTGAAGGTTGTGGCCAGAAAAGTGTACAAAAACAATGACTACCTTAACCCTTACTCACTTTCAGCATCTGTCAATAATTCTGGAGTCGCCTGTATCATCACTATCCCCTCTTCCCTTGTCTGACTTTGCAAGTATCTCAGAAAAGAAGTGATTTATTTATCTAGTAGTAGTGAGCCAAAGCAAATGGACTTGAATCTGATTGGCTGTCATTTTGAAGACTAATTCAAGGAGTTGACACCCCGGAGTACCAGTAAGTAGAAGGCTGCCTAGATAGGATTTGCAATCCTGAAGAGTCAAGCCACTATTTTTCCCTAATATACATGGTCAAGAACTTTCTGTGTTTACAGGAAGAAAACACTTGATTGACACCTGCAACCAACCAACCAACCAACCAACCAACCAAGCACAGACATTTTGTAGTGATGTTTCCTGACACTAGCATGCCTGAGATATAAAGCAACTATCCTTTCAGGTGTCCTTTAAGATGAAGGTTGAAGATATTCAAGGTCGAAAATCATGGTGGATGGTTATCATCATGATTTGAGAATAAGATCTTGACAAGATTCTTTTAATAATATTTATATTAATATCTATTAAAAGTGCTGTCAAAGGTGAAAATATTTTAAAACAAGCATTATTTTTGTTCCAACTGCATTCTTGCAATATCATTAACTTACTTATCATGACAGGAAAATCAAATTCAAATGAAGGTGAAACTTCATAGCTATACTTATACACCTAATTGGTCTATTTGTTAGTTTCTATCCAGGCGCCAGTCAGTCTACAGTCTCGTGGTGTGCTCTCCGTCTGTATCAACCATCTGTTTTTGTTTCATTTTCTAATTTGTTAGACTGCACTATTTGTTTCGTAGTCATTATCTCACTCCGTGATCAACAATTATTAATAATTCAATACAAAACAATGTCATTCATCCTTCACTGGGACTAACATAAGACAAAGGCCACTGCGACTTGTTTATGAAGCTTTCGTAAGTCAGCCAGGTCATTTTAAGTGTAGTACTTACTTGTATTTGCTGAGTTCTGGGGAATATTTCGCTTTGGCTTTACACATGATCTGTTGGAAGAAAGAGAGAGGAGGACTGGATTAACATGATGATGCTAGCCAATGCTGAGTGAAGGTTTATTTGGGTTCTTTAAGGCCAAGAACAGCGTTTTGAGTTTGCGACCAATGAAAACACTGATTGGTCAGAAGGTGTTGATTCATTTTCTAAAACATTTCTGCAAGGCAACTCACAGGTTTACATCAATGCGCTAGTTCTAATACATTATCATTTCTATAGTAACAACTTACACAGGGACTTGTATGGCAGACGCTCCACATACTGTACATGGATTAATAAATGTGTGTAATTGTTGATAATTGAAGAGGAGATCTTTATGTGGCGTTTTTAGTCCAGTGTCAGCGCTTTCTAGCAGATAAAATGGTTCCTTTACGTTTTCTGATTCAGGAAAGTCTTCAAGACGGGGGTTCTTGGTAACATAAACTTCCAGAGAGGGGAGAAGAGACAAACTGATGAGGGAACGACTGTTTATAGCTGCTATAATGTAAGTGATAACAGGAACTAACTTGTCTCATGGACGTTTCACAACATTAAATGTAACTAGAAACAGATAAAAAAATACAGTGTCTCATTCTTTAATAAATAAAAAATCATTAACGCTGAAGTATAAGAGTGATAGGAAATTAAACAACTTTAATTGTGGTGGTAATATTAACCACGCTTTATGCCAGGCCTCAACACAACACCCTGTTGTTGATTATTTTCCTACAACAGCACTCCTTCAAGTGTTTTATTCCTTATATAATACATGTAGCAATATATTTTTGTCTATAGCTAAAGTTTAAATAGTTTACTTTCAAAATAGCTAATGCGGTACTGTTGGGTAACACAACAAATAAAAAAAAAAGTCATTAAGATCAATAAAGTTTGATTGTCTTTAAACTGTTTATCAACATCATGATATTGTAAAAACCCTGATAACCGTCTGGTCTACAAACAGGATTGTTATCTGCAGACCTGTTCAAACAGAAATGTCTGTACTGCCTGTCTGTACAAACAGCTATTTTTTTTACAGCTTGATTGTTAAAGAACTGCTCAAAAGCTAACAAATGCCTTGGTTTTTCCTGCCTCGGTCTTTCTTTGCTGAGGCTCCTACAGTGCTGCCAAGGTGTTGGTTCACTAGCATGGTGCAATGAACTCATCTTGAACCCATTCCTCTATCTGCTAATAAAGACTGTAATGTTTTAGCTACGGGAGATCTTGCATAAATCCGGCACTGAGAGATTTATTTAAAGCCTTCTGCCTAAAATTTCCACACACAGCAAAGTTATTCAGACACAGACAAATCTGGACACTGTCACATTTTTTTAAAATCAACAAATATTTTCAGGCATGATCCAGTTAAATGAAATTACAGTAGGACAAATCCAGTATAAATACTCGGCCCAATAGGCTGCACGTGTTCTGCATTAGGTTAACGTTAATATTACAAGTGATATACGTTATTTTGTATTTTATAACTATTTCTAAACAGGTTTAGTTGTCAATTCAAAAGTCCAAGAAGGGAATGATATTAAACACCTTCTTTTTCTAGATGAGTTGTCCTGAAGAACATGAAGTGGGTGTTATAAGTAAAAAAAAAATGATGACATATATACGATGGGGTTGTGTGATAGCGCAAAGTTACTGTTACGCCCCAAAGGTGATTATTTTATAATTACACATAATGTTCGGCCATGAAACAAGTTACTTCCTGTTATGATTTAAACATCATTATAGCAGCTATAAACAGCTGTTCCTTCACCAGCCTCTCTATTTTCTATTTTTTAATAAATTTTAATAAAAATGCAGCTTTGTCATGTTACTGAGAATCCTTAAAACACAGACTTTCCTGTGAAGAAAGCTTATAGACAGCATTTTCAAAAAAAAAAAATAATAATACATAAGAATCCATTTATTATTAGGCTTATAAGGATAGGATATAGGATTATAGCTGTTGCTATGGAAACGATAACTTATTAGAATGCACGGGTGTAACGATTCACGCCGGTCACGATTAGATACGATTCGAATATTTTTAAATTTTGAATTATAATGAAGAAAAATTATGACTGAAAATACTGCTTTTTTAAAACTTCTGAATCATAAACAATGCAAAACATGTATTTGGGCATTTTTGTCTGTATAAAACTAAATAAATAAAAAAAACGGCTATAAACAGAGGTTTAGTGTTGTAAACAATATTCGATATTTTAAAACTAAAAAAAGTTAATTAAAAAAAATTAATTTATAAATTTATAATTAAGTCAGCTAAAATGTCCAACTGTCGCACCATAGCTCGCAGCTGGTGTTGCTACTGAAGAGCTCTTTCTAACGTTATAACGTGGTTGTGTATCCATATAACCCATAATGCACTGTTGTTGTGATCCGGAGCTATCAGTCACTTTACAAATGCACATGACTTCCGGTAATGGTCCATAAAAGAATGTGATCATGTGACCAGCGTACGCTCTATATATTTCAACTCTATGGGTTGCCCAGATTGGGACCTCTGGTGTTCAATCAATGTAACTGCATGAGATGCACAATTAATAGAATTCTAATTTCCATGATGTGAACTGAAAATTTCTACAATGCACATATTCACATTTTGCGATGCATCATTACACCCCTATTAGAATAAGCGCATTGATATAATTGATATAGAAATAGATATATATTCTGTTATAGACCTTACAATTGATCTGATATGCTTAATATCAAATTGATGTCAAACTGTAGGATGATTTATTTGAGGTCTCAACATGAAAATGTTGGTCAAAATGGTAAAAAAAAAAAAAAAAAAAAAAACACACAAAAGAATTTTCAGTTTGACTCCAGTACACTTTGCTTATACATACCTACTAAACCTGGTAATTAGCTTTGACCTGAATTCCTGGTTTAAACAGTGATATAAAATATAATAAACAATTTCTGAAATCTGAAGTGCAACTTTGCAGAATGAATTTTCCCTCTTTGCTTCATCATAAACATACCGCATTTAATCAGTGGTTTTAAAAAAACGTGTAATGCAACAAAATTGAGAATATTCTCATTTGCATGTGGTTAATCTTTGGCCAAAAATAAATGGAGAAATGAGACTTTTTTTTCACAACCTGTTTCTGCTACAGAACTAGGGTGTTTCTATAAGACTGCACTTTAGGGATGTGAAATGCTGTAAATGCTGTCATAGGCGCTGATTCTGTAGCGTAAGTAACACTGATGAGGGAAGTACCACGTCTTCCTGCCAGTTGGTGCCCAATAGTGAAACTTTTATTTATTAAAGCTTTTATTAACACTAGGGATTAACACTAGGGATAAACAATACAATGATATAAACATGGACAAAGGTGGGTTAAAAATGCGTTCGTGTTTAATTAACTTAATCGTTACAAGAATACATTAACTGCATTCTAAGTAAAAAATACATTTTTAACAAAACAGTTATCATTTCACAATAATGGGCACCATTGCATTTAGTGCTTTGTGCATCCTCTTCTTATATAATGCTGTAATAATGACACGAAGGGATCTGAGAGCACTCCTCAATACACAATTTCTCCATGTTCTCCAGGGTCCTATTTCTTTTCTTGTGCAATCTCCACTTCAGCTCACTCATCTTTACCAAGTGTGCCAATAATTCTGGATCTGATTGTAGATATTGTGATATGGATTTACTTATTTTCCGAATTATAAACCGCATTGTTATTTTTAGACAATGTGAAGCACAGGAATGGAAAACAGTTACAGGAAAACATGTAGCAAAACACTAATTTCCACGTCTCTCCACGTCTTATACCATATTTAGCTGTAGTCAGCATGTTATACAAATCACATGATACAAAACCCATGATGCATACTGCAGATGACATAAGTCAATGCATATGTGGAGCTCATAAACCTACCAAGCAAATTCATGGCACAGCTGGTTCGTATTTTTTGGTATTGATGCTCACAAAACTGCCTAAAAGGCTAAAATGACAAAATGATGACTAAACTGTGAAAAAGTGTCTCCTAAGCGCCTCATGTGCTAAATCTCGGTAGCATGTCGGCTATCCTGGACAAACACGAAACACTCTTGATTCTTTTACAGAGTGCCATTACTTTTGTCCTACTTGAATGGCTTGACTTACTTGTTTTTAATTTCTGGATTTGTTTTGGATCGCTAATAGATGGAAAAGTTGGAAAGAAAACCTGTGAGATCATGTTTTAGCTTGTGTTATAAGTGCATCTCATGCCAATGTTTTTTTTTTCCCCAGACAAGATAAAATGAGGTAGTATCACGCAAACATATATCACATGTTGTTGCTACAGCTCGACCTAGCCTCCATTTCTTTTTGTCCATGCAAAAACAGAAACCGTCCCAAAATAAACAGTAAAAGTGTACAGAAGGCTCAGTCTTCCTAAGAGAGACTAGGTTCCCCTGAGCATTCTACTTTCACTGAGTGAGAGCTTTAGCTCTCCAATCACACACACACACACACACACACACGCACACACACACACAGAAATAAGGTCAGCACACTGGCCCGCTGCTGAATGTGAGCCTCAGTTGGCCATAAAAACTCAGCCAAAGCACGAGATTCAGAGTTTATGCCAGGAAGAGGAATTAACACAGAATTGTGAGCAGAGTGGAGAGAGAGAGAGAGAGAGAGAGAGAGAGAGAGAGAGAGAGAGTCAGTGAGTTGATCAGTGAGTCGGTCTGTGAGTCAGTGAGTCAGTCAGTCAGTGTATTAGTCAGTGAGTGAGTCAGTCAATGTACTGGTCAGTGAGTCAGTCAGTGAGCCAGTGAGACAGTCAGTGTGTCAGACAGTCAGTGAGTTGGTCATTGACTCAGACAGTTAATGTATTGGTCAGTGAGTTAGTCAGTGTTTCAGTCAGTAAGTGAGTTAGTCAGTGTTTCAGTCAGTGTGTCAGTCAGTCAGTGAGTTGGTCAGTGAATCAGTCAGTGAGTCAGTCAGTCAATGTATTGGTCAGTGAGTCAGTCATTCAATGTACTGGTCAGTGAGTCAGTCAGTGAGTCAGTCAGTGAGCCAGTGAGACAGTCAGTGTGTCAGACAGTCAGTGAGTTGGTCATTGACTCAGACAGTTAATGTATTGGTCAGTGAGTTAGTCAGTGTTTCAGTCAGTGTGTCAGTCAGTGAGTGAGTTAGTCAGAGTTTCAGTCAGTGAGTGAGTTAGTCAGAGTTTCAGTCAGTGTGTCAGTCAGTGAGTGAGTTAGTCACTGTTTCAGTCAGTGTGTCAGTCAGTCAGTGAGTTGGTCAGTGAATCAGTCAGTGAGTCAGTCAGTCAACGTATTGGTCAGTGAGTCAGTCAATGAGCCAGTGAGACAGTCAGTGTGTCAGATAGTCAGTGAGTTGGTCAGTGAATCAGTCAGTGAGTTAGTTAGTCAATGTATTGGTCAGTGAGTCAATCAGTAAGTCAGACAGACACTGAGTTGGTCAGTCAGTCAGTGAGTGACTGAGTTGGTCAGTGAGTCGGTCAGTGAGTCAGTCAATGTGTCAGTGAGTCAGTCAGTCAGTGAGTCAGTAATTCATTAAAAAAAAAAAATGCTCTACAGCCCATCAGAATGCCCTGTTTAATACAGCTGAATATTTCTCATTTGGTTTCATAGCTCAATCAATAAAAACATTCATTTTTACACCTCAGCTGCTATAGAGGAAACCAATTAAGGCCAATCTGAGTGAAATTTCTTTCCAATTAAAAACAAAGTGGGTAGTCTTTTTAATAATCTGTGAAATATACGAAGAATAATTGTGTAAACCTTTGTGGAGGATTACTTCCACTATCGGAATCTCACTGTGCATGTGCATTTGAGACATGATGGGCTCCTGATAAAAAAAACTCCTGTGAGAAAACACAGTTCATGTTACAGATGTTAGCATGATTCATGTGAATTAACCTCAGCAGAGTGGCTCAGTGTTTGATATTCAACAGGCATTCAACAAGGATGCAGAACATACACATGAAAAAAAAAAAGACATTAGAAGTCGAGTTATCTGCTTTAATGTTGGATAATGTGTGCAATTACTTGCTCCTGAATGTCAGGGCTAATATCAAATGCTGAGTAACTTTATTCCAGTTCCAAACTCTTCCTCTCTCTGCCCGTTCAATAATGACATTTGGATGCCTTCTTGCTGAGAGGGAAATCATTTTAAACTCAATTTAAACACAACTTAAAAAAGCTGAACACACTCCCTGAACCATCAGAATGGTGTGTGAAGTCTGTCTCTGACAGATCCTCAGCCTCAGCTACATCACTCCAGTTCATAATTGGCCTCATTTAGAGATGGGACAATTTTTTTTTAAAATTCTGCTCACACAGTTATTATTTTTGTTCGTACCTGGATATGATATTTTTCTAATAAATTTAGTTGGTTGTACACTATATGGCCAAAAGTTTGTAGACACCTGACCATCACATCATTATGTGCTTGTTGAACATCCCATTCCTTTGCTGTTATAATAACCTCCACTCTTCTGGGAAGGCTTTCCACTAGATTTTGGAGCGTGGCTATGAGGATTTGCCCATTCAGCCCTAGTGAGGTCAGGCACTGAACAGGCACACCAACCTAGGCAAGCCGTGTCTTCACGGACCTCGCTTTGTACACAGCGGCATTGTTATGATGGAAAAGGTTTGAGCTCCTTTGTTACAGTGAAGCAAAATTGTAATCCTACAGCATACAAAGACATCCAATACAATTCTGTGCTTCTAATTTTGTGGCAGCAGTTTGGGGAAGGCCAACATATCAGTGTGATATCCACAAACCCTTGCCATATAGTGTATTTCCAAAAATATAAACAAACTAGTAACCTAATTTGAACCATGACTCTGATCAGGCAGTTACTAAGGATGAATGAAAGAATGCTGTGTGGTCATGTTAATGAACGTGGGCTCTGTTTGTCCCACAAACCTCATATCATATCATATCATATCATATCTGTTTGTTCACAACAGATTGAAAGTTAAAACCTTTTTTTTTGCATCCTAATGCATGCTTCTATACTCAACCAGATGCCTCAAGAACCTTCCCAACAAGCTTTCTAAAAAAAAACAAAAAAAAAAAAAAAAAAAAAACAGTGCATAGTGTTTGTCCTGTTTGTATCTGTATCTGTTTAGAACACATTATCTGTTCATTCTGGATGTTATACATCTATAACATCTATTCATATTGGGTTACATCTATTACATCTGTTAGGTTACATCTAATATAAAAACTTTATTTGGAGTCTGTAATCAGAATTACTTCATTCGGATTCATTTAAACATAGCCACTGTAGGAAAACGGAAGAGGGACAGTTTAAGCTCACAGCGTCTTGTGATCCAAAAATACAGCATTATACGCACTCTATAACATGACGACAAGGAAGAGGAAGAGAGAGAGAAGCAGTGGTGCCTGGGAACACATGACAAACATAACACACATTAACACACAACGCAATGTTACACAGCAGTGTGAGATTCTGCTGCTCTCAGTCTGCTCAGCCCAGCACTCCATTCTCCCTCTTTCTTTTCTTTTTTTCCCTGAGTGACCAAACAAAGTAAACAACTTGCAGGCTGGGTATTCGTATGTCTTTCTCTCTCTCTCTCTCTCTCTCTCTCTCTCTCTCTCACACACACACACACACACACACACACACACACACACAGTATGTGTGTGTCTTTCTCTCTCTCTCTCTCTCACACACACACACACACACACACACACAGTATGTGTGTGTCTTTCTCTCTTATTCTCTCTCTCTATCTCAGTCTCACTAGCATGTTATTAGCGTGTACTATATCTGCTACTTATAGTGAATCACAGGTTCACATGTCAGAATGATTACAATCCATATTGCTATTAAAAATTAACATTTTAGTGGAGAAGTTTGCAAACTTATGGCTTTTGAATGAATCTCTATTTTACAAATCACCTACAAAATGATCCAAAACATAATCAAAATCAACTGAGAAAATGTCTTTTGGCCTGTAGTTCATGCCCAATGCTCCCTTCCTCCTAATACCCCCCTACAAACACGCACCATCTGACATGTTTACAGGATCCAGCTCATTATTTCCTGTTTGCCTCCTCAGTTATCAGTGAAGAAATAACACAATCCTGTTACCAGGAGCCTCTGCAAAGCCTGAATCACGAGACTGAGAGGCTAAGAGGATTTAACCTCGGCTCTCTTCCAGTTTTACTTCTGTTTGAACATGATAGCCTGCCTGACTGTGTGTACACACGTGCAACATCCTCTTGCTCAGGCTTTAAAATCCTAATGACTGTCTTTTTTGTCAGAGAGGAGCTCCATTCACTTAGCACACACACACAAGTCTTGAGAGTGATCAAAAATCAATACATCAATCCAGAGTAAAGAACTCAACTGTCACAGAGTCATATGAAAATGTCGGACACGGTGTGAAGGTCGAGGTCAGACAGATAGAGTAATGAGTAACGATTATTAACTCAGATGGGAAAAGCTCTTCACAGGACAAACATTACCTTGGCACTCTATAAAGACGGGCTTTAATGAAGATTGGCAAGAAAAAAAAACACATGAACTCTCATTTGGAGTCTCAGCAAACATTTGGAAAAAGATTCTCTGGTCTGATGAGACCTGTAACAAAGTGCTACAATTTGGTGAAAACCCAACACTGCTCATCACCATGAGAACACCATTTCCACAGCGAAGCATGGTGGTGGTAGCATCATGTTTTTGCGTTGCTTTTCATCAGCAAGGACAGGGGAAAAATGACTGGAGCCAAATATGGGACAACCCTCGAAGAAAACCTGTTCCAGTCTGCAACAGACTTGAGACTGGACCCAAGGTTCACCCTCCAACAGGACAACAACCCTAAACATACTGCCACAACTACATCGTAGTGGTTTAAATCAAAGAACCTGAATGTGTTATTCAAAGCCCAGACCCTAATCTGATTGAGAATCTGTAGCAAGACTTGAAACTTATTTAATTAACCTCAAAATAAAAATGTTATAAATTCAAATGTTAGACATACTGTGCAAATCAAATGGTTAAAAAGTCCAGGTAAGTCCATTTCAATTCCAATTTGAAACACTACAAAATGCAGAAAAGTTGAAGGGGGTGAATATTTATGCTAGGTCCTGTATCTCTTACAACGTATTTGCATTCGTTTTCTCTGATTGACCAGATATTTGTTGGGCACTTCTTGGTTCTCTGTTTTACTTCTGTAGGTCACGCAAGTGTATTTTTATTAGAGAAAATATTGAATAGTACAAAATTCTAGTTAATAATAAGCCAATATTACGTAGAGGTGGAGAAATCATGAATTTATCAGCCCAGCACAAGTTAAAGCTCGAGTGTGTTGCCCAGTCCTATGTTTCGGTTGTTCAAAAAAACCTAACTGACTAAACTTAAAAGTAGTAGCTAATGTAATGTAATATACAGCAAGCTAGTTAGCTATTTAAGTGCAGAAACAAACAAGTATACGTTAACGTAGCATTTGCACCCTAGTTACAGTATCAAGGTATGTCTACATAGCTACATACCAAATGAAACTTTTTGTGTATATCAAATACAGACCGAGATCTAGAGACTAGCTTCCCAGGCAAAACCACATTTTTTAGACTGATAGCAACTGCAATTCTGGTAACACTGACTGATATAATTTACCACCACACAAGCATCACTCGCTTTAGTTAAACAAGGTGTGTAATGGTTGCACACTAAATCCTCAACACTTTAATGGGCTAAACTCTGCTTTTCCTTTGTAAGTCTCATCAACTGACCTCATTACCTAATTCTCCTCTTTATTAGTCAAGCAAATCTGCAACACCAGGCAACTTTTGCCAAAGAACCAGTGACCTAGTTACACATTAACTACACATCTAACACAACATCGCAACTCCATGAAAAAGCCTCAGAGCGAGTTGAGGGAAATTATTCTAATTTGAGAAGCATGAAGGGTTGTGTGTTTACAGTTAGAATGCCAATCATGATTATGTGGTTCAATTACAACTGCTGATTAAAATAGTTTCGGTCACAATGGTGTTCCCAAAATTAAAAACGTTAAACTTTACAGAAAAGCGTCAAGTAAACTTCCTGACCAATCAGGTGTCAAGTTGAGGGGGAATCGAGAAAAACAGTGGAGGATGGGGTGCCAATGAGTGAATATACGAGTGAATTCAACTATATGTTGAATTTTTTTTAAAAAATCCAATTTTGCAATCTGATTAAAAACAACAATTTGTCTATTTTCGGGACGTTCGCTGGTACGCAATCAGACGTTCCGGTTTAACTTTGGCTGCATGCAGTGAAGTCGCACAAGCAGCCCCTCGTCTCTTGCGTTTCTGCCTCCAGTGCTAGAGCAAAGTCAAACAACCTCCTCATCACAAGTGTTACACCAACCTTTATTACTGATATTTAATGTAGAGCGCAAGACTGTCTAGTTAGTTAGCTGATACTAGCTAGGTCTGGCAAGATTGTTCTTATGGTTACAGCGTGGGAATCGCATGAGCTGCTTTTTTTTTTCATATCAGCACAAGACATAACACTCAGCACTTTTTCTGGGAAAAAAAAAACTCTAAATATTATAATCAGTATAGTAACAATTAAGTGTAGCTTTTACATGCTAAATGTAAGAATATTAGACTCGAAATAACAACATCATAAGATTTCGTTATCATGTAATATTGACTTTTTTTATATTGTGATAACTGTCTAAACTTTAAGCTCAGTTTATGATACAGAGGTGCAAACATTTGTAAATCTGAGCATCAGTACAGTACAACAATTAGTCTTTATACTTTTAATACAGATGTAAAAGAAAAATATCAGCCAAATCAACCAATTAATCAAACAAAATATCAAGACAATGGTGTGGTAATTGGCAGCTCCGCCATTTTGTTTTACCAAGACCACAATCCCGCCCAATGGATTTCTACTGGCTCACAAGAACGAGGTTTTTGCGAATACTAAAAGTAAAAGTTAGATAAAAAGGAACCACTATCAGAAGCAAGTGTGCATCTTTCACGTCCTTTCCCCTTCAGTGAATTGTTTTTCTATTGGGTTTTAGTGGAGTAAATTTAAAATGGAAGGAAACTTACGTCATAAGTGCAAACAAAGCCAGAAAAATACTCCCTATGCTTAGACAACATTCTCCTTAATGAATCACAGGGATATTTTAAGGCATTCACAACAATATGGTGTAAAATATAGACTAATGAGATACTGTATAACAGTTAATCAGCACGGCTCAGCACAGATACGGCATCATATTCCTCTTGACAGGGAGAAGCAGATGTTTCTGTCTCATGCACGTCCTTCCTGTCTATGCAGCAACACGCTCTCGGCAGAGATCGCACGCGCAGCTAGTGACAACGTCAGCGTGCAGGTAGGACTGGGGATATGAAAACAATATTTCAGCATGTTCTAACAGAACACATTTACAGCTGTGTGTGGGCGATGTGACTCTTCAGCTGGCTAAACGAATCCTCAGGTGGCTGAATTAATAGCACTTTTGTCCTGGTAAACATCAAAACACACCACAGTCACCTTTAATGAAAAAAAAAATATATATATATATATACATATTTATTTATTTATTTATTTTTGGGCAGATTTTGCTCTTTGAATTTTTCACTGAGAAAAACTCGGTCCTGTTCGGAAAACAACATGTTGTCTAATACATTGTAGAAGAGTTGTTAAGTAATTAATAATATAACACAATGGGGTATGATGTTTTACGAAAATAATCATCAACAATGTAGTGTGATGCCAATAATTACAAATTTTAATTTACTAATAAATAACAGAGCATGCTTTTTTTTTTTTTTTTTAGCAGTTTATAGTTACAGTTACAGCAGTTTATAGTTATAGTTTATATGTTATGAAACATCCACGAAACAAGTTAGTTCCTGTTATCACTTATGTTATAGCAGCTATAAACGTATCTTTTTTCGCTCACTATTTTCTGTCTCTTGAAGTTAATAAGACAAAAAAAAAAAAACACCAAAAAAAACCAACACAGCTTCACAGCTTGTCATGTTACCCAGAAACCGGAAGCCAGAAAAGTCCTCTGACACTGGAGACTCCTTCCATAAATTATAAATAAACATCTAATAGAAAACTTCACCATATCAACAATTATATATATATATATATATTTTTTTTAAAATATCCATTTATTGTTAGTCTATGTTTGTGCGGACCGTCCGAGCTGTTGAGCTGTTACTATGGAAATGCTAACGTATTACAATGAGTGTATTAATATAAACCATTTATCATTTATATAATCATTTAGGATACAGCTAGAAATACTGTCAGAGCTGCTGTTTTAGAAAATGAATTGCTCTGAATCAAGAATTAAACAGCACTGTGAGGATTAAGCAATTTGCCAAGTATTATTCATTTATTTTTTAAAGAATGATAAATTATAAAGTGAATAACACATACACTTTTTAGCCATTTATAGTTACATTTAATGTTGTGGAACATCTATGAAACAAGAAGTAGAGCTAAGTTTCAGATACTGTGAAATAAACATACTTCTGTTCAATGTTGGCATCTTATTTGTACAGTTTAACAGACAACATGTTACAGATTACGGCAACCAAAAAGAATTTTCACTGTTGTGTCCTGCCTTAATATTGAGTCTGCCAAATATCTGTGGCATTTAATGAACAGCACCGTTTCTCCTGTTTACACTTTGAATCAATGGTGTTTTCAGAAAAAATCCTGTGCATCTCTACATTGCAATTACTATTTTCCTAAGATTCCTACCTAATAAACAGCTAATTATATTTCAGCAATGTATATTCGCCTACATAATTACAACCCTTGTTGGTTTTTGGGATCAGAAGAAGCACCTACAAGCCGAACAAGACAAGAAAAATTCCTCCAGGTTTCAAAGGCAAGACGAAATGCTGATTTGTGCAGGTTTTATTTGCTATTCTGATACACAGTCTGCTCTTGTGCACTCACTGGTCCAGGTTTATTTCAGAATAGGAGCGGATGGTGTTTTTGTCTGAGCACCACACACACACACACACACACACACACACACACACACACACACACACTTTTTTTTCAAGCCTGCAACAACACAATGACGTAATGCTCCTGCATCGGCTGCTGCACTGCCTGCAGCTTTAAAAACCAAGTGTTTTTCGCTAGGTGCCCAAACAGACACTAAAATAAAAATACTGCCTTTTTTGCTGTTGGTGCTAACAAGTCGGAACTCTGAGAGGATACAATACGCATTATAGATTCACACAAAGGCTGTAAAGATCGCTACAGCAGTCCAGAGCCAGTCAGTCAGGTTTCACTCGGCCACTGTCCCATATGCTGACTGCGTGGCACCAGAATGCTAAATAAGCAAGTCTTTACTGATATCTGGGCTGCAAAAGAGGTCACAAACTAAGAAAAGATCACAAGCGAAAGTTATCTGATTTTGCAATATGTAGTATTTCAGACAGCTCATTTTCCACCCCTTTAATTTCCACCTATATTAGATTCAGTTCTTGATTCAGGTTTGTCAGATGTTGATTAATTGTCCACACAAGCAGCTCTGAAGGTAGTTCCGCAAGTTTATATTAGCTTGTTCTAATACGTTATCATTTCTATCGTAGTAACAACATACACCACGACTTACATGACGAACGCTCCACATGAATTATTTATTGAGAATTAATTATTTGATTAATTATATCTATACCAGCAGCTCTGATGGTAGTTGCACCTGCAAGGCAAATCCCAGGTTTATATTAATGCACTCATTCTAATATATTATCTATAGTTATCTATACAATACGTTTCTATAGTAACGACTTACACAGTGACTTGTATGATGGACGCTCCAAGTAAATGAAAGTAAACGTTTTCTGTGAGATGTTTCTTTTCCATTTATGGAAGGAGTCTCCAGTGTCAGCACTTTGGAACAGTCAGAGGTAAACTTTTCTGACATGGGAAAGTCTTCAGGACTTTGCGCTTTCCAGTTTCTCTATAACACATTAAGCTGCATTTTTGCCTTATTAACTTGAAGAGAGGAAAAAGAACAACCGTTTATAGCTGCTAAGTCATAACAGGAACTACCTTGTTTCGTGGATGTTCCACAACGTTAAATGTAACTATAAATGGATAAAAAAAAGTATGTCATTCTTTAATAACTAATTATAATCATGTGCAAAAAAGGAGAAATGAAACACTTTCAGGGACGCAACAGTAACGTTGTTGATTATTTTCCTATAATAGCGTGTCATGTTGTGTTTTTATCCCTTATTGAAGGTCAAGGGCTTTATTGTGTTTTTTTCCTTTGTGATTTTAATGTGTACAAAAGCTACTATGTAATGTAATCACTGCTGGTAGTCACCAAATTACTTTTAGCCTTCATAATAACTACAAAAATCACACTCCAAAATCTCTGAGACTTATTGGTAATCCATATATGGCTCATCTTCTGCAGAACTAACAAAATGTCCCAATGTTAAGACGTGTTCAGAGTGAGGATGGACGTCTCTGTTAACTAAAATACACATGAGGCATCAATTACAGCCATGCACAGATTTAGAGTGGAGATTTCACATCATATTTTCCTGGTTATGATTAAGGGGTAATAGTTTGCTTATAATTATTGTTGCATAATATGTACAAAAAAAAAAAACCATGTGGCAATTTTACTGCTACATGTTGTAATCATTATAGGACCTGATATATATATATATATATATATATATATATATATATATATATGTATATATATATAAGGGGTGTAAATCGGATAGTTCATCACGATACGATACTATATCGATTTTCTCCGCCAGCGATACAATATTTGCCGATACCTCAAAAATTTCTGCGATACGTTTCGATTCGATTAATTTATCGATATTTCAATATTATGTGCCTAGTTTACACAAGCAGTTACATTTTTAATAACTCACAAATGCAACCAAAATATATAACATGAACATTTAATTAAACTCTTTGAAAATTGCACATTCTCTATCCCAATTGGGACATTTACAACAACAAACTAACAAAAAAAAAATTACACATTATTATTATTTTTTTAAATAAAGAAAAATAAATAATGGGGGGAAAAATGAAGTCACATGAAATCAATCAAGCTTATGATGGCAACAGTCAAAGTCTTCCAGTCTTTTGTGCCACAAGGTGCAATAGTGCAAATCACTGAGGTACTCTAGTTGTAGAAAAAAAAATTACTTCAATAAAAAAAAAAAAAAAAAAAGAAAAAGTGTCAAAATAAAGGTACCGCATATCGATATTTTACGTGTGGCATCGATGTATTGTATCGTTAGAGATTTAATAGATGCATCGATCCATATCGATGTATTGTTACACCCGTAATATATATATATATATGTTCACACTACCAGGTTGAACTAAAACAAATCCAATTTTCTGCTTTATTGTGACCCAGATCTGTTTTTTCTACTCAGACTTGAGCCAAATTTGTACGTAGTCCTAAACTGGACTCCGTACATATCCGATAAATGGCCATGTGACATGAATGAGAATGGAATGGAATACATGTGGCTCTTTATACACATTTATGCAGCACAGCAACAGCAATAGCACTGACTATTCAGTGGAATAATGAGGAAATTAATTTATTTGATATCTGGGAAATGAACCTTTAACCTAAGCGGCACAGGGGAACTCAAATGTTCAGTTACAAACGTGAACCTTCAAGATGGATACATCTGATCTAAGCAATAAAAAAAATCTGATCTGATTTGTGCAAAGAAGCTTGGAACGAAGGTATACTGATGAACTCATGATATTTCACAATACATACAAATGCCAGAGAACGTATTAAGCATTGGACCCTGTGTGAGAGCAAAATGTTAATTAAACATTTGCACATCATATAATTTGCATGTTGCAGGCTTCTTTATCTCATTACAAAACCAACACTATGATTATGAGTCACAAAAAATATATTGTGCAGAATTTTTTTTTTGTCTTGTGCTTGAGGCTTTGTTCAATAATAAGCACTAAAACTACAGGAAATCGTTTAGAAATGCACTGATCTTTGTTCTTTTTTTCTTTTGGAAGTCATACTGCCTTTGCTAAACGAATCAACATGAAAACATGAAGTGCACTGCAAAACTGCGAGCGCAAACGCCATTAATGTGTGTTCTGTGGCTTTCTGTGTTGTCTAACAAAATGGAGCCATGGATAGGTCTAGGAGGTTTTTTTTTTTTTTTAAATTTACACTCAGATTAAAAAAAATGTTGAGTTTGTCTAAAGAAGTCACTACTGTTTTAATCTTAGGATAAGGGATTAGATACTGTGTAACTGCTTACTGATTAATAACAGAAAAAAGGAACTCTTTCAACATGTAATTTTGGCTTTGCGAGGTGTTCAGTGTTGAAGCAAAGCAAAAAATATAATCGTCCACCTCATGCGGAAAGTGGGTTTAAAATCCTCCATGTTGTTAGCAAGTTGGAGAACACTATGTGTAGCTGTTTTTCTTTTTATATTCTTTGTATAGCAAAAGGTATTCATGCTCAACAGATACTAATAGCTGTAGCAATCATAATAAGAATCAATGAGAAATGCACAGATCAGGTCTTTGGTCTTGGCTAAATGTCAGAGTACAATAGATTTACAACAAAATAGAGTCATGGAGAAACCTGTCTGCTTTTCTAAATCAGTGGTTTATCAAAACAGAGTCTGTGATTTTCTTTATTTAGTTACAGCCTTGCAAATAACAACCTGCTATTATCAGAGTTATTATATTTATTACTGGTATAGTCTGACTAGCCCCTTGCATTCAACGAGTTTAATCCAAACTTTAATCCAAAAATCCAAAAGTAGCATATAAAATAAACCTAATGTGCTCAAATCGGTGCAAGCTTAAAGAATAAAAAAGCTCTCCGATAAATAGCTAGAATAATGAGACGAGTTAGATCCATGGGATTTATTTAACAGTTTGTCTCTGGCCTCAAAAGTTTACCCCTGCTCGAAATAATTCAGTAGTTTAATGATGTGAGTCCAGATGTTTTTGCAAAAGGACTGATGAGCCCAGGCTTTCGTTTAGCACCTATTATGTTCAAGGGAAATGTCGGGGGCCGGTGGGGGGGAGGACCAGTGCATGCACTAATGGTCCTTCGTCCCTCTCCTTGAATGAGTAACAGCCTTGTAGAGATCAAATTTCAAAGTTGGAGCCCGGCCTATGAATCCAACATTGTATAAGTTTTGTTGCATTGGATATTTGCTATATATCTGGCTTTGCTAGGTTTATT
Organism: Pangasianodon hypophthalmus; assembly: GCF_027358585.1. Taxonomy (NCBI): domain Eukaryota; kingdom Metazoa; phylum Chordata; class Actinopteri; order Siluriformes; family Pangasiidae; genus Pangasianodon; species Pangasianodon hypophthalmus. The sequence continues at coordinate 25,526,666 of NC_069719.1, read as the reverse complement.
GGTAGCGATGGTCAGTTAAATCACACAATTTCACACTTTAGCCATAAGAGACAAGTGCAGTGCTTGTAGGTGTTTGCTGTTAATCAGTTGCCATGGATACTACTCATAGCATGGATATGCTGATAACCAGTTGTCATGGATAATACTCCTAGCATGGATACGCTGATAATCACTTGCCATGGATCAATTGCCATGGATAATACTCCTAGCATGGATACGCTGATGATCAGTTGCCATGGATAATACTCCTAGCATGGATACGCTGATAATCAGTTGCCATGGATAATAATCAGTTGCCATGGATAATACTCCTAGCATGGATACGCTGATGATCAGTTGCCATGGATAATACTCCTAGCATGGATACGCTGATAATCAGTTGCCATGGATAATACTCCTAGCATGGATACGCTGATAATCAGTTGCCATGGATAATACTCCTAGCATGGATACGCTGATGATCAGTTGCCATGGATAATACTCCTAGCATGGATACGCTGATGATCAGTTGCCATGGATAATACTCATAGCATGGATACGCTGATAATCAGTTGCCATGGATACTACTCATAGCATGGACACGCTGATGATCAGTTGTCATGGATAATACTCCTAGCATGGATACGCTGATAATCAGTTGCCATGGATCAGTTGCCATGGATAATACTCCTAGCATGGATACGCTGATAATCAGTTGCCATGGATAATAATCAGTTGCCATGGATAATAATCAGTTGCCATGGATAATACTCCTAGCATGGATACGCTGATAATCAGTTGCCATGGATAATACTCCTAGCATGGATATGCTGATGATCAGTTGCCATGGATAATACTCATAGCATGGATACGCTGATAATCAGTTGCCATGGATACTACTCATAGCATGGATACGCTGATGATCAGTTGCCATGGATACTACTCCTAGCGTGGATACGATGATAATCAGTTGCCATGGATAATACTCCTAGCGTGGATACGATGATAATCAGTTGCCATGGATAATACTCCTAGCATGGATACGCTGATAATCAGTTGCCATGGATAATACTCCTAGCATGGATATGCTGATGATGAGTTGCCATGGATACTACTCATAGCATGGATACGCTCATGCTGTTAATGTGTTCAGAATAACGGGAAGTTTCCGACTAATAAATAGCAATAATGCGTGGTGTTTTTGTTTGCTTGTTTCTTTCTTTCTTTCTCTAAGAAGTTATAATTACCAGTGTGGGAATTTCCGAAAGCTGACTCAATAGTGTGTGACACATTGGAAACCAATGTACTTAGTTTGGCAACGGTTGCTCAACATTAAGGTTAAGGCTCTGAATTACTGATAAGAAGGTCTGGGGTTCGAGAACCGCCAAGCTGCCACTGTTGGGCCCTTGACCAAGGCTCTTAACCCTCTCTGCTCCAGGGGAGCTGTATCATGGCTGACCCTGTGCTCTGACCCCAGCTTCCTAACAAGCTGGGATGTACGAAGAAAAGAATTTCATTGTGCCGTAATGTATATGTGACAAATAAAGGCTTCTATTTTTTTTTTTTTTTTTTGCTTTGAGAGCAAAAAAATTAGCATAGTTCAAATTTCTCTTTCTGGGTCTGACAAGATGAAGAGTTCAGGGAATGTCTGACTCATCATCTACCGTATTTCCTATGGAGTAATAAAATAAAACACTTGGGTTGTGCGGTTATAGGAAGATAATCAATGATGGGATGGTGGGATCCATCCTGAGGCAATGTGGAGTTACTGTTACCACCCTGAAGTTGATTATTTTCCTATAACAGCATGTCCTGAAGTCTTTTATTCCTCTTATACCATGGTAATTTTTAAAGAATTGAGTGTTGGTGTTGATTAATTATATCTATACCAGCAGCTCTGATGGTAGTTGCACCTGTAAGGCAAATCCCAGGTTTATATTAAAGCACTCGTTCTAATATATTATCTATAGTTATCTATATAATACGTTTCTATAGTAACGACTTACACAGTGACTTGTATGATGGACGCTCCAAGTAAATGAATAATAATTTTAAAAAAAAAGCATAATTATTTATATGATGAAGTTTTCTGTGAGGAGATGTTTCTTTTCCATTTATGGAAGGAGTCTCCAGTGTCAGCACTTTGGAACAGTCAGAGGTAAAGTTTTCCGACATGGGAAAATCTTCAGGACTTTGCGCTTCCCGGTTTCTCTACAACACGACAAGCTGCGGTTTGCTCTCATTAACTTGAAGAGAGAGAAAAAGGAACGACTGTTTATAGCTGCTAAGTGATAACAGGAACTAACTAGGTTTCATGGGTGTTCCACAACATTAAATGTAACTATAAATGGATAAAAAGGATGTAGGTATGATGTGCTGTTCTTTAATAACTAAAAATATTTGTAATCGTTAGCAAATTTCTGTAGTGGAAAAGCAATAAAACACTTTGGTTCATGATGTTATAAGAAAATACTCAACTCTGGGATGGTAACAGTAATGGTGTTGATTATTTTCCTATAAAGGCATGCCATGTTGTGATGCAAATGCAAAGAGCAAAAAAAAAAAAAAAAAAAGTTTAGTAAGTTCAGAGAGCTAGACAGACAGATAGATAGATAGATAGATAGATAGATAGATAGATAGATAGATAGATAGATAGATAGATAGATACTTTCCTGATCCCGAGGGAAATTGCAGTGTTACAGTAGCAGTAAAAACAAACATTTACAGATAACATAAATACAATAAAATAAAATAAAGTAATGAAGCACCGTGGGGAAAAAGCAATAATCTAATTAAAATCTTTTAAGGAAAGAGGGAGTCTCTATAGACAAAATCTGTAAACAAACTCTGTAAACAATGTACTTGCTGTGCAAATGTGCAAGAAAGTGTAAAGGTGCCAGTTTAAATGTCCTGTGAGGTAGTACTAATAATACTCCTACTCCTATTAATACTACTACTACTACTCCTATTAATACTACTACTACTACTAATACTCCTACTAATACTCCTACTCCTATTAATACTACTACTACTACTAATACTCCTATTAATACTACTACTCCAACTAATACTCCTACTCCTACTAATACTCCTACTCCTATTAATACTACTACTACTACTAATACTCCTGTTAATACTACTACTACTACTAATACTACTACTACTCCTACTAATACTCCTAATCCAACTACTACTAATAACACACATACTCCTACTCCAACTACTAATGCTATTACTGCTACTAATAATGATACTCCAACCCTACTTCATCTACTAACATTACTACTAATAATACTCCTACCCCTACTACTAATACTGCTACTACTAATAATACTCCAATCCTACTCCAGCTATTAATTTTACTACTAATAATACTCCAATTACAAATACTACTACTAATACTCCTACTACTAATACTCCTACTACTAATAATACTCCAATCCTACTCCAGCTATTAATTTTACTACTAATAATACTCCAATTACAAATACTACTACTAATACTCCTACTACTAATAATACTCCAATCCTACTCCAACTATTAACTTTACTACTACTAATACTCCTACTACTATTATTAATACTCCTACTAATATTACTCCTACTCCAACTACTAATACTGCTACTAATAATGATAATACTCCAATCCTACTCCAACTACTAATTGTACTACTAATAATACTCCTACTCCAACTACTAATACTCCTACTAATAATACTCCTACTCCAACTACTAACACTGCTACTACTCCTACTAATATTACTCCTACTCCAACTACTAATACTGCTACTCCTAATACTGCTACTAATAATAATAATACTCCAATCCTACTCCAGCTATTAATTTTACTACTAATATTACTCCTACTCCAACTACTAATACTCCTACTACTAAAATTAATTTTACTACTACTAATACTCCTACTCCAACTACTAACACTGCTACTACTATTATTAATACTCCTAATGCTGCTAATAATAATTATAATAATACTCCAATCCTACTCCAGCTATTAATTTTACTACTAATATTACTCTAACTACTAATACTCCTACTACTAAAATTAATTTTACTATTAATAATACTCCTACTCCAACTACTAATACTCCTCCTCCTACTACTAATAATAATAATACCCCTCCTCCCACTACAACTACTACTTCTACTACTACTACTAATAATAATAATAATAATAATAATTGTATTGTGTTTGTGCATGTGTTTTTTGCACTGGATGTTTGCAGTGTGCATCTGTTGGCTGTGCAAGCCCAGTGTTAGGACGTGTAGATGTATCAGGACTTGGCTGACCTGTGCGAAGTAGAGGTTGAGGAGGCAGAGGGTGCAGAACTGCAGGCACACGGGGAAGCAGTAGAAGAGCCAGAAGGGCAGCGGCTGCAGCTGGCTCGCCTGGGCCATGTTGTTGAAGTAGAAGGAGAAGAGAGTGGTCCTGAGGGCCGACCAGAGCAGGCACAGGAAGAGGAACACACTCCGGTAGCTGAGGCGCTTGTGGCCGTAGTGCAGGATGAGCCAGAGCTGCGAGTAGATGAAGAAGAAGAGCAGCGAGTACAGGAGCGTGTGCACAGCCGTGAGCGCCAGGTCCAACACGGCGCCTTCATCATCATCATCCTCCCCCTCATCCTCAGCCGTCAGAGCACCAAGCCGTCGGAGCTGATTCTCAAGTGACAGCATGTCGACAAATTCAGCAACAACAAGTCGGCCTGACTTAAGACGCCCTGGTGTCTCTTAATTCCAACACGATCATAAAAATATCCACAAACTTTTTCATAGATCGGATTGGATAATGACAAACGTCAGGACAAAGTTGCACATAAAACTAGATAACTAACAACCAGCGGAACCTAGTTGTTTAAAAAAGATCGGTCATACAACCATAGTTGAGGGATTAAAAACGGGCAAGGTGAGGCAAACAAACAAAAAAAACATGTAGTGAAGGAAAAAAAGGAGCTCAGTGCAAAAAAAACAACTCCAGCTGAAAAAAAAAAGATCCAGAGAGGAGCGCAATCAGCTGGGGTATACTGCAGTTTAGGACACGCCCCTCGTCCAATCAGCTGTGGCACGCTCCAGCTAAACCCCCACCTCTTGTCCAATCAGATAGTAGAGTGCGCCTGTTTGTGCCCCGCCTTCTTAGCGATGCTAGGAAACTGATTATTCTGTAACGCCATTTTGGATCCGAACGCAACTGTAAATCTCCTGTGTTTAGAACCAAAATGTCAGGTTCGTTCAAATTTTAACCGTTATAGCGCCACCTACGATATCAATGATTGGCTAATCCTAAGTCCCGCCGCTGTGTTTGATTGGCTGGGAGAGGTTGTGATTTTGGTGGATTCTCAAACCAGCCTAATGTTGGTGAAGAGTATACTACAAAGGATGCAAAGGACATTATTGTGTTCCCTAGCTTGTGCACTTATGTAGTGGGTAAGGAGGTGTTTGGGATACAGCCTCTGTTTCAGGAAGTAACAGTGGATCCCATATTACAGGCTGGAGGATTTTATACTTTTTAGCTATATTTATCTACAGTAAAAGGCTGATGTGAAATATTTTTTGCAATGCTTATAATTTTAAAAATGTTTTCCAAGAAGAGGAAGATTTTGGATGAATTCGGAAACTAGTCACGTTTGAATGACGTGTAAAATAGTGATGTAGGAATGCACCACACTGGGATCATGAAGACTTTGTGTGTTTTGTGTGTGTTTTTGCTGTGTTTTGTGTCAGAGCAATGCACTTGTGGAAATCCTGCAAAGCTGCTGCAGCTCACTGCTCAGGGCTTTAAAGAGCACGTGCAGTCCGGAAAAACAGCTCTCATTTACTTTGGCAAATATGGTGAGGTGTCATGCACTTTTCATTAGCTTAGCTCATCTAACAGCTAATGTTTAATTATGGTTCAAAATAAGAGAAAAAATATTATAAATAAAAAAAAAAGAAAATAATTTACAATTAATGGTGATATAATAATAATAATGCTAATCCTAACAATAATAATAATAACAATAATAATAGTATCAAAATAAATGTTTTTTTTTTAATATTATTGTTATTATTGCTAGTATTTATTATTAATGATAATAGTAATGCTGTTGTTATATTTACTATTATTATTATTCATAAACAGACTTTATTGGCAGCATGTACATGTGTGTATATATAACCTTTTATTGTTTTACTTTACGTAAAAGAAAATAAAAAGACTTTTCACACTTGTATTTTTGGACAAAAAAATAAAAATAAAGAGTGCTACTTTGGGCAGAAACCCTGCACATCCTCCCTGACAGCACCATGCTCCCCGTGAAGCATGGTGGTGGTAGCGTTGCACAAAAAATACATACATACATCTAAGGCATTAAATTATATGATAAATGTTGGGATGAAATGAATAGATGAAATTCTGAAATTGAGATTAGATGACAGATGAAATGATGCACATTCGCCATTTTTTATGTTCACTGTCTTTGCTTTTCCTTTCAGACAGCTTTTTTTTCTTTTTTTTTTAATTTGTGCATTTTTGTTGTCGGATATGCAGTAATTATCGTTGCATCAATCAGTCAGTAATGACATTGCTTTTCATTTATGTCTGAGTGTGAGGTTTTCTGCTTATTTGCAGCTGATTCAGCCATTCAGACGTTTATAGAGCAGTTAGAGACGTCCGCTGTGGCGTTGGAGGACTATGGCATATTGGTGGCGATGGTCAGTTAAATCACATTTCATTCTTTATCTTCAAAATTTTCAGCTATAAGAGACAAATATAGTATAGCATAAATAATATTTTACAATATTCCTCAGTATATCATAATAATACTCATTTCTGGTTGTCTGAAAGGAGTTTACAACATACTGTATGTCTATATAATGCAGAATTATAATTAAGAATGCCATCAGAAGTGATTACTGTGATATGTGGTGTGAAAATTGCATGCCTTATGTAGAATAAACAAAGGAAAGCGAAAAATGTCAAGCATAATGTGTTACTAAGGTTCTGCTTTCAGTGTTAGAAATGATATTATTATATTACCTGTCCAAAATGTGTCTCTGCAGGTGAACTGCTCCAAAGAAAATGTCGCAGAATACTGCACAGAGGAAGAAGTGATGCGGAAAGCATATTTATTCAGGTTTAAACTAATCCACTTTATCACCAACACTATTCTCTAATAATCACTTTTTTTCTTCAAGTTCGCTTCTTGTACTTTAATGGAGCTAACAAGTAAGGGAAGTGTAGAGCTACCAGTTTAGCATTGTGAACAGTACATGTATATAAATAATCATAACGAAGTCACTTTAAAAGGTGTCAGTAACAATTTGTTTATAGTTTCATAAAAAAGCAGATTAAAGGAAAAATCCTTAATGTTAATTACTTTTTCTTTTTCACTTCTTTTTTCGCAGAGGCGCAGATGTCTTGAGAAGTTTCGAGATTGACACCATTTTTGACGTCAACGCCATCGTGTCCCACATGCTATTGTGAGTTGGGCAACTTGCCTAATTTTTTATTTTTTTTACATGCTGTAGTAATTCAGTGCATGATGCAGAGCATTTGCTGTTTGTGTATAGCACGGTGCTCTTCAACGAGGTTCGATACATTCACACTCCAGCTGAGTTGGTCGGCGTTGAAAGAGTGGCGAGGGGAAAGACGGACATTGTGATGGGTCACATACCTGCACTCGGGCTTCCAGGTACGATACTTTGATGTGTATTTCTTTGGCATGATGTGGCCTGCATGGAAAATTGTCTATTGTGCGTTTAATTTTTGGCCAAACTCTTCTCAAGGCTATAAAAACCATTTTGTCTTCAGGTTGGGATTTAGATATTTACATATTTCTATTTATTTATTTGAAATGCTAATAACTATAAAAAGATGAATTGACGTGCACATGGAACAATATACAGTAAATGTTAAATATTTCTGAGCAGAGCACCGGGCTTTAATGGAGGCGGCGTTTGTTTACGGAGGAAAGTACCAGTTTGTGCAGACCACCGGCGCTCCTCTTCTCAAACACATGGGGTAAGTGTGAGCGGATTCACAGATTTCAATTTATTATATTCATTCAGAATATACGTTTATTCTAACTGCCTACAAGTGAGGCAAATCTTTACACTGTTCAAACAGCCAACAGAGATGTTACTAAAGTAATAAAAAAGTTTTGGTAATAAAATGTTTGCATAAAAAAATTTGAAAGATAAACAGATAAAAAGATAGATAACCCTAAATTGACGTTTTTAATATAAATACACCTGTTCTTGGAAGGCTCCAGAGTTTGTTTGAGAACATACCTAAACAGAACAGCATCATGAAGACCAACAAGCTATCAACCTGATAATAGCTCTCAACATGCTACCACCACCGTGCTTCATGGTGGGGATAGTGTTCTAATAGTGATAAGCAATGAATGGTTTCCTTTGAGCCAAGGCCAGAACATTCAATTAGGTCTCATCTGACTAGAGAACCTTTTCCCTCATGGTACTCTTCCATAATGTCCAGCTTTGTGGAGGGCTGGTAGTCTGGTGAACAGCTTCTACCACCTCAGCTGAGGTTCTCTCCAGCTCCTTGTCCTCTTGATTCAGTCATTGACATTCTCTCCAGTTCCTTGTCCTCTTGATTCAGTCTTGACTGAATCAAGAGGACAAGGAACTGGAGAGAACCTCAGCTACCACCTCAGCTGAAGTTCTCTCCAGCTCCTTGTTCTCTTGATTCAATCATTGACTTGAATTCTAAAGAAATACTTAAATATAAATAAATAGTTATAAATAAATGAATAACAATAAAACTGTTCTTATTGCAGGATTGCTGATGTGTCCTCTGTCCAGGCGCGTCTCTGGTTCCTCCACTGCAACAGTGTGTCTCACGCGTCTGAACCGTGTCCTCACACACTTATGAAAAAGCCACTGAGCACCATCAACATACACACCTTCCTTCAGCTGATGGAGGCACCAGTCCTGGTGAGAGGGACCTGAATTTCTCTGTCAAACACAATCACTGAAGTTTTAATTATTATTATTTTTAAGAAAACTTTAAAATTCATGTCATTGTTGATGACAGATGGAGGCAGATGTTGATCCTGATGACGTGGATGTGATCTATAATCACTTGAACGTGCCTGTGCTGTTCCTGTTTGCTCAGACTGAGACACTGCACATGGATCGCAGCACGGCTGAGGCTTTGGCCTGGAGGCTGCGAGGAGAGATTGGCCTCGTCCTAATCCACAGGTGTCCTAATCCTGGCGTGTGATGTCTTTAAAAGTGATATCTCTACAAAGCTTTAATAATTAGCATCAATTCTAGTAGTTTAAATAAATTGACTAGGCAGCGAGTCAAAATCTAGCTAATGGTAAATAGTGGTTATTTGCATGATAATTTATTTCTAATTAATTAGTTAGCGTTAATCGTACATATTATTAGCAAACTTGTTTTCAGGCAAAACTATGCAATTGCTTCAAAACGAAAGAGTTTTAGATAAATACTTTTTAAAATGTACATTTCACAATTTATTTTCATAAGTTCAAAACATTTGCCTTTTACATTTTAATACTTGACTACATGTAAAAGTAGCAACTTTTTCTTACTTTCACTTAAGTAAAAAAAAGTTTTAGGCTAAATACTTCCATTTTTTAATTCCACTTTTAATACTTCTACTTTTAATTTGAGTAAAATTTCGACACATTATTTATATTTTCATTTAAGTATAATTTCTCAGTTTTTTTCCCACCCCTGGTCCTGTTACCTGAAGGAATTATATTGTTTGAGGATAAAACATGAGGGAAAAAAAAAAATCGATTTTTCCCATTGATTTTCTATTACACCAGGTTGTATTTTGACTCAAACAGTGAATGTTATGGTGAGTGTGTAATGATCTAGACATGCAGTTTGTACCAGGTTTAACTGGTAGCTATAGTAGGCTTACAAGTTACATGTTTCTCCATGTAGAAAAGTATAAAAGCTAGTTTCATGTCTTGGTTAAATGACAACATTCACTGTAGGGGACATCATATACATTTGTTTTTTTATCTGAACAGTTGGTTTCAGTTGCTTTTTATTAAATTAAAGATATCTCTGTGTGTGTGTGTGTGTGTGTGTGTGTGTGTGCACTCTAGGGACAGTCCCAGGGTGAAAACTCCGGTCAGATATAATGCTGCATATCGACTCCCACACAAGGTCAGTAAATCACACTGGTGCAGACTGTCTAATATTTCACTCTGTGAGGGACGATCAGAAAGACACTAGCCAATCACAGGCTTCTGTTAGCTCTTGCATACACATAGTTTTTACAAAAAAGCAGGCAAGCTCTGTTAGCTCGGTTTCTGCCATCATTGTGGATTTCAGGCATAAAAAAAGGCACTACATGGTGGCAGGCAGGAGGCACAGCCAATCCGGGGAGAGGAAGAGAGAGCGTAAACAAACCAAATAGGAGTCTGTAGGTCAAAGAGTTAATATTATAGATGGATTTAGGTGTAATAGGTGTATTTTTTTCTTTTTGAACAGGTAAGGCACTTATTTGTTCTCTATTTTGCTAGGAAGCTAGTGAATGGTAGATGATAGTCACATGATTTATTCTTTTTTACCTTGTTGTTTAGTTGCTTTAGTGAGACAACTCATGATAGCTGGCTAGTGACTATTGGGAGGCATTTGTTTGTTTCTATAAGGTAAGAGTGAATCGTCTGCTCACACTTGGTGTGTAACTCGTGTTTAATGTTTTTAAGAGTCTGGTGAAATAAAAATATGACAGCAAAATAAACAGAGATCAAGTAAAAATACACACATAGAGAGCGACCAGAGGTGATTTTTTTCCCCTCTGTGCTATATTTTAGCTAGCTAGAGGTAATGGGTAATTGGGCTGTTGTTTGTCATGCGACCTAGTTAACAAATGGAATTTGGATAAGAGTAAAATAAATAAATAAATAAACTAAATAGGAAGAAATTTGAATAAAATTCCAACAATCCGTCTAAATGTGTAATCACCTGATCTAGATCTGCGATTAATCAGAATTTAGTTCGAGGTCAAATCTCACAGAGCTGAGATCAAATATAGATATAAACTGATTATCAGGAACAAATGTGTTGGATTTGGGTTCTATGGTATATCTCCAGAGCTAGGGATATTGATTGCTGGGGTAAACTATCTGCTTGTATTTCTGTATGATTTCTCCTTATGCCTAACAGGAAGTGAAGTATTTTACTTTGAAGAATGTTGAAGAAGTCGTTAACCTTATTCGGGGGCAACTATTTCAAGAGGAGAAGGAAGAAGAAGAGGAGGATGACGAGGATGAGGATCACTGGGCTTCTACAGGTGACATATTTGTGGTGGAGCCTGACCTGTAAAAAAAAAAAAAAAAAAAAAAAGAAAAAAAAAATCTGAAAACTAATCCAGCAAAGTTCAGACACTACATATTTGTTTGAATGACATTTTATATAAGAGGGACGCTGTGGACTTTTTGCTATATGTACTTTAATTAGAGGTGTGTGTATTCCCTCTCAGATGTTTTGGATGATGAGGTGGCGGAGTCGGTGTACAGAGACCGCGGTGTAATGCTGGACATGGAGTCTGTCTCAGAACTCACAGCTGACACTTTCAGCACTGCAGTAGCTCAGAGCGACCTCACGGTGGTGCTGTTCTACTTTAAATGTGAGTTTTATGTTTCAGCTTGCTCTGTGGCTGTGTCAAAGTGTGCTGTGGAAAGTTTCATGTGTTTGAGAGTTATTAAACAATTCCTGCCAGAGCAGTACTATAAGTGGACATGTTGTCTTTTTCTCTGTCCTCTGCAGGGGACGCTGTGTCCATGGCTTTTCTGCAGTCGTACGTCGAGGTTGCTGATGCACTTGAAGGTATAGAAGGTTCAGATCAATATGTGAAGCCACATTCAGCAATTTAAGCTTCCATTTGTTTGTGTGTGTGTGTGTATGCGCATCTCTTTAGGTGTGAGTGATATCACACTGGCCTCCATAGACTGTGGCGAGTGGACGTGTGTGTGTCGTGATCAGAATGTCTCCTCTTTCCCTTCCGTTCTGCTGTTCCGTCTGGGTGAGGACACTCAGTCCTACAGAGGCATGATGGGAACTGAGAGCCTGTATAGATTCATCCTGCTGTGAGTCTCTTGCTCTCGCAAACACACACTCACACACATCAGAAAGAGATTCTCCTTGAGGTATGAGAGGGAAATAATGGTGAGTCATTGAACTCAGGCTCTACAGTTTCTAAGATGATGGCAAGATATTTTGTTTTTGTGAATGACTCTTTTTGCATGAATCACTAAGATGAATGAATCAGTATGTTCATTGTGTCCTGAGATTTCCAGCATTTTAGTGCATGCAATAATAGTATTGAGCTGCAGTTTCAGGCTGCATTTACAATCCCAGTGATCTTCCACTTGTATGATTTGCACCTAAGTTATGGCTTTATCTCATTAAGGTCCAAGAGCAAGAGTGTCCTTTGTTAGGGATATAATTTACATTCATCATAGGATCACAGACTTTGTGAATCATTGTCTAAGCTCTTTTATATTCAGCCGCATGCTGTGTGGATTGATGCATAACGTGTACCACTAATGAGGCCACCAGAGTCTCCACCAAAGGCATTAAGCTCAGTCTTATCAATCTAACATCTGCCATTGTGGCCAGTATGCATGGGGTTGTGGCTTTAATATGCTTTTGAATGCACCAGAGCTCTTTATTGAAACCGATACAGTGTTTAGACCCTGCGCTTCGGTGACTATACCACAAAATGGGTTAGGCCATTGATCAACTTTGTTGAATTTCGCTAAGACAGCCTTTATATAAGTCTGCAGTCCATTTTCACTGCTACTGAGCCGCACTCCTTCATTTCACTCAGATCATCAGGAAGCTATCCGCTCCAGGGTGTGCTAAATATTCAAGTTTTAAAAAATTAGAAGCGATCACTTAGAGAATACATCAGGATCTGTCTCTGTATGCGAGGCAGTTGTACTAAGTTCCTGAGTTCTGCAGGTCTTTGCTCTGTTTCATTGCCGCTAACACATGCCTTCTATCAGTTCCTCTTTATACCAAAGTCGAAAAGGTGCTTACCTTCTTGTTCCAGGGGGCTCAGCAGGCAAGCCTTCTGCCCATTTCTGTTCCTGCTGCGACAACACAGCAAAGGAGCTCACCTATTTCTTCCTAGAGAGCTCTGAATCCATGTCTGCTGTTTCACATTTCACTCTCTGCTGTGTCCACACTGCATCAAAAGAAAGATAATAACTAGTCAGCAGTATTTACATAGCTTGACACATCATTGGCATTATGGCATTATGTTCCTGTGCCAAACGATTTGGGCGTATATCATTGTCCAGTAATGGGGCATGGATACCACAATGCCGACAAACATTAAGCCACATCTGTTTTAAGGACTCATTCAACCCAACCATGGTGAGAAAAGTCGGAAATAATAAAAAACACAAGAATTACCTCACCAAAGTGCACTCAAGTACACTCACACAAAAATTAGAGTGCTGTACTTAGTGATTTGAATCCATTCCTTAACTCGTTGACAAGAAGAGAATGGGAAACAGGATGACCGCGAAATATCGAGAACTGACATAACCTTTTATGATCACGGGTACAAGCTGGCGACTTTACTCCTGGTATTCATAAATGAAATGGCGTATATCAAACCACCACTGGTCCAGTAGTTCCAAAGGAAACCACCCTTCTGGAAGAGAAGGAGGTAGAACCATTTTTTTTCTTTTTTCTTTTTGGTATGGCATAGTTTTTCTCACACAAAACATGTGTTTTGGTTTGGTCTTTGGTCTTTTTATCTGAGGGTCTGGGAAAGAGCATTCAGGAATTTGTGGTTTTTTTTTTTTTTTTTTTTTTTTGCATTATCTAAATTTTTTTTGTTGCTGGTAATGACCTCTTTTTCTTCAGTTGTGCCGCTACTGAGTAGCAGGAAATAAAAAATGTCTAGGGCCATTGAAAACTTTTATGTTTACTGTTAGGGCCCATTTGCACCTTGAATTAACGAGAAATCTGTATCTGCATAATCACTATCTGGACAAGCAATCCAATCTCACCATTGTGTTTACAACAGATGTCTCTGTGCATTCTTCATCATCTGCACTGAGTGCTCATCATGATTGCATCTCATTTCCCCCCACTTAATATGTTAATAACCTGGCTTGGCAGATAATCACAGACAATATTGCAAGAGAAATGCAGTGTTTATATTCAATAAAACGTATGTTCCTGTATGAGTAGGATAAATGAATCAACAACAAACAAACAAAAAACATAGAGAAGAAAAATGGAAAACAGCTTACGAATCACTCTGGAATCCAAACAGGATGAGTTGTGTCACATGATGAAGAATGAAGAATTGTCACGTATGTATATTTTATCTTGATGTGTTGATATTACTTATACAGCAGTTAGTTCTGGGCAACTAATCTGATTGGACAAGCGGCATTCCAAGAGTTCTCATATTTAGTATAACAGCACTGGGACATTTCACTGTATGTATGACTCCATGTATGACTTTGTCTGTGCTCGCTACATGAAATTCCAATTCTAGCAATAGTTCATTACAATGGAACGGTTATTACACTTACTACGGCATGTCAGTGAGTCTGTGCAATGCTCTGTTCCAGGTGTGGCTGAATGATCAGCTACCTGTTTTTAATTTCTTGTTTTAAAAAAAACATTGTATAAAAGCAATATCGCACTCGCGGTCATGCTGTGACGTTGTGCCTACAGCTGAATCATAGCCATGCTGATATTGCAAATAACAGCACTTTTGCTTTTGTGATAATGCTTAATTATGTGGCAAAATTCATCCATTCATTCATTCATTCATTCATTGACCTTCAGTAAGGGCTTTATCCTGGTCAGGACCGTGGTTAATCCAATAATTCAGATACACCCTGAATGGGATGCCAGTCCATACCACAGCACCACACACACACACACACACACACACACACACACACACACTCATTCACAACAGTTCACCTATCAGCGTGTTTTTGGGAGAATGCATATGTGGTAACAAATAATATTTGTTCAAACCTGAATAATAAAGCTAGTTTGTAAACAGTCCCAGTGATTAAAATAAAGGTGCATGGTGTATGTATCATCATTTCAGCAGATGCCAACATCAGCACAGCTTGTACCGCTTCAGTGTTCTCTGGCCCTATTTTCCCCATTTTCAAGCCACAAAAAAAAAAAAAAATCAGATACAGATTATCCATGTATTATTATGATAAATATTTTGTGTATTTATGTGTATGATCACAGTATTAAGACGAATGTTCTGAATCATGACAAGAAGCATAGCACTTATTTCAGGTGATTTTAATAGCGTAGAAATGACGTATAACGTACTTTGTTATTTTTACTTGGAATTTACCTCATTTATTTTTGTGTTCTTTTAACTGAAATAGTGACATTTGAGGAGCAATACATTCAGGTTGCCTGATAGTGCTGGTATGTTATATTTGGCTTCTCAACTCCAGCTTAATAAGGTGTAACACAACTTAGGGTGTATGTCTAAACCAGACAAAACACTGCTCCAGCCCAATTCTAAATTTTTATATCATAAAAATCAGGTATTAAAATATTTATCTTGGGCAGAAATGCAATAAATAGAGAAGTGGCATAGTTTTAGAGTGAGTCTGGCAGGAACAAGAATCTTGGTTGACCATCGATTACGGTTATGACGCTTAAAAAATCTGTTTCTACTTGAAAAGGGAAATATTGTGAAAACTAATATTTTATTGTTATTAGAAAGCTTTTTTTTTTTTTTAATATCAAGTCAAGTTAGTCAAGTGATTTCCCAGAACCTCCAGAGAGCCACAGCTGGACCATTAAGGCTCTTAACCATCAGCGATTTAGCTCTAAAAATCAGCCAAATCTGTCTTCCTCATGAATAAACATAAAATTATTATTCAGTTATTATTACTCCATGTTTAATTTCATTACACACATCCTGGACGTTTGGGGAAAATGATCTCAGAGCCATTATTATTATTATTATAATACATCTTGCATTAAATTCATGGTAATGTGACTTGACAGGTGATATGGTTGAATATGGTTAGTCAAGCAGCTCCAGCAGCATTCCTGTATTCCTGATGTCTCGCCCGTCATTTTCCTCACTGGCCAAAAAAAAAAAAAAGATGTTCTTATTTACTTATTTGGTAGAAAACAGAGCTGTGCACTGTGGTTGTTTTCATGACTCAGGGAAAAATGACTGAGTTACTGAGTCCTTTGAAGTCCTGTGGGCTAATCTGGAGTTTATAAAACTTGCTGTGTTTGCAGCCTGGACCAAACTTAATGGCAGTTAAGGCGGTCTTTTAAAGCTGTTAACCATATAACAGACTCGCATTTTCATCTTTGCTTGACATATTTAAATGCAAGTAAAGAGATATTTAAATGCAAGTAAATATTTAAATGCAAGTAAAGAGGCGACTATGTGTTAGAGTGAAGGTAGAAGAAGCTAAAAAGCAGCTGTGCTGCTGTAATAAATGCCGCTTTCCAGACACAGTGCACGTAAAGTAGCTTCCACGCACTTATCTTTTCTTACTGTGCTATCTATAATGATTTAATAGTCCCATGCAGACAATTTGCAGAATATTTAAATGCTTATAATGTGTATGTCAATGAATAAGCTACAGAACACATACTTGAGTACTTAAAAAACAGGTGTAAGTGCAGTAACAAATCACTGTGCTTTTTACTTCATGCCTCTGATGAATGATGGTTATTAGTTATGGGAAGAGTAAATATTAAAAAAATAAAATAAAAATGCCTGACCTGCACAAAGTTATAGCTCCATTTATGGAAGAATTCAAGAAAATGGTTTAAAAACAGCTGGTTCAGAACTCACAGCTGGATGAGCAACGTTTGCAACAAGTTATGTCTTAAAACAAATAGGTTACTTTTACATGTTTTTTTTTTGTTTCTTATTTTTATCGATAAACCTCATACCTAATATCTACACCCTCAAACAATACACGTCCATTATTTTTTGTTAATATCTGATTAGCTAGTTTCAAATACACAAGTGCAAACATATGTTTTGGGAGCTTGTCAATCAAATGAGCTACACCCTAACTTCATGATGACATCATGGCGCCGAACTTAAGTCTAAATTCAACATACAGGCTTTAGGGAGATATGCGGGTAAAAAGAATATTACTTCCTTATAATAAGCGCCACTATGTCATGCAGATTTGTATGCTTTGTAGCGACTGTGATATGATTCTGATGCAGTCACATGCCACCAGCACTGTGCTCTGCTCTGATCCCATGATGATTCATTAAATCGATCGCTGCGCTTGATGTAATTATCTGCCAAGACCTTTTAAAAGCCACTTAATGCCCTTTCCTTAGACAGCGTCGTAATGAGGGTCAATGCTGAGTCTAGACTCGCGCTCTGAAAGCAGATAGGCCTCTTATCAAGATGTATGGCAATATCATGAGATAATGAGTCAACACTGTGCCGGAATTACGATCACAGGTTCATAACGCAGCATCATTCTGAGGGTCATAAAATGGTTAGAGGGAATGTTTTTTTTTTGTGCCACTATATAATAAGAGTGTTTAATTGTGCGTGCGTGTGTTTCTCTTATCCGTTACTGTGTTTGTTGGAGAGTGTGTGGGCTTTTTGTATCACTTAGCTGGGCTAGAGGGATGTTTTTGTTTGTGTTGTTATCTGTTTAATTGTGCGTCATGTACATGTGTACATTACTATGTTTGGATTTGGGCTGATGCTCTTAATCTCAGCCTCTTTTTTTTTTTTTTTTTTTTTCCTTCATGTCCACAGGAGTCATCTCTCCATCCCGCTCTCTCTGTCCTCCTCGGATGAAGTCCTGTCCTTCCTGGAAGGAGATCTGTATAACAGACACTCTTCTTTCTCGCCCATCCGAGTGCTCGGTCTTTTCACACCTGAAGATCCGGGTATGAAACTAACACTAAAGCGACTCCATTTTTTTAAATTTTCGATTCGTTTAGCATGCTGCTTCGTGTAACATACCTGATTCAACTAATGAGATTATTCCTGAGGCTGCCGCTCCGATGCACTTTAGATTGTTATCACAGGACATGTATTTTCCTGCAACTGCTATGTTTATCAATTTGGAAAACAAAACTAAACACATTTTGTATACAAAGTTGTTGTGGAACATAGTGTGGTGCAGCAGATTTTAGCTTGTTTACATCTAAATTTTTCACATCCTCTTGACTGTTACAGATGTGGCCATTTTTGAGGAAGCAGCGAAATATCTAAGGGGAGAAATGATTCTGGGGCTGTTTGAGCACATGGAGGCAGAGAGATGGTATGGACCGCATTAATGCACACCGTAGGCGAGATGTGAGAGTGCTGAATATAAAATGTGAGAATGACGAATGTGAGATTTGAGAATGCTGAATATAAGATTTGAAAATGCTGAATGTGAGATGTGAGAATGCTGAATGTGAGAGGTCAGAGTGCTGAATATTAGATGTGAGAGTGCGAAATATAAGATGTAAGCATGCTGAAAGTGAGAGTGCTGAATATTAGATGTGAGAGTGCTGAATATTAGATGTGAGAGTGCTGAATATTAGATGTGAGAGTGCTGAATATTAGATGTGAGAGTGCTGAATATAAGATTTGAGAATGCTGAATGTGAAATGTGAGTGCTGAATATAAGATGTGAGAGTAATGAATGTGAGTTGTGAGTGTGCTGAATATAAGGTGTAAGCATGCTGAAAGTGAGAGTGCTGAATGTGGGATGTGAGTGTGCTGGATGTGAGTGTGCTGAATGTGGGATGTGAGTGTGCTGGATGTGAGTGTGCTGAATGTGGGATGTGAGTGTGCTGGATGTGAGTGTGCTGGATGTGAGTGTGCTGAATGTTTGATGTGAGTGTGCTGAATGTGGGATGTGAGTGTGCTGGATGTGAGTGTGCTGGATGTGAGTGTGCTGAATGTTTGATGTGAGTGTGCTGAATGTGAGATATGAGTGTGCTGGATGTGAGTGTGCTGGATGTGAGTGTGCTGAATGTTTGATGTGAGTGTGCTGAATGTTTGATGTGAGTGTGCTGAATGTTTGATGTGAGTGTGCTGAATGTGAGATGTGAGTGTGCTGAATGTGAGATGTGAGTGTGCTGAATGTGAGATGTGAGTGTGCTGAATGTTTGATGTGAGTGTGCTGGATGTGAGTGTGCTGAATGTTTGATGTGAGTGTGCTGGATGTGAGTGTGCTGAATGTGAGATGTGAGTGTGCTGGATGTGAGTGTGCTGAATGTGAGATGTGAGTGTGCTGGATGTGAGTGTGCTGAATGTGAGATGTGAGTGTGCTGGATATAAGATGTGAGAGTGCTGAATGCAAGATATGAAAGCACTGAATATAAGATGTGAGAGAACGCTGAATGTGAGATGTGAGAGAACGCTGAATGTGAGATGTGAGAGAACGCTGAATGTGAGATGTGAGAGTGCTGAAAATAAGATTTGAGAGAACTCTGAATGTGAGATGTGAGAGAACGCTGAATGTGAGATGTGAGAGAACGCTGAATGTGAGATGTGAGAGTGCTGAAAATAAGATTTGAGAGAACGCTGAATGTGAGATGTGAGAGTGCTGAATATAAGATGTGAGAGAACGCTGAATGTGAGATGTGAGAGTGCTGAAAATAAGATGTGAGAGAACGCTGAATGTGAGATGTGAGAGTGCTGAAAATAAGATTTGAGAGAACGCTGAATGTGAGATGTGAGAGTGCTGAAAATAAGATGTGAGAGAACGCTGAATGTGAGATGTGAGAGTGCTGAATATAAGATGTGAGAGAACGCTGAATGTGAGATGTGAGAGTGCTGAAAATAAGATGTGAGAGAACGCTGAATGTGAGATGTGAGAGTGCTGAATATAAGATGTGAGAGAACGCTGAATGTGAGATGAGTGTGCTGAAAATAAGATGTGAGAGAACGCTGAATGTGAGATGTGAGAGAACGCTGAATGTGAGATGTGAGAGAACGCTGAATGTGAGATGTGAGAGAACGCTGAATGTGAGATGTGAGTGTGCTGAAAATAAGATGTGAGAGAACGCTGAATGTGAGATGTGAGAGTGCTGAATATAAGATGTGAGAGAACGCTGAATGTGAGATGTGAGAGTGCTGAAAATAAGATGTGAGAGAACGTTGAATGTGAGATGTGAGAGTGCTGAATATAAGATGTGAGAGAACGCTGAATGTGAGATGTGAGAGTGCTGAATATAAGATGTGAGAGAATGCTGAATGTGAGATGTGAGAGAACGCTGAATGTGAGATGTGAGAGTGCTGAAAATAAGATGTGAGAGAACGCTGAATGTGAGATGTGAGAGTGCTGAAAATAAGATTTGAGAGAACGCTGAATGTGAGATGTGAGAGTGCTGAAAATAAGATGTGAGAGAACGCTGAATGTGAGATGTGAGAGTGCTGAATATAAGATGTGAGAGAACGCTGAATGTGAGATGTGAGAGAACGCTGAATGTGAGATGTGAGAGTGCTGAAAATAAGATGTGAGAGAACGCTGAATGTGAGATGTGAGAGTGCTGAAAATAAGATGTGAGAGAACGCTGAAAATAAGATGTGAGAGAACGCTGAATGTGAGATGTGAGAGTGCTGAATATAAGATGTGAGAGAACGCTGAATGTGAGATGAGTGTGCTGAAAATAAGATGTGAGAGAACGCTGAATGTGAGATGTGAGAGAACGCTGAATGTGAGATGTGAGAGAACGCTGAATGTGAGATGTGAGAGAACGCTGAATGTGAGATGTGAGAGTGCTGAAAATAAGATGTGAGAGAACGCTGAATGTGAGATGTGAGAGTGCTGAATATAAGATGTGAGAGAACGCTGAATGTGAGATGTGAGAGTGCTGAAAATAAGATGTGAGAGAACGCTGAATGTGAGATGTGAGAGAACGCTGAATATAAGATGTGAGAGAACGCTGAATGTGAGATGTGAGAGAACGCTGAATGTGAGATGTGAGAGAACGCTGAATGTGAGATGTGAGAGAACGCTGAATGTGAGATGTGAGAGTGCTGAAAATAAGATGTGAGAGAACGCTGAATGTGAGATGTGAGAGTGCTGAAAATAAGATGTGAGAGAACGCTGAATGTGAGATGTGAGAGTGCTGAAAATAAGATGTGAGAGTCCTGGATGCAAAATGTGATATGCGAGAGCACTCGGTACAAGAACGTCAAGCGCAGACTATCAATGTTTTTCAGTTTAACTGCACGTGCGAGATGTGAGAGTGTGCACATATTCGTGCGCACATGTGATATGTAATAGCACTGGGTGCAAGATGTGACAGGATTGGGTGCAAGATGTGAGAGCACTCGATGGGGTCTGGGTGCCAGATGTGAGAGTGCTGTATGTGAATGTTGGATGCCAGATGTGGGAGCGCAGGAAGCCAAAGCTGTCTGTGTTGGATTGTGAGATGCTGCAAGTGAGACGCAAATGCTTGACCCGAGATGTTATTTGTATGAATGCTGGATGTGAGCTGTGAAAGTGCAGGATGCGAGATATGCATGAGCACTGCGTGTGAGAAGTGAGCGCGCTGGATGTAAGAGCTCTGCATCCGAGAGCTCTGGGAAGAAGTTTGAGATGCTGTATTCATTGGCACTGATTCTAGGATTGAGAGAGCTAAATTGCGCTGTTAGTCATAAAAGTGTTATTGTGTGTTTTTTTTTTTTTCAGGGCTCAGGAGCATGCTGTGATGCTGCCTGCTCTCCTGGTGTCTCATGGCCCTGGAGTTCAGAGAAAAGCTCATTCCCTTCTTTTGTCCACGTTACAGGAGATGATCTCGCACATCAGGAGAGTGGCACTTGATACATTTGTAAGAACCACTTTATTTGTGTGTCACATCTTTGTTCTGAATCATTTTGACCTTTTGAACAAAAACTGCTCTGCTGATATATGACCATTTGCTGGTATTTAATCTACTCAACATTATAGCATTTAACCAGTGGGCTTGAACTGCTCTTAGAATTCCTTGGTAAATCCTTATTTTATTGCCGCACTTGAGGAAACCTAAGTCAGCTTTGAAGAAGGCAATCTCCGCTGATTTATCAGAAATGAGGAAAAGCCAACATGCTACTGATGACGTAAATGGAAGCAAAGATTAACATTATTACTGTCATTTTGATCTAATCTCTATTTCCCTCCTAATTATCTTAATACAGTGAATATAAAAAGTCTGTACACCCCTGTTACATTTGCAGATTTTAGCAATGTAAAAAAAAATAAACTCAAGATAAATCACGTCAGATCTTTTTCCACCTTCAATGTGAACTAGGAGCCAATAAAATTGAAATGAAAACAAATAGAAACATTTTAGAGAAGAGAACAAGAAAAAACTTTCAATGATGTGGCTAAACACGCGTGCACACCTCTTAACATTTTGCGTGTAATACAGCACTCACAATTTTATCCCACTCTTCCTGGCAGATCTATCAAATTACAGTGTGATCTCCTGTGCACAACCTGTGCAAAGGCATTCCGCAGGTTTTCAATAAGATGTAGATCTGAGCTATGATTGGACCGAAACTTTGATCTTCTTCTGAAACCACTCTTCTGTTGACTTTGTTGAGGAGTCTTGGCTTGTTATCATGCTAATAGAGGCCTGCAGGTTTTGTGCCAAAATAGATTGGTATTTGGAGCTATCCATGGTTCCTTCTATCTTGACTAGAGCCCCAGTCCCAGCTGAAGAGCGGAAACAGCCCCATAGCGACGATGCTGCCACCACCATGCTTCACCGTGGGTGTGGTGTTCTCTGTGTGATAAGCTGTCATGTTTTTGCGCCAAACATATCTTTTAAAAATTATGGCCAAAAAGTTCTACCTTGATCTTATCAGACCATAACACATTTTGCCACATGGTTTGGGGTGACTTAGGGAGACTTAGATTTTTTTTTTTTCGTGAGAAATGGCCTCCATCTAGCCTCCATCTGAGGTTCCATGGTACATTTAACGTTTTTGAAATTCTTTTTTACCCCTCTTCTGATCGATACTATGTACGATCCTGTGCATGTTTTGCAAGCTGTATCTAGACCAGCAGTCAGATGAAACCAAGATGATGTCATGAAGATCCAGCTGATCTTTATTTGGGGTTAATCAGAATCACTTCATTGATGACAGGTGTATGAACATGAGTTTGAATGTGACTGGTTAATTCTAAACACAGTCCCATGCTCTGTTTAAAAAAAAAAAAAAAAAAAAAAAAAAAAAGAGGGGGGGGGGGGGGGGGTTTGCACACTTGTGAAACCAAGTTATTTTTAGTTTTTCTTTTTGTATTTGTTTTGAATTTGAATTGGTGGAAAAAGGTCATGACTTATCTTGGTTTCTTTTTTTTTTTTTTATATATCACAAAACCCTGCAACAGGTTTTATATGTGACTTTTTATACGAACTGTACATCAATTTAACAACATCCTGTTTATTTGCAGTTTGGCTGTCTGTCATTTCCTTTCTCTTTTTTTTTGGCTCTGCATTCTCACCGCAATCAGCCTGAACTGACAGTCGAGAACCTGCCATGGTATTTGGAGCTCAGGAAGCCTTTGCTGATAATGTTTGTTGGGGGAGAAGAAAGTCCAGAGACTTTGCAATCTCTTGAGGAGATGAAGAAGGCTGAGAGAACGGGACAGCTGGACTCGTCACTGCCATGCTGGATCCATCTGTGAGGGCTTTATCTTTCTCAGGGTTGAAAGTAACAAAATAATTTTTAAAAATGTGGATTTGTTAAAAAAAAATGTGTGTAAAGGGTTAGGGTTAGGGTTCTCTCCATTTATGTTTTTTAATCATACCATAAAACTGCAGTTAATGTGCTGTTAATCGAGGTTCTTGATTGTTTTTTTGTTTTTTTTTTCGTAGGGGTCACACTCCTGCTGGACGGGCCGTCTTAGAGACCTATCTTAGCTATGTTCCTCCACTCCCTGCTTTGGTGCTCTCACAGCTGAGCTCAGGTGGAGAGGTGTATCACTTCCCCACAGAGCGCCCTCTGCTGTCTGAAAACATCATTCAGTGGCTGCAGTGGATAGAAAACAACCAGGAGCAGGCTGCAGGTGAGATGCAACTGTGGTGCCAGGCTAACTTTGCTAATGTTAATGATAAACAAATTTTAACAGAAATATAAAAATAAAACCAAATTGTTTTGTATATTTTGAGATTTTGGTTGCTGTTCAATAAATCACTATCACGAACATGATGATACGAATCAAAAGAGATACTGCAATCCCACGCTTGTTGACCTGTGACAGATGCAGGCTAGCTTACTAGCAATTAACTAGCCTGTTAGTCCTTGATAAGCGATGCAATGAAATCCTGTCTTCATGCACTGCCCCACAGTTATTCTGCTCAATTCTGGTCATGAGAAAGTGTCTGAACGCCACTCAGGCATTCACACATGTCTTAGTCCCTCTACTCTTTCCGATCCCTTGTGCATTCGCTAATACAATCGCCATTGTTCCATGTGACAAAAAAGATCTATTTCTCATCTATGCTAACATTCTGCTGATTCAAACAGCACTCTTCTTCTGTCATCCCGCCAAAAATAATGGCCGTTAAAAGCCAAAATGCCCTCCTGTGCCATTCCATCTGCTTCCTATGAAGTTGGCGTAGCTACATCCCTTAATTGTGTCTGATCATTTCCAGCCGTTTTCCTGAAAACCTCCAGCTCCCGTGGCCATGTCCTTTTGGTTTTGGCGTGCCAACTCTCAGTAATTTAAGAGCATACTTTCACCCATCTGTCATTTTAAATGGGGGTTTTACCACCATACTTGAGTCAGTCTGTCTACAGTCTTTGCTCTTACCTGCTGCTGAAATACAAACAGCTGTCTACACTGTGTGCTGTACTTTGTCCCAGATGTTCTGGGGTAATGGCAGCTGACATTTCCTTGAGTGCCAGTTCAAAAACACGTCATCACAACCCGTTCATGACTCTAAGTGAGAGTGTGCGTCCTGGCACAGTGGGACGGGGCGATCATACACCTTGTTGTTACTTGGCTGCCTGAGCAGTGTGATATTAGGATGTGTAAGAGACTATTTTTGGAAAGAATATGTGTAAAGTTCAGCGATGGCCTGCATGTCAGTGAGGCAGGGTAAAACCAAGCACAGTGCTGTTTAAGGACTTCATAGTGTTAAGTGCTGTGGAAGTAAGCTTTCACCAACTGATCAAGAACAAGTGCAAGATATGTGGAGAAAGAACTGAGAGTGTTTGGAATCTGTGCCAAAAGTGTGGGTAGACTGTTAGCATACAGTCTCTTTAAGGTGGTTTTGTGATTGTGTTGCAGCCAAATTTGTAGTTATTCATCATTCAGTGGCGGCATATCGGTCAGATGAACTGACAAGTGTGAGCCAGCATTTATCAGTTATGGGCTATTGCTTCATTTCTACCAGGGAAAATGACTTAGACCATACTAGCGGTCTTACTCCACTCACAGTTTCCCCAACTGTTAATGGGTAGTGTATTGTGGCTAACCAGAGCTCTGTATTTATGCATATAGACAGTGGACCTTCTTGTACTTTTCCACATTTTGTAGTGTTACATCCTAGAATTGAACTTGATGTCACTGGGATTTTTAACCATTTGATTTATACAATATGTCAATTTTTTATTGTGGGACAAATGTTAAACAAAAAAGGAGACATTTGTTGCTTGCATAAGTTCACTCCTGGGTCAATAACCACCTTTGTCTGCAGTTATGCCTGCGTGTCCTCTTGGACATGTCTCTATCAGCTTTGCACATCTGGATCCTGATATCTTTCCCATTATTCTTGCCAAAATTGCTCAAGCTCTTTCGGTTTGAATGGAGGCAGTTGTTGAACAGTACTTCTCAGTAATTCTTGGTACAAATTCTCAATCGGATTGAGGTCTGGGCTTTGATGAACACATTCAGGTTCTTGGTTTTGAACCACTCCACTGTAGCTTTGCCTCAACTCACTCTGAGCATTTTTTTTTTTTACAGTCCCTGCTGATAAGAAGCAGCCACACAATGTGATGCAACCATCACCATGCTTCACTGTGGGGCTAGTGTTGAGAAATGTTAGGCTTCTGCCAAAGGTAGCATTTTGTGCCAAGGCCAAAATTAAATTTTTGGTCTCATCAGACTAAAAAAGCTTTTTCCACATGTTTACTGAGACTCCAACACTGGATTTCATATGGTGTTTTTTTTTAGTAATGGCTTTCTTCCATTTTGGTGGATAGTGTACTTTTGCTGGCAGAGTTGCGATTGTGCCATATTCTTTGCTCTGGACTTGTTTTGATAGCTCTGTAGCCTTCGTGGTGCTGTTTGCTTAGGTATGTTCTCTTCCAGTAACGGGTGTATTTATATTGAGATCATGTGACACTTTAATTGCATACTAATTATGTGACTTCTGATGGCAACTGGTTTCATAAGAAGTAGTTTAGGGGTTTCACAGCAACGGGGTGAATACTTATGGAGTCAAATTTTATATATATATTTTTTTATTTGTAATATACACTATATGGTCAAAAGTTTGTGGACACCTGACCATCACACCCATATGTGCTTTTTGAACATCTCATTCCAGATTTAGTCCCCCTTTGCTGTTACTTTAACCTCCACTCTTCTGGGAAGGCTTCCACTAGATTTTGGAGTGTGGCTGCGGCAATTTGTATTCATTCAGTCACAAGAGCATTAGTGAGATCAGGCACCAATGTCTGATGTCAGGTGAGGAGGCCCGGTGTGCATTTGCCATTCCAATTCATCCCAAAGGTGTTCAGTGGGGTTGAGGTCAGGGCTCTGTGCAGTCCACTTGAGATCTTCCACTCCAACCTTGGCAAACCATATCTTCGTAAGACCTCACTTGCACAGGGGCATTGTCATGCTGGAACAGGCTTGGGCCCTTAGTTTCAATGAAGGGAAATTGTAATGTAAGTGGAAGTGGTAGCTCAGTGTTTAAGACATTGGACTTCTGATCGGAAGGTCGAGAGTTCAAATCCCAGCACCACCAAGCTGCCGCTGCTGGGCCCTTGAGCAAGGCCCTTAACCCTCAACAGCTCAGTTGTATAAATGAGATAATTGTAAGTCAGTCTGGATAAGGGCATCTGCCAAATGCCATAAATGTAAATGCAAATGTAATGCTACAGCATACATTCTATACATCTGTGTTCTTCCAACATTGTGGCAACAGATTGGGGAAGAACCACATGTGGGTGTGATGGTCAGGTGTCCACAAACTTTTGGCCATATAGTGTATGACATGATATTATAATCCCAGTTAAGTCCTTTTCAGTTCTAGGTTATAACAATACAAAATGTGGAAAGGTTACTTCTTTCTTTTATTCTTAGAGCCAGAATCCAATATAAGCACAGAGCTCTTAAAGGAGCTGGCAATGACGCTATTGCTGCAAGACCACAGAGTGACCAGAAATGAGTGCAAGATAAGCTACACACACACACACACACACACACACACACACACACAAAATGCATACAGTCCAGTTTATAGCAGAGATCCATGACATTTCAAAATGACCTTAAAGCCAGGTAAACCCTTAATAGACCAGCTGTCTTTGATTGACCTTCTTTCTTTTTGTTTAACTTGAGCACTGGACGTTCCTTTCACTCAGACCTGGTGCCATCTGTCACACACGTTCCAGAAGGTTAAGCCATAATCCCTCTTGCTCTTGTTTGATGAGCATGAGCATATCAGAAACAGCTTGCAGCAATGAAACTCATGGAAACTTGTTTTAATTTCCCATCTCCTTAAATCTAGTGGAATTTAAGTAACAGCCCTTTCTGGTCTATTGGCTCTCATGCTCTCCTTGCATATTTACGTGTTTCATAGGCAATTTGGTTGCAGATATTCGATTTGTATCTGTCTGAACATTTTCCAGTAGTGCCACGGAGCACGTTGACCTTGCTGGCATAATCTTACTCCTGCCGGCTTGCGGTTAGTTCCCAGCAATGAGATTTTTGGCTTCATGAGCTTGGCAGGAATTGAGATGAGACCAGGTTGCTTTTAGGTAATTTCTTTACCAGGTTGACTGGAACTCTGCTCAAGACGTGTTTTCCGAACAATGCAGTCGGAAAGACAGCATTAACCTTTCACTTGGAGTGTATTAAAGGAGCAGAACTGGCCAAAAATTTCTCCAAACATAGGCAGTGAGTCTGGTGTGTTTGGTGTGCAAAGTCTGCTTATTTAGTTTTGCACTGGAGCTTCAAGACTAATGAAGCTAACAAGTAAGGAAAGCTCCCAGCTTAGCATGCTTCAAAATGTATATCCATCTCATTATAAACAGCTTTGTCTAGACTTACATTATTTCTGACAATGTATGACACGTGGTTATGTATGAAAATGGACAAAAGGATGCTGCAGAATGGGTCGTTAGCTGCATCTAAAGCTGATTCTCTGCCAGAATCAGATAAGACGCATGGCCCAGATAATATAGTTCCAGTTTTATTTGTATTTTAATTTAATAAATGCTAATCAGCTGTAAATTACCAAATCTGCTCAGGCACAACTGATTTATATTTAGTGATGCTCACAAAGTTGCATAAATAGGCAAAGTTCACAGAGCTGAAAATGACAAATTGAGAACGAAACAGTGAAAGAACACCCCCTCTTTGTGCAGCATACTCTAAATTTTCCAGTAATGCAGCTCATCCACTGCAGTGCATCCACTACAAACACAAAAGTCTTTTTACTTTTGTCCTAATTGAACGGCTAGTCTTATTTGTCTTGATTCATGGGTTCGTTTTGGATTGGTTTCATTCAAATCATTAATATGAAATGGCAGATTTTCACAAAATGTAACTGAAATAAATAATTAATTAAATAAAATTGCAGTAACACATGCCGATTATATGATTTGAAGCCGATCATTCGAGATTCCTATTAATGAGTCTCCTTATGCACAGATTCACAAGCTGTCATTGTATATGAAGGTTTTTCCACAATATTACTCTCTCCTGTTTTTGTTTAATCTGTCCTGTGTCTATTATGTTGTGCTGTACTTGCTGTTTAACTGTGTTTGTCCTACAGTGGACAATGACTAGTTGCACCATGACTTAATATTTTATCAGGCTCTGTTCTAGAGTAGTGCTTGTGCTGTATCTCTAGGGTGGTTGTTTTTGTTTTGCAAGAGTTAGTACTTTCTGACAGTTCTCTTTTCTTCTCTGTTTTCTTTAGGTGTGATTCCAGATAAAGCGTGGCGTCCCCCTGTGCCTTTTTATGACTTTCTGGCCGTCATGGACGAAGAGGCACCGGGTTACGCAGCTCAGCAGCGCCCTAAAGCAAAGCATGTGGTCAAAAAGGAGGAGGACGATAAGAAGAAACGAGGTGCTGGAAGAGAAACAGCTTTCAAACCTCAAAGAACTCCTCGTCATACCGAACTGTAGACTTTTATCCTTTTATCTAGGTGACTCATCATGACAAGATGACAAAATGAGTCATGTAAATATTTATATCAATATGATTGAGGTGTATGACTCCACACGGCTGCTATTTTTATTATGCTTTTGTATTATTTAAATATTTATTTCTTTTTATTAATGCAGCATTTTAAAGAATAACTTGTTATTGCTCATTCCTTTCTCGTCTGATTTGTACCAGGAACTCAATAAAATGCTCAGATACAGTACTGATGAGTTCCTGTAATTAGGCTTGTTTATGATTGATGAGAAGAGCGGTTTCACTGATTGAGTCATGACTGCTTTTTTAATCATCCGCTCTACGTGCCGTTCTGCTTCTGCCATTGAAAGTAGCACAACAAACCTGTGTTTCATTTCCTATGCTGTAAAAGTTGACCGCGGGGGGAAAAAAACCCAGCATTATTTAAAAGAGCAGAGAAAAAGGAAAAGCTTATATATATATATATATATATGTATATATATATATATATATATATATATATATATATATATATATATATATATATATATATCTTGCAAATGTGAGCTCTTAGGTCTTATATAATATTGACATGCTTTCTTCCAATACAGATCCAAATGTTAGACCATGTTAGAAAAGAACAAGGTTTTTTTTTTTTTTTTTTTTTTTTTTATTTTTTTATTTTTTTTTTTTTAAGGTAAATTGTTTACTTTGTACTCTTTAATGCTTGAGAACATTAGAGAGTGACACTGTACATAAAGTATAGTTTTGATCAGCTAGTCTTACTCTGTTTTTAATCTAGTAAGATAATACCTATTTGAGACAGTACACATCCTTTTAATTATGTATAATTTTTATGTATGTTAATGTATGTATGTTTCATGTACCGTAGGTGTTATAACATTGAGAAAATATGTATTTTTAATTAAGGTTCATTTGAAGAACTGAAGATTTCCAGAGCTTTCATATGAAAACAATTGCACAACAGTGCTGTCCTCCCATCATTTATTAAAAGCAATTTCAACATAGCAGAGGTTGATATTACGACAGTTTTTTTCTATATTGTTTTGCTTTTTTCTATATTGTTTTGCCGGACCTGATCCAACTCCTCCTATAAGCCTAACCTTAAACCCTAAAGCCTAACCCTAACCCGAACAACACTGTATAACTCGAAACAACACACTTATCCACACTGAGTTGATAAGATTGAATACACCGGAAGCATTAAAGCTGAGAAGAGGAAAAGCAAATGATTGACACTGATTGAGCAAAATGTAGCCCTGATTTACAAACCCTATTTGTAGAGTACTTGTTTCTCAGGGTGATTATAAAATAAAAAAATTCCATGTCTCTTTCATGATAAAACTCTCACATCTGGACAGCTGTGATTAGGTGTGATGAGTCTTGCATTATTGTATCACGAATTCACAGTTCATTATGTTTACCAAAAAAACAAGGTCTTGTATTTAGTTTTTTTTTTTTTTCCAATTGCAGTTGCATATGAGTTCCTCAGTTGTCCTCAGTGTGAAAAGATGGATCTCAAAATCATACAGTCATTGTTGGAAAGGGTTCAAATACACAAAAAATGCTGGAAAACCAAAGAATTTGTGGGACCTGAAGGATTTTTCTGAAGAACAGCAGGCAGTTTAACTGTTAAGGACAAACAAGGGACTCATGAACAACTATCAGTAAACAAAAAAACACAGCTGTGGATCATTCAGGTAACAACACAGTATTAAGAATCAAGGGGATGTAAACTTTTGAATTTGTATGATCCCTCTTATTTTGGTAAAATAATAAACATTTTGCAGATTCTGAAAGGGGGATGTAAACTTTTGACCTCAACTGTATATTTATTACATTTAATAAATAAATAAATATTTGTAAACAAAAATGTTAATATTTGGGTCTATTTATTCTAAAAATATTCAGGTAAATATTTACTGTTGAACACAATTAGAAAAAAAATTAATTTCTGGACAAAAGGCAATATTTTTGACATGTACAAAATGTACACAGTTTAGGACTGTTGCATGATGCAACAATGTAAAATAAGACCTTTATAAAATTGTGTGCATTGCGTTACTGTGTAATGCGGTACTGTGTAATGCGTTACTGTGTAATGTATTACTGTATTCTAATTACTTTTCCTGATAACACAGTAATATAACGCATTACATTTTAAATTTATGTAATTTGATTAGTTACCAATGTCAATAACATTACATTACTAGCGTTACAAATGTAGTGTTTAAAAATTAATTAAAATGCATTTAAAAATCACGTTTTGCACGGCAGCGTCAGTTAACCAGCATGCGCTTTAATCAATTATCGGAGAACGCGAGCTAAAATGGATGCAGAGTGTGGTGGTTGTTTCTTCAAGTGGAAATACAGATACATTTTGATTTCATTGAGCGTTAAAAACTATAATAAATATTACTGTTAAATGCAAACAGCGTGCAGTTCCTAAAGAACTTTCTAGCGCTCTTAACTCGACGAGCAATTTAAGCAAGCACTTGAGCAGAAAGCATTCCACGACAAAACTCGTTGCCAAGGAGGATGCCTGCGCCCAAGAACAGAGCGGCCCAACCAAGCCTAAACAGGTTAAATTGGATTTTTGCTCATGATCGGGAGGGAAAGTAACTTCAGAACAAGTGAAGAGGGGCGTAGCAGCGTACATCATGGAGGAAATGCTGCCCTTGTCCACTGTGGAATCGCAGTCATTCAGAGACATACTTGCGAATATAATACATTGTACAGACACATTTAAAGATTTTCATTGTTATGCAGGTTTATATGAAGAACATTTAGTTTTATTTCTAGAGATTGATTACATCTTTAAGTTGCAGTTTTCATACTGCTTTAATATTTTTCAGTCAAAATTAAATTATTGAAAGAACTGAGTTTCGCTTTGTAGTTTTTTACGTTTGATGTCTTCAAAGTAACTTGAAAGTAAAGTAATTAGTAATCTGATTACTTTTGACATGTAGTAATCAGTAATGTAATCAAATTACAATTTTAATGTAGTAATTAGTCATTTGTAGTGGATTACTTTTTTTGAGTAACTTACGCAACACTGATTGTGTGTGTGTGTGTGTGTGTGTTTTTAATCGAATGTGTTCAGTATAGTCTGGCACAAATTTTTTTTTTAAATGAATGTTTTCAATTTTTTAAATTTTGTGTAGAAATTTCGTAAAGATATACTAGAGACATAATGCACTGAGAACAACAAATAGTTGAGCAGCAGAAATTAGCAAAACAAGCAAAAAAAAAAAAAACAAATTAGCAAAACATTAGCTTGTTGTCGCAGAGAGTGCTTATAAAACGACAGAGATGTCTATCCACGCAACTGAAATGCTCAGACCACCTTTGAGTTTATCGAAAAACAGCAGTTCTTTCCTCTGGGGGTGGAGGGTGAGAAACACCAACACTGCGATCCAGATGGTAATAAAACCACAGAGGAGCAGCTGTAAAGGATAGAATTACTCCATGTAATCCAAATACCATCCAAACCAAGCTAAATATGGGCATGATTATTAATCAACAGCAATAAAAGAACAGTTTGAACTGAACAAGCAGCAAGCTGTAAGTAATGTTCTGTAAGATAATATTACAAAACATTTGTATTTGTCTTTTTAAGATGAGTCAGCACCTCCATCCAGGTCCCTGTCACGCTACGATGTCTGTCCATAAACAAACTACGCAGTGGTGGGAAACAGTATTTCCGTTCCTATCAGTTATTATGGCAGCCCTGGAGGGCAAAAGCAAATGAAATTGTGTTTTAGTTTTTCAGGGTTTCGTAGTGTAATGGGCTGAATAAAAAAAATCCAACACCAGGTTCCCTAATTCCCTAAGGTGCACAAGAAGTGAAGTGTACGAACATTCTTTTTTTTTTAAACTATAATGCAACAGAATATGAATTCATTATTGTTAATGACCAGATACTGTGTTCTTAACAGATACAAATATCTTTTACTAGCGTCTTTCTATTAGCGTCTTGTAGAAAGCTTGTTGAAAAAGGTTCACTAGTGCATCACAATTTGGGATCCCACAAAACACAACGAAAAAGTCATGGGAATTTTTTTTACTTTCATGTGGGCATGAGCTGGTGGTTAGATACGAAGCCTGTGGGACAAAGAAAGACCAGGTTCAGCTTTCATTCACTTTGCAGGCATGAACAAAAATAACTGCGCAAGCAGAATAAAAAAAAAAACCCCACACATCTGTCGTTGAGACCAATGATGAACTCGAGTGATGTAGCTGAGTTTGAGGAACTGTCAGAGCCAGAATTCATAGATCATGTTGAAAATGCTGCCATTTCTACCTCTGGGATTTTTTTTCCTAGTGTTTTCTAGTTTTAACAAGGGCAAAACAAAAAACCTTTCCAATTTAGGCCATTCCGAGTTTAATCCACAAATATAGATATTTGGAATGCTATGGAGATAACAGATACAGTATACTAGCTAACTAGTTAACCTGGTGTAACAACATCAACCACAAGGGGCTGCTGATTATCATCACATTACACTTAGCAGCTAAAAGTTACCAGGTTATTTTGTCTTCCACATTTAAATCATAGGATGGAATGATATAGCTGAGTTTGAGAAATTTTAATTACTTAAAGAAATTAATCCTTGGTAAGCAAAAACAAGAATGCATTTGATTCAGGAAAACGAAACACACTTTAATTTTCTTTTACTGTAAGCATCCAGGCTTCTATAGATTACTGACTGAGAAGGGGAGAAGAGAACACCACCTATCATCTGTGTTTGCTGTTCAATTATCATCTAATCTGTGCTGTCTGTATTTAAGAGGTTACACGTGCAGTTTGCAAATGTC
Source organism: Pangasianodon hypophthalmus (assembly GCF_027358585.1). Taxonomy (NCBI): domain Eukaryota; kingdom Metazoa; phylum Chordata; class Actinopteri; order Siluriformes; family Pangasiidae; genus Pangasianodon; species Pangasianodon hypophthalmus. The sequence goes on along the minus strand of NC_069719.1, from coordinate 25,492,539 downwards.
AAACATGCTCTGGCAACCTCCTACAAACGACACTTATGAGAAGTGAAATGTCATGTAGACACAAATTCACTAACCCACCAGCTAAGGCTCTATATCTAGGTTTTCTCATGTACAAACTGCCTAAAAATGGAATTGCACCAGACCAGTGAAAGATGCTTAAGATAAATGGAGAAAAACCACTTGAAACAGCAGCCTGACCTCTATTTTCTAAGAAAATAGGACGTGTTACATTTCGGCAATTGGAGCCCCAGAATGATGTTTGTGTCTACTGTGGTTGTGTCACAATTTATCTGTAAAAAAGAGAGTGTTAATTTATGTAAGTAATCAGCGTTGCAGTGAAAGGGTGTGTTGATTTACAAAGAATAATTGCATAATGATGTCATGTGGAAAGTGCAGGGTGGTAACCACATTAATGTTAGGTCTTCGTGTGTCTGCTAATTGCTGTTGACAGCTGCGGCGAGTGTACTTGAAGAGCAAACTTGCAACACATATGAATAAATATGTGTGAAGGATGAGGCTAATTAAAGGCAGTGCAAAATAAAAAGAGTGCAGTTGTCAGTGTGTGCTTGGCTCATAAAGTATATGTAAAAAGTCTTTCTTATGGAAAACCATTGCTGTTGGTAAATATCTAATATGAAAACAACTTTACTGGGGTAAAATTATGTTCTACAAACTCATTATTTCATGATACTAAGACATCATTTCTAAAAAAGAAATTTCTTCATTTCTTCATTTCGGTGAAGTGACATGGGGCTGACTTGCTTGTGACTTTTTGGCCTTACTAAAAGATTCTTATTTGAAATGCTTCATTCATTAAATAATAAAGACAAATTTTAGATATAGTGGCAACCACAATGCATCTTGCATTCTGTCACCACTCTAGTATAAACATTTAGCTGTTTAGTCCATTGAGGATCTGTAAAAAGAGTTATTAGATTAATCCTGCATTAACCCTGAAGAACCTGGCGAAGATCCATGGGTAGACCCAGGCAGCATCAGTGCAGACTTCCTGGAGTGGCCTGTCTCTGTGTAATGCCCATGAGGGGAAGGCACTCCTTGCAGAATGGCATGTCATGTTAGGTGCTGGACAATTGATGTGATGGTTAAATTTCCACCATCTGGTCCAGATTGTACCATGGGATGCATACTGGGCATATCAAAGAAGGCTTAGCAGGTTCCCCATAATGGTGTTCTGTTAGATTAAGGGATTGGTTAACAAATGTGACTGTGATATGACTTTGGGTAGAAACTTTGGGATTGGTTAACAAACATGACTGTGATATGACTTTGGGTAGAATCCCAGGGTTTAAACACATCACCACTCCAGAGCTATCTGGCCACCAACACATGTGTAAGACAATCTTATTGCCAAGGAATGTAGCTGTCCCATGCTTTTTGGTGATGTGATCACTAGCAAAAGGGCAGTCTTTTATAGTCCCTTCTCGGGGATGTCTTAAGGGACTCCAATACAAGGATTAGATTTCACTCTGGGCTCTTGGGAGTAGTATAACATACAAATGTGCCTTGCTTCCAACAGAAAGGCTGTAGACAAGTTTATGAGCCCCAAGTGAGACATGAACAACAACCAGCACATACGCCTTCAGCATAGACAGGGGCTTTCTGCTGTCTAGCAGTCCCTGTAGGAAGGCTAGTCCTTTAGGAACTTAGTGGTGCACTGGATCCAAATGATGGAGTGCACACCATTCACAGCTGAGAGCATACAAAGCCTGTTTACTAGAATTCTTGCATTCAGGAGTGTTTTCTAGACTGTTGGGTTGCACTCCTCCACCCCATCTTCACTCTAAGAGGCCAAATCCAGTAAACACTGGTGACCTGATAAAAGACACCAAATCATTCCTTCCATTTGGGAAAACATATCTATTCAGCAATCCATCTACTAGTGAGAGCAGTAGTGGAAACCAGGGCCTTGCAGGGGCCACAAGCAGGACTCTGTAGTAAGACTGCTGAATTCCGTGCAATAGGGACACAGTTAGCAGTAGATCCATAGAGTAGACAGTGAGGCCAGTCAGTGCGTTCTTACCTAGTGGACTCTTCAGCTATGGCAGGAAGAACCACATTTGACAGTAAGTTGATTTCACATCAGTGAAGAGGTCCACCTGTGCACTGCCAAACTTTCCATAGATCTGGGATTCCACCACTTGTGGATGTAGACACCACTCTCCAAGGCTTGTGTGCTGTCTTGACAGAGCATCCGCTGCACCATTGTTCCATCCCGGCAAGTATGTTGCAAGGCTAACCATGTTTGGGCACACCTGAGGAGTTTTTATGGAAGGTGGCAAGTGCAATCCAACCTCGTGGTGCTGTTGTGGTTGATGTATCTCGCCATTACAATATTGTCCAAACAGGCCAGCGGAACTCAAGGGCAGCCAGCTTGAATTCCAGCTGGCTGATGTGTTCTACTCATAACTGGGGCTTCACACACCTCCTGTACCTATGTGGTACCACACGGACCCCCCAGCCAGTGCAGGAAGAATTCATGGTTACATGTCTCTTGCCGATCTCTCTCCAGTGGGGCACAGCTCGCAAGCAGAGCCTCTTCATGAGAAAAGCCTTGTGCCTTCCTGAATTCCATAAAATGTGCAAGTCGGGCAACAGCTTCAAAGAGAAATCCAAGATCATATCAAATTGCACAGCAATCCATGCCTCAGGTCTCTGATATTCTTGTACCAAATGTAAAGATTAAGACTAAAAACTAATGCACTTTGTATATAGAATGATGCGTACAGTACACTGATCTGCAGTCATTTTGCTTATATTAGTATTCACAGCTTGGTGCATGCTAGAGATATCAGCATGGTGAAAGTAAGAGAATTATGGAACTTTAACAAAATCGAGAGTAGGGTTATGAAAAAAGATTGTGCTAAGATAAATGGCATGAGGCATGAAATTTTCAGGTTGCCCGAAATTCATACCAGCGCCGCTGTCTGTTAATAAGTCAGCATGTATGTCTAAACATAAACCTTCACTAAATCGCTGCCTAGGTGTGTAGTAAAAATTCATATGACACTTAGCCTAATTATATATTAAGGCAATCCCCCAAGATTACAAGAAAAAATTAACTCCCAACATACCCAAATCCCCGTTTTTATGTATTGTATTTCTAGATTATGGGATCCAGTTTTAATGATTACAATATTGACTAATAATTTATGTGTATAATTGTAATATTAACAGAATTGTATACGAAATTATACAGGTTATTATATACAAAATATTTTGCATTGCCTCTGGTGTCTGTACTGGTGGGGTTTCATTTCACTTTTGTCTCTTTGCTGTTTTCCCAGTGCTGAGTTGATTCCTGATATATCTGTAGTTTAGTTACTAAGTCCATTTTTATGAAGATATTATTACACAATAATGTTAATGCAAAAACTTTGTAATTTACTTTATAAGCAGCTTTTGTTTGAGCACTGCCATTACAATAATGCTAATTCCCAATAATGTGGCTAGGGGATTTTTAATATTATGTTAGCCCCAAGCTAATGGCAATGTACCTTCCCTATAACTGCTTATTACAGTCATGCAAATGTGAAAGTTGATGTTTAGGTGAGTGCACCTGCTAGAGGGTGAATAAAAAAACCTAATGTAATCTGAAAAATATGCTCAATTTAAATAGCACAAAATGGATTTTAAGCCTTGAGGGCACCAAAGGCGCTCTCTCTCTCTCTCTATGAACAAACACACAACAACCCCTAATGGATGGAGGTTAAGCAATAAAAGGTTAAATGGAAAATTAGAAAGCATGACACTGTGCATGAGCTGTGGTTACATCGTGTGCTTTGCAGTAAATCTTTTGATGTGGCTTCATCTGTCATTTGTAATGCCAAGTCACAAGAAATACATTTGTGAAGGCAGATGTTTCTATTTGGTGCAGAGTGTGCATAATGCAAACTTTTGACAGTAGGAGGTGATCCTTGGAGCGCTTGGGTGAGGGATTTTAGGATATAAAAGCTAATCTGTGAATCTTTTACACATAACTTACGGTCTTTCAAGCCCACGCTCATATTCCCACACTACTGGAACTTTAATGACGTGTGTTACTGGAAACAGGGTGATAAAAATTATTTTTAGTATTGGGGCTCCTTTTTCAGCAATATACAGCTAGTATTCTGCTTCTAATTTCTATTTTTCTGGGTGCTTAGTGAGCAGAGTGTGTTAATGGCCGTATCCTGAAAGCTTAACTACTGTAATGACATGATTATGATTACCACTTAGCCAAATCCACAGCCCGATACTTTATGGTCAGATAAGAAGTCTCTGACAGGAAGTAGATTATTACAACTTTAGATGTACTGCAGTGCTAAAACTCACATATGGATATTTTTTAATGCTAGCTTTGTTCACTTGGATTTGTGTTTTGGGTCATTATCATGCTGGAAAGTGACGTTTTTCTTCATCTTCAGCTGTCTAATAAATGCCGTTTTTGGAGCTATTCAAGATTCCCTCTATCTGGACTAGAGCACCAGTCCTAGCTAAAGAGCAGAAGCAGCCCCATAGCATGATGCCGCCACCACCATGTTTCACCATGGGTATGGTGTTCTTTGCATGATAAGCTTTCTTGTTTTTGTGCCAAACTTATCTTTTAGAATTATGCCCAAAATGTTCTACCATTTTGCCACATGGTTTGGGGTGACAGGCAGGCTCAGATGTTTTTTTTGTTCATGAGAAAGGGCTTCTGTCTCGCCACCCTAGTCCATAGCCCAGACATGTGAAGAATACAAGAGATTCTTGCAGCTCCTTTAATGTTGCCGCAGGTGTCTTGGCAGCCCGCGTGATAAGTTTTCATCTTGTTCTTTTATCATTTTTGGAGGGATGTCCTGTACCTGGTAACGTCACTGTGGTGCCCCATTTTCTCCACTTCCTCCACTGTTCCATGGTACATCTAATGTTTTGGAAATTCTTTTGTACCTCTCTCCTAATCGATACCTTTCGACAATAAGTTCCCATACGTGCTTTGTAAGCTCTCAATAGGTAACCTGTCCTCCAGAGCTGGCAAACAACTCCTTTCATCTCCTTTCATCTCTTCACAGCAGAGTGTATTTTTACTTTTTGGAGCTACTAGCTTGGCCTGAGTTCCCTTTATAGCTTGTTTGTCTTGCTGTCTGTGGGTTAGCTATAAACTGTTCTGCTACTCAGTACGGTACTCACCAGTCAGTCCATCATTGGATACATCTTTCCTCAAAGGTCTGAATTTTTCACATTGTCCACTGTATTGTGTCCTGTGCACCTGTGAACACGTGCAGCTAGCATGGTTGAGTGGTGCTGCCCTGTCATACCATTCTCTCTCCAGCACTGAGCTTGCGAAGTTAGCTGGATTCCGCTAATATGCATACAGGAGCTGGAGTGGGGCCTCCCTCTGTGCTACACAAGAGGAAACGACATGAATGATTTGTGATAGTGGATTGTGTTGTATTTATATAAAATGTATCCTCCAAATCCGACAAGGAGGAATGCATAAGAGGTCTCGGAGGAATTACAGCATTTATTCCAGGCAAGGCTGTAATTCCCACGAACCCTGCGTATCTAATGTAACCTGATTCCGGAAAACACCAACTCTAGCTACGTATTTTTATGTGGTACTATGAACATCAGATACTGCCGGAATTCCATGTTATTTGTAACCAGAACTTTACTTTTACAGGAACTTAGTCAGAATAGTTAAATAGTTAAATAGTGCTATTGGTTGTAATTTATTGTTGTATCTGATATACCTTGATGTTCTGCTGAGAAAGTTAGAAAGAAGAGATACTGTACAGTTAGATTTTGATTTCCCAGGGTAAATGTAAACGTACCCTTCAATTATGAACCTAAACTGAGATTTAAAGGTAAACTGGACTCACTTTTCAAAGTAAAAGAAATACTAAACATAGAAAAGACTGTGAGGTACCACTCTAGTTATTAGGTCCTTTTTTTTTCTAAACATTATTACATTAAATGAAAAATGGATTCATGGTTTGTTCTGCCCGAGCTGTGTTAGCTGCGCTGATGTGTGTTAGGATATGTATCAGTCCAGTTTAGTGATTTAACTCGACTGTGATGGCCAGCAATTGAATCAAAACCCCGATAACAGAGTCAGGCAGCGGGTAAAGCACAGCTGGCTGGAATTGGAAAGGAGATCAAAGATGTTGGCAGTAGATTGTGTTTTTTTTTTTTTTTTATTTACGACAAACTTCCTGTCTTCTCCGAAAGACTAAATTCCACTCATTTATCACTGTGTGACCAGACAACAAACTACACGCAAAAGGTGTAGACAAACAACAGCCACATAGTGAATACTAAGTGTGGAAAGATGATTTCCTGCATATTTCCCCATGGATTATGATATTACACTAATGGATGTGGGCTGTAATACGTCCTGCTATTGAATAAAGCCTTTTGAATACCAGTGACGAAGCAGAATTCTTTGTATTTATAGTTTAGAAGATTTATTAGGGCTTTAGTACTCCTCTAGCACTCCTTGTTTTAGTATGTACATGTATTATATCACAATAAAGTCACTGTTTTATCATTTTTCATATACATCACTCAGGTGAAGGAGTATTGTAACCGATAGTTTTAACAGCGCCACTGACAGAACAGATGAGACTCATCGGGTTGAACATACGAAGAATTAACACACGTTTCTGTCTATTTGGGTTTTTTTTAAACAAGCCATGTCGTCAGTTTGTTTATCAGACCACAGAATGTAAATAAAATGAAAAAAATCGATGAAAGTCGGTGAAAACTCTCCTCTTTCTGACTTTCTGTCTCTAGCTGTGTAGCTTTTCAGGGCCCAGGTTTATTAGAAGTGTTCCAGTATTTTTCTTGTGCTCGGTTCAGTTCGCTGAACTACTGTGCTAAGTCCATGTCCAGACCTTGATCCACGACCTGACAACCCCTGATCTAATTCTTAGTTCACTGGAGCACCTAAAAACATAACAGACTGGCTGCAACTTGTGCAAAACACTGCAGAATCCTTAGACCAGAAAGAGGCATGTTATGTTACCTAGCATCAATATACTGGCTGCATGTCATTTACAACTGATTTCTGAAACAATTAGTATCTGTATATGAGCATCAAAGACAAGTAGTGATGTGTGTAACACCTAAGACACACAACCGCTTAGTATTTGGCTGAGATGAAGGCTATGCACATCAGTAGCACAGTGGGTCTGGAAGAAACATGGCACATCATGCAAGCTGCTTGCCGCCTACTAAATGCACAGCCCGTGAAGCCTCTGTGAATTGGTGGTTAACCACAGAGCTGCCAAGAAGCTCCGGAGTAAAGAAGAATCGCAGTTCCAGCAGTGATTAAAGGTTCATAAATGAAAGCCTTATTAAATAAAGACTTGTGTCAAAAGAAGTAAACAGCATGGTGGGCATTACATACTGTTGATAGATCAATTGATTAGGAATTGGTTTTAATTAGGGTTTAAACTTCATACTGAAGTGTGCGAATAAACTTTAAATTAAAATGTATTTTCATTTAAAGTTCAGTCAGCTAATGCTTCTACGACATCTGGGTAATTTGCTGTATCCCAGTTTCTTAGTTGGAAATGAGGAAAACTGATGTTTTCCTGACATATGTGCAATGACCTGGACTCTAAAATGATCTTGTCATAAATAACAATATCTATGATAATGAGTAAAACAACAGCAACAGGAGGTTTTAAAGTAGGCCAGTTGTGTGGGAAAACCACACACCAGGCAATAAAGCTTCGAGTAACACGGCATTAATTTACACTTGGTTTTGAGAGGCAGCCAAAATAACACATAAAACTGGCCACTGCTCATGAGATTTGGACAAAGTACAGAGAAACTGTGCTTCAGTAAAAATATGAGGACAAAATATTACTCAATTAAAAGTAGAAGTATGGAGCCAAAAATCTACTTTACTGAAGGTCTACATAAACAAATACTTAGTCAAGAGTAAAATGTGAATATTGTTAAAAGAGCAGAGCATACGTTCACCGTGCGCAATCCTGCACCACTAGCTAGTTCACCAAGGAAAATATTCTGCTAACTCAGACAAACTGAGAATTTGGCTTGCCAGTTAGCTAATGTTTAATAACCATTTCTGAATGAATGCTAAGGTCCATTAGCATTGAAAAGACTTAACAGACTAGCTAATTTAACAAGCTAGTTTAACAATCTAATGCACAAAAAGTAACTAGCTAGCTAATTTAATGAGCTAAATTGCAATAACGTAACTAGCTAACTTACCAAACTTATCAAAAAAGTTAAGTCAACATACTTCCTTAGCTTTGATGGCAAATTTTAATGGCAGGTATTTCACTTTATTTTGCGTGGGAGGCAAATGAGTATAAGTATTCGATTTCAATAATACTTAAAGCACAAATTTTCCAAAAGGGCACTTAAGTACAGTAACAAAGTTACTCAAGTATTTTCTTTTCCTGCTGCTAATAGCCCAAAGTTTAGTTCCTTGAAACAAACCCAAAAAATAAAAACAGGCCCAAACAGCTCAGTACATCTGTCCCTTAGGAATTAGCACTTTAAAAAAAAAAATCAAAGCCCTTTTGTAGTTATTTTATTGTTTTTATCTTTTCTTTCACACCTCGATTTATACTTCATGTGTAATTCATGTTGTACATATGTAATTCTATACTTTTTTCTTGAGGATGCTTGTATCCAGCCATGTTTTTTGTTTTCATCCTCATGTTTGAAATGCATGTATAAAAGACACGATTAAATGATGAAATAACATTTACAAACGAACCATTTTGTAAAACATTTTAGTCAACTTTACCTATATCAGTGTAGCATAACATAACCGGCTTTACTATTTCACACTTACGTTATAATACATTACCACACTGATATAGCATTGTTGCATTTAAGTCACTTAGCCTTAAGCCCAGGTACAGTCCAAAATCCCTAAGCTTGGTTTTTGTTTATTTTTTTTACTTAAATTTGTATGATATGTACTAGACATGCACCTAGAATTCTGTAGACTTGTAAGTGAGAGGTACAGTATTCTCAAATTTCCAAATCATTTGTATTTATTAGAATGATGTTAAAATGTAAACAATAATGTCGGGCTGCTATAATGTTAGCCGTCCGTCATGCCACACTTCTTTTATTTAGCATTGTACAATCTGTTCTTTGTACAGTATTATATTCGTTAATCTGTTCATGTTCTAGACAGTTATGTACACTTAATGTACACACATTGTCTAGAACAGTACACACGTACGCAATTTAAGACACAACTCAGGCCTTGGGTTGTGTAACAGAGTTTAAGAAATATTATATAAAATTAAAGAAAAAGAATATTTGCATTTGCTGTTTATACATGTCAGAGTGTATAATATTCCTTTAAAATTCAAGCCCAAGTTAAAAAGTTCTAAAAAAAAATTTTTAATAAATTAATTAAAAGCCTGAAGCTTGTGTATGACATCACAGGTGTATAGAAGTATGAGTGTGTGTGTTTGTGTGTGTGTGTGTTATTTGCTAATTAGTGTTATCATGTGTAACATGCAGCATCTGACAAAATGCCAAACAGGAGTGAGTCCTCAGATAATGAAACGAATCTGGAGATCTGTTCTGCCTCACTCTAAAATGACACAGCTGAACAGGAGACATGTTGCCTCAATGAGGAGACTGGAATCAGTGCTATAATTCCACTGAGATTTCTTACAGAGATTACTCGTTCCTCCATATCGACTTTGGAGGATACATTTTCCAGCTGCTCTGAAGCTTCAGTGTGTCTTGTGTGAGAATTTGGCTGGAAAGAAGTTTGCAAGATTAAAAGTGCAGGACTTTTTGGTTGGGTCTCTGATACAGTGGCCCTGAAGGCACCAAAAAAAGGGAACTGTAAATAAAAACAGTCAACTTTAAAATTTTACTTTTAAAGTCAACTTAAAAAAATAAAAAATAAAAAGGGTCAACTTTAAATAAAAACAGTCAACTTTAAAAAAAAGAATTCAACTTTATGTAAAAAAAGAGTCAAAAGAGTCAACATTAAATAAAAACTTAACCTAAAAAAAGAAGTCGAGTTTAAATATTTCACATTTAGTCACATTTACGTAAATAGTAGTCAACATAAAAAAAAAGAACTCAACTTTAAATAAAATGAGATAACTTTTACAAAGAAGTCGACTTTATGTAAAAAAAAAAAAAGAATCAATATTAAATAAAAAGTCAACTTAAAAAAGAAGTGAATTTTAAATATAAACAACCAACATTAAAAAAAGAGGCAACTGTAAATAAAAAATGTCAATAAATCAAGTCAACCGTAAATAAAGTGAGTCCATTTTTTAAAAGAGTCAACTTTAAATAAAAGAAGTCAACTTCAAATAGTCAACTTTTTTTTTAATCAACTTTTAAATAAAATGAGTCAACTTAAAAAAGTCAACTTTAAATAAAGTGAGACAACTATAAAGAAACTTAAAAAAACAAAAAAAAAGTCAACTTTAAAAAACAAAAAAGAACTCAACTAAATAGTAGTCAACTCAACTTTAAATAATATGAGATATCTTTTAAAAAGAAGTCAACTTTAAAAAAGAAGTCAACTTTAAGTAGTCAACTTTAAAAAAATGCCAATTTTAGGTAAAGAATAGTCAACTTTTAAAAAAGAAGTGAACTTTAAATAAAAACACTCAACTTCAAAAAGTAACTTTAGAAATTCAGCTTAAAAAAAGGGAGTCAACTTAAAAAAGTTAACCTTAAAAAAATCAGCTTTAAATAAAACTAGTTAGAATTCAATAAAGCAAGATGACTCATTTTATTTAAAGCTGTAGTCCACTTCACTCTCTCTCTTTTTTAGAGGTGACTCATTTTATTTAAAGTTGACTTCTTCTTTCTTTTCTTTTTATAATCCTGATGCCTTCAGGGCCTCCAGACTCTGAGCTCACCAGACCTCATTTTTTTATATATAAAAATTTGTAATACTATATTTGAGAAGGATATGACATACTTCAAATGACATCAAACTATATTCATGAAATGAGGTTTAAAGGAGAAAAACAAGTAGAGATACCAAACTATTCTTCCAATCCAATCCTCAGCTGATATCAGTGACTGGTTTTCACGTATAAATATTTAGGACTTTTAGATCCTGTATATCAGAGTGTGTAGTGTTTTATTACGACTGATAGATTTGCTGTGCATCACTGTGATCTTTATAGGAAGATCTTTTTAAGCTTTTTGATTTTTTTAAAGCTTTAAATACCACCATATTTATCCTTATTAATAAATTCGAGGATTATGATCGTACCAGCTCACACGACTGAAGAACATGAATATGGACAATTTACAAAACTAAGTAGGGAAATGTATTTTTAATTAAATGACATAAAGAAGACTATTTCTCTGCAGTTGGCCTCAAATGGAGCAAAAAAAAGACCCTTCAGATGATATATAGACAGATTCTCTATTTAAATATCTTTCTGTGAATATTATTATGTCTGAGGGGTTTTCTGTCTTTTCTTATTATGTTTTTATGATGTTCAAAAATTGCATGAGTGACCCACAGCAGCTGTGGTATTTTCACCTCAGGGAAAAATAACAACAGAGACACAGGAAACCGGTAAGTTTTAATCCATTTAGAGCAGCAGTGCTGTCTAACAAACAACACAGTCAAACAGGAAGCTTGAGAAGTGGCTGTGGTTTTCTATCTGATCATGTACAATGAGACCATTTTAAGTGTATTCTAAGTGTGTTTTTCCACTTCAGTACTATCGCATCTGTGTGTTTAAGCTAAAGTCGAAAGTTGTGGTCTTGGTTCAGGTTGATTGCATCTCCAGCCACCCTAAAGGAAAAAGATCACCTCCCACATACATTTTTTTTCCACCTTAAGAACAAATTCCAGATTCTGCAGCGGGGACTCCCCTTATACCCTTGACATAAAAAGTTTACACCCTCCTGTTAAAATTGCAGGTTTTTGTGATGTAAAAACGCAACTAAGATAAATCATGTTAGATCGTTTCTCCACCTTTAATGTGACAATTCAAGTGAAAAATAAAGAGGCATTTTAGAAAAAAAGAAAGAAAAAAACATACAATATCCTGGTTGCATAAGCGTGTTAACTAATACTAATACTAATACTAATATTAACTAATACTTTGTTAAAACAACTTGTGATACAGCAGTCTTTTTAGGTAAGAGTTTACCAACTCAACACATCCTGATCCTCTTCCTTTGTTGGTTTGGATTTGTGTTTCAGCTCATTATTGTGCTGGAAGGTGAAATATTTCTTCATCTTCAGCTGTTTAACAGAGCCCTGCAGGTTTTGTGCCAAAATAGATTGGTATTTGGAGCTATCCATGATTCCCTCGGTCTTTTCTAGAGCCCCAGTCCCAGCCCCAGCTGAAGAGAAGCAGCCCCATAGCATGATGCTGCCACCACCATGCTTCACTGTGAGTGATTAGTTATCCTGTTTTTGTACCGAACATATCTTTTAAAATTATGTCCAAAAAGTTTTATCTTGGTCTCATCAGACCGGAACACGTTTGCCACATGGATCAGGGTGATTTAAGCAGGCTTGGATGTTTGTTTTTTTGTGTGTGTGCGAGAAAAAGATTGTCTCTAGCTATTCTACACCACAACCCAGACATGTGAAGATAAGGTAATGTAACAGAGGTTCCACTTTCTCTCGTCTTGTTGATGCTCCACAGTACAGCTCGCTAATCTTTATTCGGGGTTAATCAGAATCACTTAATTGATGGTGGGAGATAATTCCTTTCAAACATGAATTTGAATTTAATTGTTTTTCACTTGACTTTTGTTGGTCGCTATATCACATTAAAGACGGAAAAAAGAGCTGACATGATTTATTTTATTTACGTCTCAGAAACCTAATTTTAACAGGGATGTGTAGACTTTTATATCAACTCTACGTGAACTTCATATGTGGATGATTCACAAGTGAAATTTCACACGTTATGTTTCCCGCATTATTCACGTGATGGACTTTTCACTTGTATTTTTATTTTCATGTTACTTTTTTATGCATTATTCACTTATTTTCACATGTTTAATTATTCATATGTGATTTCTCACCTGCTTCATTTATTTTCACATGTAATCACGTGATCATATTCGCCTGATGTGATTTGTTTACCTGAATTCGCGTGATCACATATTATTCACATAATCACATCTGACTCTTCTGTAAGAGCTTTATCCCTTCATTCGTAACATCCAGTCTTGGCTATTGCAATGGTCTTTACGGACTTCCAAGACGCAGAACGTGTAGAACTCTGCAGCTTGGGGAACTCATGGTTCATTTCCACAAACAGTACAGAGTACTGCTACAGGTTTTGCATGGTCTAACCCCTGTCTACTTATCTGTCCTCCTTCTTTTATACTCACCTGCGGGCACTCTTCGATCTTCTTACACTCGTCTTCTTTTCTATCTCATAGGAGATAACACTTTTATTGAGACTCTTTCTCTCATTTCCATCCCTCCATCGCTTACACTTTACTTTCCTATTTTAAAATCGCTATTTATAACTTAAAACCTTTTTCAGCTTGCTTTTCCACCACACCAATGATTCAGTTTCCATATGCATCTTATTTTCTTGTATTTTTCATTTTTTTAGATTGAACAGATCTTTTTTTTTAAAAAAGGCTTTCCATATTAAATTGTATGACCTGTTTTCTGCGCCAAAGTCATTTTTCTCAGCCTTAAAAGAAGGCAAATTCATATCATTTCACACACTGAATCACATATCTTACAGCCTGGTTAAGACAATTAAGATTAATTTAGGTTTTTCTTAATATCTTGGGTACTTTTTTACTTTCAAAAATATTTCATTCATACAAATATGTACATTTGAACACTCACATTCCCCTAAAGATTATACAGTATTTAATCTTTAGGTTTATATGAACACCATGAATGCTCTCAGCTCACTCCTTCTGATCTGGACCAGGTTCTCTGATGTTGTCCATGTTGTTACCCTAATCAGTGATCCATGTTCCTTGGCATGTACATGATATACATTGAGTTGTCGACTCATTAGACATAACAACAGAAAAACAGCTTAAATAAAGAAACCCTGACTGGGTGTCCCATGGGGAGAACACTAAGGATTCTATGTAGAGTCTATCAGAGTGAGTGCCAAATAGAACCCATTTAGGAACCCGTCCATATTTTGTAACAAAGCCATAGCAACTCTGACCAAATGAACCCACTCCCACGAGTGTATATTTGCACTTACTCCACCCGTCATGGTTAATTGTCTCCCTCAATTCTTCCTTCAGATATCTTACATCTGTTTCTGATCAAGTGGTGGAATTTCTGAGACTGGATTTCATCTCACTTGCAAGTTGCTTATGATTAAAGCATCTGCAAAATAAATAAATGTAAAGGTAGAAAACACACACACCTATTTGTATATAGTTTAAGGGCCTTTCCCATACTGTTTTCAGAAACTCAATATGAGACTAGTGATGAGTTTCAGAAATAAGAAACACCTCCGTGGGTTTAATGGCTTGTCACGCTGAATATACGTGTCAAACAGCATGTACTACAAAATCATCATGTACAAAATAAAAAGAGGAAATAACAACTGCGGTCCTTTCCTTTCTCATTTTTGGGTTTAAAATAGATCTGTGGAGGATAGGTAGAGCACGTCTACTGATTCAGTGTGGGAAAGAGATATTTTCTATACTTGAGAAAAATTGGTGGGCTTAAATCTCATTTGTCATTTTATTATGTCAGTCTTCTTGGAACTTCCAGCATGACACACCATTTCCTGCTTTCCTTCATCAGCGTCTTTAAGGCTGCCGCAGTGGTTTCATGAGTGCAGAAAGTGACGACAGTATAGCACACTTATAGGCCTTCCTACTTCTCATGAGGGGAAAGTTTTGAACAGAAGCTGTGGTTTGTTACTCAAACAGGTCTTGTGGTTCACCTCTTGTTTTGAAATTGTATAATGACTCCTCTGGCCAGATCTGGCTGGTTCACAAGGATTGGTTTTATTGCGTAACACACTGATAAATCATTGCTCTTTTTCCTTGTTTTTCGCCCTGTGTATACAAGTTGAGTGAATGACAGCACCGAAACAGACTGACAGCTTCCCTGGTTGTCTCCTCGTGACGGCGAGGCTGAGTGGGAGGAAACCGGAGAACTCTGACGTAACCCTTGCGGAAAGCACACAGTCAGTTAACGTTGCTCAAGCATGTTTTGGATAGTTTAGGATTCTTTATAAAAAGAGGTTAAGAAACCCCCCCCCCACACCCTTTTTTTTTTTTTTTTAAAGTGCAGCTTAGCAGGCTAAACTTTAAAAAGCAGGCTCAAATCTATACTGTGTGTTTGGGAGGGAATCTAAATGGCTCAGATAACATAACAATAGCTAGCTATTATATTAACAAATAAACAGTTTTGCTTAATTTTACACACTTGAATGAAGAACCAGACTAATGCTTCTCCAGTGATTGGTGAAAAGGAGGTTGTTACAGAAATTTTGATGGATGAACTTGTCTGAACTGATTCTCTCTCTGATAAGTGGGGCAACAGTCTTCAAGATAAAACATGCCTTTAAATGAAGAAACACAAGAGCAATCAGACGAATTACTACTTACTACATGCAACATGGCCTGAAACCTCAACAGATGAGGAAATACTGAGACTTTATTTCTAACTGTAGTCTTTATTTTGTCAACAGAGCGCAAACTGCTCTTGTGTGAGACATATATATATATATATGTGTATGTGTGTGTGTGTGTTTGTGTGTGTACTAAGAATGAACTCCTTTAATGACACTAGGTAGAAGTGTATGCGTCTGTGGAAATATTGTAGTGTGTGGCCAGTAAAACATGCTGATGTGTGAGAAACGCCCCTCAAATCAGCTAAAGCAATTTCCTAGTGATAATTTAGTAAGAGCACTCAAAGTACACCCTAAAATTAAAATAGTAAATGGTTTTTAGTTCTGTGCTCACAACTTAATTTTTGTTCACAGTATAGCTGAAATTTGTAATTAGGCACAGACAGAAACTTAATTATCCCTGTGTGAATCATCGTTGAGTTGAACAATGTAAATAAACCCAACTTAGCAGAAGGCACAGTGTGTGTGTGTGTGTGTGTGTGTGTGTGTGTGTTTGTGTTTAGTATGTGATTGCAGCATGAAAGAACAGCAACATGGAGATTATAGAGAGAGTTAACACAAGTGCCAGGTATATGATACAATAATATAATAGACATTGGTGCATTATGGCTATGAAAGTATGAAAGTGGACTATAGCTTTTAATGAGTATATAGGTTTTTGGCAGCTGTTTGCATTTCTCAACGTACAAAAGCGGTATGTTTTACTCCACATTCCTTGCATAGCAGCATTGATAGAAGGCACGTTTATATGATGTGCTACTTGTAGGAACTTGTTTATACGTGTCATATTTTTTTTTCAATCTACATGTAAATTGACTTGAATTTGTATGTATCTATGTACACTGTTACTACAAAACTATAGCGTCTTGCCTCGTGACCTCATCTCTTTATGTCCAAAGAAAAGTAGACCACCTGACAAATATTTCATTCATTCATTCATCTACAGTAAGTGCTTTATGGTTTTGTGCTCAGGGTTACAGTGGATCCGGGGTCTAGTCCAGGAATACTAGAGGAAAGGCAGGAATAAACCCTGGATTGATTTGGCAGTCCATCCCCGAGCGCCATTTTTGGGAGGTGGGAGGAAACCAAAGAACCTAGAGGAAATCCTATTCACATGCAAGACCTTGTACACCTTCAATCTAGAGACTTTTGGCATTTTGAAAATACTTGCATTACTGTAAGGCAGAACTATGTGACTTGCAAGCCTGATTGTGTTTGCCGAGAAGAAGATTAATTCATTTTCTATAACACTGGCTCTGATAGCAGTTTATTGCCAGATTTATTTTTATACAATTGTTCTAATATGCTATCATTTCTATACTAACAACTCATTCACAGGGACACATACAATATAATGTCTGTAATTGCTGATACTGTGAAATTTATCTAGCATCTTTGGAGGGAGTATTCAGAGTCATGGCTTTGTAACAGGCTTCAGGACAGAGGACTTTGTAATTACCATAAATAATAACAGGAAATGACTTGTTTTGTGGATGTTCCACAACAATAAATGTAACGATAAATGAATAAAAAGTTGTTCTTTAATCAATAAAAATGTCAGAGTTGGCAAATTGTGTTGGAGTAAGAGGAATAAACCGCATCAAGATATGTTGTGATAGGAAAATGATCAACTTTGGGGTGGACACAGTGACCTGCATCACACCACCCAGATGTTGATAGGTTTCCTATAACAGCACACTAGATTGTGTTTTGTTCCATACATACTATAATGGACATTGGGACATTATTTTAAGTTACTTTGGTGAAATGGTTCTCAAGAAGTTTCATGCATCTTGAGTCAGGATTGCATCTGGATATTAAATCTCCATTTAAAAATGGAAGTGTAAATGTAAAAAATATAAATTTATGTTGCTTTATCACTCAGACCCATTGAGGAGGTATGAGACAAATTGTACAAGTAAATACTTCCGTCTTAAGCCACACATGCTGACCAAAACCTCTCTTACTTCATACCACTTCGTAGAGTATCTTAAACCTGATAACTGCTAACTGATTGTAGATAAAAACTTATCAGAATATACTGTAGTTATCAGACACATGAAGCATAGTTGTAAAATGTAGTTATCTTGTCTTCTGCAGTGACTGTACACGAATTTGTTATCTCATTTCATGCGTCTTGTTATCTGGATTTTATTATGATAAAATTTTAACCATATCCATTTACACTTAGTAGTCAAATCTAACGTGAATATGCAAATTAGCACATTACATTCAAATGCAGGCTTCCAGTGATATTTGTCATTTTTAGTTGTTTTATGAGTATAATTAAAAATCCATCCTGTTTTTGTGCCATTTGGAGTCTCAGTAATGTTTTTAAAGGCATTCATGAATCATGCGCAGCATCTATTGGGAGGATTTTTGATAGTCAAATGTGGCTTGGAGAGACTGGTTTGCTTACAGTTACACTTTATAATGTGCATAAAATGCACCTTAGACAAGAACACTGAACTCATATGAGTCATCTATTGATGAAATCTGTTTCCAATCTGTCTTTTACACTTTCATTTTTATGGGAATTATCCCTGTCTGGATATAATCCTGGTACTCAAGGCACAGGAAGTGTAAATGGTGCCCCAGTTGTCTCAAGAGTGTTGTATCTGGATTACATCCTGATAAGATTTAATCCATTTACAGTTGGAGTCAGGTGCGTCACCAGTTGAAATTGCTGTAATGCAAATAATACACAAATCAGCTCATAATACTTGGAACCAATTTTCTATGTGACCCAAAAAGTGTCAACTGTAGCAATTATGGACTTGATTTGTGGGGTTTTTGTATATAGCTTACACAAGACACAGTCCAGATGACTGGTGTTTGTCTTCATGTTCTGCTTGTTCAGCATTAGTGACTCCAAAAAAAAAAAAAAAAAGGGTGACAGGAAATGGTTATGAAAGTCCTCTACAGCCTTGGCGTTAAGTGTGCTTTCTTCCTGTGAGAAATCAGTGTATTTTACACTGAGAAAAAAAAACACACACACATTCACTGCACTTTCATTTTCACAATACATTTATACCTGGCATAATTTTTTCAATCTACATGTAAATTGACATGAATTTATAGAAAACACTATGATCTATGTACATTATTGGTACAAAAATTACACTCATTATCATGTCTTTTTGTCACATTTATGTGACATTCAACAGCTATGTTTAGACAGACAGCTTAATCTTATGATCATATAACAGAGTTTTAATTGCATTGTCTGAAGGTTTATTTTTAACAATTATAAATGAAGATCTCATAGAATATTCACCTGTAACATGCTGCTTTTTTGAGAACTCAAAATGAAGATTTCATCTTCAATACCTGCTAGGGGCAATTTGGCACAGCCAATACATTTTTTAGAGGTTGTTGGAAACCTGAGAACCCATTGAAGAAAACCTATACGGACATAGGTAGAACATGCAAAGCTCAGCTGAGACAGTAACCCAAGCTCAGAATCAATCCTGGGACCCTGGATTTACTAGAACCTCCTAAGTAGCCCATTAATCAGTGTTGTTACAATGTTGGGAACAATAACCTCAACTACAGTGGTCAGGTTTGATTCATTTGTATGTTGTGGCTGATGCGGAATTTTAAACAAGTCCTTTTTTGAAATGTTAGCTTGTGCTTTGATGACCAATCCAAGTAAATGCTTCCCGTTTAATGTTTGAAACAGATGTACATCTGGGTTCATTACTGCTGAGTCAATTATAAAACTTGTGCAACAATGATACAAGGTTCTGTTTTGAATAAGGATTAAACAAAGGATGTACACAAGCCAGTATATTGATTTACTGGGATGGTATGATCATTATATATTAAATCAACATGTAGCTGCGTAATGGATTAAAACCGGAATGCCTAACTCAAGTCCTGGAGAGTCCAGCACAGTTTAATGATTTCCTTGCTCAAAGACACTGGATTCAAATGACCAGATTTATTAGGTGTCTTTAGCAAAGGAAATCATTAAACTATACTGGACTCTTGCCTTCCAGGCATCTCTGCATTAAACAATAAATAGGATAAAGATGATAAACACAAATTGTATTTGGGCTCAATATGTTTTTTTAATTGAATTATCAGTTCTTTAACCAGCTTAAGATAAGACATTAAGATATACAGTAAATCTTGCCAGTTGGCAGCAATATGTCACCAATACAACAGAATATAATACAGATGCAGTCTAAAAATCTGCGTCACTTACAGTAGCAGTGGAACATTTAAAATAAAATTATTTAGCAATATGTAGAGTTAACTTTAAAGAAATGTGAACATGTAAGCAAACCAATCTGGGGAATGTAAGGCACAGATCCAACGTTGAGGAATCAACCAATTATAGAACAAGTTAAGACATTAAAGTAGGATTATGAACAGAAAACAAAAGCATTTGGGGCTATGGGAACTGCATGGCATTCTCAGAGAGGGTGAGATTGTGACAAAACATAAACATGAAATCTGTCTTGCTAAACTTAGTCTGAACTCTGAGCCCTGAGAGAGGCAACCATAAGTGTAGTGTATATGACATCAAAACAGATACATAACAGATGGGTAACACAATATTTTAAATGAAAACATACATCTGAGCTGACTAGGTTGTTCAGTTGACAGAGTGGCTCAATTCACCCTGGTGTATGAAACACAATGAGGAGTAATAAATCCACAGTTTGTAACAAACACTCTTCCATGATGCACAGTATCCATCATAGCAACACTGACAACCAAATGGCACTGAGTTGGCAACCAGTTATTGCTACTCACTGGACATTTTATTGTATAAATCTACTATATACTGTAGGTCAGTTTGCAGCTGAATTACACCTACTTCATTTCAGTTATAAATCCATCTTCAGTAAGCACTTTATCATGGTCAAGGTCATAGTGAATCTGGAGCCTCTTCCAGGAACACTGGACGTGAGGCAGGAATACACCCTGGATAGTAGATCACAGGGCATCATGCAAACACGTATTTGCAAATTAATTCACACCTAGGGGCAATTAGGAATCAGCAATCCACCTACCGTCATTTTTTTGGAAGGTTGGAGGAAACCAAAGAACCCAGAGGAAGCCCAAACAGACACAGGGAGAACATGCAAAACTCCACACAGACAGTAACCCAAGCTCAAGATTGAACCAGGGACCCTGGATCTATGAAGCAGTGATGCTGCCCACGTACCACCCTGATGGTATGTATATATTTGTTTGCAACACTTACAAACTGCTTCTGTTATTAGTTTTGACACTTGACAGTTCTTTAGTTTTTCCCATGGTAATAGATGACAAAGGGATTTCACATGTGTGCAACCTCATATTTATACCCAATAGATACAGGACAATACATATATTTTGAGAGAAAATACTGTGAATATTAAAAAAAAAAAAAAAAAGCTAATACCATCCCTATGGTGAAGCGTGGTGGTGGCAGCATCATGCTATGGGCCAGCTTCTCAGAGACGAGGATGAGGAGACTGGTTAGAATTAAATGGGACTGACACATTGTCAAATTGTATATAGCAACATACTGTATGTGTAGGCCACAGTCAGTAATTGATTACCTACAAAGTGACCAATGGTACTGTGCAATAGTCTTAGACACACTACATTTTTATATAGAATCCTTCCAAACATTTTGTTTCCAGAAAATTCAGTGTCACAAAGAATTTTTTGGTGACTTGTTAAGTAATAGATTTGATTAAAAAAAGTAGCAAGTTGTCCAAAAATCCTGGAACAAGCAACCAGCCAATTTGCTTAGAAAATGCAAAGGCAAATTCTGAATTGTGCAAATTATTCATTCATTCATTCATTCATTCAGGTGCTTTAAGTGCTTTATCTTAGTCAGTATGGGAACTTTAGACGCATGGCATGAGAATTTACCCTGGGTGGGATGCCAGTCCGTTGCAGTGCACACACACACACACACACATATTTCCACATTCATTCACTCCTAGCCAATCCAACTACCCACATGTTTTTGGACCTGAATCAGGTCCTCTGGTTTCCTTCCAAAACAAGCATGTCCAAAAACATGCAAGTAAGTGGACTGGCTATGCAGAAATTGCCTCTAGGTGTGAATGTGTGTGTGAATAAAGGAAACCCACATGAATATGGTGAAAGTGTGAAATTCTGCAAACATGAAGCTTCAACAAGTCTGAAACTGAATAAAGCTTACTGAGTAGTTCCTGATAATACAATACAACTTCAACTATAGCTGTATCTCAGATCCATAATTAAGATAATGCATAGGCTGATGCAAACATGGGATGATTTGTTCAGAGATAAATAACCCCCACATGTTTATCCTTAGATGAACTTCCCTGATGTTTCTGATAAATTTGTTATATCAACAAATAAATAGATGTCATCTCTGATGACGTACGTTAGGATTTCAGAGAAGACAAGCCTGGATTTGCCAGGTCACATGGTCAGAGGGTGTGCATTAATATTTAGGCAGACCATAGTTAAAATTTCCACAGCTAGACAGTGTACTCCTATAAGTTGTGCCTAGACTTGTATTCAGAAATACAAAAGATTTCCCTTTACTACACATGTAGTTATGGGCCTCAGTTTCTATTTCTAATAACATTTCATTTATTCAGTTATTAGTTTTGTTGGTTTTAATTGTTTTTATTGTTTACCAGATTTTTTTGCATTTTTAGTTTGGTAATTTTGTTCATTCTGGGTTAAATTATATTAGTGAGTTTTTATTTCATATTATTCAAAATTTCCCTGAAAGTCTAGTTATTTCCAGTTAGTTCTCAAGTTATTGAAGTCATTGATAAAAAATCTCTGGTTTGGGGAAATTATTATATTATATACTGCAGAAACAGAGCAATCACTTATCTAGAAACAGAAATATTTAACTGTTTATTGAAGTTATTGTACTTGTTTTTTTATTTTCATTGCAGAACCAGAACAGACGTCACTTATCTTATTATCTTGTAACAGTTAATACAGAGATCAGTCACACTAATATTTAGCACGAACTACGTACATTGTGCAGGTTGTGGAATGATGACAAGAGATAAAAAAAAAGCCCAAGGGCACTCTGTAAAGAGTGGTGCTTCACATCAGTGACACTGTGTGTCCTTGTTTATAGTTTTTAATATCCCTATGTGAATTGCAGGATGCCCTTTGTGTTTAGGGTCATCGTCCTTTGCTAATTGCTCTCCAGACACACAGAGGCATTAGCTACCCACATGTGTCTGCAATGCACTAAAACCCAATTTTATATGTGTCCTTCCATTAAAAGTCTGGCAGAATATTCATTTCATAATAACCAAGATCTGAGTACCAAGGGACAATTTGCAATGCCAACACCACTAACAAGTTGCTTTGAGAGCACATGATCCAAAGGGGTGAAGGTTAGGGGTTAGGGTTAGGCTTATAGGCGGAGTTGGATCAGATCCAGCACTACTCCCTTGACGTTTGGTTCTGCAGCAAGGACTGTCTCAAAGTTTTTAATAATATTTAGAACTTATGTTCATTTATAATATATTTTGTGTTAGGGTTTAGATTAGAATTGGCTGTGTTGAAGAACGAACATTGGAAAAGGGTCTTAAATTTGAGTTAACTTTGATTGTTTCCCAACAAACTTTTCATACTGTATATAATCTTTACTAACTATTCACTAATTACAATTACTAACTATTTACTAACTAACTATTACCATTGTTAATGTCTTGTAATAATGTATATGACTCACATATGACTCATACTTCATTATTTTCTGATGTGCTAAGGATTAGTGCATGTAGTAATCCA
The DNA here is from genome assembly GCF_027358585.1 of Pangasianodon hypophthalmus. NCBI lineage: Eukaryota > Metazoa > Chordata > Actinopteri > Siluriformes > Pangasiidae > Pangasianodon > Pangasianodon hypophthalmus. Next base: position 25,469,203 of record NC_069719.1, on the reverse strand, counting down.
TTGTTACCAAACTTACATCTCTTTCAAATTTCAATTCTGATTCCAAATCTGACTCTGAATCCGACTCTGATTCCAGTTCCAGTTCCAATTCTGCTCCTATACTGTGCACTTGTCGGCTTATGCTCTGTATGGGACAATTGTGCACAGACCATGGGCTAAAGACCATGTGCAGAGGGAGTGCAATTGCAACCTTTGTCTCTGTCACTTACAAAAAACACTATGTTTGTCTCAGGTTTAAGGCAAAAGGCCATCTGTCTGACAAACACATATCCAGCCCACACACCAAAATAAGAAGAACTGGGTGAAAAGTGAGATTTTTTTTTTTGAAAGGCCAGAAACTATTGTGTAAACAAGATCAATTCCTTTGAAGTCTCAGATAAAACCTCCAGTGGAACCGTTTTCGCTATGAGCACCATAATTTGTTTGCTTCTTCTTGAACATGGAATAATGTCCCTTGAGGTTCATATACTCTGGAAAAGAATACAATGAGCAGTGACCTAATGACTATCATTTTCTGAATTAACTAGTAATGCAAAGAGGATCCCGATTTCTGTTTAAACTGTTTTTAATATAGTTGTTGCCTTTTGGTTTCTTGGTTTCCAGTACAGTCCCAGTACATGATCATTGATGACGAAGACAAACCTCTTCAGGAAAAGTTTCTTTCCCTCTGCTGTTAGAGAACTCAACTCTTCTAACTTCAGAGGCTGCTGAAAAGTCTCTGGTTCTCTCAATCTATTCTGCCATAGGCTGCTTCCTCCCCAAGCAGATCTACTGTCCCAAACAGATGGCGAGATTTGTTACCCTTAGCCAATTCACCACTGTCTGGCATGATTCTCTAGGGGTCTGCTAGGAGAATTTACAGCTTTACAAGCTTTTGTAGGATGCTAAATGGAAATGCGTGCAACTGAAAGCTGACTTTTTAATATCAGTTACTTCAGCAGAAAGAGGTTGAAAGTTCTATTCTCTAGGCGATAAGCTAGCCTTGCATGCATTGGAGGCAAGATGACCGTGGGTGACCTTGTGGCTAAATTTGTGGATCAGTCTTTGGGCTTTGCAGTTTTCAAGGAGGGTGAGTCTGAAGAATGTTCCTTGTTTTTTAACCGGGATGACAGTCATCAGATCCTCAGACCAACTGTTTATTTTCTTCGGGGTAAGACACAGGGAGTTCCCTTGCCTAAACAGTGGTTAGTCCACTGGTTGGTGGACATCATCACCATGGACCATACGCAGGAAGGATGCTTAACTATCTTCCCAGTGGTGTAAGTGCAGAGGTCAACTCTGAGCATCTTTCAGGCTATTCCTATGGCAAGTTCTGTTCCTAATGGCATTGTTCGCCTACTTTATCCATGTGATTCTCAGTGTCCTTGGCAATACGGAGGAATAGTCAGAAATAGTCAGATTTCTGTAAATCTGCTTTGTGACAATGTCCACTTTTAAAGTGCTATATTGAAATAGAATGCTAGTTACATATGTAACTGTGGTCCTGTAAACTCCAGAGAACTGCCAGGGTTTCTTGTCATTGAGAACTGGCACTGGCTCAGTGTGAGAGTTCCAGGTAAAAATGGATGACCATGGTATTTGTTGCAAAAACTGTCATAGGCCACTATATGACTTTGGTGGAAGGACTTACATGCACACAGAGGTATCCGGGTAATTCCCACCATCCCTGGCAGTTATCTTGGGCTCACAGACCCACAGGTACATTCATAACTAGGAACTTGCCTGAGAGAGTGCTTAAAAATTTGAATATTTTGCATATTCCAAACAATTATTTTATCCAAACTCCAGCAAGCAGCAATGTCCATCCTAATGGTAGTCCTACTTCAACTACCACAAATAATACCACTAATAAAGTTAATGAATAAAAGAGAAGGTGTTTGACTTTACTATTTACTAGAGAACAAGGTCAAAGTCCTGTCTTTAAGCATGTCAACTTTCAAATGATCATTCACCCAATTTTTTTTTAATGGTGGATTTTTTTTTCTTCCTAAAATTCACATACAGTCTGCTGGCCAAGTATATACAGAGATCAAGCTGCTGCAATGACTGTCAATTGTCTAGTATTCATTTCCAGACTGGCTGGTGTTTCTGACCATCTCTGTGAGGCTATAATTGGACAAAAGGTAAGTTAACGACGATAAAGGAAACTCTTTTCTTACCTTTAGCCTAATTACGTACATCCTCACAAAGATGGTTGTAAATAGCATCCAGGATATAAATTTCAGACAATTGCCTTTTGACAGGCATTCAGAAAGTACATTGCCATGACCTATAACAAAATTAATTTCCTAAATGAATGAGGTTATTAGCAAAGTGATGATAGGTGAGGCTGCATCAGAGCCATAATTTATCTTTATAATAACGTGTTGCACAGACAGTTGACCTCGGTTGATCATCAAAGGGCCCAAATGGCCCTGTCAGGGCACTTCATTACTGTCTTCAATGTAATACCTGTCAAAACAAGCAGTCTGATTGTTTCACTAACTACAAAGGAAAAAAGATGACGAACAGCTCAATGACAAGGATCAGAGAAATACATATTAAAAATATCAAGCTCATTCATTCATTCCAGAAACTCCTGGAGGATCCCCAGAAGTTCCCAAGCCAACTGTGAGATATAATCTCTCCAGCGGGTTCTGAGTTTCCCCCGAGGTCTCCATCCAGTGAGACGTGCCTGATACAGCTCTACTCGGAGTGGATCACGTGGCCCAAACCACCTCAACATGATCCTCTCGATTTGATGGAGCATCAGCTCTACTCTGAGGCTTTCCTGGATTATTATATGCAGTATCTAGTTCTGAACCACTTACAGTGGGAATAAAGGCATGTACTTAAATTGTAGTGCAATCAAGAAATATCTGTGACTCAAAAGCTCTTTAAATCACATGTGCATGTGTTTCTGAACCTTGTTGTAGCCCATCTGTTGACTGTATACCTAGAAAGTGCACCTACTGAATATGGTAGGTTCATGTGATGAAATGACCAATGAGCATGGAGCCAAGGTTGGTGAACCTTCATGTGTTTTCAATCCCTGTGTAATTCAGTTTGGTTAAAGTGCCATGTGAGTGTATAATAAAGCCAAAGCATGTATTCTCCATTTTACATGTTTGCCTTACTGAAGTTCAGTTTGGAGGATTTTTACATAAAAATTCTAAATACTCTAATACACTAATGTTATCTAATAAGGATGTACCTTCTGACTAGTTTTTATATTTGAATATCTGTAAGAGTTAATGAATGGATATTAGATTAGACACTATAGGGCAAAAAGTCTTTAATGTGGTATAGTTAAGTATCAGTTTTCCACTGTAATTAAAATTTCCTTAAGTATTATACACAGCAAAAGCATGAAAATTTTTTTATGAAAATTCCAACCGCCACAGAGCGTAGAAGTGACGATCTTATTGGATTAGCAAACTTTATGTATCCAAAGTGGTATGGTTATAATAATCTGAAGGTCAGTACATAAATTTGCATATTATCTTTGTATTATATAAATTGTAAGTGAATGAAAACACAGAAATTAATGTTCCATGTGAGAGCAGCACTCAGTGAAAAGTGTCACTGACCGGTTGGGATGTGACATTTTATCGAATGTTACTGTAAATATATTATCTCTCTTTTCTCCAGCAAGCTTTTGGCCGTCCGCTCCCACCCACATGAGAGTACAAAATGTCAGCTCCCGAGACCTTTTCAGTCCCAATGGTCACCTCTCAACCCTGCTAAAAACAATAACTCATATCTTGTCACTGACTCCATACGGATGTAGAGCATAACAAATACCCGGATAGTATTTGAATAGCTGTGCATACCCGTAGTGTCTATGCGAATTTTTTTTGCACCTGCAGTATGATTTACGTAAAGGTCTCAACCTAAATGTCACTCCATGAACAGAGATTGCATGTGCAAATTTATATGACTGAAGGGCAAGTTTTAAATGTGTACAAGCGTTGAAAGCCTCTCGAAATTATGACTTAATATCACAACAGTAAAGTTGGTTTGTTAGTTATTTGCTGTATGTTGGCACCTCCATTTCCATTACCATTTACAGAACATAAGGAAATGGTTTTCTATTGCATTCACCTAATGAATAGAACACACCCTTACTTCAACGTTTTTTTAAATTTAGTATTCAAATTGTTGTCAGCTCCTCTTTAGTCAGCATTATACTTGACACATATTTGAAGATATGAGTGGCAAGTTACATATTTACTCCTCCAGGAGTCTCTGTTTCCTTCTACTTTGCACATTTACACAATTATTCTTTCCCAGGCACACACAACACTCCCACTATCTACTCACACAGTTTATGAGCTTGCACATTAAAAGTTAGCACTCTTTATAAGGGATGTTAATAAATCAGGGCCTGAGTATGTTAACCCTGACTGTTAGTCCATTCACCTCTGCCCTGGATTATGACCACATAATGTGGACCTCAAAATAGCTCCTGCAAATATATCAGCTAATATGGATCCAGTCAATGTCTTGGCTCTGGTACTTTGCTAGTAATCCATTTCAGATCCTTTTTTTCTGTTTGTGTTTCAATATCTGTCACAACTCTGAAATCTCTTATTCCAATTTTTCTTGGGAAGACATTTGCACTTTTCTTCCTTGGGAATACAGCTGATGACTGATTACCGCTTCCCTTTTAGGATAGAAAAACAGAAAAACTAAGTCCAAACATAGCTTCCTCTGTGACACACTACTGGTCTCTTAACCCTTGTGGGTTAAGGTTTTAGTTCAGTAATTACAAGTTCAAGACATTACACAACATGATACCACTCAGTATGCAAGCTATGCGAGGAAATGTACCAGGAAATATACAAGGAAAACAGAGACAACCACTACAGAAGACCAGTAACCCACTTCAAAATTGCAAACTGGCTCATTGAATATGTGTCTTATACATATCTACTAAATGATCAGCAATAACTTGAGTGAAAAGTTGAGTCTTAAAAATATGTACATGAATTTCATAATTTCTTAGTATTTGGTACACCCCATTTTTGCTTTAATGTCAGTGGAAGGGATAAGACTCGAGGAAAATCTGACCTAGAAATTAAATATACAATATACAATTCGAACATTTCCTTTCTTTGTTTTAAATTGTGTGACTCATCCCTTTAAATTGTCAGCTTCTTGTGTAACCGGGAGTTCTCAAGGACGGGCCTGAGCTGTTCTCTCTTGAGGTTCGATCTCATTGGACTTTCGATATTTATGCAAACATTTGAATTATTTTGCGGTTGGGACCTCGTTTCCTGTTTTATGCTGTCATGCTGCAAGGGACAAAAGCCATTTGCTAATGTCTAGACCTGTAACGTTAGCTCATAAATCATCTAAATGAGGAACCTCTTAATTATGATTATATTGTTTTTGTTCACTAACTAGACCCCTGTTTCTGATAATTGGAGACAATTAATGGAGACATTAAATTGCTGCCAAATGTAAGTCCTTGTCCTGGAATAGTCAAGTCCTGGTGGTCCTGAGAATCTGTTTTATGGTTCCTGTAAAGGAGCAGTCATTATAAAGTGAAATAAATATAAGAAAAGATGACTGTGTGCGAAACCTAAAAGCAAAAGACCTTACTGGCATGACTGCTACCTAAATAAGCTTTTCCAGATGATTTCACTCTGCAGATCATGGGTCTACTTTAAATAAAAACACTGATTTCCCAGAGAGGTGGATTTCCAAGTAGACCCCAGATATGAATCAAAGACCTGGACTTAGGACAGGGTGATTTGATGACTAATTCAGCTATGTCTCATTGTCCATTGATATCCATTCAACCATAACAGTGGCATAAACTGATGTTGTGAAAAAGATTTCCTGAAGTAAAACTGTGTTAAGTCTTACGGAGCCTAGTATGGAATTCCAGACACGGCATCCTAATGTTTTTTTGTGATAATAATAAAAGTTTTACATAATTAAACTAACTAAACCAAAAGGAATTTCACTAGTTGCAAAAGCTAGATAGTTAGCAAACACTTTATGTAGATAATCTGTATAATCTATTGGGTCTTTATTAAACAACTAACTTAGTCATCCTCTTTTTCATGATAATGCTGTCTTTTTGAGGTCTAAAATATCAATTCTGTTGGGATTTCCGAAGCTCCTGAAATGGTCTTGGTCCAATTCTTAGATGGTGTAACCAGTCTACATATACATATCCATTTTCCATTTGTAGATAATATAATATTTTTTTTAAAAAAAATGAAAAATTAAAACCTGGATGCAACAACTGATAGATGTGCTAAGCTTATTTTGATGGGACTGGATAGATAGATAAATTGATTACTTTGGAGGAACATCCCTCCAGCCTTTTTCATTTTGAAATCAAAATGGAAAAACAAGGACACGGCTTTATATTTTATTTAATTTTTTTATTTAAAATTTTTGGTCACACTAAAATAGGAAATTAATTCAATAATCTTTTTTTCCCCCAAGCTTCAACAGTCCAGGTTATGTGAAGCTGTGCCCACTCAGACGCCTGTTTTTGGCTGACAGGAATGGAACCCGATGTGGTCTTCTGCTATTGTAGCCCATCTACCTCATGGTTTGGCATGTTGTGCATTCTGAGATGCTTTTCTCCTCACCACGGTTGTAAAGAGTGGTTATTTAAGTTAGCTTTTCTGTCAGCTCAAATCATTCTCCTCTGATAAACCGCTGCTCACTGGGTGCTTTTTGTTCTTTGTACCATTCTGTATAAAATCTAGAGACTATCCATGAAAATCCCAGGAATTTTTTCCCAGAAAAGATCAGGAATTCCTAAAATATTCGAACACGTTGTCTGGGACCAACAACCATGCCATGGTCAAAGTCACTGAAATCACCTTAGTTCCCCATTCTGATGTTTAACCTGAACATTCTCTGAAGCTCGTGCTCTGTATCTGCACGATTTAATGCATTATGCTGCCACATGTTTGGATAATTGCATGAATGATTAAGCTTACGCGTGTTCCTATTAACATGATCACTGAGATATACATATATTCTGTTACAGAGTTTGAAATATGGACATTATTTGTATTTGTAGAAGAACCTTTAGGGAATGGTGGTGTACAGAGACATCAAGGCAGCCTATGAACAGTTGTTATCTTGAGGAAACATCTTGTTTGGACTTCCACAGTTGCCCTTATGCACAGTAGCTGAATTACTGCAAAAATATCTCTCTAGAGAGCGTGAAAAGACTGCCTGGAAAGAAGGACAGACTTCCAGCCTTGGGCTCTCAAGCTAGTTCCCGGAAAATATATACTCTAGAAATGGTTTATTGCTAAATTAGCTATGATACAGATCACTGTGTAAACATACATCACTGAATTATTGGACGGCGTAGGAATTAAGAAAAGAAGAGAGAGAGAGAGAAAGAGAGAGAATGAGAGAGAGTGTGTATGCTCACCCTTGCAATTCTGTTTACTGAAGGTTCTTGTCCTGTTGGTTTGTGTGTGTGTGTGTGTGTGTGTGTGTGATCAGCACAGCTCAGAACAGCTCTAATATGTTGCCACTCACCCATGTGGCATCATCTCCTCAATGGTGAGTAACTGTTTCCTGCTCTGTTTGGCATGTTTTTCACCGCCATAAACATACATATCCTCCCTTGACATTAATTATACAGCAGTAAAACTGATGAACTGTGCAAACACGGGCAGTGCTGATGAACATGATTTGATTTCACCATTTTGTGAAGGTCAACAAGGCTTTTTATTGCTCACAAACAAATCTGGGCTTCAAGGATTATTCTTAATTACTGGTAATTACTTTTTTGTTTAATTTTTAATTAATTCTCATATTTATGTATGGAAATGCAATAAAATTTCATACACAATTTTTGTTAACTTGGTCGTTTCCTTTTAATGAAAGAAAGCAATCCAAAGAAACTACATACTCTAAATTTGGACAAATAACATTAGCTATTTTAGATAGGACAAAATAAATGGCACCCTACAAAAGGAGGAAGAGTTAGTGTGTGTCTATGGTAGCCGAACTGCTGCATTGGCTGAGCTGCATTACTGGAAGATTTGTGGCCTTCAATAAATGTAAATCAGTTGTGCCAAGCTTAGAAATTTGCGTTTTTTGATATTTTCCCAACACATGAATATGAAGAAAATCATTGTTATCAGAGCAAATTTTTTGTTTGGTTTGGCCTATGCTAACATTTGAAACATCTTCAATAACAGATTCATGAATGATGCTAAATATGTGCAAAAGTTGAAGGATTTTCTGCACTGACAATCAGCACACACCCAGACACACACAAGCACAATGGAAAAATGAAAATACTTCAGACCTGATTATACGTATATGTTCCACTCATGGAGCTTGTCATTAAACACAGCTGGTGTAACGTACTCATGATGGTAGTGGAATGCTAAATCTCAAGGTCAACAATTCACTCTGCATCACATTAAAGCTCCAAACCCAGGCTTGATGCAACTCGTCTTCGGGCGTTTCTTCAGACAGAAAATAAAAGGATGGATGATGAAAAAAAGACAAAACACAGAGAAAGAGATGTAGGATGAACTGAAAGAGTGTTGGCTGCAATCCTGCTCATGGTGGGGGAAAAAAAACCACTGGATTTAGACAAGCCTGAATCCTGCCTGCATTTGAAACACACATGAACACATAGACATGACTAACGCTTTCAACATATTTCAAAACCACAAACAATGCAATAGAAAGTGAGCTTAGCAAAAGTTCTGGGTTTTTCCTACTTGAGCCTGTTTTCTTTTTTTTTTTCATAATTGTCAATGAACCTTTAATGACAATGGAGATCTGTATCAAGGTCAGAATTGCTATACAGTCCATTACCAAGCACAGTTTAATGTCATGAGTTATTAAAAGCTAGTTACTCATTTCCTTCTTATTAACAACTGGGCCACAGGAAGCAGGATTGAAATTTTAGTGAGATTCATATTGATATTCACATTGAAATTCATATTCATATTGCAGAAATGTGATCCACTTCATTGTTAATACACCACAATGCTAAATGTTTACCAATTGCTAATTTCTAATCTCTCATTGTTCACTAAACTGCTTTGACTCAAGTTAGACTGTTTCATTTTATTCAGTTAAATACCTTTCTTTCTCGCTAATTACTGAAATGTACATCAAAAAATACCACATATGTCATAGCTAACGGGGGATACATCAGCTAACAAGTTGAATTTGGCTAGCCATATTAAAAGTAGTTTGCATTTACACACAAACTGCCAATTGCTCTCATAAACATATCATAGGTTCTAAGAAAATTTCAAACATTCATATCATAGCTATGTTTTTAATATTTGTGTTGCATGCTATCTAGTAGCATAGTATCTCACGAGCACTAAAAATAATGGGTCAATAAGTTTATGGCCAAACCGAAAGTGTCTTCTTTAGCAGCTCTGAGGTCAGTCATCACTGCTGATTGGGTCTTGCAATGCAAGTTTTTCCACATAATAGGCTACATTCCACCACATTATCATGATTTGGCTAATTCCATATTGTATTTGACAACTGGAGATACAATGGTGGTAAAAAGAAATCAGAACTTACTGAAGTCTGGATCTTGGTGTCGTCATAGCCAGCAAAGGTTGTTCTCATTTCAGTCTGGGCTTCAACTAATATCTTACCAAATTATCTTTAGGTATTCATTGGGATATAAAATCTCAACCTCTCTGATCTACTCACATTCCATTTGTGATTGCCCTGTACAATATTAGCAATTCAACATCCTGTAGTTTGGGGGATCTAGAGTTCATGCATGAAAGACCAATAACCAGTGACAGCAGAGATAAACTGCGGCATGTTTGTTTGCATCTGATGTTTGTCATGATTGAAATTCGCTGAGAACCCAGTGAAACCTGCAAGTGTGTGGTCTTTATTATGGTCAGAGAGGTTATATGACTCAAAGATGAAAAAGGACAAAATGTCTGTAAAACATCTGGTAAATCTGCCTTTATTTCTGGGATCTCTCACATTTTCAACATCAATTAGGATTGTGTAAAGCTTTTATCTTGTGAATAAATCTTGTGGTGCGGCCCAGACATAACCAATAATTTTTGTTGATTGTAAAATCCGTCAAATCAGGCCATAGACAATATTATATTTTAGACATCTTTTAAGCAAATAGGTCTATTTCACTTGCTAGGGGATGCTTTTTCCCCAGCCGGGGATAACTTTCCTGCTTTCAGACAGGTCTGTTTGGAAATGAAGTTTGAATCTACCTGCAATATTTGCTTGACTTGTTGATGTTTTATCTGTGTGGCATTCTGGGAAAGCCTGTCGGAAGTTCTTTTTTTTTGGGGGGGGATTTTTCACCTGATTTTCTACCTAATTTAGTCTTGTCCAAATCCCACCCACTTGCTAACTCTCCCCTATCATACAATAGCTACCAATCCTGGAGAGTGAAGGCTATCACATGCTTCCTCCGAGACACCACAGCCAGCTAACCACAATTTTTTGAACTGCTGCTCATGTTCTGTCACGAGGCGCCGTGACACACTGAGAGAAAAGCACTATCCAGCACCTTCTACATGAATGAGCTCACAGACACCCATGATTGGCTAGTCTCGCTATGATTTATAGGGGAGAGAGAGTAGGAACACCATGTAATGGTATATTAGTGATTAGCACAGGAATCTTCTCTGAGAAGGATGAAAGAATAACAGTTCTTGGTAACGGACTTGTCTGTACATGACACTTTCCTGTATAAAGCCTTTCATTGCTCTGCTTCACGCCTCTCACACACACGTCCCTAAAACCTCTGCGCACTATCACAATAATCAGCCATGCTGACTCAACTGTTGCTCGAACATAGAGATTTTATCCTTGTTCCAGCTATGCAAATTCCTAAAAACATTTACGCCTAATCACATCCATGAACTTTCCGGAACAATGAGCACAAAGACCTTGTTGAAACATTTGAAACATGAGATTAATGTGAGAATTGTGTAAATCTGTACCAACTTTCTATCCATAGAAAGTATGTAAACAAAACCGTTAGCCAGAAATTCTGGTTCTGTATTGGATTTCACTTGGTTTTGTCTATGCTAGGACTGCTTTTTGAACTTTTTTTTCTTCTTATACAAATTCAAGTATCCTGTTTAGGTTTTCTAACAGGAACATCTTTCAATCAAACTTTTACAATTATTGAAAACGACAAGTCAGTATTGGGTATCAGGCTTATTTTGTGTTTTATCTGACGTCACACTGTGTACTGTATAATCACAGCCATTTTGAAGACTGAACAGGAGACTGACTGCATCAAGGTCACTGAGTCTATGGAGACTGTGTTACATTAAAGTAGACTGATTTTCATTCATACTGGTAATCGACCATTTCTCTACATACACTCACTGTCAACTTTAACAGGAACACCTGTACCAAACAGCCAATCAGCTAATCATGTAGCAGTGGTGCAATGCATCCAATCATGCAGTAGTGATGGGTCGTTCTTGAACGATTCGTTCATTTTGAATGAATCTTTAATGTGACTCGGGAAGAACGAGTCGTCTCGTGGAGTGATTCGTTCAGTCGCGCATGCGCAACATCCTATAGGTTCTGTACTGGAATTAGTTCACCTGTTTCGAGTCTGAGTCGTTCGTTCATCACGTGACAGCCCCATAAGCTTAATCAATGCAGTGTGAGCCGGAAAGAGAATTGATTAGTTCATCTCTCGAGTCTTTCGAGTCGTTCGTTCTTTTGTCACGTGACAGCTTTGGATAGAGAAATTAGTTAATTTACAACCTTCCTTACAAACGCTTGCATAGTAATTATTATTATTATTATTACATTATTAATTATTATTATTATTATAACACCACAGATCTTCAAGAAACAGTAACAAAAACATAGTGACAGAAATTGACCTTTTTTTATTTCTAGGAAAATGCTTATTACAAATCTTTTGATAATTTTATGATAATTCCTAAATATGATCCAACATACAAAAATACAGTTTTATGTTATAGTATTACTGACTGAGGTACTGATCCGGGAAGTGGTCACGTGATAAAAGGACAAACGACTCGAAAGACTCCAGAGTCTTGAGTCAGAGACGCAATTCTCTTTCTGGCTCAGACTGCATTGGTTAAGCTTATGGGGCTGTCACGTGACGAACGAACGACTCAAACCCGAAGACTTGTCAGATAAGAGGCGAGGTGAGCTAATCATAGACTAAAGATCCAGGCAAACAATGAATTAATGTCTTCTGTTTCTTATAGCGTTATAGTTTTGTCTTGTTTGTAGTGTGATCAACATTTGCGTAAGTAGTAGATGTGTTAGGGAAGTAACACGTAACATTTTAATTATATTTTGCTAAAATGAACGAAATGAATGAAATGACTCGAAAAAAGATTCGCTCAAGGTCTGAGTCGGTAAAATGATCCGAACTTCCCATCACTATCATGCAGATACAGGTCAAGAGCTTCAGTTAATGTTCACATCAAACGTTAGAATGGACATCTCAGTGACTTTGACCTTGGCATGGTTGTTGGTGCCAGATGGGCTGGTTTGAGTATTTCAAAAAATAAAAAAAAATTAAAGGATTTTCACATAACACACAACAGCCTCTGGAGTTTATACAGAATAGTGTGGGGGAAAAAAATCCAGAAACACCTTGTTGATGAGAGAGGTCAAAGGTGAACAGCCAGAATGGTTGAAACTGACAGGAAGGCTATGGTAATGAAAAATAACCACTCTTTACAACTGCGGTGAGCAGAAAAGCATCTCAGAATGCACAATATGTCGAATTTTGAGGCAGAAGGAAACATCGGCTTCTACTCCCGTCAGCCAAGAACAGGAATCTGAGGTTAAAGTGGGCAGAGGCTCACCAAAACAGTGTAGAGTTCTGTGTGAATGTTGTGTGTGAAAACCTCAGATGATCAGCAGTATTCTGAAATATTCAAACCAGCCTGTCTGGCAACCATGCCACGGTCAAAGTCACCGAGATTGCATTTTTTCCCACATTCTGATGTTTACTGTGAACATTACCTGAAGATTTTGACCATTATCAAGCTCTTGCACGTGATTGGTTGATTGGATAATTGCATGAATCATCAGGTGTACACGTGTTCGTAATAAAAAGTGGCCAATAAGTGTATAATATACAATATATTCGAGAAGCAGTAGTGCAGTGAATCCTGCCTCGTAGATACGTTAGCTAGCTAGCTACATTATATAAAAACTGGGAAGTTTATCTTGGCATTAAGTATCGCTAATAATAACAAATGTTAGTTAGGTAGACAGTTAGATGAAAGGTTAGTTAGTTATAATCTCCTCCTGATGAAACACCCAGTGGACATGAAAAGCCGCTAGGCTTCTGCGATCACTTTCCAGAATATGGAGAGGTGCTGCGTAAGAGATAACTACCAGGAAAATATGCATTTGGTAAGTTTTCTGGCAATTTTACACTGAAACAGCAGTTGGGGGAAAGTACATAAGGATCACAGTCTGATTAATTGGCTTTGAAGAAGTACTGTTTATTCTCTTCTGAAATAAAGTTGTAATCTTTCATCTCTGGTTACATTCGTGTTTTGCAGGGAAGGCAGAAATTTGGTCCCGAAAATGGCGTCAGCAACAGCGAAATCACGTGCCTGACAAGGTAGCATACAGTTCTGATTATGATATTAAACATTCCTACTGTTTTTCTCAGATGGGTGACTCACGGATGTGATTTTGCTGTTTCTTGTAAAAATCTGCAAAACCGCCAGCATCAACAGATGTTCGGTTTCAGTCCAATAGATTTTTGGTGGTGAAACCAATGGGAATGCCAGCAAAAACAAATCCGTTTGTAGTGAAACAAAAAAAAAAACAAAAAAAAAACCAGAGTATTTCAATAGTACACAATATTACAGCTCTGGTGATAAATCAAACTTTTTTTTTTCTGCCTTGTGACTCTGTGGACTTATTAATGCTGCTGACAGAAGTCAAACAAACCTGACCCATAGTTTCACAACAATGCTTCATACATTGTATTAATCGCACACACAAACACAAGCTTGACATTTTTCACAGCTCAGTGCAAATGCAATCTCAGTACTGCATGAAATGAGGTACATTTTGAACCCATATATCAGCTTCCTGAAATACACATGAATTTGTACAACACATTTTCAGCACATTATCATACATACGACATTAAAACACGAACACATTGGCACACAAATGGTCTGAAATTCGTAACTCCCGTTTAAATTAATAACAGATTCACAATTTAGCACGACAGCTTAAGGGCAGATGAACATTTGACGCAGTGTCACTGCAATTAACTCTCAATAAACGCTTTATGTCTTAACGACATAAGAATGATCCGTCTCTGCAGTTTAGCTTTATTGATCTTTCCATGAAGTCTACAACTCGCATGACTTGCTTTAGAAAAAGAGACTACATGTTCCACTGATTCCCCATTAAGCACCATAAAAGAGGCAACATGGGGTGATGCATGCACGCAAATCAACTTTATGGAACAAACTTGGTCCATTTGTCTATCCTAGATGTTTTTCTAGCAGTAAAACACACCACAATAGGCCACTTTCTCATATGCAACACATGTAACTTATCCTGATGGTCCTGTGGAATGACATACGTCATGTCGTCAGTCATGTTGTTTTTTTTAAGAGCTGAGCACATTCAGTCTTTACTCTAAAAAAAACATTTACTTTAGTGGTTTCTAACACAACAACAATAACAACAACAACGACAGCAACAACCTTTCCAGGCCTCAGTCACCATGGAGTTCGTATCTCTCTGCCAATCAAAATGGCCTGACTCTTGGGGACTCTAAATAAGCCTTTGGAAAAAAAAAACACAATCTCACCAAACCCCTCTGCTGATGTTACAACATCTGGGAATCCCAAGTGCATCCTCGGGGTTTGGGAAATACATTTTTTTTTCAGTTTCAAGTAAAATCCTTCGTCATATCATCTGAGCAGCTTTGCTCAGGTGTGTGATCTCAGCGGTGATGTTTTGGCACTGATCGAGCTGCCCTTCTGAGTTTTTGGCCAGCGAGGTTTTGTAGATTGAGTTCCTGCTTCCGGCCTTGCACAGTGCCCCCAAAAGGAAACGTAGCCTAGAGGGGCTGAGGATGATAAACACCCACGGGTCGATGATGGAGTTGATGGAGATGAAGCGTAGCGCGATAAGGTCAGTCTTGCTCTCGTTGCAATTCTGCATAGAGTTAATGTACACTCGGATCTGATGAGAGAGGAAGACATGATGGTATTAATCATAAGGAACCTTTAAAAATCTGTACTACTACATGTACAAGGCAATATCTTTCACAATTTTAAGCACAGCATGGCATTAACGCAGCAATGGTGTGAGGGGTCAAAAATTTGGTTATTGATAACATTTGGAAGAAAAATCCACCTTTAACCAGGAGAGCGCAGCTATATGACGCAGTCGCGGCGAGTTACGGCAGAGACAGACGAGCGTACATGGTGTTGACGGAGGAATTACAATGAAAATTCCAAATTTCCAAGCTTTGGAAAGCCGATCTGTTTGAGCAGAGTGTACAGATTAAGAGGTGACAGAGCTGGACTGGCTAAAGGACTAAAGCGCCGCTGCATTGCTCATTGGCGCCGCTGCATAAATCCCACTGGCACCACTATCTGCAGGTAGTCGAACAGCATTGTGGGTAATGTAGGAAAGTGTTAAGACCAACGGTTCAATGAAACCCTGACTGTTAACCCTTATGTTTGAGATCACTGATTTTTTTTCCCCCTCCTACTAAGAATATCTATTGTAACTCAGAACAATATGACATTAGCATGGCACACTGCTAAACTGCTAACTTCTCACGGGAATACCGAAAATACAGACCAAGCACCACGATTGCTAAACACACCACAAGTATTTCAATATAAACATATTTTAATGTGTTTCAGGGTGGTGTTTTCCTTTAAAGGCAGTGTTTTCATGGCTACATAAGCCTGACATAAACCTAGGAGCATTTATAAATGTTTGTTCCAAGCGTCAGTTGTCATGGCGACACACAGGAGAATTTGCAGAGCATCAGAGCATAACTCAGCTTTGTTCAATTTCCAATTAATCTCTCTATTGCTAAGTTCACATCACACTTATTTGTCTTACAAGTACACAAGTCAGTTGTCATCATGTTCTAGAGAAGAGTGTGTCAACAAAAATGGGTCACTGGATACAGAAGTTAGGTCAACCTGACTTAAAAAAAAAAGATTTTTTTTTTTTTATATTTAGGCAAGATGTGTCAGGTGTTTTCGAGAAACCGGTGACAGCACATTTCAAGAGGCTCTCTCTTAGCCTTCAGTAGTTCAGCAAAAACTGTTTCAATTTACTTTCAGTTTTAGTAAGAAGGCTGTGGTTGACTGCTCTCAACATGCACTTTCTCGCTGGTGTTATTTTCTTCCTCGCGCTATGTGTCTAAACTGTGCAGTGTGTTGTGTGTTGTTCTTTCTAGAAACTATACATGTACTTTATGTATAAATGTCATTAATTAAATATTACCTTTGCACAGTTGCTGTCTTTATAAACAGCTACCATTTTCTTACACGAAAGTAAATGAATTCAAATGATGCATATATATTTGCACAGAAAAAGCAAAATGGTATTGTGTATATATATATATATATATATATACCTATTTTTTTATTTTATTGCAAATTATTTAGAATTTTTTGGTTCTAATTTTCACTTCTGTTAACTGTTAATGTTTTTTTGCCGAGGTGGAACTACCAAGGTAGAGCTGGTAGACTTGGTGGGCCTGAAACCACTGTGTATCTAACTGTTTATCTTTTACCCACTTCCGGTTTTTTTTTCTTTCTTTTTTATTTTTTTGATACAGCCAAGTGAATCTGCCTCATCGTTACAACTCACTTTTCTGTTAAATCAAATGACTTACAACCTGTTCAACTGCATTATGTTGTAGTAAAATGGTATAGTATTTGAAACGGTTTCCTGATTTTTTTAAAAAAAAACGGTCTGGGAAATGCACATGGTATCCAGTAGGATGCGTCTAATTTGATAATCGGGATTTAGAAGTTGTTAATGGTTGGTCCAATTACATGACTTTGTTTTGTTTGAAGTTATTATTAATGCCAGTTTACTTAAAAAGTAAAAGTTATGGTTATGGCTGTTGTGCCAGTATTTGCGCATATAGTGCTCTGATGTTTAAACCTTTACACTAACGCATCAGTGTGTCTATGTGAATGACTTATTGATTCGTAGCCATCCTTATTTTCTGCTTTGTTTATGATAGAGTTGGAAGTTGCGCATGGCAGCGCTACTGACCAGACCTGATTAGTGACTGTTTACAAAATATTAACAGCGTACACTGGAAAAAAAAAAAAAAAAGCTCCTTGAATTTACTTCATGCAAATTCGTGCTTCAGTACCACGTGTATGAACTGAGTTACATAAAAAAAAAGTTTTTGTACATCCAACATGATTTGAGCATGCATTTTCAAAGCCCTGGAATAAAAACCAACACTGTGCTCTCACCCCAGCTCACGCTCGAACCCGGGTCACAGGCATTACGAGGCTGTGACATTACCCACTTCACTTTTACATTCTTTAATCAAGCTAATGAATACTATAGTTATTTCTTCCTCACAGGATTTTATAACATAACCGGATCACGTGAATATTACATTAACTGATCACACTCACGCTACGTAATTCAAACTAGTAATTAAAAACTTGATTAAATTAAATTCAGTATACACAATGAAATCATATTATGATGAGAAACTACATTTTTTTTATGTAAACTACATGTAATAGGTTCTCTTAAATCTGTCTGACCACATGTTCCCTTTTTTCCAGTGTAGGAGTATGCAGATGCAAATACTTTATTTATGACTAAGACCTGCTTATGAGCTTAATGGCATTTAATGTTTCTCAGCTTCATGGTTTAATATTTTTCTGCTCCAACACACCCACATGGACTCAGTCAGCACCTGTTTTTTTTTTTTTTTTTTGGATTATGTGTGGACAGGACATCCATGGTTGTGAATCTGATATATACCATCATACCACACCAAAGGCAAACATCCTGCTACCCTTCCTGGTTGTCCCAGTCAAACTACAATAAAGCGATGTCCAGAGTTAGCACAGGTCGAAACAGACAGTTGTTTATTAAGAGAGCTCTTAAGTCAACTCTTGGTGCACGCTTGCTTTGCACATTTTAGTGTTTTCTTTGCACTAACACACCCATGTCGACTGTCAAGGAGTTTGTTAGCTGATTAGTTGAATGAGATGGGGGAAAAAAAAGCATGACCAGGGTTAGGAAAGTCAATATCATGCAGAAATGTTGGTCTCTTACATAAAAAAGTGACATGGGATTCGTAATATGAGCTTCTCCTGAGCCCTGGAGAATTTTGGCATTTCTATTTTTGGCATTTCTATGTCAATACGTATTAGGATATGTAGTACACATTTGCTATCATACAACCAGCAAAACAAAGCAGTGTTGCATTTTTTTTTCAAAAATTGCATTTAATAATACTTATTTAATGTCCTGCACAAATTATTAACTTTGAAAATAAGTTGTTTTAAACGTGCTACAATTTTTAAGATTCAAAATTCTAACATCCAGTTAGCTGCTTCTAATCAGAGTTTGTAATTGTTATCAAAAGACAGACAATACTTCAGAAAAGTGGTATAATATAATATAATATAATATAATATAATATATTAACATATCGGTATAATATTGTCACACTGCGCAGTGCTACGGAAGATGTTATGAAAAACTCTTTTATAATTATGTATAAGCAGAGATGCTTTAATTAATGTCTACTTGGTCATGTGGATGCATTATGGAGATCTTTACAAGGCTTTACCATCATCAATAAGCTGATTAGGATCAATTCATTTAATTTACTGTAAGTCACAAGGCAACGGAAGACTGCAGGACTACAGCTGTTTGCAAGTAGAGTGTTTACAGGAAGTCATGCATGCTCAGAAAGATGATGTCTAGGCGATGATGCATGGATGTAGTCTAAATTGAGATACTGCTTCTGTCAAAGGCTAAATTTCACATGTTTGTGCCCTTGACTTCAGATCCTGTAGCCTTGTCGTAGCCATCTTTTATCTTATAGAGGCTGATAAAAGTGCTAAGAGGTGAATTTCTTTTTTCATTTTTCACATGTACATTCAGCCTTGGAAGTCTGCGTAGCTCTGTGCTCACTGGCAGTTTGCCAGTAAAGTCAACGTCACCCGAGGAAGTCATAGTAGTGGTTGTGCCTGTGTTATTCAAGGCCACCAAGACAATTTGACTCAGTTAATTCAGCCATGAGTTACATGCTGTTTTTAAATCTCCCACAGGACTCCAGGTTCAGGGATATTACCTCATCTTGGGAGTGACAATTCATTACTCAGTTCCACAGGAGTAAGAGGTGTGGTTACCAGTTACTTTCTTTTCTGAAAAAAGTCCAGAGACATTTCAGGCAAGATCATGATTCATTCAGTTCCTTTGGCCTTTCAAATATGTAAATGCCATGAGCACAAACAGAACTACAAATGATAATATCAGTTTCTTAAAAATTCTTTAAAAAAAAAAAAAAAAAAACACCATAAATGAGGCCGAATTATCCTCCCAACCTTGGTAGCTTCTCTACAGCTGCTGAAGCTGATGATATTTTAAAGAAATTACTACATATGAATATATGTACTTCATTGTATTAAAATAATTGTACTTAATACTACATCTTGAAAGTTGGAAACAGTCCAAAGGCAGTACAACCAAATAACTAAATACAGTAAACAGTTTTTTTTCTAATTGTGTGAATTGGAACGCTACTCTATATTAAAGGAGGACGATAAAAAAAAAAAAAAAAAAAAACATATCACAATACTTGAAGACATTTACTGATTGGTGGATCTATGATGCATCATGAGACATAGGTTTGCTATTAAATTGCCAAAAGTGTTGCATTAAAAAATAAACAATAATAATAATAATAACTTTGTCTACATTGTCTACAAAAATTTATTATTTTAAACTACAATGGATAAAAAAATGTAACAATTTTAAGAAATTCTAATAATAAATAAAATTACTAAATATATTTTACAATTTTAAAGGTTTAGTACAAAATGTGAACAGAAAATCTGCTAAAATTTGTAACTATAAACAATAATTAAAAAAAAAAAAGCTAGAAAGATATCACAATACCTGCGATATCTTAAAGTTAACTTTTAACTTCTTAACTTCTAGCATTTGTTAATAGTTTTACATCACAGCAATTCTCAAATCTGATTGGTCAGAAGGTGTTGAGCAGCTCGGACATTAATCATGTTTATATTATTGAGTTCATCTGAATACAATATTGTTTCTTTAGCCAGGGATTTGTACAATCTAATCTAAAAGTCTAATAATACAGATTGGGGAAAAAAAACATGTTGTTATTTAGCAAAGAAAAACATATAATCGTTGATATGGTGACGTGTTCTCTAAGGAGCTGTTTATTTAACAGCCATGGAAGGAGTCTCCAGTGCAACTGGGATTAAACTTCGCATTTAAAAGTGTTTAAAGTGACTAAGAAGCTGTGTTATTTTGATCCAAAGATATTTTTCAAATACTAAAATGATAACCTGCAATAAAGCTAAGCTGCATTACTGATTTTAATACTGAGCAAAATAATTTCCAAAAATTTCCAAAAATTCCGAAAATTCCAGTCTTCATTATCTACTGTTTTCGTACAAACGATCGTGGGATCCTTTTAACATCTCTGATTTTGAGTTTGGATTTTTTTTCCCTGTTTAGTGCATTGGAAAACTTTTTGTTTCACTGCTATTTAGTCCTTTTTGCCTGAGGACTAAAAAAATATTTTCAACAAATCCTGTAATAATGAATCCTTTAGCAATACTTAAAAAAAAAACAAAAAGAAAAACGCACACACAAGATTGCTACAGGTCAGATCAGTACTGTTTTCACCAGGAGCTCATTAGAAGGAAAAAGTGAAATGAAAAAAATATAGTGCAACCCTGCTGTCATAATGAGAGCCGCTACAGCTGTTATGAAAGCCTCGCACTGTATTCTTGGATGCAAGAGTATTATTAGAAAGATGGACAGATGTAAAGATGTATTTTATGACAGATGTCATACTTTAAAAAAAGACAAAAAAAAAAAAACAATCCTGAATAGCGATTAAGACCACTTCAGAATTCCTAGATGTCCTTACCATGATAGTGCGACTAATCAAATAGTTTAAATAGTGAAAACTGATCAAATAGTGTTTTTATTCCTCTCTTTCGAAAAGCTGCAAAATTTCTCTAAGTAACGCGACTTAACCGTACTGCGACGAATGCTTAATGGAAAATCCTGACTCATTTTAATTCCACTAGTTAAACTAATTTGCAGATAATATTACAAAATTAAACTGTGCAAGTGCAGCTTGAAGGAGTCAAACTAATCATTTTTCCAAAACCTCCAGAGTAAACACAAGGTACCTGATTTACCAGTGTACAAGAAAACCAGATGGTATTGTCCCAAAGGCATATTAGTGCCATTAACACCGACTTTAATATAAACGCCAAGCTAAAGCAGTGGTAACATTTCACCGATCAATTAGTCCGCATCAGTAATATACATTTATTGCTTTATTTAACAAGCTGCAAAGTTTAAACCTAATGAGACAAATGCTTCCTGGTAAAGCTTTACTGGTTCGATGGTAGTTAACGATGTATTGGAAATGTGGGAGCGTTGTTAAGAAAACAATGTGTATGAGTGTACAGCAATTCTCTTCCACTCGACAGCTGGGACTTTTGGTCAGGAAGAATTTTTCTCCATTTAGAAACTCTCCGGAAATATTTCCCGAATGACCAAACAGACAGATTGTTATTCGCTGTTTCCTCCCATGACAGGTTTATTAGCTACTTTGGTCCATGATTGTTTTGACCCACTAGTATTATTAGGTTATGAAAGTAACAGTTTGATCATATCAATAGTGTGACATTTACAAGGTTTCCCCAACCGTAGACAATCAGTCAGGACTTGCTTGCTGTCTAAAATTTGTTTTTTTGGTTTTGCATTAGTGAAAAAACAAAACAGAAAAACGCTGACTGTTTGTTGACTTGACTTATTTTGTTTGTTTGGGTTTTTTCACAGTTTTTGTCACAGTTTAAAGTCACAGTTTCGGCAACGTAACAGCGTGATGTACAGCGTCAAGCGACCTCACGACCAAACAAGTTGTTTACGCGAATTGTGTAAATTGGCCAAACTTAAACTTTACTATTTCCTTTTAAAATCTCTTGTATTGTGTGTTTTCTTTCAGGGTGTACGAACCAAATCCAGCAGGCTTCATCAGTATCCCTGACTGACTGATGACTTATCATGGGGAGAATTTTTTGATAGACTCTACAAAACGCTTCTGGGTGTTGCTCTGGTCTTGCTTCTAAATGCTGTTAATATAAACGTATTAAGTGTCTTTATGGCATTTAGCGGCTTTTATATTTTTACCATGCAGGGAACTGTTTCTCAATCCCACAGCCCTGCAGTTATTTCTGTTTCCACCCACGATCGTATCTAAAAATCTCAGCTGGTTCAATTCCCTAAAATAAAAGCAAATAGGTCATTTCAGCACTATTATGGAAAAACAGGAAACAGATGAGCAGCAAAAGCACACCAGTGTGTGAGGTGACAGCACTACCAGCCGTGCCACTGTGCCGCTCTACTAATTAATTAAGAAAACTAAAATAAGCTAATAACAATATTCAGTATTAATAAATCTTCGGTGAGCTATTTACAGTCAAATGAGTTTAGCGGCCAGTTTACACAAGGTAGTGTTTGTTTTCAGAAATTTTGGAACGCTATATTTTAAGCCTTGGGAATTGATATTAGAAAGATCTTAGATATTAAAATAATTTGTATTATCTGTAGACAAAACGATACACATCTTGATACATAATATGCGATATGATATAAATCAATTCACTTCTGATCCAATATGATTCATTCCAGCACCGTTATGATTCACTACTGATTTTTCTACTGCGATTCGATTCAGATCTTGGCTTGTAAATCAAAGTGGTCATTTGGTTGGACTGATTTTTTTATACCCCATACTGTGTACAATTTGTGGTGCAATTACATGCTGAAATGCCTTTCAGGCTACTGGGATGAGTCAGCTAATGAATGTGTGTATGTGTGTGTGTGTGTGTGTGTGTGTGTGTGTCATAGTCCGGACTTACGCAATGGCTGTAGTTATTATAAAAATCGTCCCCTGATTGTATCTCCTGAATGTAATGCGATTACTCTGTTTGTGTGTGCATGTTGATTTATTTATACTGCCGTGTTGAAGCACATTTGCGTGTCTGTGTCATGAAACAGAGAGGGGGGGTTATGGGTAAGCGCAGACACACTGACGCGCTCATGTGATGTCCTTCGGGAAGCTAATGGCGTGTCATTCATATCTACAGTTCTGTGTGTCAACCAGGCATCAAGTGAATGCTGATTGGTTGGCAGGGAGGTGTGTTCACATCTCATCCGTGATGAGATGTTGCGACCTTTGCGTGGGTTTTATCGAAGGTTTCCAAGTAATATTGTTCCAAATACATTTCAAGCGTAGCAACTAACACTTCCACATATGATAAACCAAGTGAAAATTTACTTTGGCCAAATTATGGCCAAGATGGATTCCATGTTATTATTCGTACATGCAAACAGGCTGCTCTTCTTGGGGCTTGTTTTGGCTCAGACACCAATTTTTTTTTACTCTTCTGTAAATTCTAGTTTGGTTCCCCCTAGTGTTGATGCTCACATGACATGCAAGCAAGAACGTCCGCGCGCAACTTCTTGAAGATACGAAGATTTATAAGTCAGTCGTTCTGTTCTTATATGTGGTATATTAGCAGGTGGTACTTGTCCTTTCTGGATTTGGTTAGGGCAAATCCATCTCATAAAGGCTCATAAATTAAATCATGAAGTAGACCAGGTGTGCTGGGAGCAGAAAAACATGAAACTGCAAATCACACACACACACACACACACACGTAACAGGATTATCTACTATATGCCTGAGGCTGTGTAATTATGCATGCTCTGCTGAGAGGTGACATTTTAGTGCACTAGTTGAACCTCACCCTTCAAAGAGTTTTTTTTTTCCCAGTCATGCACTCTGGCCTTAGAGAAGGCCCTTGGTGATCGTCTGTAATGGATTCATCTGGAATTTATATTCTCTTCTGATACTGTGTGTGTGTGTGTGTGTGTGTGTGTTCCACAGGCGATCCCACTGGAAACTGGTATTCCCTTTTTAATACCGTGATAAAGTTCCCATAGAGTTTAGTTCAAAAGTCATAACTGCTCATAAGACTGCTGTGTGTGTGTCACCTGGGAGGTTTCATCTAGCAAACTAGTTGAAGCAAGCACTTTTTAGGGCACTTGGTGGTAGTCTGTACCTTTGAAATGGAACCAGCCATGATTGATATTCTCCCCTAGTACTATGATAAAAGTTCCCACCCGGAGTTTTCTAACTAGCCTACTCCTGAAGTTTGAAGAGTCATGAGACTACTGTGGGGTCAGTCATGCCTTCTGCTTTTAGTTAGGGCACTTGGTGGTAGTGTCTGAAATGATCCCAGTGGTAATTAATATTCTCATCTAATGCTGTTATAAATGTTTTTCTCTTATATATTGAAGCTGTTCATCAACTCTAGGGCTAAAGTTCAGATAAACCGATTATCTCATTTTCTCATACTTGTAAAAACTAATGCTCTGATACAAACAGCCGATATGATGTGATACTATCAGATGTAGACCTAGTGTACTGTATGCTGTTGCGCTAAAGCATAGACAAAATGAAACCGTGATTTGGAAGCATGTCATAATTAACAATTGCAATCATAGCAAACCAGACTACAAGAATATCAAGCTCCTTTGTATAATTCCTAAAAACAATGTAACCTGATGAAAGATCTTATACATAAAACTTAGCACAGGACTTCATCGCTAGCAGCACACTGCAGCAAATGCTAACAAGGTGAGAAACGTATCTATGAAAAACGCTAGGTGAATGAAAATAACAGCTCTTAGCCAGTATGTTGTTCTTGATGTATTACATTTGCTTTCAACTAATGTAGCTAGTAAATGCATTTCACTTAAAATCAACTAGCTAGCATTACAAAGATCGATCCTAGTAGCCTAAGTGCATGAATATGAAAGTGTGTGCACTGTTCATGGCCACTGTTTAAACTGTTTTGAGCTAAATAAAATGTTCCATCTTGCCATTTTCGCCTCTGGTTCGCTCATTTGGGATCTAAATCTATAAAGCTTTCTATAAAGCATCTACGTTGACGATGTCCATTGTTAAACGTGCTATACAAATAATGAGCTGGATCAATTAGCTGATCACTCAGCTAGGGCACTTGAAAGTAGTCCGTCGTTCCAAAATGAGATGAGTTTTAATCCATATTTTCTCATAACATTGTGAATTCCTGTTCCACTCAAACTGAAACTTTTATCTTACTTTAGAGCAAGTTTCATTCCAAAGGTTATCTAAAGGTTATTAGTGTCATGAGAATGCTGCATGTGTGTGTTTTTTGTGAGGGGGCCAGGAACCATTCCATTACATGCTCTACTGGGAAGTAGCATTTTTGTGTGATATTTCAACATGATCCAGTAATGAGTTGAACATTTACACTCTCACGGACAGGTCTGATGAACATTTTACTATTGGTCACACGTAATATACAGACGATCAACTCATTAATGAGCAGATCTTAGTCAGTTTTAAGTCACTTCGCTTTTTTTCCCATCATGGTTCATCAACTTCTTTGTCTCTCGAGAGTCTGTGTTCCCTCCTGAGGATACAAAGATGTTTCTGAAATCTGAAAGCTATCATCAGTCCCTTTCCTCTTTTCGCTTGTGAGGAAACTTCCGAGCTACTTTCTGGAAATCAGACTGAACAAGTCATCTTGTCTGGTCTCATTTTGCACATTGCCTGCATGACATAATCAGGAAAAGATCTGCAGTGCCATTAGCACATTGTTTTTTTCTTTTCACTCTAGCCCTCGACAATGACGAAGAAAAAAAAAAACGTGTTGTATGTATTGTTTGGCATTCGCAAGCAATTTATGCAGCAAACCTGCAGCTGTTGTGAAATTGGATTTCAAAATTCAGTCACATGTTAAGTTTAGTGATGTACTAGTCACATGTTAGACTAGTGATGTGAATTCACATTTATCCAGCAACCTTCTAAACCAAGGGGATTAAACTCAAATTTACGAATGTACGGCTACACGAAATTCTTTGCTTAACAAGATTCAGAGAAGCAACTAACACGACTGAAAGGTGACAGCAGTGACCTTTTAATGCTTAACCATTGATTAGTTTATGTCTTTAAACAAGACAAATTACTACGTATCAAATTTCCACTTTTGATTAGTGTCATGGATTCGGGGTCGAACCCAGACAGGGTCAAATCTATTCACTTACAGAATGTATGTAAATTATTACCAGCTAAATAATTTACATAAATGCATGTGACTGAATAAAACATAACAAAGGATCTGCTACAGAAGGAGATGGTTCATTATTAGAACACTTCATTACTGAGTATTTTTTTTCCCGTACTTTGAGTATTTTACGAGTTCTTGGTTTAATCTGCTGTAACACTTCGTCGAGGTTTGCCGGTTAACGTCTCCTGCTCCAAACATTAAAATAATCAACATTAAAACG
Source organism: Pangasianodon hypophthalmus (assembly GCF_027358585.1). Lineage (NCBI taxonomy): Eukaryota > Metazoa > Chordata > Actinopteri > Siluriformes > Pangasiidae > Pangasianodon > Pangasianodon hypophthalmus. The sequence goes on along the minus strand of NC_069719.1, from coordinate 25,442,575 downwards.
TAAAACCTACACTACAACATGTGTTTGAAAGAAATATTCAGGCAAAAACATCCCAATGTTCCACTGTACTCCATATGTAGACGATCGGTCAAGGCATGCTTACTGTCTGAAGTTTGTTTACTAGGTTTTATACTGGAGCTACAAGGCTGTTGGGAGTCTTCACTGCGTTACTGTAAAGCTGTCTGATGCTTTCAACTGTAAAAGTAGACAAGTGCCTTTGTACAAGCGAGTACGAGTGCACCATTTGCCCTGATATTGCTTTAAATGAGATTTTGATAGGCTGCAATGTTATAAATCACTTCCCACACAAATAATGCAACGTAATTTGAGCTGTTATACTTTTCCCCCTCATTATTGTCACAGATCATTTTGGGTTGGGTGCTTGCAGCTTTTAAGTGCCAATTATTAATATTTCACAAAATCAATACAAGACTAAGTTGAATCAAATTGTGATGACGGCTGAGAATGCATGGAGGAACAGGGCTGGGCAATATGACGATATAATTGATAATGATAAATGATAATGTGATAAATTATGGCACAATACACTTTTCTGAGACATAGTGATATGTTATAAGATTTTTCTGTTTATTTTTAACAATTATAAACCCTGACTGAAAGCAGCTAATGTTAAAATTTTGGACTGAATCTTTAAAATAAAATGTCAAAATTTTATTACATACTACATTTAGTTGAATTTGTCCTCCTTCCAAATTATATATATATATATATATATATATATATATATATATATATATATATATATATATATATATATAAAGTGATATATATTGTACATCATAATCTAAAATCAAATCTCTAGCTACAGCGTCTGTGTATGAGCGGTTATCCTGGACACGTTTTAACGTGCTGAGATAAGAAAAAAAAAACAGAAACGCTTACTTAAACATCACTGATAACGAAAGTTCAAGAGCAGTTCTGCATCTCAGCCGTATAATACTTTTTATAAAATAACAAAAATCTGCTGTTCTATCCTACTTTGCATTACTAAATTCATAATTCAGTGAATATACTGTATATGAGTGATTCCATGATTTTGGTGCCATTTAGTCCTTGTGACAATCTTAAAAGTTTTATGAGTTAAGCTTTTTTTTTTTTTTTTTTCAACAAGAAAGCCTGCATTTTCCCTTAAACAAATATGTGAAAGCATCTCACACAGTGATCTCATTTCTCATTTCCTTGCTGAAACTGCATTTCACTCTCAAATGAGTTTTTATTATAGAATTATCAAATACACAAAATGGAGTTAACTAACTTGCATTGATGCTAATTAAGGACATCGTAATGATGGCATTAAATTTCATTTTTTAAATTAATAATTTACTTGGTAACAATTTGGATGCACTTTCAATGAACTTGTATCTTAAGTTGTACCTTAACCTTAAATTGTACCCATAATGAATGACTTATGGAAAATGATCTTTCAAGCATGAGTTGAAAGATTTAATGATTAACAAAAAAGTACATTTATGATTATATTTAAAGGTAAAGTGTAGTTATAGTGTAGTTATAGTGTAGTTATATATATAACACTACAGACAAACTGTAATTTGAATTAATTATGCCTTTTCCTTAAGCATTGATTCTTCCCCTCTTCTCTCAAAAAACATTTTGTCCTCTAGGCAAGTAGTCCAATCTTGAATAGGGTGAAATTATACAGATTTATAGCTTCAATTACAAATCTCTGACTCAGAAAAACAAAAAGGTTACCAAAATACAATTCAGTACTGTCTTTAGACTTACATTAAAGGTGGGTTTTAATTAAAGAGGTCTTCTGTCGTTATATTTCCTCCCAGGACAGGGAGTCAGAGCTCTTGTCTGTGATAATCTCACAGGTATGCACAGCTGGTATGTACAAGTTAGGTCGAAAAACATTCCCTTAAGCCAGGTCTCCTCTCTCATTCTATGTTAAAAACTGAAATAATAATGATACTAAAAATAAATTCTTGCATCTTCCAGGAACTTAAATCAAAAAAACTTCTTTATGGTTGTGTAAAAAGAGTTCAGGTTTGTTCAGCTAAAGCAAAAGCACATTATTTACTTCAGCTTTAATTTGAGGTTGCTTTCCCACCATCTGCCCTGCACAACAAATGGCTGGTTTAAGGTTGACTAAAACATCAATGCGTGAGTGTATGAGTGTGTGTGTGTTCATGCATGCTCTACGCATTATATCAATGTCATATAATGTGCGTGTTGCCAAACTGTGTATGAAACAAGGCCCAGTTTACTGCACTGTGCACTAGTTATGGAGTTTTGTCTATTTTAAATTATGTTCCCTGAGGTCAGGGTGCAGCACTGTATAAATACCACTGGGGCAGATGAGGGTTAGTGGCTTTTCTCAAGGGCACTATAGTGGATCACTAGCAGTTTCTGGATTTGGACTCTTGTATGTTTGTGTCATTGAGATCAGTGCTAATAATAACTGGAGCACTTTATTCACAATAAAGCATACTTTTTGCGTACTTTTTCTGTTTGATGTATCATTTCTAAAACATAGATTGTGTCCCTTCAGACATGGGGTTTGAACCCACCATTATCATAGTTATATTTATCATTAAGTTGTTTATTGTATTTATTAGTAAGTTATAGTAATTAGCCAATTTGAGCAGTTGAACCCAGACCCCAAAAACACACACATATATAGCTAGCCTATAAATAATGTCAACTTGGACCTAAAATGGTCTGTGAATCGAAATTTCAAGAAGTAAAAAGCTCCACGGCTCTGCTAAATAGGCAAAATATTATTGTACAAAATATTATTGTACATTGCACATTCAATTTATGAGCCTAATATTTAAATAGTTAGATCATGTCCGTAAAATAAATCTGTACCGAGAGGCTCTGTGGAATTTATTTTTACAGTTAAAGTGTTCCCTGTCTGCAAAGATTTCTTAGAAGAACCCCTGCATCTGAGCGATTATGATTTGGACACTGAAGTACTGCGGTGCATTTTGGAGTTTCAGCACTGCAATGAATATTCAGAATTGTGCTTCCTGTCATGATTATAAACCAGCAGTGCACAATGCAGTGAAAGAGGGCACAGTGTAAAATATCAGATGCACTAATGAAATCCCACAATGCACTGCAGCAGGTGAGTGTCCAAAAAGGACACAGAACACCCATAATGCATTTTGCTGTTTTGTTTTTTTTAAGCAGAATAGTGTGTTGAGCACCATTTCAGACCCAGGTGTAGCTTTAAATAGCTACTCCTGAAATCCCACAATGCATCAGTAAGTCCAAAATGATGAGGCCTAGGGGATGCAGAACACCCATAATTCAGTTTGTGGGAAACTGGGAACAAGATTTAATCTTGGAAACTTTTTCTAGTCTGTGGCAGAGGTTCTCAAACTTCTTTTTTTTTTTTGCAGCCAGGGATGTTTAACTGGAATTCCACACATCCACTCCGAACAAATTTATTTTATGACCATAATCTAATAATCTAATTATTCAAATATTTGCCTCATTATTTAAATGGATATTCCTGAGCTTTCTATTCACTGAACAGATCAGAGCCAAGTTTATTTTTATAGACATATTTGTTATTGAGATTTGGATTAAACCCACTAAATTCAAGAGACCAGGCAAAAGTTTAAGATTAAATTTCATAATAAGTCTAACAGCATTGATGAAGGTTGGTAGGTTGGATAGGCTTCCTGGAACCCTGGGTAAGCCTACTTTGGAGAAGCACTGATCAAGAGCATGCAAATTACCCATAATGCACTTGTAGGGAACAGGGAGTATGTTGTCGGGATATGATTGACACTTACCATTAAGGGAAGGCTGCATATGACAAATATAACTGTCATGATGACTAACAGGATGAGATACTCCACCTCCTGTGAGAGAGAAAAGGGTCTTCGGTCCTTCCGGCTGCGCGTGACCGAGGTTCCGCGGTTTAGCGTGCGCCTTCGGTACATCAGCACCAGGTGATAAGCCACGAAGCAGTTGCACGCGGCTACCGCGAGCACCATGAACAGCATGACGGTGGCGTACACGTTGGCGAACACCCGGTCCGCGCTCTTTTTGGGGTTCATGTCGATGAAGCACCAGGTGCCGGGGCAGTACTGCACATAGCTGCCGAACCCCGCAAAGGGCATGCAGCAGAAGAGCGCGCACAGCGCGTACATGCACGGGATGGCGACGTAGCCGCAGCGCGTGCTCACGCGCCGCCCGTACAGGTACGGGTAGCCGATAGAGAGGTAGCGCTCGAGCGCCATGGCGAGCAGCAGCGACAGCGTGGCCAGGCTGAAGAAAGTCATGGCGAAGCCGAAGTAGTGACACGCGCTCCTGTTGTCGCTCATGGCAGTCAGCGTGGTGTTGAGCGCGTGAGCGGCTTGCACAAGAGGGCTGATCAAGCACGTGCCCGCCAAATCGGTGACCACAAGCGCGGTCACGAGCACGTGGAACAAGGTGCGCCGGTGATGCTCGTGCTGCTTGCGGCTGCGCTCTTTCCGTCGCCGCACCTCGATGAGCAGGAGCGCGGTCGCGTTGCCCAGCACACCCGCCGCGAACATGAGCGCGCTTATCACCGGGCTCGCGTTTATCTCCACGTTCCGTGTGTTATGACAGGTCTGGTTGTCGGTTTGCATAACGTCCATTCAAAACCACTAAATACTTTTATTTTATTATTATTATTTTTGTTTACAGGCTATTCAAAGCGTCAAAATCCAACAGCTCGCCTCCATGGAGCCTGAAGCCCCTGAAGACACCACGGCGTGTAGATTAGAGTCACACACGTTACAAGAGAAGTTACAAACTCTACACTTGAAACTTCATAAAACCGAAACGGAAATAAAACCGCACCGGTAAACACGCGCTGAGTCCGTACAGGCGATACACAATCAGCTCACGTGACGTTTTATCCATTTTTGCTTTTTAAAAAACACAAAGTGAACAGCTGTCCCTCCAGCGGTGATGTTCACGCGCGCGCTCGTGCTGAATGAGCTCGGAGCTGCCTTTCGCTGAGAAAAATGATTCACTGGGTTGCCAGATTGTTGCGACGTTTTGTTTGGGGTTTTTTTTCTCCAAATTGTAACCCCGCCTCTTTCTCTCTAACCCTGCATCCAACTGCAACTCTGACAAATATTAATGCAAGACAATACAGGTGAAATCAAACAAACAAACAAAAATAAACAATAGATAACACAGACAGTCAGTTTAGTAAATTAAATGTGCCTATACATTGTATGTGTTGAATTATATTTTAATTTATTCATTTTAAACAAACATGAAAATTGAACTCTTTTATGCATAAATTATTTAAAACATATCTACATTATCATCATCATCATCTTCATCATCCAGGGGAATAAGGGGAGCCTGGAGCATATCTCACGGGACTTGGGGTACGAGGCAGGGGACACCCTGGACGGGGTGCCAGTCCATTGCAGGGCACAATCACACACACACTATGGACAGTGCAATGCACGTGTTTGGACTGGGGGAGGAAAACCAGAGTATCCGGGGGGAAACCCCGGAGCCCGGGGAGAACATGCAAACTCCACACACGCAGGGTGGAGGTGAGAATCAAACTATCCAGCCCTGGAGGTGCGAAGCAAACATGCTAACCACTAAACCACCATACGCCTCCAAACTGTTTAAGCCTAAACCACCATACGCCTCCAAACTGTTTAAGCCTAAACCACCATACGCCTCCAAACTGTTTAAGCCTAAACCACCATACGCCTCTAAACTGTTTAAGCCTAAACCACCATACGTCTCTAAAGTGTTTAAGCCTAAACCATACGCCATACACCATAAATCACACCTATTCAAAGGTTAAAGAATTGTCTATGTGTACGAATACCATTCCAATGGTAAAAAAAAATTTACTGGAAATTTATTTAAAAGAATTTTTTTTAAAAAAAGCTAAAATTATTAACATTCAAGTTTATTTAATGTTGATGACCAAAATTATAGAATATAATTTTTTTTTAAAAAATGTATGTAACTGTTGCAGTTGCATGATGCAGCTGATTTCTGAGGTTTAAAAAAATTAAAAATACATTAAATAAAAAAAACACTTTAAAATGGGAAAATAAAAAAAAAAATTGGCAAAAATCTTTTAATTAATTTGAGATTTTGTTTAGAATGTTTGCAAAAATAAACCAGAAACATGCTGCACTATAAATATAAAAATAAACTAGAGAGCAGCAGAAATCAGGTGATTATAATTTATATTAAATTACAGTTACAGTGATTTGGAGGTGATTTGCATTTTATATTTTCCTATAAAAACAACCTGACTGTCCATAATATATGTGGACATTATACATGGAAGCGTTAAACATATTCAGAAGAAGTCCACAGTTTGATCCACAGGTTACAAAGGTCATTTGGCTACTCACGAATTTGAACCAAATGTTCACATGTCACATGTCCAACCATCACACTGACCAGGATAAATCACTTACTGAAGAATGAATGAATAACTCAGTGGGAAACTTGGGTTTTCATATTGCACAAGAGGATGCACATCAACCGCACTTTCCTTCTTGTTAAATTGAAGTGAGTGTGGCCAAGTATGGTGACCCATACTTGGAATTTGTGCTCTGCATTTAACCCATCCAAGTGCACACACACACAGTAGTGAACACACACACACCCGGAGCAGTGGGCAGCCTTTGTTTTTTTTTTTGCGGCGCCCGGGGAGCAGTTGGGGGTTCGCTGCCGGTGTCTCACCTCAGTCTCACCCCTTCAGCAAGGCACCGAACCCCCAAAAGGCTGTAAATGGTAGTATACAAGAAATGTCTGTATGTCGTTAAAGGAATGGTACTGTATACACTATGTTTCTTTAGTTTTGGATTGGAGCTGCAAAGCTTCTTCATGGATTAAAGGCAGCTGTGAAAAGTCAAAGAGCTATTTGAAGTTGGTTCTGCCTTGGCAATAAGCTCGTCTTTGGCTGGATGATGGCCAGATGACTCCTTAGTGATGTTATTCCAAAGTCATACTCACCCACCAATCAGACAGAGAATCTGCTGCGTTCTTTGCTACGGCCGTGATACTATTTGGACCAAAAGGCTGCGATCCGCTCATCAGACGAACTGTTCATCTTCACCAGGATGGTGGATGTCATTATCTTGGTCTAAATGGGCTGGAAATCCCGCCCATACTGTTACATGCCATTCTATGAGGCACATCTTGATCCCTGGGTGTCATCGTGTACTTCTCGTACGTTTTGTAAGGTTAATAACCACCCCTCTTAGTGGCGTCAGTGTAGCGCTCATCTCTCAACACCGTTCCATTCAATCCTAAAATGAGTCTGTTCATCGTGACATTGTGGCATAGGTTATTCAGGTGAATCTCACTACCACCCCTGGTAGTTAGAACGGTATAACTAGAAAGCTAGTGGATCTTCTGTATGAACCGCCAGGATTTTCCTGTCATACAGAACCAGCGCTGACCTAGCAGGATCACGGGGAGAAGGTTGGCTGTAAGAAAACAGTATTGATATCGAAGTGCAACATCATACTGGGGCGGCACGGTGGCTTGGTTGTTAGCATGTTTGCCTCGCACTTTCGGGGCTGCGGGCTTGAATCACACCTCCGCCCTCTGTGCACAGAGTTTGCATGTTCTCCTCCGTGCTTCAGCGGTTTCCTCTGCATACTGCATTTTCCTCCCCCAGTTCAAAGACGTGTTGTGGGCTGATTGGCGTTTCCAGATTGTCCGGAGTGTGTGTGTGTGCGATTGTGTCCTGTCATAGGTAGGCACCCCGTCCAGTGCAGTACAGAAAATGGATGGATGGATGGATGGATGGACAACATCATACTGTCTGTATGTGAGATTTCTAGTTATCCAGTGGTGATAGATTCCACAGTTACATACTGTACATAACTAGCAAGCTTTACAGAATCATATAAAGGCTAGTTGTACTGTATATTGTCATTTAAAGAATCATTTAAAGAATCATTTCAAATTGATTCTTTTTGGTTCCGCACTTGTTACAAGACAATTTATTTATTTATTTATTTATTTTTGCTAGTGTGTAAAACTGTTTCTGCTAAATGTGTACAAACCAAATTGTAGCTCTATTACCATTTATGTGACTTCTAACATACACATCTGCTTTCCATCTGTGAAAATCTGAAACATCCCATGATAAAAAGCTGATAGCAAACTATGGGCCGTAAACTCAGAGATGACTTAAGCTCATGGAATCAGTTTAATCCTCTTTTCCTATTTTATTGTCCAATCCATCTTAATGAATGCAGTGGGATGAAATCTCTTTCCCTACACACTACATACTATGTGTGTGTACTTTTCATGTGAAAAATCCAGGTACATCTAGGTGCTAGGTAGTAAAATTTGTGATTTGAGATGTGCAACATGAGAACTGTGAAAAATTACAAACACATTACAAGTGAAATGTGCAGCCTGTGTAATCATATATAGCAACTTTAATACAATCTGAAATTTCAGTGATTTAATGCTCATGAATGTTATGACTTTCATAAATAAATAACAGATAAATAATGATGTCAGAACGTGTCGTTTAGGTTTCAAGATGTGTTTGATCACAACTCAGTCGAACCGTTTGTTTTCCTGTGATGCCTCCTGAAGCTGGATCACAGCAACTGCAGTCTCTGATTGCAGATCTTGAAAGCTGAGTTATAATTCTGAAGCCACGAACAAAAAAGGAGTTTATGAGATGGGTTTAATGGGCGTGTAAGAGCAGGGACGTTGTGCTGATGTAAAATCGGCATGACCTTTAAAAACTTTCAAGCCTGAGGCTCCAAGCAAATCAATTGCAGATTGACAATTACAAAAATGACAGAAAGGTCGAAGACTTTGAATGGAAATTTCTGTAATAAAATCCTGGAATGTTCTTTTTGTTGTTTTGTAATAGTTACAAAAGTACGCTGTAGGCCTACTTATTTATACAAACTTTTCATATGCCCATTTATTTTCCAGAATGTGCTAATTTTTTTTTTTTAACTGGGACTGACTTGAAAGTTTTACTCTATATGGCCAAAAGTTTGTGGACACCTGACCATCAAATCATATCCATATGTACTTGTTGAACGTCTCATTCCAGATTTATTCCCCATTTAGATGTTATAAAAACCTCCACTCTTCTGGGAAGGCTTTTCCCTAGGTTTTGGAGCGTGGCTGTGGGGATTTGTGTTCATTCAGCTACAAGAGCATTAGTGAGATCAGGCACTGATGTTGGGTGAGGAGGTCTGGGGTGCAGTCGGTGTTCCAGTTCATCCCAAAGGTGTTCAGTGGGGTTGAGGTCAGAGCTCTGTGCAGGACACTCAAGTTCTTGCACTCCAACCTTGGCAAACTATGTCTTCATGGATCTCACTTTGTGCACAGGGGCATTGTCATGCTGGAACAGGTTTGGGTCTCTTAGTTCCAGTGAAGGGAAACTGTAATACTACAGCATACAAACACATTCTATACAATTGTGTGCTTCCAAGTTTGGGGAAGAACCGCATATAAGTGTAATGGTCAGACGTCCACAAACGTTTGGCCATATATTGGACACAATTCCCCTGATTTATGTATCATTGTTTGACATTTGTCTGTGTATAATAGACATAATATAATAGATGTATATATATATATATATATATATATATATATATATATATATATATATATATATAGTTCTAAATTATCTGTAACTACTATAAATGTCACACTGAATAAGCCACATGATGGCAGCACAAGCTAATTCTTAAACACCAAAGTGGAGCTTCCTCTGATTTCTCACAAAATTGAATTGATTTGAGCTTCAAACTTGTTAAAGCTCATTTCTCTGTACATTGTGAATCTTCCAGATCTGTAGAATTTATTACACGAATAAACTGTGATAAGGAAAACCGTCATGTTTGGCAACTAATGAACCTAATCCAGTAATGAAAAATGATGTGTTTAAATACAAATGGCATCATTTAAAAGTCTTTTTTCACATTTTAATAATCATAAAGTACAGATTTATTAAGTGATTATTAATCAGTGTAATTGTAACAAATATCTTCTTCTGACAATGACTGACCTTTTCCAAATTATAGATTACACTAATTACTGGATTACACTAATAGTAATAATAGTAGTAGTAGTAATCTAAATATATTAGTATTTATAATGATTACTTAGTAATGATTAATAAGCCTAATATGTATGAGTATTAGAAAGGAACTCTTCATAGTTGGCTCATATGTGAGGTTTCGCAACCGGTAAGTAAGAATAATATAGGAAATCCTTTCCAAAACAAGGTTTTCAGAGAAGCAAATTTGAATTTTGGAAACTTTTTTTTTTTCTTTTTTTTTTAATCTAAATGTTAATAAAATCCAGATGGTGGATTAGCCCTGGGCTTGTGGCTATTCTGATTTTTAAATTTTTTTTTTAGAATGCATTTATTTATTTATTTATTTATTTATTTACTTACTTACTTACTTACTATAATTCCATATGTTCAGTAATTTTTAAAATCCTGCTGTATAAAGCTTGTCATATAACAGTGATATAAACATTCAATGGCCTCTTCTGTCCGAGTGTGGGCGGTCGCTCTTATCTCAGGCCACGCCCCCGGGAGGAACGTGATACTCAAGCCGTTAAAGCCGACGGAAGTTACATGTCATTATTTTCTTAAATTTAAAAGCAATTAAAGCACGTTTTCTGTTTACTTATTATACTCTAATACAGTAAAAAGTCAGCAGAATACAGGACGCAAAGTTTTTGGAACTTTTTACTTCTGAGAGCTAGAAGTTCCTAAGTATAGGAAGTACTTCCTGTCACAGGAAGCATAACCAATCAGCGTGCTGGATATTTGGGTAACTCCGCCCAGGTGGTCTGGGTTGCCAGCTTGGATTAAGATCTCTAATGTAAAAGCAGCCCTAAATCAGTGCCCTAAATCAAATATTTTTTTATTTATTTTTAAAAAATAATATTTAGAGAGATATACACTTTCTGAGGATATACACTTTCTGACATTTTTCTTTATTTATATTTTTTATTTTGTAGGGTGCACTTTATAAAACAATACCACGTATTTTGTGGTATTTTGTCTAATTTATTATTGTAAACTTATCAGGCTGTATATTTTCATAGGCTATCTTCATTCATTCATTCATTCACTCATTTATCTTCAGTAACTGTTTTATCATGTTGAGGGTTGCGGTGGATCCGAAGCCTATACACTGAGATAGTCCTTGCTGTAGAACCAAAAGTCCAGGGGGTGGGGCTGGATCTGATCCAATTCCTCTGATAAGCCTAACTCAAAACCTTAACCCTAACCCATGCAACACTGTATAACATTAAACAACACATTAAATACACATATCCAGCCTGAAACACAGTCACCTTCACAGAGTTTTGGCTTGAATCCGCCCAGCTCCACCCAGGTAGGGTCAGGTCTGACTCCACCCCATGGACTTTTTGTTCTGCAGCAAAGTGGTACTTATCATTTTCACCTGTGGGTGGGAATACATGCTAGATCACAGGGCACCATGCACACACATTCCCACACTCATTCACACCTTGGGGCAAATCATTAGGCATAGGTATGCTGTTGTGCCTTGTGATCTAATAATAAAAAAAATGCTCAGAATTAAACTATATGAAGAAGCATGAATTTATGGGAGTGCAAAAGTGAAGTGCACATGCGCAGAAACCCAGCACGCAAAAGCAGGAAGAGAATGCGTCCAACTTGAAATTTCAACTGGCCACAGAGTGATGTCAAATCAACATGGCTACACACTGGTTAAATCTATCTTGACTTGGGTGACTCTATAACATTGACCATTCTAACACTAACATTGTTTTGAGAAGTTAATCATCAACATTAGAGTTATCACGCACATAACTAACATTAGCTGGCCTGCTTGTCACTGTTGTTTCTGTGCTGCAATTTCAGTCTAAAGTGTTGCATGAAATTTGAAGTTCACTAGTGTAGAACAGTGCCAATAGCCACTCAGGCCTGGAATTGTAAAAGTGTGTTTAAAGTAGCTTTTTATGAGAAATGACGAACTCTGACAGAACAAACAGAAGGCAGGCTTTCATGGAGGCATCCATGTTTTTTCCCACTTTGCACGTCGAACGTTCCGAGGTGAGAAATGACGTCATTACAACTTACAAATTACCACATAAGATGCAAATATTCTTCATTTTCATCACGCGTACATGCACACACACACACACAGCTGCTACATAAGCGGCATACTTCATATATTTACCTGTGTACCTTACGTACATCAGGATGATTAAAAGCGGCATCCACTAGATGGTTTCCAAGTCAAATGCACAGCGACATTAAACACACTGAGGAGCTCGGTTTCTCTTTAAACTTTCTACCGTCAGCGTGATTGTTGTCATGATCTGCGTCTCTGATCGAACTTGCTTTCACAAGAGAACGCGAATATCTTTGTGAGAGAACGCAAAAAAATTGCAAGAGAATGCAAAAAATTGTAAGAAAATACAAATATTAAATTTCTCGGGAGAATGCACAAGTTTTGCAAGTGAATGCAAAGTTTCTCAGGGGAAATACAAAAGTTTTGCTAGAGAACGCTAAGTTTCTTGGGGAACCGAAAAGTTCTGCAAGAGAACGCTAAGTTTCTTGGGGGAAAGCAAAAGTTTTGCGAGAGAACGCTAAGTTTCTTGAGAGAACGCAAAAGTTTTGAGAGAGAACGCTAAGTTTCTTGGGGGAAAGCAAAAGTTTTGAGAGAGAACGCTAAGTTTCTTGGGGGGAAGCAAAAGTTTTGAGAGAGAACGCTAAGTTTTCTGTGTTTTTTTTGTTTTTTTTTTTACCACTTGTAGGGGGGGAATTTCAAGTTGCAAATTCACTTCAAATGCAGCATTCATGCCTCGCCTGTTTTTCCAGAACAGTGAGAGAGTTTCTACCAATCTGGCAACTCTGGGGGGAGCTTCACCCCAGCCCAAATTCCTCTGGACTGTGAGAGCAGCATCACAGAGCTGACTGGCCAGACAGAGAGAAGAGCTCAATGTATAGCTGATGAAGTTGAGAAGGTTGTGATCATGTGGAAGAAAGCAGTGGCGTTTTTGCTCCAACTTTCCTACATCTCCCATCATGTGAGTGCTCTTCAGAGAGGAGAGCTTTTCCCCTATGGGCCATTGAGCGGGGATTTGACTCTGCAGGAAGGAGACGATGAAACATCTAAAGTGATTGCGTTGAGCAAACCCATGCACTTCTACGACACCTCCTTCAGCAAATTATATGTGAGTATGAACATGATTTCTCATTTCATTTTATAAAAAAGAGACATGCAGGCTTAAGCAATTGGGATGGGTTTTATTTTAAAGCACTATCTGAAATGTAGAGGAACTTTTAGTGTATTAATGTATTATTACTGTACAATAATGACATATTTAAAAAAAAAAATTATTATTATTGTTATTATTAATATTATTATAAATTACATTTTCAAATATATTATTATTATTATTATTATTATTGCTGTTGTTGTAATTTATTATTGTTATTATTTATTTATTTACCTATTTATTTATGCATAATCAAACATCTGGTGCAAAAGCCTTGCTGAACTTCCGCTCATGGGCTTGGTCTTTTTTTTTTCTTTTTTTTTTTCGTACTCATTTATTTGAGAGTTAATCCACTTTAGTGAAGTCAGTAACCTAAGGTTTGGGTCAGATCACCATTTTTTATTTTTAGTTTTTTTAAAAAGGCATTTGCTTAAAAAAAAAAATTCTTGGAGAGTTTTATCCCCATAATTCCTCGCCTTCTTCTTCTTCTTCTTCTTCTTCTTCTTCTTCTATCTGTAGTCCAAAAAAGGAAACCAGAAACATTTTGAATAAACCGCATATTATTTTAGAGAATTTGTTACGAAGATGATTTATGTTAAGTAAATGTTAAGTTTTCCAGGTTTTCCACATTTTGTTCCATTTACATTTTTTTTTATTTGGCCGTCCTGACTACAATGGAGCAGTTACTAAAGATGAAGTGAATAAATGAATGGAACAAATTTTTCATTTAATATATAAGTAATTTTTTTTTTTTTTTCATTTTGCCCAGTCAAACATCTGGTGGGAAAAAAAAAAAGCTCTGCTGATGTGTGTTTCTGCGTGTTAGTCATTTATTTGGGAGGACTGCACACCAAAGTGTGACTGTGACTATGCTCAATGTTGAGGTCAAATTTTTTTCCGAAAGCTTTAACACGATTTAGTAAGATCAGTAAATTGAGGTTAGACAATTGGTTTTTGGGTCAGATCATCTTTTTTAGACTTGCTTTAGAAAAAAAGGGCTTGGAGAGTTTTTCCATAAATCATCACCCTCAATTTGTCTGTATATGGTCCAGAAAGGAAACCAGAAACGTTTTTGAATAAACCACATCTTATTTTGGAGAATTTGTTACAGGGCATAAAGAGTTTTCTGGATTTTCCAGGGTCTCCAGATGTGACATTTACATTTATTAATTTGACCAACCTGGCTAGGATGACGCAGTTACTGAAGATGAAATAAATGAAGAAAAAAGAAACATGCTTGAAGAATGAGAGCAAAAACTTTGATTATCAGCTTGTCAGTGGAATTGATCAATTTCTGAATAGCAGACTAGTTATGATGGAATTTGTCGCAAAATCCATATCATATCATCATATCGTCCAACTCTACACCAGAACCCAACCTAGTTACTTCTACCAATAATAATAACGTAAAAGTAGGATGAGTATATTGAATGATTTTCATTGAAGTAATTGCACCTATTGTGTCTGTCATTCCAGGTGGCCACCAATGGCATCATCTCACCTCATGACCTTCCTATGGAGAAGCAGTACGTTGATGATGGATTCCCCACCGAGTTCCCAGTTATCGCACCCTTCCTCGCTGACATAGACACCAGTAATGGAAAAGGAGCCATCTACTATCGGCAAACTGAGTCCCCTAGTGTCCTGAATCGAATAGCTGCTGAGGTCCAGAAAGGGTTCCCAGACACTCAGTTTACACCAACTCACGCCATCATCGCCACGTGGGAAAACGTAGCTGCTTACAAAGAGATCACACGCACCGAATCATCCAGACAGGTGAGGAAGAATCTGTTGGGAGGAGTGAAGTATTTATTGCATGTCAAAATCTATAAAAACTCTAATTAGTGCCTGTTGGTAGGCAGGGTTGCCAGATTGGAGTCACTGGATTTACATTATTCAAATAATAATCACATAAAGCAAAACTGTTTACAGTGGAATTAGGACTGCAGGTTTCATGATGAAATATGATCCATACCAATTTAGTTTGGTTTTACTGATTTATGTAATGCAATAGTCAAATAGTTCTTGAAGTACTTAAAAGGAAAATAGGAATATTAACGGCTGGTTAATTAGTTATGGTAATGTTTCTGTTCATCTGCTGATAGAATAATAACTCATAAGACACTTGAGGATGAAATTCAGTCTTGAATTAACGTGCTCTATGTGTAAACCATCACAGACTCCATTCATTTATTTCATACATTCAGTCGCTGTTTCATTGGTAATTGGGAATTTAATATTCAGTGCATAATAATAAACATTTGTTTAGAACAAACGTGTTATTTTTCATTACAGGCGTTTGGCCATTTTAAGCGTTTCAATGTTTTTTCTCCCCTTTTTCTTCTGTAAACTCTCTGCGCTTCTGGTGCATGCGTGAAGTCACGTGATACAACATCTTAATTAATCTTAATTTGTCACAGCACATAAAAATAAAAGTCATTCAAATGATGACTGATTAACAGAGGGAGCTACCAAACATGTGCTTATGCTTTAAGTCACTGTAGTCACGTTTCAATTAATGCTAAATTTTTAACAGAGCTATATACCTGACGAATAATGAACAAAAGCTGCTCAGATTACATCTACACCCAGTGGGAATCTATCGGGCGGGGTGAACTATGTGACCCTGAAGATCTGAGCTTAGCTCTAACCTCTTAAAGGTGTAGGTTATCAGCGTTGGCTGTCAGTCATCTCCCCCAGCTTAATTCCCCGCCTCTGCTGTAATTGCAGGCCCACGGGGCACCTGTGCACACATTGCTGCTCCGTACTAACTACTAATCTGTCCCGAAATCCCTGCAGCCTCTAATTTCCTCGTGCAGCTCACAAGAAAAAGTGGTGGGAAAGAAGAGTACATGATGACTTGCGTGTACTCTTTCTCTGTCTCTAATAGCTAGGGATTATCAGCTCTTTCCTTGCAAGAAACGGTTTAGTGCCAACAGTCTGCATCGAAGAGTTTGACATCTTGTATTCTTGTGTAATTTTCTAAAGCCACATCCTGTTTATTAATGTCTTTTCTCTGTTGTGCAGGAGGGACTGCATTTGGCAACAGTTTCGCATCCATATGCTGAGGTCTTTGGTTGTGGCCAAGAGGCCCAGTGTATGAATATTGATTTCAGCTCTGGATAGTGAGAAACCATAAGAAACATGGAAGCATAGTGTGCCTTTCCTGCATGCTGGATTGAATGGGCTATTCTATTATCCGTGCTCTCATGTATGGCTCTCACCTCCAGGCCAACAGGGAGAAACAGCTGTGCGGCAGATTAAACATTTTCTTCGGTTATTTACTGGTTCAGATTCAGCCTGGCTGTTCCTCTGATATGTATATATCCAAAGTGCAGTAGATACTTTAGATGGCTTATAAACAGAGCTTGAGTAATTACTCAGTTGATCTGGACAGCTTGTTGACTTGAGAGCGTACGCTATACCAGACAGTAATAGCATGTAATCCATCACATCTGTGGACAACTTTGTGTCTGTAAATAAATCATTTTAACGTACGCCAAGCATGGTCTTCTCTTGAAGCACGAACAGGTGAGAATGGCGATGTTAGAGTTTGCTATCAAGCCGGCTGACCTACTGTTTGAGGCTCACTCGGATTTGTTTACGATCACTGACACTGTTTGCTTGCTGCTCAACAATGGATTACAGTATAAGCTCTCCGAGCCATGGGGGGATGTTTAAAGAAAGCACATCCTCCAGTTAATTCACCGGGTGTCCGCTTTGCTGAGAGTTTGCTCAAGCTTTTCGGATGCTCTTTATGGGGGTGTGGGGGTGGCAAATCTAGACGGTCCCTTGTGTTTTCTTTTGGGACTCAATCCTCTTTATTGTAGATGCAGTTTCCGGCCCCTGAACGTCCGTCTTGTGTCTGTCTCAGAGGAGATGGAAGTGGGAAGCCATATGGAGGTGTTATTCCTTGAACAAATAAGCAGTGGAAGTTCAGATCAAGCTGGTCGAGCTTTCAATTACGGCAGTGTGCCCTGTGGTATCATCCTGGGCATGTCTCAGTCTTGCCACAAGTGGGTGCCTAATTATTTACAATAACATCTTTAAACAATCTTGTTTATGGGTGTGTTCCTGCAGAGCTTGAAGGCAGTGTGGTCTTGTAATTAAGGATTCGGGGCCGAGGGTTGGGGCTTTTTTTTTTTTTTCCGGGGGATGGAGAGGTGTATGCTATGGAATTAGGTAGCCTGGGGCTCTTTCAAAGCCATAGGCAGCAGTTGTGGGGGGTCCTTGCAGGTTCTTTTGTGATGGTGATAATGGAGGTAAAATACCAAAGAAGGGCACAACGTGTTTCACACCTATCCCATACGAATATGGAGAGAAACAAAGAAGGCAAGGGGAGTCAAAGAGTTGATGTTGAATCTATGTTAAAACAATGTTTTGTTGGCGAGTTTACTTGAAAATTAGCATAGCTACCACTCTGGAACTAGTGGGTGGTCAGTCAAAGCCGTCTGTGGCCACAGATCAGGACGGAGTCGTGTCTCTGATCTTGGCTTTCAGGAAATTTAATGACATGATCTTGAAAAGGACACACAGACTGGGCTGTCCAGGACAAGACAGCACTTCAAACAGAGGTCTAAAGTGGTCTCTTAAGAGGGTGTGAAAAAACCAGAGCGGAAGAAAATGAGGACAGGAAACCAGAGGGGACACATTTGCTGAGTTACCAGACCAAATAAAATCAATGGTATAAATGTGAACTTTGAGAAAAGACCAAATATGGGCTTAGTCCGGGCACGAGGTCTTAGTGGGATTGCTTTGAAACTATCGTAAACAAGTAATAAAAGACACGAAAGTTTACAGTCTGGATAAACTCTTTGCTACTCATTGAAATGTGTTGTTGTGTGAACTATTCATTAACCCTTTGATAAACACAAGCTGTGACAGAGCTTTTGTTCCTCAAGCAAACTCAGTTCAGCCTGAAGATAAGATAAGGCACTAACATTTACATTTGAATTATAGACTGATGCCGATCTTCTTCCTCTCATTTGGCAGGTTAACACATTCCAAGCGGTGGTGGCTTACGATGAGGAGAACACCTACGCTCTTTTTCTTTACCCAGAGGATGGACTGCAGTTCTTTGGAACGCGTCCTAAAGAGATGTTCAATGTGGAGATCGAGCTGCCCGCGCGGGTCGGCTTCACCAGGGGAGAAATCCCATATTTTATCTTCACACGCACTGAGGGACCTTACTTCAGCCTCACCAGCAATGAGCAGTCTGTCAAGAACTTGTACCAGTAAGCAATAAATATGTGGTTAACCATAGCAATGAATGTCCCATTAAACAAAATAATTACTTGCAAAATTACTTGCATTTTTTTTCTCATGTTTGGGAAGCTCTTGATGGCAGGTGGATTGCAAAGGTAGAAGTGTAAAGAGATGGAAGAATTAGGAAGCTTGAATCATTTAATTTTTGGTTTATTTTATTTCTTTTATTTTACTTTGTTTCTCGCAAGTCAGATTGACCTGAACATCATCTATGCCCATGACACATTATATAATTTCCATTTCTCTTTTATAATACTGTTTAATAATCTCCCTTCAGGACGGGTAACACTGGCGTGCCTGGCGTTTGGCTCTTCCACATCGGAAACGCATATTCATTCCGCAACGTAATTCCAGCAGCAGCTTCGGGCCCTTTACCCACCGCAGTCCCTAGGAAGCAAGCGGTTGTGTTCCAAACCACCCCCGAGTACCCTGCAGGAGAGTATGAGACTGATGACGAGTCTTTCGACGAAGAGCAAGAATACAACATTGATCCAGATTTTCAGACTCCAGATGTCACAGAATTCCCTCAGCCAGACCACGATGCCTCTCTGTTGAGTGGTCTGAACCAGGAAGCTGACTCAAATCTGTCCCCACTTGACCCCTACAAAGGGGATGTCACACTGAGCCCTGACCCTCAGACTGACCACATTGTTCCTACAAATGTTCCTCCAGAGGAAATCGTTGAGTCCGTGCATCCGGTGCCAGAGCACACTCTTCTGGAAGCGTATCCCATCCGCCCTGAGGTGGTTAACGTGGAAGAAGATTTGGATTTCGACTCTGGAGGTGAGGCTGAAACTGTGAAAAAGCAGTTACGCTCATCTTACACTTCTTTCTTCTT
The DNA here is from genome assembly GCF_027358585.1 of Pangasianodon hypophthalmus. NCBI lineage: Eukaryota > Metazoa > Chordata > Actinopteri > Siluriformes > Pangasiidae > Pangasianodon > Pangasianodon hypophthalmus. The sequence goes on along the minus strand of NC_069719.1, from coordinate 25,423,227 downwards.
TTTTTCTGTTTCTTATTCCTGGCTCTGAATTCCAAGTGCTCTTAAAATCTAATAGCTGTTCATCCTCCCCTTCTGTCACTCCTTCTCTCATTCATTCTTTTAAAGTTCTCTGAAAGTCTGAAAAATAATAAATGCTTTAAAAAACTAATTCAAGGCCAGTGCACAACCCTCACTTTGTGTGTCAGTCTTACAGCTTTTAGATATTCTCCTGAAGCTACAGAATGGTAGGTGCTTAAAACAAGTGTTGGTCCAAGTCTTTTTAAGAACCTGCTGTCCTTCAAATGAGTGAATGTGAGCTGTGACCCTGAACAACTGCAGCGAAACACACATCCAGATGTCCAGTATGACATGAGCCTCATATTTGGCCAGGGGCCAGTAGCTCCTCTCTAAATCATTGTTTGCAGCAGGAACAGATGACAGGAGTGTTTCTCATCTCTCTTCTGGATGACAGATGTCTTTTCCTTAACAGCACTTGGGCACAGGCAACATCTGTCTTCATCGGCAGGGTATAGGACGTAGAATTGGTGCTCAAGTAAATTTGGTTGCCCCAAACGTATGATTATAGTGCTACATAGGCTCATATGTAAAGGCTTACTTTATCCCTTGTGTTTACATGTTTAAACATGATATTCTCTGTCTGTCTCCTTTCATTTCACTCTATATATCAATCTGTTTCTTCTTTCTCTCTTCAGTGATTCACTATTCCACTGAAAACAAGGAGACGTGTGATCGTTTCCAGCAGACCTGCAGCCAGAATGCTTACTGCGCCGACTACTCATCAGGCTACTGCTGCCACTGCCATGCCGGTTTCTATGGAAATGGACGCCATTGCCTTCCTGATGGTGAGTTTCGAAATACCAGTTGGCATTTGTTAAAAAAATAAATATGAGTTGGATTTCAGTAAATAGGACAACTTCAGGTTGGGTAAAAAGAAAGATTTGGGTTTTAGGAAAAGATGTGTAATTTGGGTTTTGGTTTCAAAAAAGCTGACTTGGTTTGGGTAAAGAAAAAGAAAAGAAATGATGTTAGGAATAAAGCATGACTTGGGTTTGGGTGAATAACAACTTGGGTTTGGCTAATTTGGGTTTGGTTAAAAATGTTTGTTTGAGGGAGCGTAATTTCCTTTTCATTTTTAATTTTTAAGACAATTACTGCTCATGTGAGAATGAACCAAACATGTTATGAAATGGTTTACACCATGTACAATTTCTCTATTTTCTTAGTGTATATTAGTTGAGCTTGGTCTTGTCTTAGAGGGATCATTTTAAATACTTACAGAAACTCGAGGCCATATTATAACTAAACACAGGCCTGTAACATTAACAGTTAATTTAAGTTATATCAACACAAAGGCCTTATATTAATACAATTTACAGCCATTAGTTATACAAAGGCACTTTATAAAAGCACGTCTTTCTTCATAGAAATGACAACTTCTATTTGAGTTATTGTCTTGGGTTTGGGGAAAAAAGTCAAACTGAGTTTGGGTAACAAAAAAAAAAAGTTTGGATTTGCATAAAAAAGGAAAAGATAACTTTAACATTTGCATGAAAATATCTCAAAGAATGAGTTGAGTTTGGATTAAAAATGTGACTTGGGTTTGTATGTGTACAAAAGCCAACTGAAAAAGACTTTAATTGAATATGAAAATATGAAAAATGGCTAACTTAGGTTTGGGTAGAAAAGGCCAGTTTGAATTTTGGTAAAAAGTTTATTTGAGTTTGGGTAAAAGACTGTAGCTGGCTCGCATTCTTCTGCCAGGCTAGTCTCCCGTGTTTGAATAATTGAGAGGCTAAAGATTCTTAGGTTCTAAAGAAATTTACCAGCTGCATTTTTAATGTAGGTATCACTAATTTTATTATTCAACATGTGAAAATGTGTTTCTGTATTTTCGAAAGTTTATTCGGTCAAATTTGGTTTCACCATAGACACATCATTTTCACTGACTCCTGACAGATCCAGCCAGGTCATGGCCAAAGACATTACACAATGTCACCTTGTTTCCAGTTGGTACTTGGGGCCATGAGACATTTTTGGAGGTTTAATGTCAAATGAATCTACTCAATCTTCAGAACTTAACTAAAAATTCCTTATGACTCATTCAGCAGTTCTCAGCTTGAAAAACATCCTTCTCGAGACACCATATTAAACCTTTTAGCAGGTTCTACCTGTAATGATATACCATATACCAAAAGCGCACGTTTAAAAACATGTCAAAAAGTGTCGGGATTTGCTCAATGACATCTCTGCTGAGGAAAATTTGACTTGGCAGTGGGATATGTGTGTGTACAGAAGGAGCTTTGTGTGCTCTTAGGGAGTGTGTGGGTTGATTGTGGAATGGAAAAGAGGATACAGGGCAGTTTTGTCACCAAACACAAACCTGCCACTCTTTCTGGTCGGAAACAGTTGTTCTGCACTCATTACTTTTATTAGTTCTAGAAAACCCTTTCTCATACCAAAGGACACTTTGCAGGACAGAAAACAAAATAATAAATACAGACAAATTGTTCAGGAAAAAAAAAAAACATATGGCCAAAATGTTCAGACAATAACGCAGGCATTCACATTTTCTAAAATATATGTATAGTTAATTTATTAAAACATTAAACAACAGTTGTTTCTGGAAATTCAAAAGGACTGTCTTTTTTATCTTCTTCTTCTTTTTTTTTTTTTTAACAGGTGCTCCTCAACGTGTGAATGGAAAAGTCAATGGGATGGTTTCTGTAGGTTCGACCCCAGTGGGACTGGATAGCATCGACCTCCATGCTTACATCGTAGTGGGTGATGGTCGCGCATACACAGCCATCAGTGAAGTCCCAGAGCCTTTGGGGTGGGCACTAATGCCTGTCACACCCATTGGTGGCCTTTTTGGGTGGCTCTTTGCCCTCAAGCTTCCCAACAGCCATAATGGCTTCAACATCACTGGTAAGGATGTGACAATATATGCGATACGGTCAAAAGGTTTGTGGACACCTGACTATCACCCCCATATGTTGGCTTTCCCCAATCACTAAGGGGCCCAAACCTGTTCCAGCATGACAGTGCCCCTGTGCACAAAGCAAGCTCCACGAAGACGTGGTTTGCCAAGGTTGGTGTAGAAGAACTCGAGTGACCTGACCTCAGCCCCACTTAACACCTTTGAGATGAACTGGAACACCAGCTGCACCCCAGGCCTCCTCACCCAACATCAGTGCCTGACCTCATTAATGCTCTTGTGGCTGAATGAGCAAATCCTCACAACCATGTTTGAAAATGTGGTGGAAAGCCTTCCCAGAAGAGTAGAGCTTATTATAAGGGACTAAATCTGGAATGGGAGGTTCAACAAGCACATATGGGTGTGATGGTCAGGTGTCTACAAACTTATAGTATAGTGTATCAATATGACATGACGTTATAGGAGTAGGAAATCTCAGATTAACAGTGTTACAGTGTAGAGGTGTCTCACTCGAGCGACTTCTTTTTGTCCCGCAGGATCCCAGTCCCAAATATAGACAAAGAAATCACAAAAAGTTATCATTAGAATATTAGAGGAAAATATACGCCAGTGTTGTTTGGATAAACTACTCAAGGCTGCAGACAACTCTCTTGTTAAAGTCTGTTTTAAAACAGACGAATCATTCAGTACAGCGTTTTTAAACATGGCACTTAATGTTTTCAACCGTGTAAAGTTGTAAGGCAGTACTGTGGGTTGTACTGTTGCCTTATACAGTTATCATACTGTTCCACCCCTAAACACCAGTGAGGAAACCCTGCTGCTCATTGCCAGTTTTATTGTGCTGTGTGTTTGTTTAACATTTGCTCTCCTGCTGGGATTTGCTTAAAGTCCCAGTATTTTCTCTCTCACTAATATAAACTGAGTGCCTCACAGCTGGGGTTTCTCCAGAGACCTCCCTCAAGAGGGTTGATAGTCAAAGTTTGATGAAGACACACTCTACCCCTCAACTTAATTCAAGTCAGGTGGTTAAATGGCTGTGTGTTTTTACTTTGCGGGGGGAAAAAAATAATAAAAAGCTGCCTCTGAAATCAATCAAGCTTTTTTTTTTTTTTTTTTTTATTAAGAACTGTTACAAGGGTTATGACCCTCATCTGGCTATGATTATACAATGTAAAAATTAAGTTGTAGTAAAAAAAGAGTACATTTTGTGGTTTAGTGATAAACACAACTGCCTAGGGAAGTTCAAAGTGCAAAAAAATAATTTTTTTATCCCTCAGGCGCTGAGTTTACTCGCCATGCCGATGTGACCTTTTACCCCGGCAACCAACGACTCATCATCGTTCAGACCGCCAGGGGGTTGGACAGCCAGAACTACCTGAGCGTAGAAACTCATCTAGAGGGCAGTGTGCCGTTTGTTCCCCCTGGTGCCAGCATTCAGATGGAGCCTTTTGCAGAGACCTACCAGTATTACCCATCACGTAAGATCTCCTACTTCATGTTCGTGGAAAATAATCAATAATTAACGGGGTGGTGTGACGTGGCCCAACATGAGATGGAGTTACTGTTACCACCCTGAAGTTGATTCATTTCCTATAGCAACATATCCGCAAGTGTTTTATTGCTCTTATACCTCAACATTTTGGCAACAATTGCAATTTTTAACTTATTCAAGAACGAAGGATTATACTTTTTATGTTTATAATTGCATTTAATTTAAACTATAACAGCTATAAAGTCATTTCCTTGCTTTTACTTGCAGTTAATGACCAAAAAAAAAATGCAGCTTGTTACTGAGAAATCGCAAAACATAACCATAACATAAACATAAACATTGTCTGTCCTGAAGACTTGCCCTTAGTGCAAAACTTAAAATGCCAGTTTTACCTCTGACTGATACAAAGCACCGACACTGGAGACTCCTTCCAAAAATGTTAAAGAAGCATCTCCTCACAGAAACCTTCACCGTGACAATGATTGTACAATTTTCTTTGTTAAATAACAAGTTATTTTTAAACCACGTTTTATTAGTCTTAGATTCTGTTCATAGAATCAGACCTGAGAATCAACGTTGTGGTATAAAATGAAAAAACACTTGTCTTATGTAATTATACTCATGCATAAGTTAAACTGTTGTTTTTAGAGAGCCTATTTGCATACTAGGACATGATTGGCTGTAATATTTTATGATGAAATAACATTTGCCTGTTTAATACTAAGTCAGATTTTTAAGTCAGACCAAAGTGTAGCTCTCAGAATAATTATGTTTTATGATGCTTCTTTTTTATTTTGTGGATAGAAGATATTTTATTATACATACACATTTACATAAAAGATAAAACACAAACTCATGTGCTGGATGTCTTGCTTTATGACTTAACTTCCTGCTACCCAGTCCTTGGTTATTGGAGATAGGGTTCAAGGGGTCAGAGAGTGGTCCATCTATAAAAAAAAACATGGCCCTCCCAACTTCCTTTTAGAGGAAGTTGTGTCTCATTGTGATGAGCCCCAAAGCATAAACTGTTTTTCATGCTGACATACAGCTTGAGGATGTAATTAAAGTTCAAAACTGGCTTTTTGCATTGGCCTACTTCCAAGTCAGGTCATCACAGGTCACATAGAGGAAGTGCTCTTTTGGGTTAACCGCACACAGATTATGTGTATATGGCGTAATCCCTTGTTTCTGCTATCTGCCTGTAGTGATCACATCCAGCTCAGTACGGGAGTTTACGATCATGTCCGCGCAGAGTGGAGCAGAAAAATTCACCTACCAGCTGAGACAGAACATCACCTACAGGGACTGCAGACACACACCACACGCTGGAGCTGAGACGCTGCAGCTCAATGTTGAGCGCATCTTTGCCATGTATGTCAAAGAAGAGCGCGTTCTCAGATACGCCATCACCAACAAGATCGGCCATGTCGGAGGTAAGCTTGTGAAAACTGCTCCTAGAAGTGCCTGGTAATGTTTATTTTGCTCAGTACTGAAGAACAGCAAGGTATTTTTGTGTATAAGACGATAAATCTAGTTTTGGTCAAAACTGGGTCCACTGCCTGTAACACGTCAAATATAAGAAACCGTAAACATATCTCACCAAAACTATGTGGAAATGTTTATTTTATTATCCCTTGGCTATCATCCTACAAATATCATGTTGAGTAAGAAGCCAGTTTAACCAACACAGTGGTAAAAACAGTCAGTCTTTAAATCAGAGTAATTAAATCGTTAAATGCGATTTTCTTCCTTTTCACTTTGCCAAATGCCAAAATTTGACCATGTGACAGGTTTTCTCCAGGCTGCCCACACACACACACACACTCACACACACTCACATGCAGTATAGCTTTAAATTTACATGTAAGTGTCCCCATAGACTCACACTGATACATGCCAGAATCAGGAGTGTTTTTGGTTTATCATTTCTCTTACTGTAAAGCATATTTGTTTAAAAGGTCTTAGCTTGCAAGCCAATAATACACTTGAACCTCTAGTTTCCTACTCTACAGTTATAAATTACGCCTGGGAGAGTCACAGTGGTGCGGCGGGTAGCGTTTCCGCCTCACTCCAGGTTTCCTGGTTCAATCCTGAGCTCAGGTTCCTGAGCTCGGGTTTCTGTACATGTTCTACCAGTGTGTGCGTAGGTTTCCTCTGAGTTGTCCACCTCCCAAAAACATTCTGGTAGGTGAATTGCCTGTGCTAAATTGCCGCTAGGTTTGTTTGACCTGTGTGTGTGTGTGCATGGCATTCCGTACAAGGTATGTTCCTGCCTCACTCCGAGTGTTCCCAAGATTGGGAACCAGTATGGTGAAAGACACCAGCTATCTAGGTTTTTATTATATATATCTATGGTTAAAACCTGACTTTTTATCACAGAGACCACTTTTACCACCAATTACCACCAATTCTGTTGGTTTCTTAGTTTTCTCAGGATTTCTTGCTCATCGCTTCTGTAATACTTGTCATCTTTCCAAGCCAAACTGAGCACAAAGCTCTTCTAAGTAGTCTATTGTAATATTCAAGCTTGACTCCTTCCTTCTGTCTTTTAGCATGCCCTCATATCTGAAATGGTTCCTTTATTAACTCGCTGACAGAAGCAGAAGGGAGGAATCCACATCTCTTGCATGCACGGGGGAGTTGGCGTGAGTTTCTCTCACGGCCAGGGTTCACCGCCCCGAGCCACCTGATGTAGCCAGAGAAGTCCTGATACAGTGCTGGGAGTCCTGTAAAGCATACAGGTTTTTAATGGGTCTTTGTGTGTGGCGTGAGCTCGCTATCTCTCTGCAAGCCTGCAAGCCTCTCTCATGACAAATCAACCCTAGCTCAAAATCTCATGTCCTTATAAGGCTGTAACATGCGTTGGTGAAATGGTCTTATTAGGACATCTCAGACTCAGTTTAGGTTAACGCATCTTTTTTTTTTTTTTTTGTGCTATACGTTAAGACGTCAAGTTTCCGATGTCAGGAGGCGCATCATCATACATTCACATCTCAAAAGAGTCTTGTTTAGGGTGATTCTTATTGGTCAGAAGTAGTTGATTATTTTTCTACAGCAGCAGCTCTGACAGTAGTTTCTGCGACAAGGCCTATAGGTTTATTAATGCACTCATTCTAATATATTATCATATCTATATGGATTTGTATGGACGCACAACATAAATGGTTTACAAAATGTGTAGTAGATTGATGGACATTTTTTTTCTTTGTAAATTCTGGAAAGTTAAAGGGCTGGAAAAAAGGATATTGTGGGAACAACTATTGTACAACATATATATAACAATATATAACAGGAGCTAACTTGTTTTGCAGACGTTACACAACATCAAATGTAACTACCAACATGTTCTTTAATTAGGAAAAAAACTGTTATCATTGGCAAGCTGCTATGATATAAGAGAAAATAATCAACTTCAGTGTGGTATCTAACTCAGCTTTGCTTCATTTCACTACCCCATTGTTAATTTTTTTCCTAATGCTGTATGCTGTAAAGTGTTTTATTGCTTAGATAGCTTGTGTTTTTGTAAGAATTGGCATGTTAAGTTTGGTTCTATCTCTAATCATTCCTCAACTTTCTACCAAAATCTAAAAAAAATCTGTTAATCATGTTTCATGTCCAGCGTTTTCTTAAACCATTAGGATTTTAATGGTCATGCAGTGTGTGTAATACTTACAGCCAAGTGAAGACAGATGTTGCACCATTTGTGTAATTTTTTACATACTTAATTAGATGAGTAGAGCGATGGATTCTAGCAGATGGTGATGCTGCATTGCAGTTTTTGGCACAAACAGATATCCAAAAAGATTTTCCTTCCACATTCTTTAGATAACACGATGGGGCCAACACAATGTTGCTAGCAGAAAGCATTGGTGGGATTTTGCTAGGAGAGGAAGAGCCTCTCCAGCTGCTGAGAGATGCTCACACATGATTGCCAGAGATTTCAGAGTGTTGTTATTATGCTGCCAGCTTGGAAACAGTATCCCTCATTGAGAGATTTACAGACTTGGAGGAATAATTGTGTAGTGATATCATGGGAGTGGAGAAATACCCAGATTCAGAGCCTCGTGTCCTTCATCGGCCTCAGTGTTGGTCTGAAAACGCAGCTGACTCTGTCCGTCGTAACGAGGCAAGAATGACACACAATAATTAGCGCAGCAGCATGATGTTTAACAGATATGACTCATACATGAGTGTGCTAGGTCCTAGGTCAGCTAGTCTTCAGACCCACATATCTGTATATCTGTTCTCAGAGGCTTGCATTGTACAATGGTTAAGATGAGTGATTTTGAGTTGTTTGAGAAGTGGCCACTATTGTTGGAAACATGTTGTGTAATTTCTTCCAAGAAGCTAGTGAACAAACCAGCTCTTTTCAGGGGAAAGTAGCTAATGCATTCCCAAAAAGTCTCTAGAAGCTGCCACATGTCGTAGACTAATCTGTATTATCATCATCATTTGCATGTCAGGGCAGGCTACGTGAAGAATGTAGCATTAGAAGAGAAAAATAATACATTATAACTGGTTTCTTATAGAAGTTGTCTTTGGTAATGGCACCACAAATTAACGAGTTATTTATTTACAAAATTCTATCATTTCTATCAAGAACGCAGAAAAAATGAAGCAGTGATAGTGAGTAGTTGAGAAATAGACATAAAGGAAATGGCTTAGTGATGAAATAATTCACTTTTGTTACTTGAAAATACTACCAAGTAGAGAGTTTAAAATGAAGAGCAAAGAAGTGTGTGAGTGAAACAAACAATGGGGATCAGTGATTGGTCATTGGGAATAAGGGTGATTAATGATTGGTTGTTGGGAACAAGGGTGATCAGTGATTGTTCAGTGGGGAAAATGGTGATTAGTGATTGGTCTTTGGGAACAAGGGTGATTAGTGATTGGTAATTGGGAACAATGGTGATTAATCATTGGTCGTTGGGAACTAGGGTGATTAGTGATTTGTTGTTGGGAACAAGGGTGATCAGTGATTGTTCATTGTGAAAAATGGTGATTAGTGATTGGTTATTGCAAACGTATTCTCATATTAGGCTTTTTTACACATTTGTGGTAAGTTGAAATAAAGCTAGGCTGAAATAAAGTCACTAAAGGGCTCTAAATAGTTGTTTACTGGTTTCCTCCATTACCCACAATACTGTTTGATTACCCCCATCAATGGTGCCAGTGGGATTTAACCTTCACGTCATCCACCTAAAGAGAGTGATGCAGCAGCACTTCAATCCTTTAGTCTGTCCAGCTCTCTCACCTCTTCATACTATCAGATCCATTTCCAAGGCTTCACCATTTACACTAATAATCGCCATACACGGCATCATGTTCGTCATCTTGTAGATCGCTAACTAGATGAGTTGAGTCTCAGCTGTAACTCAGCACAGCTGTGTTTTATAGCTGCATTGCATTCTGGAACTTTGAGTCCAAATGGCTGTCTGTGATGTGGATGCAGCATACAGCCACTAACCTCTCACAGGAATAATGAAACTACAGCACCAACCAATACATTAGCACCAGAATCTCTAAACACATCCCACATACTGCAATTTAAACATGTATAATTCATTTCCTTCTAAGTTTATTTCACTACTCAGTATGTTCATTAGTAGATGGAAGTATAATGTATGGTAATTGGTAGTTGATAGTAAACACAATCCTAATGAATCCATCCTCATCACACATGGGAACAAACTTCTCAGAGTAAAGCACTGTGTGTGAAAGGGTTTTTCCACCTGGCATATTAACGTCATTTATCCACCCTCAAAGCCCTAAGCCCTGTCTCATCCCTTTAATTAAGACAGAGTTAAAAAGACCTGAGGATACCCCCTCCTCATTAGCTAACGCTCGTCCTCTAGTTTTTTTCTCTTTGCTTTTCTCCGTCCCCTGTGGAGTCGCTTTGAAAAGAGACTGTCTCGGTCTCTCACTTCAAACAAAAGTCTTCCTGTCTGCCTTTGATAATTGTCCAAATTGGTCCCTGGCCTCGGGTGAGGAAATCAAGCTGGTTTTAATGTCTGCCAGGGTTTCGGCCTACGCCGCTGCGTCATTTCAGTCTCATCAGGCAACTGCAACACAAGAGCATGCTGTCGTTTTTAAGAAAGGTCCTCAGTTAGAGTGCAATCTCGCTTAGTTTTGGTCTATTAGCGTCCTGAAGTAGATGGTCTGTCTGTGTGTGTGGGCTTGTGTGTTTTATAGATCGTTTTAAAATGTTGTGCTTTCTGGGTCAAGTACTTTGACCTTCAGTGTAATTAAGGGACAAGCCACCATGAGAGTGTGAAGGAGAGACAAGTTCACACCTAGCCATATACTAACACCTTTACACCCCATCTCTACACTAATGCCCTGCTAATGACTCCCAGCTTTTTGTGGCGCACATGTATGAATTTGTTAATGATGCATGCTGGGATTAGTTAAGCAGGATATTCTATCAATGATCCAGTGTTTCGATATATCAGTGATGGACCCTTGCCATTTTAAAAGCAGGAAAACCTCTATTTACTTTTGTCATTTCCCTTTTAAACACAGTTTCCTTAGGTCCTGCTGCAAAGCCAAAAAGGGTTTCCTAATGCAATCTGGATTAGAATTTTATTTCTGTGCCTTCCTGTTTGTGCAGATTACATCCCGGACCCTGTGCAGTTGAACCCCTGCTACTTAGGAAGTCATGATTGTGACACCACAGCACAATGTGTACCAGGAGAAGGACAGCACTTTACCTGTGTGTGTGCTACTGGATACACTGGAGATGGACGCAACTGCTATGGTAAGAGATGCAGTTCAATTCAATTCAATTCCATCCATCCAGCCATCCATCTACCTGCAAGCTTCAAAGTGAGACAGAATGGACGCCTCCTTAAAAGCTTGTCTTTTGTTTGCTCTGTTCAAGCACCAAAAGTTAGCCAGCTAGCATTAGTGATATAAATGATTAATGTTAACGTTCATGGTATATTGCTCTGTATGGTCGAAATTATGGATTTAACCATCTTGTGTACTGTATCTGTATGTTGACTGATTGAAAGCATATGCTAATATAACCTTAGAGAAGTAGAGAAAAGTAGAGACCTGATACATTATTTACTCTTGATGGTGAAGCAGCTGTTGTTTTGATGTGCTGTCATGTACTAAACTTGGGAGTAAGGACAAGTTTCATAATAGGAATACCAATTTGAATTCTGTCTTTTTTTTTTCTTTTTTTTTTTGGCTTTTCCTAGTCAGAGTTTGGGAGTTACAAGCTACAAGGTTCAAGCTTTCATAATCGAATGCAGCATAAATCCACTCCTGTGTGAGTGAGCCAGAGTTTTGACATTCTGTTTACGCTGTGGAGTGCCTGGAACGCTTTGGGGCGCTTCCCCTCTCTATCCAGGCTCATCTTAATTCCTCTATGGAGGACCACATATGTCTTATATTAATATTGCAGACCACTTAGCAGATAGTTCATTACCAGTGATGGTCTACCATCTCAATCTGGCCACACTGAGAAGGAGCAGATCCAGAGGTTGTGTATTTTACTCACTAAGAGTCAGAGTGTTTCGGTTCCACCAATGATTAAGTAATCCAACATCTTTGCTGGCTCTAGGAATGTTAATGGTTATATTGATAAGAGAATCCATTAATAAAAGATTTATGGAAAATATTTTCTTACACTAACAATACGGACAAGTTTTAGAGTTAAATTCAGCTACAATTCACCAAACAGTGTAAATAATTGCAAAATGGTGTACAGTATTGGCTCCCATTTTTGGTGACCATCAACTGCCACAAGTTAACATACAAACATTCGAAATATATAAAATGTTTTGGTATTCATGTCTCTGGTATTTTTTAAAATGATGATCAATCCATAAGAACTTTAGGTGGGAGAATTGGTTACCCAACTGACAGCGGACATATCACACAATTTGTGGAAATGGTGGACATGGAGGATTAGGATTGGGTGGATAAAGAAAGCTGTAGTAGTGTGCAACAGTGTGTCACCTCTCTCAACCACACAAGAGGAGGAAGAGCGTGTTATCTCCACAGCTGTTGGCTGGCAGTGGGGGGTGAGTTGTGGGGGTACTGAACTAGTTTGACGAGGAGCGAAAACCAGGGCTTCACACCTCTCTTGTGAAAACACTGCCGTGGTGTCCGAGCACAGCTGTCTCCTTTATCTGTGTCTCACCTTATGTCATCTGCTCTCGCTTTCACCTAGGATGTAGAGCTGATATCTGCCTACTAAAGGCCCCCTAAAGCTGTGAACTGTGATCGACTTTTTAAGATTATTACTTGTCACCCTGTAGGAGAAGATCCTCATAAACCTTGTCTGAATTCTATAACAGACTTTGCCATAACATATATTCTTCACGTTAGATATGATGAAGCTCCTCTAACGATAGACTTAGGATTAAAGAAAAGTTGAGTGTTTTGCTTACATCATCAGCACAGTCTGGGCTTGTTAAGAAAACGGGATTGGATAAACAAACAAGAACTTGGTATAGTAGTGGTAATGTTATGTCTAGAGAAAACATGTTTTAAATGTAGAGGCAAAGAAGAGGAGCTTGTAGTCGTTCATGGCTGGATAAAAGAGAACATTCAAAAAGACCTTCTCCTTGCTGCTACAATTCAACAAACTACTCTTCATTTTGTTTTTGTTTTGCCATTGCCAGTACCATATTGGTAGGTGTTTTGTGAGTTTTGCAACTTCCTAGGCTGTCCTCTTCTTGGTGGATTTTAGTTACATCATAGAGCGTCATAGCGGTGATCACACTGGGATTTTATTGAAAAATTCTCACACTGCCAGAAATTTGTCGTTCGGTTGCAATGGAATTAAATAAGCCGTTACATTATGCGTTCTAAAGTCGCGATCTCAAATCATGACCAAAGACTTCTTTTAACATGTGTGATTTTTGTCAGTGACAGCAAAATCACAGGGCTGTAGTCCTCCTCTGGCCTCCTTCACTCATTGTACAGTGTTTTTAGGTGTACATGGTTTTTAACCCTTTAATGATAGAAATACCATATATGGACCAAAAACTGCAAGTTTACCTTTGTTTACTGGGGTTAAGGTTATAGTTAAGTGTAGACCTAGCATTATTCGGCTACAGTACTAATAATAATGTTTCACAAAGATAGTAAAACAGATGTTTGTATGTGTTTTTGGAACAAGTTGTTCGTGGGAGAGTGTAATTTCCCCACCTGTTACAACTCCATGCCACTCCTCAGCTGGATTGAGTATGTATCAGGCAGTGAGAGAGAGCGAGAAGATATATAACAGAAAAAAAGTGTGACAGAAGGAGGGGGTCTTGCACACGGGGTTATTAACAATGATTAAAACCAGGCCTCCCTGGTCAGCTCCAGCTTGTTCCCACACATTCCCACAGGGCTGTAGTCCTCCTCTGGCCTCCTTCACTCATCACACATGGAATGACTACAGACCATGGTTTCTCTCCACCACCAGATTGACACGACAGACCCACATGCACACACCGGAACAGAACAACTTTTAACATACGCAGGACCTGATTCACTAAAGGTTTGCATGTGTAGAAAAACATGCAAACTTGATAACACCTGCAGAAAAACTGGAGGTCTATGGAGGATTGTGTCTTTCTCATGAGCAAAATTTTAGCTTAACGTTTATCCTAATGAACGTGCAATTTAGTGCAATTCTACCTAAAGGTGCAAAATACAGGGTGCTGTCAATGCTGATTGTTTAATTTTGCACCCATCATGCAATTTACTAAACTTGAACTTCCCGTCAAGTGTGTGCACAAATTAATAAGCTTCAACAGCATGTATTAAATTTGTGGAAAAACAAATTTCTGCCAATTGAAGACAAAATTAAAGCATTTACCAAATCTTAACAATAAACAGTTGTAACTAAATTATGCCCTAATAAAATAATCATTCTTTTTTTTTTTTAAATGATGACTTGAAAATTGATTTCATACATTATAATCACCACACATTCGCATACCCCGTCCAACAGCATTTAAACTGAGCCTTTGTAAAAAAAAAAAATTGTAAAAAAAGACTTTTAAAAGTTTCTTTGACATCTGAATATTTAGGACTTTAACTCCCTAACTTTCCACAAGCCATAATTTATGCCATTATTCTTTGTAAATGCTCCTCAATATGTTTACTGTTTTTTCACATGCAAACTAGCATCTGTTATTTTGCATGTTAATGAATAAAGGCCAGGTCTACAATCAGAGTGAGCAATCTTAACGTGAAAAGTCCTATATGCATAAGAAATCACTGAAGTGAGCTCTTCTTTAATGGTGATTATATGTTTTATTAGTTTAATCAAACTCACTCTGTTTCTGAGAATTAATATCCAGTACTCTGTGTGACTACACACTCTCTCTATCTCTCTTTATTCTCTCTCTCTGTTAGATGTGGACGAGTGCGCTGAAGGTCTGAGCTCCTGTGGGAGTCACGCTCAGTGTGTGAATTTGCCTGGAAGTCACAGCTGCCAGTGCCAGAGCGGCTTTGAGTATGCACATGACAGTCGCACCTGTATAGGTAACAGCCCTCGTATGCTTGTTTCTCCAACACACACTTCATAGACTGTTGGTACCAGAAAATGGCAAGTGTGCTTTTTTCCATTGGTCATTTCTCTAGTACCAAATGTTCCCGCTGTATGGCTTTTGCTACTGGCTCAAAATTGGGAAATTGAGAATTAATTGGGAATTAATGGTTGGGAGCACAGCTAGAAGTCAAATATAAAGGCGTGTAGCCTCTATTAGAAAACATTGAGGGAAAGTGGTGGCTCAATGATTAAGACTCTGAAATAGTGACAGAATGTTGTAAGTGCAAATTCCTGAACTGCAAGAGAGCCAGTGCTGGGCCGTTTCTGCCAAATGAGTAAGTGACAAAAATAGAAAACCATGGAAGAATTATCAACAGAATCTAAATTCAACCAATATACACTAGTTGACCAAACTAGGCAACATTAATCTAAGCACTTCTGATGTTAGATTCTGTTTGGTGTTGTGTTTTTCGTTTGTTAATGTGTTTTGCACTTATAGGCCACCACACTTCTCCCATGTTAGACATTACAATGAGGAAAACACACAACCCACTAATGATATTGCTTTTGCTGTCACTACAACTTCTTCCACTGGTGAAAAATCACCTAGAACTTGAACCCTGAGTTTCATTGGCTCCAATTTGAGCCAGTTATTTATTTTTTTGAAAAGGCACAACTGACATACATGTACGGTCCCACTGTGCTCCAGGTAACTGGAAATAATCAGGTCTTGTCATATGTAATCAAGACTTTATTTGCTTTGAGGGTTTCTAAAATCTTTTCAACATAATGTTTAGAAAGAAATGATTTATGTTCAGTGTACGATCTGATTGTCAGCTATAAAGTAAAACCAGCCACTTTTTCCTGTACATCCATCTGGGTGTTTAAATATACGGGTAATCAGTGCTGTGATATTACGAGTTGTTGGACTAATAGATGTGTCAGCATCACACATGTGGAAGTCAGTGTGAGGTGTGTGTTCTCAGAAAGGGGTAGTGTGTTACAGATGTTCGGTGTTGATTCAGACACTCATTTTCTGGACAAAAGCCCAAAGCAGAGAAGCAGAGAATGAAGGTCTGTAGGTGAAAGGGGCCGAGGTGTAGCTTGAGGCAAGGGGACCAGAAGAAGGGGGAAGGGTACTTTTGAAACAATGGTCTAATGTGCTGGTCAGGGGAATGTGTGTAGGAGACTCCCAGCTGAAGAATATGTTAACTCTTGACTGGAAACTTTCCACAAGCAGAGAAAATGGCCTGAACAACTTCATTTTAATTAACATGTGATCTGCATATTAGATTCATTCTGTAATGAAATTTCAAGTTGATTTTTTTACCCACAATGCCATTCTACCTGCTGATAGTGGTGAAAAGTGGGATTTAACCCTCAAGTCATCTCTAATTAAGTCCCTGATGCAGCAGTGCTTTAGTTCATTAGTCTATCCTGCTCCCCCACTTCATCTGTACACTCTGATCAAACGTCTAAAACTTCAACTTTCATGCTAATCAACTCCATTGCACTTGCCATCTCATAGATTACTAACTAGCCGATCTGAATTTCTTCTATCTGCTTACAAATACTGGTTATTCTCTCATAAATAATGCATTCCATACTGGGCTATTCATCAAGAAATTAATTCTTGACACAATTTTTTGATTGTTCCTAATTCTAGACATTTCTCCTGTCCTTCTTCTTCTTGGTAGATTTTAGCCTTTTTTCATGTCGGAGACTAACGATTCTAGTAATTAAATTACCGACTTCCAAAGGTAGCAGCATATTGTAGCATAGAAATGCCATAAAGGCTTACTCTCAGTATTCGTGGTAATGTTCACGCATGAGCTCTCCTCTCATGGGAATAATATTAGGACACATTCTAATCAATTACTTGGATTTAAACTCTTACTAGCACTCAGATTTAACCATTTCCTGATTAATTACCACTGTATTCCTATATAAAAGTCTAAGTGTATGCTGTTGTGGCTTGCATACGAGGTGTGTTTTGCTTTCTGATTGCAGATGTTGATGAGTGCCGAAGACATCCATGCCACCCTCATGCTTCCTGCACCAACACCTTGGGCTCCTTCCACTGCCGATGCCAGCCTGGATTCCACGGCGATGGCTTCCAGTGTCACCGTCAACATGGTCTATGTTTAAAAGTCTATTACTTTTGACTTGATATGGTTTTTAAACATGCCAACTATGATATCAGCTCAGTACACGCTTCCAAAATAATTACATAAGCCATAACAGTCATTTTGAAGCTTGCTAGTCACTAGGACTAAAATGGTATACAAGAGATAGAGTGCCACAAGTGTTCGTGATGTTTCTTAGGTGTCTAGATCTGTCTTAGATCCGTGTGTGTTTTCTCACTGTACTCAGTTGGGGAAGAGCGTCCCAAAACTCCATGTGAGCATCACAGAGACAGCGCACAGAGTGGAGTAGACGGTTTACCTGTGCTGGGAGCATTTGTCCCTCAGTGTGATGAGGAGGGTCACTACAGGTCTCAACAGTGCCATGGCTCTACAGGATACTGCTGGTGTGTGGACAGTAGGGGGCAGGAGAGAGTGGGAACCCGCACCCCACCTGGTACCCCACCTGCCAACTGTGACGCTCCAGGTAAGCGTGCCAGATACATGACTAGTTCTCATAGAAAGTTCCTGCTATATCCTTGCAACATGTTTTACCTCTATCTTTAAAAATGTATGAGCCATACTGGAATCTTTTAATGCTAATACTTGCCTTACCCATTAAGGAAGTACATTTTTCTTTGTGAGAGCCTTGGTCTGAAGGAGCAAGAATTGAACCTTGAGATACACCACTGTATGTCATGGCAAAGCTTATTCAGTGGCATAAACAAAATTCCCTGTACCTGCTTATATTCAATCCTAATCTCGAGTTACTGGTTTTCACCTGGTCTTCCTGTGTCCATGTGGGCCTACTCTGGGTTCTCTGGTTTCCTCCAAGCTTGAAACACATGCCAATAGATGGATTGGCGAATCTAAATTGTGTGTGTGTGTGTGTGTGTGTGTGTGTGTGGTGCCCAGTGATGGACTGGTGTTCCATCCTAGGTGTATTCCTGTGCTCCCGGAATAGGCTCCGGATCCACAGCGACCCTGACCAGTATAAAGCAGTTTCTGAAAATGAATGAATGAGTAAAGTCAGTACAACAACCATTTTTCTGTTTTAACATCCATTGATAAAAATATTGTTCAACCTAGCGTGGAGTGAAGTATTTAAAGCCATCACACTGGACAAAGATGGGATTTTAAGATTGTCTGTGCTGCTGCAAATAATGAAGGCCCATTTTTAAACCTTGTATGTTGTTTACAAGATGGTTAGTACCGTTGCTTGTAGATTTATTAAACCTCTGAATGAGGTTTATCAAACACCGCTCTGCAGCACATTCCCTTTAAACCTCTCTTGACCCATCATCGGTCAAGATACAAGGAAGACATGCATCAAGACTCTTCTCTGTCCTGGCACGCAAGCGGTGGAATGTACTTCCCCTGGAAGTCTGAACAGCAGAGTCACTGGCTGTCTGAAGAGCTACCTCTTCACTAAGCACTTAAGATCACTAATTTGAAAAAAAAAACTTGGCTTGTTAGTTTCTGTTGCTATACTAACATGTTATACTAACTCCTCTCTAACAGCATGATAGCATTCTCAGACCCTGAACTAGGGTATATGTCCTAGCAAGAAGATGTTTTTTTTAATGGAGACTGTAAAGCACTTCTGTACATTGCCCTGGATGTAAAAGAAAACATAAATATATTATAATTTTTTTCAGTAACTGTATCAGTAGTATTCGGATATTCCTGTTTATGTGACTCTCTAAACAAACCCACAAGTTGTTGCCTTTTTGAAGAATCAGCATTGCGATAAGATTATCTGTCTCAGAGGGGCGGTAATTGCTCCATTTAGTATAACATACTACATCTACAACTTCCAGATGTTTAAACTCTGTAGGTCCTTTTTAAATGTAGACAGGGGAGGTCGAATGTAGCTGTCAGAATGTGATGAGATCCACCTCCCCAGCTGAGCAGACAGAAATCAAGCCTTTCCCACTGTGCATCAGCTTTTGCCTTTTGGTCTTAGGCACAGAAACAATTAAAAAAATATATAATAAGGTTGTTTTATTCCTGATATAAAATATAATAAGGTTGTTTTATTCTCATTAGGATGTTCTCTATTGGGTCTCTGGAGTACTAGTGGTTAGGCCACACTAGCGCTCTCACTGCTCCTGCCCAGATTCGATTCCCGGCCAGGGAACCAACCCCAGCAACTGGGGTTGCGTGCAACAGTGCGCTCTCAGTGCCGGCCCCAAGCCCAGATAAAATTGGGGAGGGTTGCATCAGGAAGGGCATCTGGTTTAAAAACTGCGCCAAATCAAATACATGGACCAATGATCTGCTTGTGGTGACCCCAAACAGGAGCAGCTGAAAGAGGAACAACAACATTCAGATGTTGTCTGTCATTGTACTTATGTTCATTGTGGATGATTCTAATTTAATATCCTTTACTCATGTACTCTTTCTTGGTTCATTCAGAACGTCCTAAGACTGAGTGTGAACAGCATAGAGACAGGGTGCAGGATGGAGCAGTGCTGGGAGCCTTCATGCCTGAGTGTGATGAGGAGGGTCAATACAGGTCTCAGCAGTGTCATGGCTCTACAGGACACTGCTGGTGTGTGGACAGTAGGGGGCAGGAGAGAGCGGGCACCCGTACGCCACCTGGTACCCCACCTACCAACTGTGACGCTCCAGGTAAACACATCATTTTTTAAAATCTCTTATCTAGTTTGAGTAATTGCCACAAGGTGGTAGAAGCATTATATTTTTTGGCTTGTTTGTGCACCTATCCATCCGTCCTTCCTCCAGTTACTCCGCGATAACATATTAGCACAAGAACATTAATGTAAACTGTCTTAGCTCTGCTGACCAATCAAAATTAAGAATTCAACAGTGCTGTGGTTTAAAAAGAGCCATCCAAGTCACTATTATGTTTCAGCTCCTGTCAAATGGGTAGCACCATTCCAAGACATACTATAGCTCTGAAAGTTAATCATATTCTAATTTTCCGATTAGCCTCCTCTAGTTTGAATGATTGCTTTAATATCTGGGTTATAAGGGTAAAACTGAGTCTCGAAGTCGGTCTTTAGCTCTTGATCAACAGTCAAAAGTATTTTGTAGCACAGTCTTGACAGCCTGTCATACTCTCATTTCCTAATTATCTACTTGAGTAATTGCTTTAATACAGTGTTGGGCTGATTAAAAGGATTCAATCCCATGCTCTATTTGAGGAGATTATATGGTAGCAAGCAAAGACACTTAGTAACGTGGTCAGGCTTGGCATGTCACTGTATACTTTTCTCACCACAGTCAGAAATGCCTTCTTATTTTAGCCTTCCACATTCACGACCACAGCCAAAAAAGTAGGATTCCAAATATTCAGTTAGTGTCCGTAACATTGATAAATAGTTAAAACAAAGCACAAATCTGTCTTTGGTATTGATTTTATGTTCAATTTCTAGCGTGTCCTTTACAATAATAACAGTATCTATGTCATAAATCATAAATTGTGAAGTATCCTTCCAGCAGAAGACATTTTCTAACTTCTTCAAATTTCACAAATGGCTCCAATATTTTAACTATTCTGCCATTGCTAGAATAGTTGGATGTTCTGAATATTCTGACTAATCGATGTGTATTATAATTGAACAGTAAAAAAAAAGCCTTTAAAAATGAATTGCTTTAAGTTTCTAAATAAAAAAGAGAGCTATATTGTGTCCCTTTCCAAATAGGACTGCCTGTGGTGGATGGTGGTGTTTAAAATAACAGTATGTCATACAGCCAAGCTTTATCAGTAACACAAGGGTGAGGCCATTTAGTCATGCCAATAAAAGAAAAACACTAAGAAGGAATCCCACCAGAAACCCTAAATCATATAACAACAATGTGCCAAACAATCAGTCAGATCTTGTATGGCTATCTTTACCCTGGAGAAGCAGCTCTAAGCTTAGTAGCATAAACTCTGTTATAGAAGTTAATGCCTGAAGTGCAAGAGACTCTATCAAGTTGAAACATTACGATGGCAGAACAAAACTCAAATCTAGACCAAAGATATTCTTTGCTTGAACAATGTCTGAACAAAACTTACTTTGAGTTTCAAGGATATCCAGTATAGCCTTCACGTATTGTGAAGCGTTCACCATATAAGCCCATGTGAATGGGTTGTTACTATAGAAACGATAATGAGAATTCAACAGCACTGTGGTATAAGGTCTCTAAACAATTAGTCACAGAAAGTGCCTATAAATACCCAGAGTCCCAATAGAAGGCATGCAAGCCTCTTAGATAAACTTTGTCAAAATAGCAACAAAGTCAAGTGAGAACACCAGAAAAAGAGTAAAAAATAACAGTGTTGTTCCCTGTGTGTCTAAGAAACCCTGGGGGATTCTCAACAAACATCACATTCCTGTGTGTTTTCAGACCCAGTAGCACACTATGGCAAAAGATGCAACATCCAGAAGACCATACACCAAAAGACAAATGAAACAACATGATATATGCAGTCCATACACATTACAATAAGAGTTTCATAGCTGATTGATTAGTGAGACCAACTGCTTCATGGGCTAAAGTAGAAAGTCTAATTCCTTTTATCAAGTCTCAGCAGTCTATCTCCTTCTAAAGGATTACATGAAGACAAGGGCAAGACATACACGCTACATTACGCTAGTGCACCACATCTGCAGAGTCTCCATATGTCTCTTCTTTGTAGGTCCTTTTTCACCCTTTGAAAGGCAGAAAGTGGAGGGGGAACAGGCCAGAGGTTACAGAGGGTGGAATTACTCCATATGTTAGACTTACATTACTGTCATACTGTGATGAGATCCATCACACTCAAAGAAGCCCAGATCTTTCCCACAACATGGATGGTTTGGCAACGCCAAGAATCTTTGGCTACAAATGAATCAGAATTGTCCACTTTTGCTGCTTTCTGGGTTTTAGCTGTTTCAGAGGCACACATGCCTGGGCTGGTAAACATCATGTAAACTGCATGTTGGAGCAGAGATTGTTTTGAGCAGAGACAGAGCAATGTTTGAAATATTAATGGTGTAGAGCCTATCCCTCAATATGGTGTCTGAATTATAGGACGTCCTACACTGATTCTTGCACTGATGATAGAGCTTTGCTGTCTCTGCAATAGACCTGACCAGTTTTGGACTTATGTTATAAAAGTTCTCATAACAGACTCATTATCTCCTTTCCAAAAGTTGCAACCAAACCTCATAACTAATCTGCCAATCTGATGAAAGATGAGAATGCAGAGAAGACATTGTTTACTGTGGATTAGCTATATGGACACATTTGTAAAAATGAAGCAACTATATATGAGCTTGCTATTCCATAACACATCAGGGGTGTAATGCAGTAATGCTATCAGCTACATTTAGTGCTCCAAATATCCATATCTGTATCTTTATTCAGATTTAAATCCAAAGTGGGCGTGGAAAACACTCGTGGAAAAAAATTTAAAGGTAGAAATGACAGCACTGGCGGCATGGTCTGTGGATTTTGGCTCTGATGGATCCTCAACCTAAGCTACAGCACTCAAGTCCATAACTGGTCTCAACTAGACATGTGCTGGATTGTTTTTTTTTTTAAATCCTGATTATGTCATTATTATTTTTGTTTGTTTTTTTGTATTATTATAGTAGGTTCTACTTCACAAAACAAACAAACTAGTAGCTTAATTTAACCACAGCAACTCTGACTCTGTTGAGAAATGTGCAACCTGAAAAAAATGTGTTTTTTTGGTAATGGCCAAAGACCGCAAATTATTTGCACTGTTTTTGTAGGATTTTTAAAGGAGGTTTTTAAAATGACACAATGTCAAATCTCATCTTGTAGATTTGTTTTGGGGATATGGGGCTCTGCCCATTCAAGTAGATCAGAGCCTAGTCCTAAAAATAACAGGCTGGGAGTGTTGCCAAGAGCCACTGAGTAGACAGACTTTAGTATAAGGACTTTAGGTGAAATCAAAAGGCCATATTTAACATTCTAAATATATAAATCTAAATAATTCCACATGCTTGGCACACCCAACTGCAGGCTCTGATTAGATCTACCTCATATATAAACATTAACAACACCATGGTGGATTCTCAAGACCCTGCTTTAATATTTGACTACCAAAAACAGCTTTCATTTCTTGGGCGTCTTTGCTTCAGTGGTGCTTTGTAAGACAAAATATTGGGAAGACCAATATAGGCATTTTAATGCGTGAATCTAATCTCTCTTTTCTCCTTTTTTTATTTCCTTCTTTCTCTCATGCCACTGCTCATGCAGAGCGTCCTAAGTCTCAGTGTGAGCAGCATAGACATAGCGCACAGGGTGGAGCGGATGGTGTGCCTCTGGTGGGAGCCTTCATCCCTCAGTGTGACGAGGAGGGTCGCTACAGACCTCAACAGTGCCATGGCTCTACAGGACACTGCTGGTGTGTGGACAGTAGTGGGCAGGAAAGAGCAGGCACCCGCACCCCTCCTGGTACCCCACCTACCAACTGTGACGCTCCAGGTAAACACATCAGCTCAGCAGAATTAATATTCAGTGCAGATATTGTCTTTTGAAGCCAGTTGTCGGTTTTGGGTGTGGCATTAGGATTTGTTCATTTTTATAACAGTTTATTCAGGGTGCTGTAAGACATTGTTTGCCTAACTACTGCTATTTACATGTAAATAATTACATAAAATAGCAGAATTTATGCATAATAATTTTATAAATCATCCTAATATCTGCAGTCTTCTGCTCTCTGTCTCTGTTATTTCACAATTCATTCAGAACGTCCTAAGACTCGGTGTGAGCAGCACAGGGACAGCATACAGAAAACAGTGGACGGATTGCCCATAGTAGGAGCCTTCATCCCTGACTGTGATGAGGAGGGTCACTACAGACCTCAACAGTGCCATGGCTCTACAGGACACTGCTGGTGTGTGGACAGTAGTGGGCAGGAAAGAGCAGGCACCCGTACCCCACCTGGTACCCCACCTACCAACTGTGACGCTCCAGGTAAACACATCAGCTCAGCAGAATTAATATTCAGTGCAGATATTGACTTTGAAGCGAGTCGCAGGTTTTGGGTGTGGCATTAGGATTTGTTCATTTTCTAACAGTTTATTCAGGGTGCTGGAAGACATTGTTTAGCTAACGAATGCCATTTACATGTAAATAATTACACAAAATGGTAGGATTTATGCATGATAATTTCATAAATCACCCTAATATCTGCAGTCTTCTGCTCTCTGTCTCTGTTATTTCACAATTCATTCAGAACGTCCTAAGACTCAGTGTGAGCAGCACAGGGACAGCATACAGAGAAGAGCGGACGGTTTGCCCATAGTAGGAGCCTTCATCCCTGAGTGTGACGAGGAGGGTCGCTACAGACCTCAACAGTGCCATGGCTCTACAGGACACTGCTGGTGTGTGGACAGTAGTGGGCAGGAAAGAGCAGGCACCCGCACCCCACCTGGTACCCCACCTACCAACTGTGATGCTCCAGGTAAACACATCAGCTCAGCAGAATTAATATTCAGTGCAGATATTGTCTTTTGAAGCCAGTCGTAGGTTTTGGGTGTGGTGTTAGGGATTTGCCCATTTTTCTAACAGTTTATTCAGGGTGCTGGAAGACATTGTTTAGCTAACGAATGCCATTTACATGTAAATAATTACATAAAATGGTAGGATTTATGCATAATAATTTTATAAATCACCCTAATATCTGCAGTCTTCTGCTCTCTGTCTCTGTTATTTCACAATTCATTCAGAACGTCCTAAGACTCGGTGTGAGCAGCACAGGGACAGCATACAGAGAAGAGCGGATGGTTTGCCCATAGTAGGAGCCTTCGTCCCTCAGTGTGACGAGGAGGGTCGCTACAGACCTCAACAGTGCCATGGCTCTACAGGACACTGCTGGTGTGTGGACAGTAGTGGGCAGGAAAGAGCAGGCACCCGCACCCCTCCTGGTACCCCACCTACCAACTGTGACGCTCCAGGTAAACACATCAGCTCAGCAGAATTAATATTCAGTGCAGATATTGACTTTTGAAGCCAGTTGTCGGTTTTCGGTGTGGTGTTAGGGATTTGTTCATTTTTATAACAGTTTATTCAGGGTGCTGGAAGACATTGATTAGCTAACGAATGCCATTTATATGTAAATAATTACATAAAATGGCAGGATTTATGCATAATAATTTCATAAATCATCCTAATATCTGCAGTCTTCTGCTCTCTGTCTCTGTTTTTTCATAATTCATTCAGAACGTCCTAAGACTCGGTGTGAGCAGCACAGGGACAGCATACAGAGAAGAGCGGACGGTTTGCCCATAGTAGGAGCCTTCATCCCTGAGTGTGACGAGGAGGGTCGCTACAGACCTCAACAGTGCCATGGCTCTACAGGACACTGCTGGTGTGTGGACAGTAGTGGGCAGGAAAGAGCAGGCACCCGTACCCCACCTGGTACCCCCACCTACCAACTGTGACGCTCCAGGTAAACACATCAGCTCAGCAGAATTAATATTCAGTGCAGATATTGTCTTTTGAAGCCAGTTGTAGGTTTTGGGTGTGGTGTTAGGGATTTGCCCATTTTTCTAACAGTTTATTCAGGGTGCTGGAAGACATTGTTTAGCTAACTAATGCCATTTACATGTAAATAATCACATAAAATGGTAGGATTTATGCATAATAATTTTATAAATCACCCTAATATCTGCAGTCTTCTGCTCTCTGTCTCTGTTATTTCACAATTCATTCAGAACGTCCTAAGACTCGGTGTGAGCAGCACAGGGACAGCATACAGAGAAGAGCGGATGGTTTGCCCATAGTAGGAGCCTTCGTCCCTCAGTGTGACGAGGAGGGTCGCTACAGACCTCAACAGTGCCATGGCTCTACAGGACACTGCTGGTGTGTGGACAGTAGTGGGCAGGAAAGAGCAGGCACCCGTACCCCGCCTGGTACCCCACCTACCAACTGTGACGCTCCAGGTAAACACATCAGCTCAGCAGAATTAATATTCAGTGCAGATATTGTCTTTTGAAGCCAGTTGTAGGTTTTGGGTGTGGTGTTAGGGATTTGTTCATTTTTATAACAGTTTATTCAGGGTGCTGGAAGACATTGATTAGCTAACGAATGCCATTTACATGTAAATAATTACGCAAAATGGTAGGATTTATGCATAATAATTTCATAAATCACCCTAATATCTGCAGTCTTCTGCTCTCTGTCTCTGTTATTTCACAATTCATTCAGAACGTCCTAAGACTCAGTGTGAGCAGCACAGGGACAGCATACAGAGAAGAGCAGACGGTTTGCCCATAGTAGGAGCCTTCATCCCTCAGTGTGATGAGGAGGGTCACTACAGACCTCAACAGTGCCATGGCTCTACAGGACACTGCTGGTGTGTGGACAGTAGTGGGCAGGAAAGAGCAGGCACCCGTACCCCACCTGGTACCCCACCTACCAACTGTGACGCTCCAGGTAAACACATCAGCTCAGCAGAATTAATATTCAGTGCAGATATTGACTTTTGAAGCCAGTTGTCGGTTTTGGGTGTGGTGTTAGGGATTTGTTCATTTTTATAACAGTTTATTCAGGGTGCTGGAAGACATTGTTTAGCTAACGAATGCCATTTATATGTAAATAATTACATAAAATAGCAGAATTTATGCATAATAATTTCATAAATCATCCTAATATCTGCAGTCTTCTGCTCTCTGTCTCTGTTTTTTCATAATTCATTCAGAACGTCCTAAGACTCGGTGTGAGCAGCACAGGGACAGCATACAGAGAAGAGCGGATGGTTTGCCCATAGTAGGAGCCTTCATCCCTGAGTGTGATGAGGAGGGTCGCTACAGACCTCAACAGTGCCATGGCTCTACAGGACACTGCTGGTGTGTGGACAGTAGTGGGCAGGAAAGAGTGGGTACCCGCACCCCTCCTGGTACCCCACCTACCAACTGTGACGCTCCAGGTAAAGGCTAGTAGTATGAACTCCACAACTTGCAGGTGATTCTTCTCAGGGACAACTTCTCTATAAGTCTTTTTCAGGTTTACAGAATTAATTTTACTTTTATCTACCAGAAATGTAGTTTGAGAGCCAGTGGTTGATGTATAAACAGGGGGCATATTAAAAGAAAATCCTGAATGAATGAGTGTAGAAACATAACAACTGCAGATGTTTCACGACAGGTGTACTGCATTATACAGTTAAGAAAATAACATCCTACCATGCCCTGTGGCATGTATAAAATTGCTAAGCATGCACAGTTGACCTCAATATTGGATCAAGATGGTAAGAGGAAAAGCTCTAAGTGACTCAGAAAGAGGGTTCATTATTGGGGCCAGATGGTAGAGGGACTGGCTGAGTTTCAGTAGAAACAGTGGATAAAGTTATGTCTGGATTTGTGATCTATGGGAACTACAGTAAAGAGTCTTGAAAATTGTTGTCAGAAGGGCACATTCAGTGACTGTGATGCTTGTGCATTAGTATCATATGTAAGGAACAACAGAAGAGCAACTGTTCTTGAGGTGACTGAAAATGTCAATGCAAGACATGGTCAGACGGTCAGCAACTAAATCCTGCAAAACAATGAAAAGTTCTTTTGACTGATCTCCTTTATCCTATGATGAAAATATTCTATCCTGATGGGAGTGGTATTTACCTTGTTGACAATGCTCCCTGCATTTGGACCAATGTATTGGACAGCATTCTCCGCCACCATCATCAAAACACCAGCTGAGGGAATATCATTTGGAAGAATGCCTTTCCATTCCCATACAGTTTCAGAGACTTGTAATAGTTTTTCATTAGTCTTCATTTGGTAGCCCAACACTGTTCTAAAGAAATTTATGTTGTTCTTTCCCTTTAGTTAGTCACCTGTATACATGTTCTTGGTGTCCCAAGATAGAGTTCTTTTGAGGTTAGCCATTAGTTCAGCCCCTTGGAGTGTGTCCAGTAACTTTTGCTATTGTACAAGGTGCTTCACAAGTCCAAATGTGTGTTACACCCATAAAATGTCTTTTGCGGGTTGTGGGCTCGCATGGATGCCGAAAGGTTCTATATCAGCAAAAACTACCGGAGTGTAGAAAAGGCTGTCTGTTAGGTCCTCCAACACAAGGGGCAACTGCCAGTATTCTTTTTTAGGTTGTGTGTAGATATGTAGCACAACCTTCCTAGTCGCTATATAATGTCATTTAGCCAGGCCATGAGGTTAATGTTGAACTTGTTCAGCTTCTGGAAGTCATTGCAGAAGTAGACACTACCATTGGGTTATGGCACCATTATGGTAGGACTTGACTATGAGCTGTCAGACTCTTATTTTTCTTAAGCTCTCCTCACCTGTTTCTCACCTGGCTTTGGCCAACCTGTAGGGTCTCTTTTGAATAATCAATCCTGATAGGATTTTTATATGATATTGCATGACTTTTTTGTCATAAAAACATCTGCACAGTGATCCTCTAGGGTTCCTCTTGTGGGTCAGCCTAGAATTATGGCATCATCTTCCTGTGGCTCCAGGGATTCCTATGGGTGAGACAGGGCAGAGAAAGCAGGTACATTTTCCTGCAGCTTAATGTAAGAGCATGCCTGCAATGCTCTTTACCATGTGTGGCACTTTTAATAGGAGTCCTGCACAATCTTGCCAGCTGTCTGTAGTTGTAGTTGGAGTTATTAGGACACATCTTAGGATCAGTCTCCTTCCTCAAAGTATCCTCTGCTATGAGTATTGGACTGGTTGGTGGATGGTGAGCAAAAGACACACAAGCATTGTAGCAATGGTGGAATAGCAAAACAGGAATCTCATGCTGGAAAGTTTCTGCCTACTAGCAGAGTGACTGAGAGACCTTTAATTAAATGAGAAAAGAAAGTCCATCATCCAATTTGTCCTTCAATATTCATAATTATTCCAAGTATGTGCCAGGTATAATCATACAAACGTGCCACTAGGTGAGTTCCTGCTAACCAGACTGGAATAGGCAGAGAGTTTGGGATTAGCAAGTCTACTAGTGCTTGAACTGGTGTTCTTGCAACCATTATGGTGCACATTAACCCAGCCCAATTTTACTTCCATAATGACTGGAACCCACCAGCCAAAGCCACCCCCCACTGCAGATTGGCATACCAGAACAATTGGCGTTGCTCTAATCCTGTGGTTTCATGGTTGAAGCCCGCTTTATAATGTCAGTCTGAGAAGGGGGTTCCTTTAGGCGGCCCATCCTCCCTTAAGTCTGGGAACAAGAAACTTATTCTTTGCTGGCTGCTGTCCAGGGCAAGGTTGGCTTCAGCTTGCTTCCAGCAGAGCCAGAAATCCTAGACGCTGCTCTTTTGGGTTTTGTTCATGTACATCTGCATGGATTTTGTTCTTGTACATCTGTTTTATTATGTACATCTGCACAAATTTTCATGTCTTCCTCTTCAGCAGGGCCAAATGATTGAGTTCTTATCCTTACTTTTTTATTTATTTTTTTTTCGTCGGTAGAACACTGGCAGACATACATAATGTCCACACCATCAGTTCAGTATTATAGCACTGGACAGTGCGGCTAAGCTTGGCTCGACTCGACTCCGCAAATTTCACATTATTGCTATTTTTAAGTACCCATACAATATTTGGTTACCCATCTTACCCAGGTACCCTACAAGCCAACCTAGGATATACAGATGGAGTAGAAGTAGTGCAGAGCCTTGATTGATCAAGCACACAGGAATCCTATTCATCTTCAGTGTGACTGTTTGTGTGTGTTATTTTTTTTAACATTCTTCTGTATTTTCACTAAATATTAAAGTACTGGCAAATTTGGCTGTTTTTGGAGGGTGTGCAGCCATTAAGTAAAAGTTTATCACTAAACTCAGAACATATTACAATAATTCCCTGTGTTTCATGCTTACTTTGAGAGAGATATATGGCAATGCCAAGCACATTTTGACATCCAATGAGAAATGTCTGGTTTCATTTCAAAATTGTTTATTTGGAGTTATGCAATGGGAAAGCGACACACACACTCAGCCAGTATACGGATAGTCATGGGTTTGCATTTGTAACAGAGCCCTGGTGAGCCTCTTGATGGAGAAACACTATTAGAAAAGAGGTTGTTTACTCTCTGTCTTTGCCTCTTTCTCATTCTATAGTTCATCCTGAACGGCTGAAGACTCAGTGTGAACAGCACAGAGACACTGTGCAGGCTGGAGTGGATGGTTTGCCGGTGGTGGGAGCATTTGTCCCTGAGTGTGACGAGGAGGGTCGCTACAGACCTCGACAATGCCATGGCTCTACAGGACACTGCTGGTGTGTGGACAGTAAGGGGCAGGAGAGGGCAGGAACCCGTACACCCCCTGGTACCCCACCTACCAACTGTGATGCTCCAGGTAAGCAGATCAGCTCAGTGGAAGAACAGTTCAGTATAAACACTAACATTTTGAACCCAGTCTTAAGTGTGTCATTTAATATTTTGTTCATCTGGATACATGGAGCATGTGTATTGATGTATGATCTTAGTGAGAACTCACTTTTTCCATAATAATAATAAGGTATAATATTGTTTTTAGAGAATTCAATCATTATGATGTTATCTCCAACTTATTGCTGCCCTCAGGTCAAATCTAATGAATGGCCCCTGAAGTAAATGGCAACAGCTTTTGGTCTAACATTGACCTCCTAGCAGTTTTGATGTAGTTCAAACCCTGTTAACAAATCAAAGTGATGATGTCTGAATCAAATGTCCTCACTTCTCTCCTCCCTCTCTGTCATGCCATGGTCCATGCAGAACGTCCTAAGACTCAGTGTGAGCAGCACAGGGACAGCATACAGAAAAGAGTGGACGGTTTGCCCATAGTAGGAGCCTTCATCCCTCAGTGTGACGAAGAGGGTCGCTACAGAACTCAACAGTGCCATGGCTCTACAGGACATTGCTGGTGTGTGGACAGTAGTGGGCGGGAAAGAGCAGGCACCCGCACTCCACCTGGTACCCCACCTACCAACTGTGACGCTCCAGGTAAACACATCAGTTCAACAGAATTAATATTCAGTGCAGATAATGACTGAGAGAGCAGGCACCCGTACCCCACCTGGTACACCACGTGCCAACTGTGATGCTCCAGGTAAACAGTATCTATTGAACTAGAATTTCCTACATTTCAAGATTGTAAGGAGAATCAAATTTATCCCCACTTCCAGTTAACTCAAGTGTGGTCAGTGACCAGGACTGAAGCTCCATAGCTTGAGGAACCAGTGGGTGATGTGGGGATTGGTGTCTTTTACCCACTGAAAGTTGACATGCTTGATTACCAAGGACATGCTTGATTACTGAAGGACTATCCAGATAATACCAAAGGTTATACACAGCCCACTTGCCAAATGCTGAGTGCATATCACTCCACTGCCTGTCTCTGTTCTGGTGGTGAGAGTTTTTGGCTAAAACATATCTCTCACTGTTCCTCACATGCCACTTTTTGGGAGAGGAATTCCCTGATCCTGTTTCTAATGCATCTGTTATCAGGACTAATGGTTCAATGAAGTCTGGGTTCATGACCAAGCTTCATTTTGAGGGTCTGTTTTTTCAAGGTTCTTTTTTGAGGTTTAAGGAGCACCAGGCTCATATGATACCCCAGGTCCCATGCTCCTAGGAGCCCAAGACAGAATTGTTTTGCTGTTAGCAGCTATCTTAGCCCCTTGTAGTATGACCAGGACCTTCATAAACTGGACAGGGTACTCCACTGATCTGAGTGTATGACATGGAAGTGCAACGACTTTCAGAAACTGGAAGGTCACAGGTGTCTCATGGACAATGATCACAGTTCAGATTCAGTTCAGGCTCCCTTCTTGGGCTTGGGCTCCTAGGAGCAAAACAACTTTTCTCCTGTGATTAATCAACATAATGTACTTTTTGGGGCGGCTGTTTATCTGCTAAAACATTTCTAACTACATTCAGCAACTGAATAAATTCTCCAGCTTGTCGAAAGTTATAAAAATAAATATAATAACTTGCTTTATCAGCTTTCATAAATGCTGTTTGTGCCAAAATCTGCTTAACTAGCAAAAAATAATAAATAAATAAATAAAATGCATACAATGTTGTTAAGACATAAATTACACATGTGCCAGTGTTGATGTGAGTGCTATCTGGGTAGAGGTCATTGGGGTTTGAAAAGTTTGTCTTTGGCAATGCCTTCAGCAAAATGGGCATTTTTAGGGCATATATAGGGCATCTCTAGGTATGTAGCACAAACGTCTAACTCACTGTATGATTTTGTCTAGTGGAGCTGGTGTCAAACTCTGAAAACCTTTACAGTTTCTAGAAGTCCTTGCAGAAGCGGATGCTCCCATTAGGGTTTGGCACCATGACAAGGTGACTTAACCATGGGCTGTTTAACTCTTTAGTGAGTTCCCTTACATTTCTTACTTCCTACTCAGTCATCCGAAGGAAGGTGTGAGCTCCTTGAAGAAAATGTACTAGAGAATTTTCTGTACGAGTGAAAGTTCTTTGACAAACCAAACCTGTATTATTTCAGCACATCTTTTTGGTGCACATTAGCAGGAAGTTCAGATCTTCTGTTTTCTAATAAACCTGCTTATATACTTGAAAAATCAGTGTTTTAAACATGTTTGGTTCTATATTTTCTTTACTAGCATGCGCGCACACACACACACACCATAACGCAACCTAGCCATTCTTACAATGGTGAGATGTGATGAATGTAATCACTCTTCCAATCTGTGTTTGTCTTTCTCTCCTTTGGATGCCACCGTTCATGTAGAACGTCCTAAGACTCAGTGTGAGCAGCACAGAGACAGCATGCATGGCAGAGGGGATGGTTTACCTGTGCTGGGAGCCTTCATTCCTCAGTGTGATGAGGAGGGACGTTATAAGTCATTACAGTGCCATGGGTCTACAGGACACTGCTGGTGTGTGGACAGTAGGGGGCAGGAGAGAGCAGGCACCCGTACCCCACCTGGTACCCCACCTACCAACTGTGATGCTCCAGGTAAACAGATCAGCTCAGTGGAAGAACAGTTCAGTATAAACACTAACATTTTGAACCCAGTCTTAAGTGTGTCATTTAATATTTTGTTCATCTGGTTCCATGGAGCATGTGTATTGATGTATGATCTTAGTGAGAACTCACTTTTTCCATCTGAGTTGGGCTATTCCATCATAGAGATGAAGGATCTGGTTTGTTTTGTGCACTGAATTTCTCTTCCTGAAATTTTGATAGTATGTTCAACATGGCTTGGCTTAACACCTAGATGATGAGGCTTTTTTTATTATGGCTGGCTTTGTGGTTCTTATGCAAGCAGAACATTTAATTGGGTTAAAGAGGAACAGATCTTTTCCACAGCACGGCTGGTTAGACTGAATCAGAGAAACATTGGCAAGAAATTAATCAAAAGTTTTGTCAGCTTTTGCTGGTTTCTGGGTTTCAGCTGTACAGTTTGCTGGGCTAGCTAGCACCATAGATTCTGCATGCTGAAATCATCATGTACTTGCTTCAAACATTACTGGAAATCTATAATAATTAAGAATGCATTGATACAGATATCAATACTGGTTTCGGGTATCGCTCTGATAACATGCTCATTTACTTGTAAAAATGCTCCGATACCAAAATCCATTACCACGTGATACTATAACACATAAGCCCAGAGTATGTTGTTGCACTAATGAACAGAAGACATGAAATGGATATATTTCCCAAATGATGATGACAGTCAAAGCAAAGCAGACTACAAACTATGATCTATGAAAATATCGAGAAGAGCAACTTATCTTAAACATGAAACTCAGCACAGAGTTCTTTGCTAACACCAACCAACTTTACAGCAAACACTAGATATGCAAGATAACAGCACTTAAGCAGTATATTGTTCTTGATGAACAGACACTGTTTGTGCTTTACAACATTTTTGTACAGCTTTTACATGTTACATTTTACAAACCTGTTCTTCTCTACTCAACCCTACTCGCTTCAAGGTAGATAATGTAGCTACGTAGCCAATGCACTTTATTTAGTCTCCTAGTCTTGTTCTTTAAAACAAGACTAGGAGACAAAGGGCATGAACATGTGTGTGCTTTTCATCATCACTGTGTAAATCATCGAAAAATGAATGGTTAAATGTTTTGTGATGTCCCTGATTGATTAACACTATGTAGGTTACTAATTTTGGTATTGGTACTCAAAACATGTACTTCGTCTGAAACAAAATGGTATTGCTAATGCATCCATAATTATAATATTTCTTGAAATATCATATTTAGATACATTTAAATCACTTGAATCCATGTGCTCACCTTATTTTATTTTTATTATTATGATGAAATCCACTCCTCAGCTCCACTCAGCATGGGTGGTTTCACAATAATTTGTCTGTTCTTCTCTCTCATGCCACTCTCCATGTAGAACGTCCCAAGACTCCCTGCGAACAGCACAGAGACAGAGCACAGAGCCGAGTAAATGCATCACCTGTGGCGGGAGCCTTCATTCCTCAGTGTGATGAGGAGGGTCAATACAGGTCTCTACAGTGCCATGGGTCTACAGGACACTGCTGGTGTGTGGACAGTAGGGGGCAGGAGAGAGCGGGCACCCGTACCCCACCTGGTACCCCACCTAGAAACTGTGACATTCCAGGTAAACACACCAGTCCAATGGAGATAAAATAGTTTGTTCATACCATTATTATTTGTTAATCTGCATTTCGTAAAACTGCCAGGAACTGATATACATTCATATTACATGCTGTATGTTCTTAAACTACTAAGAAGAGACCATTTTAAGACCATTTTATTGCCAAATCACACTAGATTTTGCACACTTAGACGCAACAAATCGCACTAGCTTTCCCCACACATTATATGACACAACTGTTCTATTGGATATTGGATATATAAGTCCATTTTACACATTATGACTCATCATTTGCCTAATTGCCACATTGCTTGTAAGTATGAACTAATAGCCAATCATTATTCAATCATCATTCATTTAATACTCACTTACTGTTACATTTAGTAATTTAGCCAATGCTTTATCCAGAGCAGCAAGAAGTCGGAGGTTTTTGCAACTCTTCTTGTCTGAGTTTACTACTGAATTACTAATTCACATTATACAGGAATTATATCTAAGATTGCTTAGTTTGCCATTTACTTTAGAGTTATATTTATTGTGGGTTCTTTACTGTAACTCTGTAAGCATTCATGAAATCATGTCTTTGTAAATATCCATTCATTATGCTGTTTATTGGATAGAGGACTATACTGGGATTGACTTTTTCCCCCATCATGCAGTGGTGGCAGTCCCTACGCAGCATCCGCAGACGGTGTGTGAGCGCTGGCGTGCAAGTCTGATGGAGCACTATGGAGGTCGTCCAGGTCCACAGCATTTTCTTCCCCAGTGTGACACATCAGGCGAGTTCACCCCAGTGCAGTGTTATGGCGATACCAGTTACTGCTGGTGTGTAGACAAAGATGGCCGAGAAGTTCCCGGGACCCGCTCACACGACAAAGTCAAACCTGCCTGTAAGTGCTGCTCCCCCAAGTAAATCCACAACAAATACTTTTGACAGTGATGCAGATTATTTTTGCTGCATTTGAGGATAGCTTCCAGATTTTTCCATGTTGAATATCTGCAGTTTTCTTCATCTGTATTTATATTGTTTTTTTTTATTTTGTCATTTTTCTTCCTAAGGATTTTAGAATTGTTTAATTTATTTTTGACTCCCAAAAAACATATGTAAGTGTCATGTGTCGTTTAGGTATACCAACTGTTCCCCCGCCCACCATGCATCCACTGCCCCGCCCAGATGTGACTCCTCCCCCATCAGGCACTACTTTGCTCTACGCTCAAGGCCAGCAGATTGGAGCGCTTCCTCTCAACGGCACGCGCATGGACAAGGAGAGATCCTCAGTGCTTCTTGCCCTGCATGTGAGATTCTTACATTGAATTTGAAGTTTATACAGTTTATTCATACATAGTTAACAATATGAAAAGTTTGCAGTGACACTATGACACTAATGATTTATTAATATTGGAATCATTTTAAAGTCCACGTGGAGGACTTCAGAGGACATTGCTTATCAAATTCAGACAAATTCAGAGGCACTGTTTATTTCAAGGACTGAATTGACTGAATTTATGGATAAAATTATGAACAACGCATATAGTGAGCTATATAGTAAGTGTAGCAGATGAGTGCTTGGTCAGCTTATCCTTCAAAGTGTTTTCTTTACAGGAGAGCTCATAAAATTAACTAAAACATTCACATTATTTTATTAACTCAAAATATAAAATAGCCTACATGCCATGTACAAATTACGTTTTCATGACCTCGATTTCGTATCTTGCAGCTTCATTAATTGTGCGCACAAATAACTGTTGGAGCACAATATAAAAAAATAAAATGTGAAGTAATAGGATGTGCTGGATCAAATGCTATTTTATAAGCTGGTGAATAATGAGCGTGGTCTTATTGTTGTATTAAACTAAAATCTGTAGTGATTAATGTGATAATTACATTCGTATAGTCTGAATAGGGAGCCTAGAAAATTGACTTAAGCAGCTGCATAACTCTACTCTGAATACCAGTAACTTTCCCTGCATAAATTTTGACATGACTTTTGGACTTAATTAACAAATTCTGAATACAACTCTTAGTCTTCAGTAGGTTAAAAAA
Source organism: Pangasianodon hypophthalmus (assembly GCF_027358585.1). NCBI lineage: Eukaryota > Metazoa > Chordata > Actinopteri > Siluriformes > Pangasiidae > Pangasianodon > Pangasianodon hypophthalmus. The sequence goes on along the minus strand of NC_069719.1, from coordinate 25,386,587 downwards.
CAATATTGAATAATTTATGTCATTATTTATTCTGACATATACCTTATATCCTTACACCTATATATATATATATATATATATATATATATATATATATATATATATATATATATATATATATATGACAGAAAATGCAAAATTTAATGCCTTTTGTACTGTTCCATACAGGAAATATTCCATATATTTCACAGACTTCAATTCCTTGCTAAATGTGTGTTCATTAGGGCTCCATAGTGGTTGGTATTGACTACGACTGCAGAGAAAGGAAGGTTTATTGGACGGATCTTGCTGGAAGAACGATCAGCAGAGCCGCTCTGGAGCCTGGATCAGAGCCTGAGATTCTCATTAACACCGGTAATGCAGAGATTGAATTCTGTGTTTAACACACTGTGCTCTTAGCCATATAAAATATGAATGACCATGTACAGTATGGGTTCTGTAGTTAATAGCTAAAATATAAAAGCTAAAATATCCATACATGGCACAGATCTGATTCCAAAGGATCGGTATCGGCCCAATACCAGTACAAATGGTGGATCAGATATCAGAGAAAAAAAAAAGGAAGCCTGGGGCTTGATTTGGAAAAGCTTGATTTGGTTGATTTGGATATATACATATATATATATATATATATATATATATATATATATATAGTATATATATAGTATAAATTATATATATATAGTAGTTGCAAAATAATAATTTTAAAGGGTAATAGTTTTTATTAATAGTGAATTCTCCCATAGTCATCAGGTTGGCTGGGCTCTCAGTCTACACCTTTAATAATCAGAGGAAAATATCATGTCTAAAATTGAGATTTTATGAAAAAATTTTTGTACAAATTTTCTTTGTCCAATTTTTTTTTGTCTTTCATACACTGCCTTAAAAAATAACAACTAAGAAATATTTTGCATTTGTTTTTTATAATTAAGGAAAACTCATGAGAATAGTGTCTGAGTTAGCGCTCTTGTTTTTAAGGTCTCATGAGCCCAGAGGGTTTAGCCGTGGATGTGGCACGCAGGAGGATGTTCTGGGTAGACAGCACGCCAGATAAAATCGAGACGGCCAAACTGGATGGAAGCGACCGACGTGTTCTGTTCAACACTGATTTGGTTAATCCCAGAGCCATCATAGTGGACTCTCTCTCAGGGTAAGTGCTTTAATCCTCTTTCTACACACTTACCCTCTCTTTTCATGAGTCAAAGCTTCTTTATTTTCATTTTAAATTAAAAATAATTCCACAGACACTATACAACACTATATCTATTAATGACACAGTGTTTAATAAACAGGAATAAAATTCTAGTGTGATGGAAATGAACTGTGTGGAAGTAGATCAAAAGCTGATAGAAATGAGTCGAGAGTGCAGATGTGAGTGTCATGTCTTAGGGGAGGTCCAGAAAATTACTCCCACTCACACACACACATACACACACACATACATACACACACATCCATCCATCTGCACATGTGTGGAAATGTAACTTAAACCTCATGTGCAATCAGAATAGCATGTGAGCATGCACGTGTGTATATGTGTGTATACTAGTAGTTTACATTAATCTTCTAAGTTTATGTCTTCAAGGGCTGTATATTTAAATTCCAGACCTTATGAAAGTGTTGGTCAGTGAAGCCCGCAATCATGAATATACTTCACCAGTGATCTTCCAGCTATATTCTTCACCATGCATTTTTTTTGTTGCTTTAATGACAAGTCATTTTGTTTGACAAGTCATTTGGTACAATAGTATCCAGATATCCATATGGGTGGTATTTAGGAATTATAGGGAAATAATCAACAATGCAGCGATGATTAGTTGATTGTTTTCCTACAATAAGTTCTATTTCTCAGCAATTTGCCAATTTGCAGCTTGTCATGTTACTAAGAAACCATGAACAGCAAACTCTGCCTGAAAACTCCCATGAAGGAGCAGCTTTATCTCTGACTTTTACAAAGCACTGACACTGGAGACTCCTTCCAAAAATGTCACATAAGCATCCCCTTACAGAAAGAATCACCATATCAATTTTTTTAATTCATTTATGTGGCGTGTTTGCCATACAAGTCTTTGTTTAAGTTGTTACTATAGATATTATATATATATATATATATATATATATATATATATATATATATATATATATATATATATAAATGAACGAATATGTGTTTGCCCCATTACAGAACTCTGTACTGGACCGACTGGAATCGGGAAGCCCCGAAAATTGAAAGCTCCACCGTGGAAGGGCAGAACAGGAGGGTGCTAGTGCAGGACGGCATTGGGCTCCCTAATGCTTTGACGATTGACCCCACAACACGTCGTATCTGCTGGGCCGATGCAGGTACTGTATAAACCATATTCTTAATATCACACTACTGAAACTCTACCTAACCATGGCAAATTTTTTGACTGCTCACAGAGCCATGCTGTCTGTCTAGATTTTCCTACAATACAACTAAACTCTCTTAGAAAAAAAATGTTAACCTCCTACACTCCCAGTTTATTATTCACTAATTTATTTTGAAGCATGTTTTTCAATAACTAACATAAATGATACAGTAACTACAGTAAAACTAACAGGAAAGAGCTAGAACAAGAACTACACCAAAGAGTTTTCTTTCATTAATGTTCCCAGGTAAATTTGTAAATTTGAAGTGTATGTAAGTGATGATGAGAATGAGAGAGAAGAAAAAAGAGAGAAGTTCCTTACTCAATTTTAAACAACCCTTCTGGTTTTGTGTTGAAAAAAGGGACAAAGCGTTTGGAGTGCATCGCGCCTGATGGGACGGGCCGACACGTGATTCACAGCAACCTGAACTATCCGTTCAGCATGGTGTTTTACGCCAATCACTTCTACTACACAGACTGGAGGAGGTAAGAGTAATGAACCAGCCTAGACTAGGCATGAATAGTAAAGCAGGGTCGATCCTAAATATAGGTAAATATCCAGCTATTAGTGTTTAGATAGAGACTGAAAGAGGATAATAATCATATGTATAAATTATATAACTTAATCTAATTTATAACCTTAAATAAAATAAATTGGGTAACACATACTTATTTGATACCCACGTAAGGTTTTTATAACATTCTAAGCACAGCTCATAAACATATAGTTTTTGTTTACATTAAAGAATCCTTTTGTTACCATGGATCAAGTTTTTTTTTAATCTTGCAAGTTATTAGTTTGTTAATTACATAGTGCATTATTATTACATAATAATTACAGATGCATAATTTAGTCTCATTCAACCCATAATGATAAATTAGTTTTTTTCTCAGCTTTCTCTATCAAATAAACACACAGGAGTACACCTCATAAACAATATCTAATATTCATATTACAAATTATATTCATATTACAGGTTTTGACCTAAGACTAACTTAAATCCACTAGTATTACTTTGCAAAATGCATGTTCAAAGCTTATGAATATGTTATGAAAGCTCTGTTTTTTTAAATTGTATTCAAATTTTAAATGAGGAAAAAAATGACAAACAAAATAATATATAATATAATATAATATAATATAATATAATATAATATAATATAATATAATATAATATAATATAATATAATATAATATAATATAAGGGTACTAGAATTCAGGTCATGCTTATCTTTAAAATATATTTCATTTGACAGATATTAGTAGATAATATTTACTAAACCATACTATAAAATGAAATAGAACCTAAATTGTATTTATTAACATTTTAGTATATTAATTAATTAATCATATAAATACAATATCATAGAAATAAATATGTTAAGACCACAAACCTATGAACTATAACAACTCCAACTCACAATAAAGCTTAATTAAGCAGATTTTAGTGCAATTAGCACTTATGTGGAATACAAGACTAATTATTTTAATTGGTATACTATAATACTTATGTTATTGTAGATATTTTATATATGTAGATACTTCAGAACTTCCACATAACGTTCACATGAGTAGTTCCCGATCTTCTTTATGGATGTTCTTTCTCTCACACACGTCCTTACTGTTTCAGGGATGGAGTCATTGGTGTAAGTCGAGACTCAAGCCATTTTACAGATGAGTATCTGCCTGATCAGCGTTCACATCTGTACGGCATCACTGTCGCCTCCTCCAGCTGTTTATAGGGTACATTTTATGCATTTATAATTTTTTTCCCCCTCTCATAGTAGTTGAGCTCTGTCTAACTCACCCAGGGTGTGTATTTAAATGTTAAAATAATACAACTACAGTATAATGTTTATTTAAATTTTACCTTGTTACAAGGCCAAAATACAGACGCTTTTGATTTTCATTTGTGACATGAGGACAACGTGCCAAACTGAAAAGCAAAACCTGCACTGCATTGCTTTTTAAAGCCACTGCTGTGGCTTTATCTCTTCAGTGAAAAACAATCAACAGGAAAATGCAATTTTAAGAATTGAATCTATACTTTATTGCATTGCAATTCACTTTCATCAGTGTGTTGCAGTCGTGCCACATTGAAATGCAACATTGCTGAAAGCAAGTGTAAGAAATTTCATAACATGGCTCCTATTTCTCCCTTTTGTGAGCTGTAAGCATTTTTTAGTCATATTAGCACTTTTATTACGTTTTAGTAGTAATTTTGGAAATCCTGTAACAATCAGTGCAACAGGAAAAAAGAAACAACGAGCCAATAAGAAATTATAGTGGCCGTTCCTTTAAATGGACAACAACGCCTTCTGGAAAAATCTCACCTTCAGATTGTGTTCTCATGCTCTGATTAAATCCTGAGTACAGGTTAAGGCTGTGATTGGACAGTGATTGCTTTTCATTGTGGCACAAGTGCAACACACTGATGAAAGTGAAAAGCAGAGCAACTGGAAAATACATTCGGTTCTGTCAGGGTTTAATTCTTAAAAAAGCAATCTGCTAAATCTCCTTTAAAAATCACTCAAAGGATCAAGCAAAGTAAGAGCTTTGCTTTTCAGTGTGGAACGTTTTCTTTATGTCACTAATGAAAAGCAATACTGTGTGTGTGTGTGTGTGTGTGTGTGTTGCATTTCATGTTTTCACCCAGTACGACTGCTTTTCTATGTGGCACAGGATTTTTTTGTTTTAACTGTACAGAAGATAAGGGTCAAACAATCCCCTAATAAAGTGAAATTTAAAAATATATACTGAAATAATAAAAATTATAATGCTACAAATGGTTTAATGTATACTATGAATTCACAAAACAGGTATGACTCTGTTATACAGAAATCTGATCGCTATACACAATGTATAACTCAGGCTTGTCAATTTTTAAACAGGTAACTGTACAGTCTTTAACACATACCGTAGAAATTTCTCAGACTAAATGACTCAGCTGCTTATCTTCTTTGAAAATGTGCATTTGTAAGCAAACGTAATAAAAAGCAGACTGTTATTATTCCATGTCTTTTCAAAGCCTAATTCTAAGACACACAGTAGATCCTCTGTGTGTGTGTGTGTGTGTGTGTGTGTGTGTGCGCACATATGTGTATTTGTGTTGACATGCTAATAAAGGCAAATGAATGAAAATGACAGACCAAAAACACACACAGTAAAGGGCACCTGGAGCCAAATGACGGTACTTGGGACAAAAAGTGTTGAAAAAAATGGGACACAAAGGCTTCAAAGCATTTCCCAGAAGATGAGAGTGTGTTTCATGCAGAAATGAAATGTTTGCTGAGAGAGAGAGAGAGAGAGAGAGAGATGGCTCTGAGGAGGATTTCCGATGACTAACATAGCTGTTTTGTGTGTTTCAGAGAGGACGTAATAACAGAGCCACTGTTACATGGTGCTATTTTTCAAGGATGTTTTTTTTGTAGTGTTCACACGTTGGGAAACGAACGCCTCTCTCAGCCGTTGCCAAAGCCCCTGCATCTTTATAAACCCCCCAAGAAAAGGTGACTCTTTTCCCTGTTTAGTTTTGTACATTTGTTTTATACCTCATTTCTTTCTACTGTATTTTTGTGTTTTTTTTTAATAAAAGAAAGCCAAAGAGGCCCAAATTATAGTTTTTTTTTTGTGCAAAACGTTCATGTGTATAAATACATTTATACACGTGTGCAGTATTGGAGCCCTCTGTGCACTAATAAGAATCCGACGTATGGAAATGCATTGAACATAGCCGATGTTTTTCTTTTACTACAGTCCCTTTTTGTAACCTTTTTTTTTATCTTTTGTAAGATGTGATATTTATAACAATAAAAAGTGATTCACAATTTGACTTTGTGTTTTTAATAATCAGTTATACATTATGTAAGGAATAAAACACTTGGTGGCATACTGTTATAGGAAAATAATCAACGATGGGGTGGTGTGATGTGGCCTGATGTGAAGCGGAGTTACTGTGACCTCTCTGAAAGTTGATGACAGTATGTCACAAAGTGGCGTATTGCTCTTATACCACATCCAACAGTTTTTAAAAATTTATTTAAGAATGACACGTTATCATTTTTATCCATTTATAGTTACATTTAAATGTTGTGGAACATCTGCGAAAGCAGGTAGTTCCTGTTGTCTTACATTTTTAGTATAGTTGTGTGTAAAATTTGATTTCCTTCCCATTCAGGTGTGTGCCAATTATCCGTAAATTACCAAGTGCATTCATAGCATAGCTGATTTGCATTTACCGACGCCCACAAACTCTATAAAAGGCAAAGCTCACACAAAAAATGACCACTAAACATTGAAAGAGCACCTCCTAAGTGCAGTGTGTGCTAAATCTTCCTAAATCAGCTACCATAGACACACTTACTAACACTTCCTCCTTTTATAGAGTGCCATTTCTTTTGTCCTAATTGAATGGCTAGTCTATTTGTCTTCATTTATGGATCATTGGTCTTGCATCACATGGTCATTGATATGAAATGGAGGATATAAACGTTTTTCCGAACAAACTGGATTTTCACTATCACATTTCTTGTGCAAACAATCTACACATAAATTAATGTGTATCAAATTTGATAAATGAGGCCAAGAATCTTTTAACGTCAGTGTGTGATGTTTTAGACCTACAGTTTCCACTATGCTTAATTGGTAGTTATATAATTCCCTTACTTGTTAGCTACATTAGCCTTGTACTTCCAAACATCAGACGCCAAACATGCCTTAGCCAATAGAGTACATCTGTACTGAAGAGGAAATGGGCTGCATTTTGCTTTTGGCTGAACTGCTGCTTTAATGAAATGAACTGGACTATTTGGCACAGCTGGATTTGGGAGTTGAGCAACACTGAGCTCGAGTTACTGCCAAAGCAAAACCACATATTTATGGTGCATTAAAGTATCTTTGTTTCTGTGTTTTTTAAAAAAAAAAAAAACAAACAAAAAAACCCACAACCAATCTTTGCATTAATGTAATTTATACGTATGCACACATGCCTTTGCAGTTTTATCTTTTTTTCATTGAAAGAAAAAGCAAGTCTCAAACAAACACACACCCACAAAAAAAAAAAAAAACTTGCTGTCCAAAAGCCACTTCATCATTTCCAACGAAACAGATCTGTTACAGGAAACGCACAGTGCTTTGTATAAGTGAAAAAAACTGTTAATGTACTGTTTGATGGTGCAACTCATATATTCTCCAAATGTCCAAAAACATTTCTGAGCTTTTTAGGTCTAAAGGGCAACGCAAAAATCTTCGTTTTCAAATTCATTTCTCCACAATCATGGCACAATTAAACACCAATCGTCCTGTTCCATTTCACGCCGTCCACGGAGTGTGTGATCATCTGCCCACTTTGCCGAGACGGTGATCGGTCTTTGGGTCGGCGATGATGGCCTGCACAGCCACGATGGCCTCGTTGATTCTTGTCTGGAGCTCGCGCAGCTCCTCGATGTGCAGGAGCCGGAGGATACGAGCCGCTTCGTTCAGAGTGGCGTCTAGAGGTGAAAAGAAAATGTCCAGCATTACTTATCAGGTTTAATACAGAGCTGTACAGGTCGGGACCTGAATTCTCATACAACTTGGGTCTCATATTTTTATTGTGAAATTGATACTTCTTTTGCTATTTGCTTACGTACTCTCTTCGAAAAGGAAAAAAAAGTACTAAACTGAACCTTTCACTACTGTAGTACCCTCAAGGACACATCCTTTGTACCTTTAATGTGTATCTATTACAAGGAAATGTCAACGCAGCGTACCATTAAAAATGATTTAAGGTACATAATTGGATCTTAAGGACTACTCTTGTACCTTTAATTATCTTTTAGAGTAACACTCTATGCAGCAACCTGAAATACACAGCATGTTCCTGCAGTAAGTCATATCGCAACTGAACCACACCAGAGTTCACTCAGAAGTGGACTGAGACCATCTTGTTCAAAAGCTCTCTGATGAGTTACTTTGTTTCTGTGCCCGAGTCTGATTGCTGCGTTCTCACCGGCCTTAAGAACTGCACTGAAGTGAAAAACACAGCAGGGCTCCATCCAACTTGCATAAATACCCCACAGAAGCAGTGAGGATAAGTTTCCCATGATAAATATCACAATACACTGTCAAGCTATTGCTGAAACATGCCTGTTCCTAAGAGGTTAAAAATGGAGTTTGTCCAGATGTGAATCATAACAGAATGATCAAAATACGTTCTCTACATACCGCCGGTGTCAAAGCCTAGGATGTGCTTGTCCAAAGCAACTGGCAAACCCTAAATAAGCAACAAAGAAGCGTATTATACATCAAAAATATTTAATTTGCCCAATAAAAAAAAAAGTATGTATGAATAACAAGAACTGATTTTACAGGTGGATTCCGAGTGCGTAAAATATACTCAGGATTGTTTATTTACTATATATGGAGCTAAAAATCAGAACTATTTCTACACTTTGTTAAGAGCAAACTCTTGTCTGTCTAATACTCCTGCTCTGGGTTTTAATTACTGACCTCTTTTGCCTTGCTGGCTTTTGAAATGGCGTCAGGAGTCAAGCGTTCTTGGACAAGGATCCTAATGGCCTATTAGATAAAGAACAATGGTTAAATAAAGCGGTTTAAATCGGATTTCAGATAGGTTTGGGAATTTTGTTTATTCCTCACCTTGAGCATCACCAGATAGTCATCGTGTCTCTGAATTTTGAGAAGGTTTGCCAGGGCCGTGACTCCAGCCTTAAAATCAGGATTGTTGCCTGGAGAAAACACAAACCCGTTCATTTAAATAACAAACGCAGGTTCAGTTTTAGGGATTCGATATTAAAGCAACCAACAGCAATTCTGTCACTGATACGGGTTTAATAAAACACAAATTAATAGTAATAATAATTACAAATATTAGACTTATATAGCTTTAAAAAAATAAAAGTACAACCACCTGAGAGAGTAAAACTGCACCTTAAAAATAAACTACACAAACACACACAGCCCACTGAGTCAGAGAGAAAGAGAGAGAGAGAGAGAGAGAGAGAGAGAGAGAGAGAGAGAGAATCACAGAGAGAAAGAAAGAATTAGAGAGAGAGAGAGAAGGATATGAGGGAGAGAGGCTGACTCTACATTAACATACAGTATAGTACTATGGAAACTGCTATTTTCATTCACCTTTTACACTTCTTTCCCATTGTTCTCTTTTGTCATTTGTTTGCAATGTTTTCTTTTCTTTTTTGTGTATGTTCCCATATATGTTTTTTGTAATCTTTTAAATGTGTTTTAAAATATATTAAATGTGTATTAATCGATGCTTTGGCAACCCTGTGGTACAACAGAGTCATGCCAATGAAGCTCACCTGAATTACAGTGAATTGAATTGAGAGAGAGAGACAGACAGAGAAAGAGAGTCACAGAGAGAGTGTATCAGAGACAGCATGTGTGGGAGAGGGAGAGAAAAAGAGTCAGAGAGAGAGAGGAAGAGAAAAAGAGAGAGAGAGAGAGAGAGAGTATGTCACAGAGTGAGAGAGAGAGAGAGAGAGAGAGAGAGAGAGAGAGAGAGAGAGAGAGACAGAGAAAGAGAGTCACAGGGAAAGAGTCACAGAGAGAGTGTATCAGACACAGCATGTGTGGGAGAGGGAGAGAAAAAGTCACAGAGAGAGAGAGAGAGGAAGAGAAAAGAGTCACAGAGAGAGTGTCACAGAGTGAGAAAGAGAGACAGAGGAAGAAAGTCACAGGGAAAGAGTGTCATAGAAAGAGAGCGAGAGAAAGAACAAGAGACACAGAGAGAGTGTAACAATGAGAAAGACACACAGAGGGAGAGTCACAGTGGGAGAGACAGAGTGAGAGAGTCACTGTAGGAAGAAACAGAGTGTGAAAGAGAAACAGAGAATGAATGTGAGAGAGAGAGAGAGAGAGAGAGAAAAGTTTAAGACTATTATTAGAGAAGAGGTAAGAGGAAGCACTCACTGTCCAGGTTAATGAGAGGGTCGGCTGGTTTTTGTGTTGCGTTGTTCACCTCCTCTGCAGGTGTGCAGTTTCTGTATTTCTCCACTGTCAAAGCACACAAACTTCATATGAACACACATGCTACTATGGAGGAAAAAAAAAAAAAAAAAAAAACACCCAGCAACCCTACGTCTCTAGTTACAGCTGTGTTAGAAATCTTAGAACTGAAGAACTTCCCTCCTGAATCAGTGCCATATGGTGAAAATAAAAACCAGAAATCCACCTTAAACCTGGTGACTTAAACTTTATACAACACACATTTAGTTTAAAATAACGGTGAATTGAATGAAGGCTGTTAGATGAGGGACTCAGAGGCACGAGTCAAAGTCAGTGTAGATTTCAGGAACACAACTTACAATATGAATTATAATCTGACAATTCCTTTCTCAATAAAATAAAATCAAAACAAAAACAAAATGTGTGTAAGAAGCAGTGATAAAATACTTAAATCCTGTGTCCACTTATTTTCATACATCATTCTGTGTGCACAAATATGCACTCGCTTCTACATCAATAAGGAGTTACAGGTCAAGAAGGTTACACTCCTTTGGTGTAGCTGATCCACACTTCCAAGTTGTGAAATGGGTGTGTTAAAAAAAAACAAAAAAAAAACAAAAAAACAAACAGGAATTGTGTTCATGAACAGAAAATTTAAGGCAACACTGCCATCTAGTGGTCTGTACATTTACTGATAAAACTTCAAAACTCCTCCCACAACAGTCAGACCATATTTCCCATGCAGGACCAGTGATATTGGAGATTCTTGTTATTTGTAGATACTTTCTTAATCGATTAAAAATATTTTTAAAAAAAGTACCATTGTCACCGTATTCAAACCGAACTGCGAGACCCAGCAGCCAGTCGATGGCCTCGCACCTTTCCTGAACACCGAATGGGCAGCTCACGTCTCGTAGATACTAACAAACAGAAAAGAAAAAAAAAAACATTTACGGATTAGTGATCTGAAAATCACCATAAATGATTATTGAGGCATTTAGTCTGCACTTGGTTATGCTAGAGAAGCATTGAAAGTCAAGAAGAGCATGCTTCTAGATCATTCAACTAAAATTCACCTCATGATCCAGCTTACACAGTTTTGGATAAACAACTAAAATGACTGAATGGTCACATCAATTAAAAGTTAATGATTAATGATTACGTTGTGGTTTGAATTTGTGCTTCGGCTCATTATCATGCAGGAAGCTGAATTTTTTCTTCATCTTCAGCTGTCTAACAGAGGCCCAGAGGCCTACAGGTTTTGTGCTAAAACATCCTGGTATTTGGAGCTATCCATGATTCCCTCTATCTTGACTAGAGCCCCAGTCCCAGCTGAAGAGAAGCAGCACCATAGTACGATGCTGCCACCACCATGCTTCACTGTGAGTATGGTGTTCTTTTGGTGATCAGCTGCCTTGTTTTTGTGCCAAACATACCTTTTAGAATTATGGCCAAAAATCTGTGGTTATGTTTTGTTCGCTTCACGTTTCCATTTTTGACTAGAGCCACAGACTCTGAACAGATGTGAGACATCTATTTTAAACGTTTTTTTAACAAGCCGTCTCATCACTTGAAAACACAAGTATTAAGTATTTACATATATATGCAGGTATATACATATATACTCATGTTAGAGTGCCACTAGAGAGTCTGAACAAGTCCCGTCCCCAACAAGATCAGTTCTGCTACAGTGTTTTTCAATTCACTGGAATACTTCGTTGTGTCCAGACCACAGTCCATCAGCTCACAACCCCTGTTCTAGATATCAGCCAAAATAGCTAAACTTTAACTTCAGTCTAAACCGATAAAATTTACAGATAGCTAGATGTACAATTAAGGACTTTAACTAGCTATGTTTTTTTTTTTGCTAATAAACTTTTTAAATTGCTATAATAAACAGCTCATTTTACAGAATAAACTCGTAAACACTGGAGTATTTCTGGAGTATTCTGGACAGCTGAAGACTGGAAGAACATCACCTGGTCTTTTTCCAGTCTACATCGGTCTAATTTCAGTGAACCTGTTCCCATTGTAGACTCAGACTCCTGTTTTTGGCTGACAGGAGTAGAACCTGATGTGATCTTCTGTGGTTGTAGCTCATCTGCCTCAAGGTTCGATGTTTTGTGCGTTCTGAGATGCCTTTCTGCTCACCACGGTTGTAAAGAGTGATTATTTGAGTTACCGTAGCCTTCCTGTCAACCCTGTCAGTCTGGCCATTCTCCTCTGAGCATCTTCTATCATCTCATCAACGAGGTGTTGGATGTTTTTTGCTTTTCGCACCACTCTGCGTAGAAAAGATTATGTATGCTCTTAAAAAAAAAAAAAAAAAAAAATCACCTTTTCAAAGGACTTTGGCCACTCAGAGCTCGAGATGTTCCTGAGGTTTCCACGATCCTCGATTTTATAATGTCTGATTTTCTGATCCTCCAGCCAAACGATGAAATTTCTGAACTCGGTTTCATCTGGGTGAGATGGAAAAAAAGAAGAATTAATTACAACCACATAGAGGCACTGTTAGGCCGATCTGTAAAATTCGATCTAACCTCTAATCTAAATCTTATCAGGTTTTAAATTTAGCCATGTAGATAGTTTTTATCCTGAACAAATTACAAATGAGACAGAATTCACACCAAACACCAAGTTAAGCATATCAGAGTTATGGATCTTTACAGTAATAATAATATAATCAAATAATGACAAATGACACATTGGAGTCATAGCACTGAGGGTGTGGAACTTTGTTTTTGGCATTCATATTCACCTGCTTTTAAAGTTTTAAAGTTATTTATTGAGTTATTGAATTGGCTATAACATCCTCTTGAGTGAGTGAGCTACCTGTTTCTCCATAACTGCGGCAAAACATAAAAAAAAAATGAGTTCATATATAAAATGTATGTGTAGTTGATGCTTTGTAAATGTAGAAATAGGCTATCAAAACATGTAAGGAATGAAATGAGAGGTGTAAAGAAAATGTTGTCCTTTTATCCATTGATAGTAACACTGAACGCAAGTTAATTCCTGTTATCATTTCATCTTCCAAGTCCTTCGTTGGTTTAAATTTGTGTTTTGGTTCCTCATCATGCTGGATGTTGAAATGTTTTTTAATCGTCAGCTGTCTAACAGAGGCCTGCAGGTTTTGTGCCAAAATATCCTAGTATTTGGAGCTATATATAACTCCCTCTATCTTGACTAGAGCCCCAGTCACAGCTGAAGGAAAAGCATCTCCAGATTATGATTGATGCTGCCACCACCGTGCTTCTTTGAGTGTCTGGTTTCTGTGCCAAACATATCTTTTAGAATTATGCCTAAAAAGTTTTACCTCAGTCTCTTCAGAAGATAACATATTTTGCCACATGGTTTGGGGTGATTTGGGCAGGCTTGGATGTTTTGTTATTTTCTTTTCCCATGAGAAAGAGCTTCTGTCTAGCCATCCTACCCCACAGCCCAGAATATGAGAGTGCTCTGTCACATGCAAGGAGTGACCAGTACTGGCCATAAATCCCTTCAGATCCTTTAATATTTGCTCTTTTTTCCCCCCCCTAAAATATTTCTACTTGTTTTGCACATGAATTTCATTGGTTGTAATATATCACATTAAAAGGGGAAAATGATCTGACATGATTTATCTTGGTGTCATTTTTTTTACATCACAAAAACCTGCATTTTTAATAGGGGTGTGTAGACTTTTTATATCCACAGTACCTTATCACAGGCATAAAAACACCTTTGTTAATGAGACAAAAAAAAAAGGCTGAAGATTTTGCCATAGTGGAAAAACTTGCTGACTGTTATAAAGCACTGAGACTGGAGACTCCTTCCAAAAATATTAAATAAAGAGAATACCTCGCCATATCAACAATTATATGTTTAGGTTATTAGGTTTAGATTATGTGGCGCATTCACCATACAAGTGATTTATGTTACAGCCGGAACTACTTTCAGAGCTGCTGTTATAGTAAACTAATCAACACATTCGAGAATTCAGCAGCGCCGTGGTATAAATGTACAGTAACACATATAGAAAAATAATAGATATTAATAAGGCTAACTCCATTTAAGGTTAGCTGTATGTCAACCCACGAATAAATAAAGTCTAGTAAAGTGTCTAATTTATTAAACTACTCGAGTTCATTTATTCGAATTCGCACATTCGACATTTGACCCATTTTAGAATCCTGTTAAATGGAGCATGGACTTGCAGACCATTCCCATCATATGTGTCCTGATTATTATTTTATTAAAATTCTTACCTGTGCAGTCAAAACCCGAAGGATTATGATAATCTAAAGCCGTAAGCTTCCTACGGAACATTTTATTTCCCACCAAACAATATCGGAAAAGATTTATAACACTCCAGATAAAGCTGTAATATGTGGCTACGTAGGAATTGCTCAGCTAGCAGTGTGAAGCGAGCCACATTAATGAGACGGACTTCCGGCTTCTCTATTTCACGTTGGATAGTTTTCAAAATAAAAGTGGTAAAAATAAACGTTATCAAAATAAAGGTTTAACATTTATTATTATTATTATTATTATTATTATTATTATTATTATTATTATCATTATTATTGTTGTTGTTGTTGTTGTTGTTACATTCTTGGTGCATTGTCTGCAATTATAAACCCCATCACTATGCAAACACTGTTTTCAGAGTAAAATAATCAAAAAGTAAAATCTAAAATAAAATGTAAATATTTATCTGAAATGTGGTTACAGGTTATTTATGAGAAGGGAACAGAAAGAAAATGACCCCAAACCTAAATCAGAATCAACCCTGTAATGGAACAGCTTTACCTCTGACTGTTACAAAGCGTTGACACTGGAGACTCCTTCCATAAATGTTAAATAAAAAATAAAAATCTTCTTACAGAAAGCTTCAGAATATCAACTATGGATAGATTGTGGATTTTTTTTGTTGTTGTTGTTGTTGTTTTATATCTGTGTATTAGCCTTAGATTACGTAGAGCAGCCACCAAATAGATCCAAGTGAATGCGTTATTATGCATTATTCTTAGGAGTTATTATGAGTTATTAGAATGAGTGCATTAATATAAACCTGTAATTTGAATTACAGCTGAAACTACAGTTTGAGCTGCTCTTATAAAAAAAAATTAATCAACACCTTCTGACCAGAGTAGACAATTCAACAGTCCTGTGGTATATTTTTTTCTTATCAGACTTTTAAGCTTGAAAGAACAGTTTACTTCCGGTTAGTGAGACACTTGGGGCCATTCAGGGGCTTCTTCCGTCCATCGTGGGGCTTCACATCATGGAAAATAAGTTGCTTTTTTGTTATTATTTTTCATTAAATATGAATAAATAAATATCAATTGTTATTAAGCCTCCGAAGCGGTAGAGGGCGCATGCATCAAAAACGCGTCCCGAAACTGCAGGCGTGGAAACTGCTGTAAAATCTCAACCGCGCGTTATTTTTGGCACAACTACAGTCAGAGAAATCCCGCCTACCCCTCTAGGATTGGCTAATGCCTAATTCTACACCATTCTGATTGGCGGATTGTTTGTGAGCGTGAACAAGTAGCCAATCAGCGCACAGGAAGGTGTCGGAATGGGGTAGAGAAAGGCACTGCGGATGGATGCTCTGTGTAATCGATTACGCTGATTATAGCTCTATATACCCTGTAATTATTATATATTCTTTTCGGAAGCATTTCTTTTCAGTTCACAAAAACATTCACATGCAAGCTGATACTATTTTGCAGGTTGTTGCTGGTTAAAGCTGAGAAAATATTCCTTTGGTTTTTGCCCCCCCGACTTTGTCTGCTAGCATGTTAGCCTTTAGCCGACCCTATATGAAATTAATATAATATAACATTTTGGTAAATAATTAGTGGGTTAGGTGTATGAGGTGTAAATGGTGAAGTGTGGTTGGATAATCCCGGCTTCTCTGCTCTTCTCAGTTTGAGTGAGTTTGTACTTTCAGCTTTAACATGGCGGAAAACAATGCAGAGGTAAGAAACACGCTCGCGCACAAAAACAAAACAAAAAAACCCTCTAAAGTCGCCTCACAAACACAAGCTTGTTTTAATTCATGAACTAACAGGCTTTATTTTTCCTGTTACACTTGTTTTCTGAGCTAGAGTGTTAGCTTGTATTCAATTAATTCCTTATTAATCACTCGAGAGACAATATTAATATCCGTTATAGCAAAATTATACTAAGTAACAGTAAACATTCATGTTTTTAGGCTAAAGGCGTAGGCTAGTTCAACCAACACTGCAAGCACAAGGCAGGTTTATTTGTCTGAAAAATGTTAAATAGCATTTTTTGTATGCAGAAAATGTTCTGGATATACTGTACAAACCTTTCTGAGTGAGATCTCAGAGAAATGTTTGCTTTAAAACCTTAAAATTTCTTTTTTTCCTGCCATTTGGAACATGGACGCTCCTGAAACAGCTGGTTGCTTGTGGTATTAAAGGAAAAGTCCACCCTGAAACACATTAAATATATTTATAATCTGTTATTTGTGATGTCTTGAGTGAGTTTGGTGCTGGTTTATTAGCTGCTGCTGTTTTTTTGTTATTCTTGTAAGAAGTGAGTGTTTGTGTCGCTCTGACGTCATAGGGTGGCTTTTCTAGCGCAGCTCCAATGGTGAAAAGAAAAATCAACAATCGCAGACATTAGGTTTGTGATATCGTGTGGAATGTGGCATCATTCTAACTCTCGCAGACTGACGATACGAGACTTTGAGCGGGATAAAGAAGGGGGCGTGGCTAGAAATATGTAACGCGTGTCGTAAACAAGTTACGTCATACGTAGTTCGGAAAAAAATACTGGAAACTGGTTACGATTCGGCTGTAGATGCAATTGCTATAATTTAGTCTTTTTTTTTTTGGTTTGTTTTGCTTAATTACCAATTAACAAGGTCTGGAATGCTCTTGCGAAACTAATGTCAGGACTGCAATTAAAACGTAACGAGTTATTAGCTGTAACTAAGCTCGTTATAAGTTTGAAATAAAATGATATAAACTGCATTTACACGTGCTCTGTGTTTCTTTCTCTGCAGTAGCATCAGAGAAAGCTGTTTTGTTGCTCTGCTTCAAAAGTTCCATATAGAATATAAACTAGGCAAAAAGGAAACACCTGTTATGACACGCAACACACTTTATTTTCGTCCCTCTTAAAGCTGCAGACACCATGTTTTCCGACTGATCGTCTGGCTTGATAGCTGTCGGGATGATTGGAATCTATCGCCAACTTCCAGTACTGTGGTCAATCGTCTCAATCCTGTCAAACATAAGGGTTTATTATTTCATCATAACATTCAGGTTTTGTTGTTAGCTCAAAAAAACCAAAGAGCAAGCACTTCTTTTCTCACTCACCATTTTCCTGTGAGGTTCAGTGTCAGGAAAACCAGTGTAGAAGTAGTGTCGACAGAAAACGCTGGACTTCCAGGACGCAGTGCAGAGTCGGGAACTCGCAACAAGTTTCGATTTGTAACGTAATTCCGCTATTTCAGCTCAAATTTACTAACGCGATAGGACCATTGTAGCAGATCATGTTTGTGAGCAAAGATGAACAAGACAGTATGTGTACATTATACATCATTTCTCTTTGTTAAGCACATGGAACTTATTATGCTTATCAAACGAGCTTGCTCTGGGGATCTGTGTTTTTTTTTTCCCGAGCTGAAACACTGGAACGCTTTTAGATCGGAACTCTGGAGAATCAACGTGGAACTGTCCGACTTCCGAGTACTGCATTGCAGCATTATGGCAGAGACTGGACTTGGATAGTCAGCGATCAGTGAGATGACGAGCACGATGGTGTTTTGCTGAAACTTAAAGTTTTGTTTGTTTGAGCAGAGTGTACAGATGAGGTGATGATAAGCGATGGACAGATAGAAAGACTATAGCGCTGCCGCATCGCTCTCTTTATGTAGAGATGAAGCAAGGACTAAATCCTACTGATGCCACTATCAGCAGGTAGTTGAATGGCATTGGGGGTAATTTAGCAAATTGTTAACCAAAGTGAAAATGTGGATGAACATAAATGTAATCTTAAAAAGTCAACTCAGAATTTCATTCTAAAATAAATCTTGGATGTTATTGATCGCATTTTTCTTACCTAATTAATACACAGGTTTTTCAGGGTGGATTTTTCCTCTAAAATGAAATCAAAATAAGGAACCTTTTGAAACGTAGTGAAAATTCAGACAGCAGGGAAATTAAAAGGTATTTTTCCTTGATATGGTTGACATAGAATAAATGTCATTTTATGTTGTGTTTTAAAATAAATGTTACTGTAAAAAACACTGCACTTTCACAACTAAATTATGCTTTATGCTTATAAACTACTCTTCTGTCCAAGCAACTCACTGTCCTAATTTTCAGCACAGCTACAGTGGATATAAAAAGTCTACACACCCCTGTTACAATTGCATGTTTTGGTGATGTAAAAAATGAGAACCAAGATCAATCGCATCAGATCTTTTTACACCTTTAATGTGAAATAGCAACTGACAAACCTCAACAGAAAAACAAATAGAAACGTTTTAGGAAGAAAGAGAAAAAAAAAATTACAATCGCCTGGTTGCATAAATATGCGCACCCCTTTATCATGGGGTATGTCACTATGATTCTGATTAACACCAAATAAAGATCAGCTGTTTCTGTAGGATTTTCTCGGCATCATCTTGGTTTCAAGGGACTTCTGAAGCCATGGTCCGCAAAGAACTTACAAAGCATGTACGGGATCTCATTGTCGAAAGGTACCGATCAGGAGAGGGGTACAAAAGAATTTCCAAAACATTAGATGTACCATGGAGCACGGTGAAGGCCATCATCAACAAGTGGAGAAAATGGGGCACCACAGTGACATTACCAAGAACAGGACGTCCCTCCAAAACTGATGAAAGGACAAGACGAAAACTTATCACGCTGCCTGCCGAGAGACCTACAGCAACATTAAAGGAGCTGCAGGAATATCTGGCAAGTACTGGTCACTCCCTGCATGTGACATCAGTCTCTCGTATTCTTCACATGTTTGGGCTTTGGGGTAGGGTGGCTAGACGGAAGCCCTTTCTCATGAAAAAAAAAAAAATCCAAATCCACATAAATTTTGCCAAACCAAGTGGCAAAATGTGTTATAGAACTTTTTGAGCATAATTCTAAAACACCCAAAGAACACCATACCCACAGTGAAGCACGGTGGTGGCAGCATCATGCTATGAGGCTGCTTCTCTTCAGCTGGGACTGGGGCGCTAGTCAAGTTAGAGGGATCATGGATAGCTCCAAAAACCAGTTTAAACAGCTGAAGATGAGGAAAGATTTCCCCTTGCAGCACAATAACGACCCAAAGCACAAATCCAAGTCACGATGTGCTGAGTCAGTAGACACTTGCCCAGAAAGACTGAGTGCTCTATTACAAGCAAGAGGTGCTTTAACAAAGTATTAGTTTAAGGGGTGTGCGCACTTATGCGACCAGGTTATTGTAAGTTTTATCTTTTTCTTTTCTTTTTTCTAACCCTTAAATGTTCTTATTTTTCATTTCACTTGAATTTTGTTGGTTGCTATAGCACATTAAAAGTGGAAAAAGATCTGACATGATTTATCTTGGTTTCATTTTTTTTTTTCTCACAAAAACCTTTTAACAGGGGTGTTCAGACTTTTTATATCCACGCACTTGTGAATGTTAATCTGCATGCAGAATCATGAAATGGAAAATCTATCCTTTCAGTTAATTTTGCACAGGTACTTAATCTGCTGCTCTGTATTTTAACCAGAATCCAGCCCTTATATTTTCATGTGACGTTTACTTCAGTCTTCTCTTTAACAGAAATAAGAATACATTGATGGTCATGTGTATTTTTTTTTATTGTTTCCTTAATTCCAGAACGTCAGCTCTGTGGAGGAAGAAAGTCAGAAGGAGACGGAGCCCTCATTAGGTAACACACGAGACACAACACTTTTATAGAGCATTAGTGTTGTAGATTTCCTGTTGTGCAGAATTTTGGCAGGTGCATTGGTTAAGATCTGGGTTTTAGTGGTTACAAGATGAACTACAGAGAAAAAAAATACGAGAAGATAGCCTCAGTAAGTGAAATATTATGGTGACTGCAGGTGCAAGAAAGATAGAGAAATGTTGATGCTTTGTGTTGCTATCTCTCGTAGACGGAAATGAGCATGTAGACAAAATATGATATGCATATCAGTTTCAAATGTTTAAAGAGAGGATAAAAATATTTAGTGCTGTAATACAAATGCTAGTTGTACCAAGATTCTTCTTCATTTTTGATGGGAACATTAGGTAAGTTTGATATTGAACATTTTAAACACAAAATACTAGCTGGTATGTTTAATAATTATGCAAAATTAAACTGCCAGGTACATTTATTATAGCATTATGTTATACAAAGAAGCTAAGTACTCAATGATTCTCTTCTTATCAAACAGATTTTGATTTTGGAGTAGTGCGTTGTGTGTTGACTTCACCTGAAAAATAAAAAAATGATATGTTTTATATGTTCATGACACATTCATTAATAAAAAAATAATTCTTAAAAGCGACACTTATTTTTATTATACTTGGTGTTATGGAATTTACTGCGTTTTAATTTTTTTTTTATTTTGTTTAGTTTTGTTTTTGAGTTTTTTTTATTTTGTTTAGTTTTGGTTTTGGTTTTGTCTTTGCGTGACTATCTGTGATAGTGCATGTGTAGTGTTAATGGTAATAATTGTTCTGTTTTTTTTTATTAAAATGTTATTTACTGATATAATTTAATAAGTCTTATTGTTTTTTTTATAGTAAAATGTGTTTGGAGCTACACAAAGAGCGAAAGAGTGCCACTGTGAGATTATGTTTTACCCAAAATCAAAAGAAATGCAAGCTCTCTTTACTACACATTTTACTGTAGTACTCATGCCTTGTTAAAATGTAAGGAAATGTGGTTTTGTAAGCTAAATCCCGGTCGCACCACATGACCCTTTAAGGCCATGTCGGTTCATTCGTTCCAAACATTCCAAATGTTTATCAGAATGTCAAAGAGGGAAAAAAAAGTCAAAGAGAATTTTATTTTTCCCCTTTTGAACTTCTGCTTCATCACCGACTATTGAAACTCGATCATTTCTAGGTGCTGAGATTCCGAGGTCCGATTCGTCCAAGCAAGGCATGGAGGAAGATGAGCTGGACGGGCTTCCTGTTTTTGGAGCAGATGAAGAAGAGGGTGACCTGGAGAGCAGCTCCACTCAAAAAGACAATCAGACTGACGATCGAGATGAGAATGAAAACAGGAGCAGTGTCTCGCCTAGAGATAACGAAGCAGGCAAGTTGCTGCTTCAAAGGTGCATGTAGATGGTGCAGATAACCTGATGTTTCTTTTATGTGATATATCAAAGATGAAGATAGGCAGTATGTCTGTTTTTCCTCCACCCACAAGCTAGGTCTTCTTGTAGGGCTTTTTTTTTTTTTTTTGTATTTGGATGTACTTAAATAACTTCAATTATTCTGTTTTGGCAGATAAAATTCTACACTAGGGTAGGAGTGGGAAGCAGGCCAACCTAATATTGTTGTAGTAGCAGTAGTGTCAAAAACAAAAAAAAAAAACAGATATTAGGCTCAACTTTGTGATGGTTCCCCTAACAGCTTTTGATTTATTCTAGGACTGCAGCCACAGAGAGGAATTTTGGTCTGATCTTGTTAGTTGATTTTGATCAAATCTTGGGTTTTCTTTTATTTTTAAACATGTAGAACTTGGATTCCATGGTTAATTAATTTATTTGAATCAGTGTATTTACTTACAGGTTTTTTTTTTATCTCACTGGAATTGGGGACTGCTTCTAGTAGGCCTGATATACACCTGTTGCATTTGTGTATATGTTTATTATGTTGTGTATTAAATGTTTTCTCCGGTTTATTGCAGGTGAAAGCGTGCAGTGCTCTCAGATGGAGGACACAACGTCACAAAATGAAGGCAGTGTAAGTTACACTGTATAAAAAGAAGTTAAATCAGTTTAAACAGTTTTATCACATGGTAATATTGATCATAGGTATTGACATGAAGTGTTTATGCAGGTCCCATCCTAATCATTTTTATTTTTATGATTTAGTGATGAGTGTATGTGAAACATGCATATAAATATTATGAAACGTTTTGTGCACATTAAACAGGCGTCATCACAGGAACCAGCTGAAGGAAGCCGAGAGGAAATCATGTATTCTCCTTTAAAGAAAATAAAGGATGAGCCCATAGATGAGGACTATGATAAAGCACTCATCAGTTCTGCGCAATCAGACGTCGGTCGTGTTAAAGAGGAGCTTGAGAATGGAGATCATGAGGTAAAGGTTTTTTTTTTTTTTTTTCTTTTTGTTTTTTAAATCATTTTCTCCACTTTGTGTTATGTAATCATTTCCAAGTGTTAACATAATTGTAGAAAGTCAGTTTGTTAGTGTTGTAGTGTTTAGTTTAATTAGTGCTCAGACATTTGAACCAGTTTCTGGTCAACAGATTAAATTAGTTACATGCTTGTATAATTATCTTATAAGCAAAAAAAAAACACAGCTCTCAAATGTTTATCTCCAGAATTATTGGCACCCTATTAGCTAAAGGCCAAACCCTTTGGTTTCCCACATCAGCATAAGGAGACCTGCTGTGAGGGTAAGACGCTGTCTACCTTGGCACAGGTTCCCCACAGAGGCACAAATGGGCCTTCCATTATATAGCCTAAACCCCTCAAGGCGAGGGCATTACTTAAAGCACTACAGGGACATGTGCGCTGCCGCTTTGTCCAGATGCTGATCTCTCCATTCTCACAGAACTCTAGGTTCCTGAGCCACTTCCAGCCTGTGGAACTTTGGCTGTAGCCCAGTTTGCACTGCCTTTCAAGCAGAAGGGAATTGTTCAGGTGGATGCTCACTTAGAGCCACCTTCGAGTCTTATAAACACACCAGTATTCTCTAATAAATGTGTTCCCCTCGTATTTACAGTTCATGACACAACAAAACATCCCAAACATAAAAAACATGTGGCTGACCATTTGAGTGGTCTCGCAAGTGCTTTTTTGGTGCAGATCACTTACACTACCTTGCATACGCCACCAGATGGTACTTTGTGTCAGCGGTGCAGCTGAATTGAGTGGAAGCATGGTGCTTATGTGACATCAAGGTGGGTGTTAAAAATAATAGTGATTACAGACTCCAATTTGCCTTGCTCAGGAGAAGTCAGTTTATGTCCTTCAAGAAGATGGATGAGAGCCATAAGAGTAATACGTCCTGGGGCGAACCAGTGTGGTTTCAACTAGTTATTCCTTGCTTTAAAACCCACCCCACCACAGTGGTGGCCTAGATCAACCATCATGGTGGTGGAACTTCATTCTTGTCATTTGCACAAGTGGACATGCAATCTGACAGTGTGTCGAGGCTTGAGCGATGTGTCACTGAAAGTTCTAAATTGGGGCACAGGTATGCTCAAGGAGCAGTCTCCGTTATGGGAATTGGGAATTGCACAAAAAGATGTTGGATGAGATCTGGAAGTGCTTTGGGAAAATGACCATAGATTTTTTCCCATGAAGATGAATACTGTCCCTGGTCAATTGGGATGCACCCATAGAGTTGGATGCGGCAGCTCATCAATGACCATTGCATTCAACTGTACACGTTGCCATCATTGGCTGTAATTTCACCAACTTTAGCAAAGGTGAAGGATGTGGGTCTATCACTCATTGCCTGGAAAACCACTTGTTAACAGAAATCATTCGGCTGCTGCATGGACAGACATGGCACTTTTCCCTGCACAGAAATCTATTGTCTCGGACAAGAAAGGAGATACTTTATTCTCCATTAGGATTTCCTGATGATTTGGGTATATATGACTAAGGATGAGCAACCCGCTGATGTATGCAGGTGTATGTATGTTGAGCATGGCAACCCCTTAGGCCTTGTCTCAACCCCTTGGGTGTTTCTATGTTGAATTTGGGCCTTGCCTTATAGGTTTGTGAGGGTTTGTGAGGTTTTGTAGACTGGATGTAACTGTGCTATCCTTGGAGCACATTGCGTTAAATGTAGGTGTGGCCAAGGAATGCAGCTTGCCAGACAAGGACGTATTTGTTCATGTCCAGTTCAATTTGTGGTGGTCGGTCTTCGGGATGAGCTTGTCTGACAACACATCATTAGGCATATCCCGTAATGAGATTCTAAATAGAAGGATTGAAAATGAGTCTTAAAATACTACCAAACCCAGTTCTCTGATAGAGTGAAATGTCTCACCAGACCAGATTCCTTGCGAGTGTGTACATGTATTCCTCACTAACATTTCTTGTGAGTGAGGAATACATGTGCACGTTTAGAATGACAAGGTAACATTGGGTTGGGTGCAAGTGCAACAAGCAGCTCCTAAACTATGAATCACATGACAGATCGTTTCAGATTCACTAGTTAAAGATAAATTGTTACAGTTTGGATGAAATATTTGTACAGTTTTCTGAAATCACTTTTTCGAAGCAAAAAAAATCCTTAACAACAGTTAAGGACTGCTGTTGCTGTTTGGCTAATAGAATGTGTAAAAAAAGATGTTGCTCAATTGTTGTTGATTCCATGCTCTGCTAAAATGCATTTTTAACTGTGCATTCTGTAAATCTTTTTGTCTTGGGTGCTTTATTTCAGTCCTTGGTTCCTCTGGATGAATTGAGGATCAGCTCTGTCTTTTCTGTTAGAGGAAACAGTGATGCCATTTCTGGTGAGTGAGTGGATCTGCAAATTGATGACGATTTAACTGAAATTATACTTAACATGGTTTTGTAACCACCAGCACAAGCTTTCCTCAGGTAATTTCCAGAGAATTGTTGTTTATATGAAGGAATTTTCAAATAAACTATAGATAAACCAACCAATGAATATTTTTCACTGTAAAAGATTGAGCCAATTACTGTCAGCATTCACTAAATTACTGTTTCTGCATTACCTTCTACAGCTCCTGTTGCAGCCCCACAACCATCTTCGTTCACTGCTCTGACTCAGACAGCCTCAGCAATCAGACCACCTCCTATAGTCTTGCAGGCTCAAATGCAGCCTCATTTTCAAGCACACCTCCAGCTTCAACCCAAGACCTTGGCTCAACTTCAACCCCATCTGCAAACCCATCTTCAGGCACAGCTTCAAACTCATCTCCAACCTCAACTTCAACTCCAAGCACAGCTTCAAGCACAGCTTCAAACGCAGCTTCAACCGCAACTCCCACACCAGCTTCAACCGCAGCTCCCACACCAGCTTCAGCCGCAACTCCCACACCAACTACAACCGCAACTCTCACACCAACTCCCACACCAACTCCAGCCACAGCTCCCACACCAGCTTCAGCCACAGCTCCCACACCAGCTTCAGCCACAGCTCCCACACCAGCTCCAGCCACAGACCCCACCTCAGCTCCAGACACAACCACCACCCCATCCGCAGGCTCAGCCCACACACCAGCTCCAGCAACAGCCCCCACAACAGCAGCAGCCCCCTCCTGCTCCTGTGCGAATCTGCTGCTCAGGCTGCTCTAAGGTCCTTCAGAAAGGTCAGACTGCATTTCAGAAGAAGGGTTCCAATCAGCTGTTCTGCTCCACTGTATGTCTCACTGGATTCACCCTGCCTCCAGCCCCCAATATTGCCCCAAAGAAAACCTGCCACCTCTGTCTCAAGTGAGTCACATACATATGTGAATCATACGTTTCAGATGGCTGATCCTATTCTCATCTCTCCTTGCTTACACAGTCTAGCTTTAAGTAAATGGAATTAAAAAAGACCTATTCAACTGGCTTTTAAAAATATCTGTATTTATGTTCTTTATTCATTTACTTTTTCTTCATTTATCCTAAGGGTGATCGGGAATCCAAAAGACTTGATAACAGTTCCAGTTGACTCAGCAAACACCTTAAAGGAGTTTTGTAGCCTGTCCTGTCTCAGCATTTACAAGTCCAGGGTTGAAGGCTTAGCCGAAGAGGATGCCGTTGTTAGATGCGCCGTGTGCAGAAATCCCAGTGAGGTAAGCTTAAGGGGACGTAGTGTCAAAAAATAGGTTAAGGTGATATCAAATTTGAGTATTATAAATTTTGAAAGAAAAAAATAAATAAAATAAAAAAGGTGTAGATCATAAGCATGGCAGTGATAAGGTAAGCCATGCCATGCAACCTTATTAAAGAACAGGAATGCACCAGGAATTGATATTGAGGGTCTCTCTAGCAGTATTAGAGAGGGTCTAGATATTGTGACAAGCAGGAAAAGTACTAACCCTTGGATTAAACTCTCCATAACCAAGATGGTGGAGTTGGGATTCATACAGCCTAGACACTGTATAATATCTACTTCTGCGAGTCCCACAATGCCTGACAGTGACCAGTCTGGTAATCGGTGCAAGCTTCTATAGGCCAGAAGCCTACGGGTACCAGGAATAAGGCTATACATGGTTATTAGTATCTGGATGAGTGACAGATACTTTTTGGCAGATCCCTGTGTTGCAGCCCTATTTAGGGACCTCAGCTGCTCAGCCCTAGAAAGGGAATAGTCTAGAAAAAGGTGGCATAAACATTGCCAGCCATAATCTCAATCCTGACTAGGATGTCACATTGGGTTATTCCATGCAGTCTTCAAAAACAAAAAGAAGGAATATTTCATTATGTTTGTCCATATGGAATATTTCAACGCTTTGGTACCGTGATCTTACTTCCAACAGATCAAAGCAGGGAACAACCCTAGTTGGGGCAGACCTCAGATGCTACACCAATTGTTTTGTTCCCCTGAGTAAAACTAGACTCCAGCCCTCAATGAGGCATCTCTTTTTGGGTTAACAGAGAGGGATACATATTCTACTGGAATGGCTTTCCCTCTGATAAACACCACCTCCATGGTGCGTATTTTGCCATGAAAATTTAATGGTACTCACTGGCCATCCAAAAGCCCTAATAGGCATCGGTGAGCAGCTGATGATCCTCCGTCTCCTCTTGACAAATGACATAATGCACCCATTTTACAATGTGGAAAATACTCTTTAGACTGCCTTTATCAGTTACTAAGGTGCACAGCAAATGAGGTACCCAAGTATACCTGTCATTCTTATGGGTGAAATACAAGGCAAGAGTTGGGAAGAGCAGTCAGATCTAGAATGAAGTAATTGGAAGCCAAATTCTGCTGCTGCCCCAAGGTAGTGGAAGTCATTGCCACTCAACATTAGGATGTCCTCTACTCTGGACACTTTTATATCTAGGTTAAAAACATACCTATTCAATATGTTTGCTTTGGAACTACTATATGCTGATGACTACTCCATAGTGGCCAATATCAAGGACAATCTCCATTGCAGGAGCCACAGCTTACAGAAGAGTGGGCCTTTTCATTAAACCGAAGACCTCATTCACTGAAATACCACTGCCCATCCCCAATTCCCAATAGATGATGAGCACACTACCTTCACCTGTGCAGTTAAAGTATCATGGAAGCTCTCTCAGAATAAAACAGCCAATAGCAATCTTTAGTTGTTTGAATTAAGAAAAGTTTTGCAATAGAAAACTGTTCATTTCCACCAAAATAACACTATACCAGGCAATCTTCAACACTCTACAGTTGTGAGACCTGAATAACAGTCAAGGTGTCTTCAGCAATTCTTGGTGATCACTTGGAGAGGTAGAGTGTCAAATACAGAGGTGTTACAAAGGACTTTGTGCCAGAGCATAGAGGCTGCATTTGTGAAACACCACCTGTGATGGCTTGGATGTGTTCCTCTGATGGCAGAGTGGCACTTGCCATGGTTATATCTGGGACAGTGCTCTCAGGAGGTCAGAAAGACCAACTCAAAAACAGCCGAAAATGTAATATTAAACCACTTCTCATGTAAATAAGTAACCACACACCCAGAAACCTGCCAGGAGGAGAGAAAGAGTGGCAACAAAGGCAACTATGGCTCCTAAAAACACATACCTGGACCACACCTGCATGCTCTATATCACAGGTTCCCAACTCTGCTCCTGGAGTACCCACTGTCCTACACATTTTAGCATTTTCCCTGCTCTACTACACCTAGTTCAACTCAAGAGGGGATCTTAAGTAGTTGATCTGTTGAATTAGGTGTGTAAGACATTTAAATATGCAGGACAGGGGGTACAACAGGACAGAGCTGTGAACCAGTGCTCTACATAATGACATAACACGTACAGTGCAGTCACATGGTGCCCTAATCTGGCTTTGACTCATAGATGCAGGTACTGTTTTATCCACTAGAGGTCTGTGCTTTGGTGTCTTTGGTGTCTCAAAGTCGCTTTTAAATGCTGAATGCTCCAGGCGAAATTCACTGCAAATTTCTCCTGGGAAATTAAACCATAAACCCATTTCCTTAATGTGCTCGCAGCAAGAGTCTGTCCCCGAATAGTATTTTAAGGAATTTGTATACACATTCAGAGGGCAGCTTTTTACATTATACATTGTGTTCATCGGTGCAATAAGAGGAGCATTTCCACATATACTCAAGTTAAAATACTTGACAAAAGGATGTTCGGTAGGGGATCTCAAACTTTTTTGATAGTGGTATATGTAACAGAATATTATAAGTTATCAAAGAACAGTCATTTCTGGATGTAAAGGTTTGTTTTATATGTGACTACTAGATGTAAGTTTAGAAAGTGACCTGTCACGTACAATGTCACATACATTTCCAATCCTAATGCAAATTCTGCAGAACTGGAGAATGTTGTTTGTGGCCCGCATTCCTATTTGTTAACATTCCCTCTCTTTCTCAGATTCAACATGAAGTGAATCACCAGGGCATTCTGCACCGTCTCTGCAGTGACGAATGCTTCTCACGTTTCCGCTCCTCCAAAAGGCTGTCCATGAGCTGCTGCGAAAGCTGCGGCAACTGCACTGTCACAGGAAACTATCACCTCGTACAGATAGAGGACACTGTTAAGAAATTCTGCAGCCCAGCCTGCATCAGCACTTTTAAACAGGTTGGCACTGCTGATTTTTCTAGCCTGTTTTCATGTTGTGTTTCAAATTTCTTTTGCATGTCTTGACTTTTCCCTGCATATAGTTTTGGAATTCATACATAATGTAGTTTGTTTATCTTGTGAAATGTTGAAATTGAACTGCACTTAGTTGCACAAACAGCACAAATCTGTGGAACATCTGTGAAACAAGTTAGCTCTTCCTGTCATTTTACTAACATTTGTTCTCGCTTGTTTTTTTTCCTCTCTGTATTTCTAACTGAAGTAAAATTTAATGTTTCTTACATGCTGCTTACAGAAAAGTGGTAAGAGGGTCCACTGCCCCTGCTGTCAAGATTTTAAAGCTATGGATCAGATGTTGGAAGGCACAAACGCGCAAGGAGTCATAGAGTTCTTCTGCTCCTCCAGATGTGTGGCTAATAGCCAGGCGTCCTGCACTTTGTCAGGTAGATTTGATTCTGTATTCAATTATGCTAAAATCTGCTATAAATTTGACTGTAACTTTTGTCCCAGTTCATTTGAAAGTGATTTTCAGTGATTTAATTTGTTCATATTTTTGTGTAAATCTTTGTCAGTCACTATATAGTCCCCCACTCAAGAAATTCGATGATGAATTTTAAGTAAGTCTTAAGTTAAATTGCAAAATTGTCAGTCTTGATTTCATTTCAAATCCAATTTGCAGTTAAAACAACAAACTATGATGCATATGTGAGCATCTGCCATTTGCATCATGTGTAATTTGCATGAGTGATTTTAATACGTTATGTGTTTAACACAGGTGCTTCATTCCCGTGCACAAATTGCCAGAAGTTAGCTGTTCCTCAGTATCACTTGGCTATGCCTGACGGATCCATTCGAAACTTCTGCTCATACGAGTGTGTTGGCAGATTCCAGGTACTTCACATAAAGCAGAATATCCAATCAGAAGAAATTATGACTGAGTAATTCTGTTTGCCAAATATATTGCTAGCTAATATCGGACTAATTCAATTTTGCATTATTATATTTAATTAAATATTGCAACTATAAATAGCTGGCTGCAATAAAAAAAACTGTCATTAATCAGCAAACTGAATAGGAGCTACTGAATGTTGCTAATGCCAGACAAAACCTTTGAGCGGCTACACACCTCCGAGTTAAAAACAAAAAAACGATGTATGTGTTGTTTTGCACATTATCGTTGTCATGATGTGTGAAGAATCTAGTCAAAGGATTTGACCCTGGATAGTAAAGGATGTTCTTAAAGCCACAAGTACAACTTCATGGTTGGAATTATTTTGTGCCGATTATAATCTCACCAGCTTTCAACACCCTACAAGGGAAATGACATCAGTTTTAATGAAAATTGTTGCATCACTTCTTCTGCCTGTTTCCTGAATATCATCAGTCTGTCACTACAAACTTCTGGAGTATTCAGCCCTTAACTTATGTGTGTGTATATGTGTGAGTTGCATCTGATCTGTGTACAAATAGGAGATTCTGATAGGAAAATCTGTTGGTTTTTAATTATAAATATTTACAACGTGTCAATGATCTTTTCAAAAATCTCTGTATTAATCTTCTCCAGGAGAGGCTGCACAGGTCCATTCAGATGAACGGAGGATCCTATCACAGTCCAAACACCGGCGTCCATCCTCCTTTACCTCATTCATCTGCCCAAGGATATAATCCTCCTCCTAATACAGTGCCTGCTTTGAATCAAAACACTATCTCGCCATACGTGCCTGCTTCTCGACTGACAAACCTACAAGACACCCAGCAGCAGCCAGAAGCTCTCGGCCCTGTCAAACTGACCTGTAAACAGTGCCAGAAGCAGTTCAGCTCTAAACCCGAGGTCCTACAGTTTAAGGTAGAGATCGTTCAGTGAGTGATGCACTTCTTTTGTTTTATACTAGATATGTATTTAAAATAGACTTGGTTTCCCGTTTGTGTCTGTCAGAATCATGTGGGCCTCTTCTGCTCACGCCTCTGTTGCGACATGTATAAGAGGGAAAGAGATGTCAAAGCAGTGTGTGAGTACTGCAAAGAAGAGAAGGTGGCCAAGGACATTGTCGTCTATGAGAAGCAGCCGCGGGCTTTCTGTTGCGAAGGTCAGGTCCAGCTTTATTCTCATTTCAGCTCAGTTTGTCACGTGTTATTAGCGGTGTGAAAAATTCACAGTCCAATCCAATATTATTGGATTTCGGTACATCATTGTACTTGTTTACAACTTTGCGTTTATTTTAAGAAGGCAGCATTTTGCATCATGTAACACTGCAACATCAGTGCAAGGTTTAATTATTTGGTTGAGGAAACTAGATATTTATAATATCTACAGATATTTATAGATTAAAAAAAAAAACTTTTAAAAGATGTTATTCTTCAGATGGCTGAGAGTGCCAATATGAAATAAATGTATTATTTGAATAATAAAATCATTAAAACAGGAAATAATTGTTTTAATTGATAATTATATAGTTTAGTGGCCTATAGAATTATTTAGTTTAAAGTATTAAGCATACATTGTTAAATAGAATTCAGTGGAATATATTTTATTGTTATATAATAATAATTAAAGAAATAATAATAATTATTTCTGTTAAATTATTTATTGCTCTATCAGTTTAATTTGAAAGGACTACAATAAAACATGCACTTGCACCTTATTATGCTTTGCTGTTATGAAACACTAGGAATTATGCTCAGGGATGTTTATTTTATGCTCCAAAGTTTGTATGAATAGTGAAATAAATACTATAATAATAATAAAAAGAAGAAGAATAGTAATAATTATTATTGTTGATGTAAATATTAAATATATAGGAATAATTAAATTAAGTGTTTGTAACTTCAATTAAATATTTTTTAATTAAAAATATTTTTTAATTGTTTTTATTTAAGAGTTTCATTTTGTTTACTGTTGTTAATTATCCTTTAAAAAAAGTTATGAAATATAGTTGAAATAAATATATTAAAAAAGAAAAAAGTATATTTAAAAAAAATATAAAAAATATGTTAAAATATATTAAAACATTAACATAAAGTATATTTATTTCAGCTATATTACTTAATTGTTTTACTGGGTAATTGAAATAAATATACTTTATTTATATACTTTTACATTAACTCACCTTTTGTGATCGTAATAGTGACATAGGAGCTGTAACTGTAAAAATAAAACACCACAATGTCAGGATTAAGATATAGAATGGGAAATTTAGGGATTATTTATATACAGTGTAACTATTTTATATTTTGTAATGCCATTTACAGTTTCCTTTTTCAGATGATATTTTTGCTATCCTCGTTGTGATTATACTCAATTGTTTCTCTTGAACAGGCTGCAAACTGCTCTACAAGCACGACTATGCCAAGCAGCACGGGGGTCAGTGCAGAGTTTGTGCTTACTGCTGCAATGTGACCCACAAAACCATCCAGAATCACTTTGGGGGCAAACTGGAGGAGTTCTGCTCAGAAGAGTGCATGTCTCTCTACACCGTTCTCTTCTATGAGGTCAGAGACGAAAACAGAAATATTTATGGCTGAAAAAATGTACACTAGTTATAAAATTTTATTTGTATCATCGGGAATATTGTTATTGCTGTGTTGCCTTGCTTCCTAAAACATTGTGTGTTTTAGCCATAGTTGACATTCTTCACACATAAACGCTCCATCTGTCATTGACACACGCCTGTGGAATTTATTATATGAGCAATAAGACATGACAGGGCGTACTGATATAGGAAAATAATCAATGACTGGGAGAAGCAATACACAAAATGTTAAAATTATAATTATGGTTTGTGAGTGTTACACAGCAACAAATTTAAAGTATATATTGACACAATTTATCACAGGAAAGATGCATCATATTGCTCAGCCCAATACTGATCTCACAGGAAGCTGTAATTTCTTATTGCAAAATATTTTAATGCTGAGTGCTGTGATCTTCCTCACAACAAGCACAAATTATTTTGGTTTTTTTTCTTCTAAATTAGAAAGGACTGACAGGAAAGCATTAAACCTCTGCTAGGAATGATAATTACCATTAATCAAGCTCTTGGGCTCTTGATGTAGATTGATCTCATACTGTTCTAATATTTCTGTACATACCACTCATAAACATTTAGTGCTTTTTTTTTTTTTTAAACACTGTACATGTAGATTTTCATAGCTTTATATTACAGGAGTTTATACTGTCATCTCCACCAAGAGACGTTCCATGTATGCCTTGCACTTGGCAAATAAAAACCTCACTCTCTGAAATCTTTAGGTTTGTTTGTGTTGCACCTGAGTCTATGAGCAGTTTCGCTGTCATACTGTGTAAACTCTAGAGACTGTTGTGTGTGAAAATCCCAGGAGCTCAGCAGTTTCTGAAATACTCAAACCAGTCCTTCTCGTTCCAACAGCCATGTCATTGTTGAAGTCCCAGAGTTCACACTTTTCCCCATTCTAATGTTTGATATGAACGTTAACTGAAACTCTTGACCTGTATCTGAATGATTTTATGCATTGTACTGCATAATTGTGCTGATTGGATACCTGCATGATTAAGCAGGTGTAGAGGTGTTCCTATTAAAGTGGTCAGTGAGTGTATGTTCTGCTTGTTTCTGTCAATAGATGGCGAAGTGTCATGCTTGTAAGAATCAGGGACCACTTAAGGAGAGCGTCAGATGGGACGAAATGGTCCGACACTTCTGCAACCTGCACTGTTTGTTGCATTTTTGCTCCAAGAGTATCATCCCCGATCAGCCAAACAGCAACGGTACGGCCCCGGTGTCATGAAGCACTTTTCATTTTTAAAGTTTTATCTAAAATGGGAAGGATATTAAAACTTTTGTTTTCAAGAGTGTATATGCTGTCAGAATAGCGTTTCAGACTATTAAATCCATACTAGAATGGCTAAGTTCTTTTCATATATTTTTTTAATTCCTGTAAGAGCATGTCTACACACTTCTCATGAATATACTCGAAACACTCTCATGTCTCTGGGCTAGTTAAGTAAGGAATAAAACTATTGGAGCAGTGCTGTTACAGGAAAACAATCAACAACAGGGTGGCCAACGCGAAGCAGTGTTGCTGTTACTATCCCAAAGTTGATTATTTTCTAATAACAGCACATCCCAACATTTTATTCCTCTTATACCTCAGCAATTTACCAGCGGTTTCAGTTTCATACTAGCTTGCATTGTCACAGAAGTGATAGAATTTATTCGTTTTATTTCCTTTTGGTCTCATTACACCAGGTATTAACACTG
This sequence comes from Pangasianodon hypophthalmus, assembly GCF_027358585.1. Classification (NCBI taxonomy): domain Eukaryota; kingdom Metazoa; phylum Chordata; class Actinopteri; order Siluriformes; family Pangasiidae; genus Pangasianodon; species Pangasianodon hypophthalmus. The sequence goes on along the minus strand of NC_069719.1, from coordinate 25,352,068 downwards.
CTGCCACGACAGCCCAAGCCCCATTATCTCTCTCGAAAGACATGCCTGTAATCGGTGGTGTTGTGTCATTGGCCTCTGCATTGGCTGGCAACACAGCACTCACAGGTAACGTTGGCTCCCATTAATGTGTTGAATTAATTAGGATGACTTTTAAGTGTAACCTTGAAAATGTTATTCACAGGAGCACTGCCTACCTCAAACGCCAGCTCCAAAATCATTGGCGACGTGAGTACAAGCACCAAGCGGATATTTGATGAGGATTCTTGGCTGTGCACTTGGTTCTGCTAACCTTTATCATGTATGTCTCTTAGGCAAGCACCCAAACAGACGCCTCGGTGAACGGCGATCCTCAGCAGCGACGGATGCTGAAGAATAAAGCCGTCATGTGCAAACCTATCAATGATGAGCAGAGCATCCAGTGTGAAATTGAGCCTCCAAAACTACTGTCTGAGACAGGTTCATTTATATTTTACTTATGTCATTGATTCACACAATGCAATTTTTATCAGTTTTCTTTGATATTTAACTGGTTGAGTAACTGGTGAGTTTAGTCATAGAAAAGAGCCAGAGATTGGAAATTGATGACTTGAATTAAACATGCAACATATACATCTTATCTCTTCTATTTGTAAATATCAGCTTACTGTAAACTAATAATGGCTAAATATAAGTCAAATATTTTATTTTTAAGGTCCTTACATTCATCATTGATCATTTCCGTATTGGTCTTGCCTTGATAATCAATAAACACCAAAAATCTAAATATAAAAACAAGCCATTTATAAATACAAATTCTTATAGCGTTACAGCAAATTAAAAAGATAAACTCTCAAGCAAGCAAAATTAAATGTTCACCGTCTGAGGGACTCCTGAGTTCCTCAACTGGCTAAGGTCAAAAGATCATGAGTGTGAATCCGAATTGTTGCATAATTAAGCCTTATATATAACCTGTAATAATGACAGGTCTTTATAAATGACCTTCCCTGCAATAAAAACACTTTGGTGCCAGATACAGTATACTTTCTATATGTTTGTGAATGTGGTTTTGCTATGGAGCATTTAAAGAGACATTATTGATGTTGGTGTGAGTTCTGCTGATGCCAATAAGTCTTTGGAGTCTAAAATTTGAAGACTCTCCGGTTAAAAAAAAACTAAAAACACGTTGACTGCTACAAAGCACTAACAGATTAATCAAAACCATTTAATCAGATTCAAGAATTCAACAGTGGTTTAATATTTGTTTTAATAAACCAACAGATAGAGATAGATAGATGAAATTTAGAGGGAGGTGAAGATGGAATAGAGAGGTGCTGAGAGATTTTAAACATGGTTCTTGGCAAACGTTCATTCCTTCAGACATATTGAGGGATTAGGAGCTGCACTGACTTAATCTCACCATGGTGGTTTTTGGCAAATGTTTTTCCTCTCTTTCCTCTACAGTTATTGATGAAAAAGGAGAGAAAGTGAGACTGGTGCCTGTGCCTATACCAGTTCCAACACCCATATACATTCCTGTGCCCATGCACCTGTACACTCAGTACACACCCTTACCGCTGGGATTCCCTCTTCCTGTATGTATTTAAATCCTCACTCAGTCATACCTAAACTGTACTTTGTTTTTCTGACATCTCTACAATGTTGCGAATAGTAGTGACTGTGATTATTGGGGTTTTTTTGCTTGTTTTTATTTTAGATACCTGTGCCAATGGTTGTGCCAGCTTCTCAGGAATCTGCGCAGTCAAGTTCCACTAAAGGCGGCGTCCCATCACAAAGCTCAGTGGAGGATGAAGATGTGGAAAAGGGCAAGAGCAGGCCCCTGTCCCATGGAGGTATATGAATCAATATTATAAGAACAATCAGTGTGTATTTGTGCATGGATTAATTTAACTTTTCTATTATCTTCAGACCAAGGCAGTACCTACAGTGGGGATTTGGAATCCGAGGCCAGGTCTACCCCCTTCAGTTGGGCAGATCCTGAGGATTCTTCACACAATCTTAAGCCATCAGTCCCTTCATCTGAGTTAGAGGGACCTAAAGATCCTCCTGCTACCTCCACAGCATCCAAATTGTTAGATTTGGAAAAGGACATTCCTCTTGGTTAGTAGCAAATTCTCATAAATAATTTAAGACTGTTTGTAATCGTGATGGGCTTTTATTATTGACCAGATGCATTAATATCTTAGAATCTTTTTCTTAAATATTTTTAAGAAATTTGTCATTTAATTTTAGTACCAATTTAGACCAAACCATGAAAAACGAATACCTTTTAAGCTGCAGGTCATTAACTGCTTTTCCCCATTCTTATTTCGATAGCATCAAATGATCACGAAGCAACGAAGGAGCAGAAATCATCAGCAAAACGACGCAAGAGAGGAAAGAAAGTATGTTTTACACAGAAATGAAATCTAGCATTTACTCAGGTTTATTGCAGTATATGAACTTTCCCCTGTTAAAGGGCGGTCTTTGAAAGAGAAAGTGTGACTCATATACACCCCCATCTGACATCATTGTTTGGACAGTCCGGATGTGGGTGTGCATCTGTATTTTTGGACATGTAAGGGGTGGAGGGAAGATAAATATGAATGTTAAAGTTTTAGATGTTGGGCCCAAAACGATGTTTTCTCCTTGGTTTTATGGTTTTTAAGCATTCTAAGTGTAATACACAGCACCTAGTGATCATTAGAGTTGTGGCTAGAGCTAAGAGTTTAGAGATTTTATCATAGCTACACCTATTTATAATAAACTTCTGTGTACACCTAATCTCTCTATTACACATAGGGCATCTTATCCAGATTTAATTTTGCACTAGTTACAAGTAGGGCTCTTTTTTTTATATAGTTTAAAATTAAATTATTTTATTTTAAGATTTCCATGTAAATGTACTATTTTAGAAGAGGGGTTAAAGCAGTGAAAGTTGCGAACAACGGTACAAACAGGACTCAAGTTTATTTGTCAGTCTTTGTTTCATTACTAATTTTTAAATCAACAATTTTAAATGTTTGATGGGTAAGAATCAAATTACCTAAAGCTTCACATAAACCACTGACGACGTTACCCTGTGCAAGTTTATTACCACAAGGACTCATTATCAACCTAAGGTAAGATTCACCTGTTTCAAAACTTTCTATTTTCTGTATATATCACAGTTTTTTTGTGTTTTAATTTAGAATATTTCTTAGTGCATGTTTAGAATTCTCTGCATTTAATGGTGGCGTTCATTGATCATAGAGTTAATTATTTGGTTTTTGAATAAATCTAAACACAGATCCTGCCACAATGTAAATATACACTGTCCTCAAAAAGTATTGGAACAGCAAGGCTAATTGTTTTGCTATACTCTGAAGACATTTGGGTTTGAGATCAAAAGATGAATCAGATTCTTACTACTGATGAGTGGTTTGTATCTTGTGGTATGGTCTCTATATTTCTGCTCTTGAAGTCTTCTTTGAAAGGTGGATTGTGATACTTTCACCCCTGCCCTGTAGAGGTTGTTGGTAACATCACTGACTGTTGTTTTTGGGTTTTTCTTCACAGCTCTCACAATGTTTGTCATTAGCTGCTGACCTGTTTGATGTCTGACTGTTAGTACACCAGTGGGTTCTTTCTTTTTCAGAACATTCCAAATTGTTGTATCGGCTATGCCCAGTGTTTGTGCAGTGGCTCTGGCTGATTTCCCCTGTTTCTCAGCTTCAGAATGGCTTGTTTTCCTCTGATAGACAGCTCTCTGGTCTACATATTGGTCTATCCTTTTTAACAGCAAATGCAGTCTTCACAGGCGAAGCCCAGGACTCATACCAAGCGTAGATATTCAGAGATATTAATTATTTAATCAATCAACCTAACAGGGCACACCTGGGCAACAAGAACCACCTGTCAGTCACATTTCAATATTTTGATCACTTGAAAAATAGGTGGGTTCAAACAAAAGGTGCCATGTTCTAAGTTCAGGAAGTGAAAGCTGAAATTCTGATCTGTTCTCTCATATTGATCTACTGATCTCAAACACAAATGGCTTCAGTGTGTAGCCCAAATGTATGAATGCTCCTATATAACAAAATACATTTTATTAATTACATTTATATTTGGTACTATTTTACATTGCATTTAGTCCTGCATTCTTGCCATAATGCACCCTTCTGGCAATTCTTACACCATTATTTGCTATATTGACATCTCTGCATGGACTGGTTCCTAAATTTACAAGTAATTTATTGTGAAAGGCACTGTTGTTTACATTGTTATTTTATACTCATTTGAAGGGACTAAATTGACCGATTTATGCATTAGTATAAGTTAAACAACAAGTTGTACACAGATCTATCAGATTATCTTAATTTATTTTTTATTTTTTTTGCCCTTGTTCGCAACTGGCTTCCAAAATCTGAGCTTGCAAAAAAGCTAAACCACTTAAGCATGGGTTCAGAAATATTCATTAGTAGTGTTGTTTCATCACTAAAATCCAATTTTATAACCCAAGTAAAACATATGATTTGAAAGTGAAGAGGAAATAGATTTGTGGAAGCCCATGGGGTATATTGGGCCAAACTGATTTTTTTCTACAGTAGATTCAATGAGCTCTATAACCTGCTCCATATTTTCTCAACATGCTTTACCAGTGCTTCCAAAATCATTATAGTGTTCATAACTCTTATTTAGATATTTAAAAAATTATTCAAATGTTTTACCGTATTTAATATAGTTCATTGATATTAAATGCTGGTGTTCTTTCCCATCTTGATCAGGGATCTAATGTTGAAGAACCGAAGAGTTTCAAAGAAGAACTGGATGTAGCTGATTGTGCACAGTCCATCTTGGACACTAATTTAGACCAGTTCAATATGGAATCTTGCCAACACAGTGGAACACTGGGGAGAAGTATTTTCATTAGCTCAGAATGCGTTCCACTTGATGATGTCCTGCAAGAGGCACAAAACACATTTAAATATGGTGAAGAGTTCACGTCATCCTCTGGGTCAATGATACCTTCAAGGCCAAGTCTAAAAACAGGGAGTAAAACAGTTAGAGTTCAGACATCATGCACCAAAAAGCAGTTCTGTGTTTACTGTCAGAAATCAAATACCAAAATAGCAAGGCACTTGGAGCAAATGCATTCCAATGAAACAGATGTAGCATATGCCCTCAGCTTTCCAAAAAGATCTAAAAGAAGACATATGCTACTTGAACAGCTTCGCAAGAAAGGCAATTATCAGCATAACATTGAAGTCATTCGGAATGGAAATGGGGATATAGTTATGCAAAAACAAACAAAAAGAAAAAGGTCTGCGATGGAATACTTGCCCTGTCAATATTGCCTAGCTTTCTTTCTCCGGGAAGGGTTGGAGAAACATGAGTACTTATGCAGGACAAAAATGATTTCGCAATCTTGTCCAGAGTCCTTGGAACAGCTGGAGACTAAACATGAGTCCTGCTTTCAACCCACTCCAGAACTAAATGCACAATCGCTTGTCAAATTAAACCTGGTCCATTTGCAAAGTCCAAAGTCCAGCTCTGAAGCCAGGTCACATCCTGATCTTGTATCAAGCCTCCCATCTAGTGCCATTGGCTGTTCTGAGCTCATCTGCCAACATAATCTTGAAAGGTGCTCTTTCTCAAGTACTCAGTCAAGTCCTGAATCAAGTCCTGAATCTTCTGACCAAATAGGTCTAAAATCTTTCCGTGGACCAAGTCATATATTTAGTCAGCCTAGTCCTGAACCCTTCCTTCCAACCAATTCTGATCTTGGTCAGTCTCCTAGACCAGATTTCTCTGATGAATGTACCTTTACATCTAGTCCTGAACCTAGCCCTCAACCTAGTTTTGAATCCCACTTACAGCCAAATGAGTTATCAAGTCCTGCAACTATTCATCCTAGTCCCAAACCTTGCTACGAGAGTAGCCTCATGACCTCTGCTGAAAGCAACCCAGAGACCGCTAAGGCCAGTTTTGAGTTGTGCCTTCCATCCACTCCTGAACCTGGCCCACTGCCTTATCTCGAATCAAGTCCTAGTCATCTAAGTGTTGACTCGTGCTGTGAAGAAGTTTTGAGGTCCAGTCCTGAAACCAGTCTCCCCCGTACTCCTGAATATTGCAGCATTGTTGAGTCCAACGTAAAAACTACTCTTGAATCATGTCTTGTATCCAGTATGGCGTACACTGATGCATCTAGCAGTGCAACTCTGAATGTTGGATCTTGCCACCAGCCCATTGTCAGTCAGATGTCCAGCCCACATCCTACTCAACCAAGTTTTGAGTCCTTCTTTCTATCCAGTGTGGCGTGTGATCTCAGGCCACCACCTAGTCCGGAATTGTGCAGTCAAACCGCTTCCATGTTGAGCCATGAATCTACCCTTCAATCCGACTTTGAATCCTGCACACAAGCTGAGAAATCTAGCCCAACTAGTTCTTGTTGTAGTTTCAACTCTTACCACCAAACTAGCCTTATCAGTGGTGAACACAGTCCAGATCCTAGTCAGACAAGTTTTGAATTGTGCCTCTCTTCCAGCCCTGAAACTAGCCCTGTGCCTGATCATGAATCAGATCCTGGTCCTCAGATTAGTTGTGAATCCTGCTTTGAGCCAGTTTTTCAGTCCAGTTCTGCAACCAGTCACTTTCCTACTTCTGAATCTTTCCGCTACCATAGTGTTGAGTCCAACATGAAACCTAACGTTGAACCCTGTCTCACATCCAGTATGAAGTGCAGCAGTCCTCCACCCAGCAGTGCTGAAGCTAATACAGAATCTATATCACAGATCCCCAGTGCCAGCTCCCACTGCCTGGACTCAGATGCCTCAAGTGGGATTGATTACAATCTGATTAATGGTGACAGTTCAGTCGAGCCACCTGCAGAAAGCCTGACGTATCAAAAGAATTCTGTTGATCTTGTTGATGTAGACTCCACTTTTAGCTCACCATCTTGCGCAAAAACCAGTTCACAGTGTGAGACATTGTCCACCCTAAAGCTCAAAAAGAGTACTGGTTCACTCTCAAGTCTGAAATCCAGTTCACAGTCTAGTTCAAATTCGAGTTTAATCTGTAGCCCTTCTTCTGAACCAGTGCTGTCCCAACAGATAAGTTTAAACAAAACACCAGATGGTGAGAGGTTAGGGAAGAAAAGACAGTTCTGCCTTTACTGTAAAAAACCCTACATCAAAATGGCACGGCATTTGAGCCAAAAACATGTAAATGAAAAGGATGTAGCACGTGCTCTTAGTTTTCGAAAGGGGTCTAAAAAACGGCTTGTTCTATTTGAACAGCTTCGAAAGAAAGGGAATTATCAGCATAATGTTGAAGTTCTTAAAAATGGAAGTGGAGAGCTTATCACCTGTAAACGAGCAACTAAAGATCATTCTGTGGGTGTGTACCTGCCTTGTCAATATTGCCTGGCATTTTATATCCGCCATGATCTGTGGAGGCATGAAAGACGTTGCAAAATGAGAACAAATGGCAACCCTGTTTGCCTTAAAAGGACTGCATCATCAAAGTTGCTTCCATTGCAGGGTAGTGTTTCTGGAGATTTGGAAGAAGCTATTCATAGTATGAAGCAAGACAATGTCTTGCATCATATAAGAGATGATGCTCTGATTTGCAAGTATGGTGCTAGGCTTTTTGAAAAACTTGGACATGATAAAAAACGTCAAGTATATGTAACACAGAAGATGAGGGAATTGGCAAGATTTATGCTAGCCGTGAAAGAGTTAGATGGAAGTGTTCAGTATTTGCATCATGTGTGCACTCCATCCAGGCTTGATTTGGTCATTAAAGGTGCAAAGATAGTTAGTGGGTTTGATGAAACTTTAAGCAAATTTGAAAAGCCATCTTTGGCATTAAAAATTGGCAATTCGATAAGACAAGCAGCTGAAATTATTTGTGGTGAGAATGTTATGGAGGGTGATACAGAGACTGTTGCTAATGTTAAAGAGTTTATTCGGCTCCTTGAGAAAAATTGGATTTCTTGTGCTAAAAGCGCTGACCAGGTCAACCCTGATAGCACTGAGGTCGAGAGTTGCTTAGACAGGCCTATTGCAGAGCTATCTTGTCAAGAGGACTGTCCAGTATCAAACAAACCCAGCCAAAATCTCAAGCCTGAGTTATGTGCCCACAGACGTAGTCAAGATGATAGTGAAAATGTGGACAGTAATGAATGTGGACTGTGCACAGTCATCTCAAATGGATCACAGTTTTACCCAGATAAGAATAAAAAGTTGCACTGCAGCACTAATGCTGTAGAGCCATCTACCAACACTGCAGTGCAACCTTCTGTGTCTCAGCAGTTTAAGATCTCTTATTTAACATCAGAAGTGTTACCTTTAAGAACAAGAACAGCAAAAAATGGGAAAAAACACTTCTGTATCTATTGTAGGAAACCCTTCATCAAACTAGCAAGGCACTTGTCACGGAACCATGCAAAAGAAAAGGACGTAGCCCATGCCCTCAGCTTTCCAAAGGGATCCAAAACTCGACATTGCTTACTTAAACAGCTCCGTAATAGAGGTAATTACCAGCATAACATTGAAGTTCAGCAAACTGGAAATGGTGAAATCATCCCATTGAGAAGGCAAAAAAAGTATAGTTCATTGAATTCCTACCAAGCTTGCCCTCACTGTCTAGGTTTTTTTCTCCAGCGTGACTTGTGGAAACATCAAAGATCATGCAAGATGAAGAAGGATGATGAAAATCCCCCTTGCAGAAGAAGGTCTCGGTCAGCCTTATCTAAGAATCTTGCCTTGCATGACAGTCTTTCTGAGGGCTGCCAAAATCTTGTTCGCAACATGAGAGATGATGATGTCTCAAAGTATCTAAGGAATGATGCCTTAATCTGCAAATTTGGAAATAAACTTTATGAAAAACATGGGCATGAAAAGGAAGGACATGAATACATATCTCAAAAAATGAGAGCACTTGGTAGATTTATGTTGGCCGTGAGGGAGCTGGATCACAATGTTGAGGATCTGTATCAAGTATGTACTGAATCCAGGTTTAGTTTGGCTTTGGAAGCTGCCAAGAAGGTTGGTGGTTTTGATCCACACTCTAACAAATTTAAAAAATCAGTAGCATTGAAAATGAGTTGTTCCTTGAAATGGGCCACTGAAGTTGCTTTGGGAGAGGAGGACATGGGAGATGAAGCTAGAACTCAAGCCAAAAAATTCATTCAGCTGCTGGGAACAAATTGGTTTTCTTATGAACCCTCACATATTCACACTACAAGCACTTGTATGCAGACTGAAGGAGATATTATACATCTGATAGAAGATGTTGTCAAACTAAAGAATTTCCTGAAAAATACTGGAGACAAAGCCAAATTGGAGCTTGTGGAGCACCCTCATCGTAAATCATGGAAAAGACTACGTCAAAGCCTTCTTGCTGAAATTGCTCTATTTAACAGAGGACGAAGGAGCATAGCTGAGAAAATGCTGCTTGAGGACTACATACAGAGGGACAAAGAGCCTATCCATGGAAAAATGTGCGAACCCCTAACAAAGCTGGAACAGGCTCTTGATGGTGTGTTAATAAGTGTGGGAGTCACTTGTAAAGATGGAAGTAGGACTCCTGTTTTGTTTACTGAAAGGATGGCATCATCTCTGGACATCCTTATCAAGTACCGTGATGATGTAGGTGTTCCCATGGACAACCCTTACATGTTTCCTCAAATGATGGCTGACGCTCACATAAGAGCACACGACTGCATAAGAGCCTTTGCCCAAAATTGTGGTGCAAACAAGCCTGAAGTTCATACACATAAATACGTGGCTACTATTTTCCAAATACTGAGCCTTAATGGCAGTGAAAAGCAGCAAATAGCTGCACTTGTAGGCGATGACAGCTTTGACTACCAAACACTGGATGAAAACGTCTCGCAGTTGGCAAAAATCTGCAGCCTGTTGCAAACAATGGAAGAAGGAACTGGCGCATACAAGGACACAGGTATTTTCTTTTTGCATTTTCTTATACATGAAACATTTTATGCAGGATTTATAGAAGCAGATCTGCCAACCTCTAAACATTTTGCATAGGAGCTCTGTCACAGTTATCCCTCAAAAATACACAAAAGGTGCAGTAGTTCGTCCCCCCCCAATTAAAAATGCCAGATGAGCCAATCGACATCTGAATTTGCAATGACTGACAGTTGCGCAGATATTTTAAAAACTCTGATATTAACTGATCCCCTGGAAGTAGACACATCCACACTTTTGTATTAATTGCTGTGTGTAATGTCTTGTCCTAAAATAGGAAGAACATTAAAAACTCTGCTTTCCTGCAAAGACAGTTTTCTAATGTCTATGTCTTAACTAAAACATACAAGTGGCAGTCCAACTTCCCCTTCCTCACCTGCCCAAGCACCTCAAGGTTACTGTAAAACCCCATATATATATATATATATATATATATATATATATATATATATATACACACACACACACACACACACACACACAGAGTTCAGTTTCTATCTCAGAAAAGTGATTTGTGGACTAATGGACTATATTGAAAAAGTATTGTCTCCTCCCTACTGCGGTCAGGACTATGTATTATTGGTCTTAAGGGTTGGCAGGTCTGTAGAAGCTAACAAAATTTGAGAGTATTATTTCATGACTTCTACTGTGACTTCTTTTTTACTTTTCAACTTTAGTGTTAATGTAGCACAAATAATTTCCCTCTAATTTTATGCTCTTTATTGTATATTAGGTCTTGGCCATGCTGCTGCTCTAAGATGCAAAAGACAAAAATGGAAGAAGGAGGAACAACGAGCCGTGAGGAGGCAACTGGGAAATTATATATCCATCAATAAAGTGCCAGGCAAAAAGGATTGTCTGGACTGTATTAGGGCTGAGCCGGAGGCTCTCAGGTCAAGAACGTGGAGGGGCATCAAAAATTATGTCCATAACACCATAAGGTCAAAGAAAAGGAAGGGAAGGGGTTCAAGGCAGATGGACGAAAGCGAAGAAGCGAGTGAAAGCGCCGATGATGATCTTGGTGAAGTTGTTGCTATGGAGGCTGCTGCAAAAAGACCTCGTCGTAAAAGAAGACGACGACACCGTGTGTGAATATAATGCTCATATACACAATGAAACGGGCCACATTTGCTTTGGAAGAGAAGAGTAGGCAACAGTTTGAGCTAGGAAACCACTGAGACTGTTTTACTTATGTGTCTGCACAAATTTGCACTTCAGTAAGTCTTTCTAAGAAAATCAAGGTGGATATTATAAATCTGACAGGTTGTGATATCAGACTACGTATTCCTGGGTGAACTAAAAGGGTGAAATTAGCACATCTTTATTTCCCATTTTTCATTTCTTTCCTGATTTTGTCAATACTCGGTTGCTCATGAGTAGCATGAGTCTCAGAAGATGAGAGCACTTTCTTGTATGAAGCTGGCTGCCTTTTTTTTTTTTTTTCTCCCCCCCCCCATTTTCCCCAGCTACAAGCTCCGTAGGTGAGCATCTCAGCTGGCTGTTGGATTGTCATTATCTCTGACATTTATACATGCAGTCAGCTATTTGTTGTTTTGATATTTGATGTATAAGTATTGTATCAAAAATTAAAAATTAGATAAGGTTATTCTTAATTGTAATATAAAATGCTTATGTTGTTACACACCTTAAATGTCTGAACAGTTACACAGTTACTTTCTTGCTGCACTTTGGAGCCATTACCACCATGGAGTGGATTATTTTCCAATAAGAGCACATCCTCTTATACCATGGCACTTTGAAGGTATTTCATTTATTAAAGAATGAGCCACTTTTTTTTTAAATCCGTTTATATTTACATTTACTGTTGAGGAACGTGAAACAGTTTTGTTGTAACAGCTATAAACTCGCGCTCTCTCTGCCTTGAAGCTAACAAGGAACGTACAGGAACAGCTTTACCTCAAAGTCTTCTTTCATAAATGTTAAATAAACATTTTACAGAAAGCTTCACCAGAGCAACAGTTATTGTGTTGGTTATTTTTCTGTTAAATGACAGCACCTTAAAAAAAAGAAAAACTTTTATTGTTAAGCTTAAATTATGTCGAGTTGCTACCTTACAAGTTCCTGTGAACAAGTTGTTATATAAAACGATAATGTATGAAAACGATACTTTTGATTAGAATTACACCCAGAACGACTGTAAGCAGAAAATGAATCAGCACCTTCTGACTAATTCTGCGGCACTATGGTGTAATTTGATTTAATGAAAGGAATCTTGCTCCAAGTGTTTTATTCAGTTAATAAGGTCTGATATTATACACTTTTTTTATTTTGTGATTTTGTTAAGTTTGGTCTGATACACTGAAAGTTCACTTGAGGCATTTCTGAGATTAAGAACAGATTTGTGTTTTATTTTTTAAGAATGACTCTACAGATGATATATTTAGCTCTTGCTTCATAATCTGTTCATCTGTTCACATCCTGTTGTGAATTAATGACTTTCTTGCTTTTTGACACTGTAATTTCATCGTGAACTCTTAAGGACCAACAGTTTCACAATGTGTACAGATTTTGTTTAGTTACAACTGAGGACCTTGTTGTTTCTTTTTTCATATGATGTGTAATATATATATATATATATATATATATATATATATATATATATAATATATATATATATTTTTTTTTTTTGTTTAGCCATAAAGCTTTGGTTTGTTGCTGCAGTTCAAATTGAGACTGACTTCAAAATGTTCTTTGGAAATGTGTCATATTTCGGTCATTATCACATTGTAATATTGCACTTATTTTCATTGCAATGTGTTTGTCTTTGGTTTCTCCTTTTCATGCACATCATATTAAACCTGAAATGCACAATTTAAACGTTGTCTACTGTTTTGTTTACTTCACTTATTTATGCTAAAATTGGCATCATCAGAAGACTAAATGTCAACTCTAAATGCTTTGAATCCAGGTTGTAATTCACTGAGTCAAAGTCATGGTTAGAAATGAAACAGTCATGTTTTTCAGTTGTGTTCCTCGCAGATGGTTTGCGCCGCTTGTGTAAAACCTAACAAGCGTCTTTCTGCCTTTCTTTCAGGGACGGAGGCGTTCTGTAACAGATGTGCCAAGCGGCGTGGTTTCTACTCCACCCAGCTCCAAACTCCACCACATGTATGGAGTGAAAGCCTGGGCCAGCTGGGTGCAGTGGAGGACTCAACACACTGACGGTGAGCTTCACCCACGTGCTGCTGCTTAACACTTAACATTCTTATTTTATGCTCTTGTTATGTGCAGCACCCAGTGTGCTGTCTCCAACAGTGATGTTGCTAAGCAACAGTCTTGGGACAAAGTGCTCGAGTGTGAAGGAACATGAATATTTTTTTCTTTTGTCTCTAAGACAGCTGATTTTAAGAATTAATTCATTAATTGTTTCACAGCAGGGAAAAATGTCTCTCTTTTGTCCTATTGAGCACTTTTAGTCATCATTAGTTGAAACAGGTTTCTGAAGTTATTTTTCTTCATATATTACAGAAATTTATATTTTTTGCACAATTGCAATTGTACAATTTTATTTATTAATGAATGTCATGCTTTTTATCCGTTTATAGTTACATTTAATTTTGAAAGTCTGTGCGACAAGATAGTCCCAGTTATAGCAGCTAGAAACAGTATTTTTTTTCCCCTCTCTTTCTCTCTTGAAGTTAATAAGACAAAAGAACAGCACAGTTTTTCATATTACTGAGAAACTGGAAAGTTACTGAATGTTGCAGTGCACTGGCACTGGAGACTCCTTCCATAGTTAATAAACATCTCCTTACAAGCTTCACCATATCAACAATTATAATTTTTTTTATTTATCATTAGGCTTAGAATATGTGGAGCGCTTGCCTTACAAGCCCCTGTGCAGGTTGTTTCTATAGAAACAGTAACGTATTAGAAAAAGCTCAGTGTTAAACTGTGATTTGAATTACAGCCAGAAATACTGGTGTTATAGAAAATTAATCAATATCTTCTGACCAATCAGAAGAATATGTGGGGGGAAAAAAAACATGCTGTGATATAAGTTGGAATAGCTTAGTGTTAAAGTTTCAGGGTTCTGCTAGTAATGTACTTGGGAATATTTCTACTTAAGTATGAATGTTTGCCAGTTTTAACCTTTACTTCACTACTTTAAAGCAAATGTCTTTTTTTTATTTTATTTTATTTATTTATTTTTTTTAAACCCATGTTTCATAAACTTGTGTACTTCAGCAGATTTGTTATTAGTTAATAAAAAATTTTCTTGAGTCATTTCCTACTAAAGTATTTTTTACGTTTACTTAAGTATTAGTATTTCACATTGCTCGTAATTTTATTAAATAATTTGTAAGTCTCTGCTTTTGTTTGCCATCCTCTGCTTTTTTTTTTCTTTCCGGTGGAATGTATCAGTACTAAATGTCACTCTCGCAGTGACCCACTGTGTGTGTTACTGACATTTACTCTCATCTTCATCTCTGCGTTTATTTATTTATTTTAGTGAGCCCTCTCACTGTGAAGGAGGATGTGTTGGATTGCAGCTCTGAAGAGCTCAGCGACGCGTTGTGTCATTTCATCAGCGAAGTTCGCAGGCCGAACGGCCAGTCTTATGCACCTGACAGTGTCTACTATCTGTGCTTGGGCATCCAGCAGGTCTGATTTTTCAGAATCCTTTTGCTTTACTAATCCATCAAGCTTCCATGTGTGTGTGTGTGTGTGTGTGTAAGATGTGTGTGTGTTTGTGTGCACGTATATATATATATATATATATATATATATATATATATATATATATATATATAATATAAATTCAGCTGCCAGAGTCCTCATGGTTTCGACTGTCCACTCAGCTCACACAGTCGAGTCGTTTTGTTCTGCTCTACTGCTCTCTAAGACCAGATCTTTCTCTATTCTCGCCCCAAGACTCTGAAACTCCATTTAACAGATCGATAGAGATCGAGGCTCGTTGTCTTTCTACCATGGCTCTCGATCTGTAGAATGAATTAGCTTTCTTAAAGCTGGATAATGTGTTTTGCATGTTTCATTGCAGTATAGGACTGAAAGAAAACATTAAATCTTTATTTCATATTATATATTTATTATTTATTCATACTCACAATTATTTACTAATGTATATATTTATATTATTTATTTATATTATATGTTAAATATATTTAATATATAGCATTCCATAAAACCAACAGTTTATTTTTGAAAGCAAAAAAAATATATATATATATATATATATATGTATGTATATTACCTCTATGTTTACATTTTGCTCTTTTTGTCTTTTTACGGTCTCTTTCTTTCAAACAGTACCTTCTTGAAAATGGCCGCCTGGAGAATATCTTCACGGATCCTCTTTATAACCAGTTTACTGCAGACATGACCAAGCTGATAAAAGACTGGGAATGCAACCTAACACCAAGTGGTAATACACTTGTCTGAAACCTATATACACATACAGTACACACACAGGAAATGGTGACATCAAGTTGGAAAGATTGTGTTAACGAAAGGATTGGGATGCAGCCCGATACAGCAGTCACTTTATTTACTTCATTAAGGATTCCTTTTCATTAAAAAAAAAAAAAAAACTGTTTAAGTGGCCTAGGCTCCAAGCCAAATGATATTGCATGCTCTGGCGTGTATCTGCAGGTTTCTTGCAGTCCCGAATCGAGGAGGGTTTCCTGTGGGAATGTAAACAATTGGGCGCTTTATCTCCCTTTGTGCTGCTCAACACGCTGATCTTTTTCGGGGTCAAACATCTCAACCTAAAAACTGTGGAGCAGCATCGGCATCTTTCCTTTTCCACCATCACTCGCTGCTCCAGGAGCACCAAGCACGGCAAGTCCTCCTACCTCAGGTTTAGATTTGCTGGAAAAGACGAAGGTGAAAAGGAGAAGCGAGGTGAGGACCTGGTTTTTAGCATTGTTATCATACATATGTTGTATGATCATTTCTAGATTGTACACGTCTGATCTGTATATTTTCCAGTTTTACTTGGTAAGCGGAAGAGGGAAGATGCAGAGGAGAATGTGGAGTATGGTGAGATGCCTGAGAATACCGAGGACCCTTTACGTTGTCCTGTCAGACTATATGAGTTCTACCTCTCTAAATGGTGAGACAGAGTGAACATTAGTATTCACTCAGTAAAGGTCACTTTTCAACATCTGCACATGTACAGGCCAACATCCCCACTGCCTCGTGCCCCATTGCTTTAGTCATTAGAACAGGAGTGTTCAATCTTGTCCACAAAGGGTGGGTGTGGCTGCAGGCTTTCATTCCAACCAAGCAGGAGTCACACCTGATTGCACTTGTTTCATCAGTTTATCTTGGTCTCCAATCAAGTGCGACTCCTATTTTGCTGGAATGAAAGTCTGCAGCTAGACCGGCCTTATGCAGATTAGATTAGAGGATGTATTCAGAGTTGACGTTTGCACATAGTAAGCATTTAATGCCGAAATTTTGCCGAAGTGCAGACCTCAAGCGCCGACTTAAGCGCTACTTGGTCATTTCCTTGGGAGTTGAGAGTACAGGGCAAAAACACAGGCCTGTCTCAATTACTCACAATTCAACAAATCAAAATAGCAAATTAAAAACTTGATAAAATAGCATACATGTTGTGTACACATTCCAATTTCATGACCTTGATTTAGTATTTTATGGCCACATTCAGTCGGACACACAATTCACTGGCGGTACATGATATGAAAGAATAAAATGCAAAATAATAGGATGTGCTGGATCAAGTGCTATTTTATAACACCCTCACATGTGCGCACACACACAGCCATATAGTCTCCTGTCTAAAACTGCTCTGCACTGTTAAGGGAATGTTTAATGTGTTAAGCTTATTCAAAGTGTCTTTGGATTATTGAAAATAAAGATGACAAAGAGACAGATAGATCATTTTTATTGCTCCATCCATCTACTTGTAAACAATTTGATGAAAAATCGTATACCTAAGACTACTGTTGATCCTCATGTATCAAAATTATGATTAGGTCATGTCATAGCGTGACAACAGTATTCATCAATTATACAGAGCTGGCATTACAAAGACACCCTGAAAGAAAGAAAAAAGCTTGAGAGTGAGATTAGAGTACAAAATGCATGTTCTTATCTCCCATCTATGCCATCATTTAAGCTAGGATTGTCATTAAGTGTAGGACAAGAGAAGTGTGACAATTACAGCACTACATCAGAGGTCCGGGATCCTACATTGTTATTTTTTTGTTTTTTTATTTTCCCCCCTGAAGTCTGGTTATAACATTTGTAATTAATTTTTGCATGACAATTTTCCAACCTTTCAGGATTGAACATACTGTTTTTGTTACTGGGCTTTTAAGATTGCTCTGTTCTGATTGGATGGTTGCATCCCAAGTGAAATGAGACACCACGCCCCATCTTTAACATGTCTTGAACCCTGAAGGAAACTAATGTATTAAATACTTGCTTTATAAATGTATTTCTGTTACTTTGACCCACAGTCCGGACTCTGTGAAGGAGCGTTCAGATGTTTTCTACCTACAGCCTGAGAGTTCCTGCCACCCCGGCAGCTCTGTGTGGTATTCTACCCAGCCTCTGGATGGCACCATTTTGGATAGCATGCTATCGCGCATCCTTGCTGTTCGGGACGTCCATCTGGAACCTAAGCAGCAGCAGCCAAGCTCTTCAGATGAAGACACCTCGTAATTACACTCTGAAAAATGTGAGACGTCATGGCGCGCTGCTCTTCTTCTTAAGCTCTTAGTGTTGTCAGAGCTTTAAGAAACAATGAACGAGGGTGAAATGTGACTAATCAAACGCCTACACACTGCGTGGGTTCTGGAGGATGCAGAGCGACAGATCTCAACATTCATGGATCAATTCAGTCGGTTTTATCTTTTTCTTAGTAGAAATCATGATGTTACAGTGATGTTACAAATGCATGCCCTAGTAAAATATTACTAGTTTACAGTCATATATCATTTTCCGTTTGTTGAACTTTGATTCTGAAGCTGTTCAGTTCACGTCACACTCTTAAATGAAAAAGTCTCCATGTGGAAAAAGTGTATTGTGGACAAGTTTGTATTATATAAAAAATGGCTAAACATGATCACACATGGGATTATTTTGTAATGCATCTGTGTAATTCATTCAAAAATATCGGGATAATTTAAACCCTCGGTGCAGTCAAATTTTATCTGAAAGCTGATTATTTGTGCCAGGATTTGAAATATTTTAGCTGTAATTTTATGTGAGCTATATATGAGCTGTTGACAGATGCCTTTAAGCTCGGAGTGTGTGTTGATACAATCCATACCCTGATACATGGCCACCTAATTCAATGCATGAAAAATGCACTTAAAGCATCCACCTATTTAACATGATCCGATTTAGAGCACATTGTGATTTAGTATTGAGGGGATGAGAAAGGAGGAGTGAGAGAGAGAGAGACCATGCAAAGAAATGTATTTCATAACACTTCTAAATAATGAAGCCGGTGTATGTGTTGTTCTTTGACCATATCTGACCAAATCTGACCAATTCTTTGCCCTTTTGAAAGAGGGGCTCATAATCGCAGGCTTGATCTCGCACAGAAGAGTTCCTTCCAAACCGTGGATCCATTGCGCAATTCCATACATGACTTTTATGCATGCAGGTTTGCAAAAACGAGGTTCATCCATTAGCTGTGTTTTATCATTTTTCCTCTGACACCAACACGTGAGGTGAAGAACAATACTTTTTGGCCATCATTACCCAAATTCAGTAAATGTAAATGTCGGCGTGCAGCGCCAAGAGCGGGTAGTTTCCACACCTGATGTGTTTTTTTTGTAAGTGAGCCAGACCACTGTTTTCAAGAGAACCAGGAATCAGTTCTCAGGATTACTACTATACGAAAAACAGCTTTCACACTCCATCAAATGCAGCCAACTCTGCAAAAAGCACAAGTGAGAAAACACCAATTTGTGGATTTTTCATTTTTAAATTTTACATTTGCCTTATACATATTTTGGCTTTGAAGACTTGCTTGTTACCTTTGAACAGTTTGACAGAATATTCACATACAACATCATAGTTCTTAAGATTGTGATTTTATTTTAATAATTCTTGCCTTCTTAAATTAGGAGGACTTGTGTTCTTAGTGTCCTTTTTTGATTCAGTCACAGGCTTCCTTGCTTGTTATGTCAGATCGCATGGCGTTTTTTGCATAACTGAGCCAAAAGATTAAAGCTGTGGTGCGCATACTTGTTTTAGTTTTAAGCAGCAAGGTCCACATGGTCACCAGAGAGGCCAAATTAGTTCTGCAATGTTTATCCACAAGATTATGCAGATATTTGCACAGATACATCCAGTGCCTGCCTACGATGTAAGGCCAATTGTCATTTGCTACCATGGTAACCGAGTGGAGGGCTTTTGCTTGAGCGCTGTGCTGGATTCTGCAGGTTTTGAGACAAGAGCAACAAAAGTGGTAAGGATGCAGACAGTCATCATTATTTCAGTATTAAAAGTATAAAAACTTACTGCTCTTAATAATGTGACATTTTTATTTTTTACCTTGCAAAGTCAGGCAAGGATATCTTGGATAAGTCGTACTTTGATCTGCGTATGTCCTAGACAGCTTTTTTGCCTCCCGAATCTGCAAAGATGCTCATAGAGATGTATGTATTTCTGTGTTTTTGACCTGTCACGATATACTGAAACACTATGGTATAACTCATCACCTAATCACGTTTGTGTTCAGCAGAAGTGTGTGTGGGTGTGTGTGCAGGGCACAAGAGTTGTCAATTGAGAGCTTTTGAGAGTGTGTGTGTGGGTGCAGAGTAGGAAAGCAACAAAGGCCAGCTAACAAAACGAGGCTAGTTTTGACAGTATTATATAGTTGATTTTATCGAGGACAGGAACACAGTTACTTCCATTAGAAAAATCTTCATCCTTTAAACATTTTACACTGTCAGTAAAATAAAGGCTATGATAAATAAAGCTGTAATTTTTCCTTGTACAATTGGAGTTATTGGATCTTTTTACAGATCAAACCAAACAGATGAAAATGACTAAATTGTTCCAACTGTTTCTTTAACCTGTTTCTCAGGTGGAAGAAGCGAGAAGCAAAAAAAAAAAAAGTCCTGATAACTACAAAAACCCTGAAGCAGCATCAGAACTTGGGGGAGGGGAATCAGTGATTGAGAGAGTCAGAGTGAGAGAGTGCGAGAGGAGGGAGCTGGAAGGAGAGAGAGAGAGAGAAAGAGAGATAGAGAGATGACGTTGGTGTTGAAATAGGAGGCCGTCAGTGTTTCACTATAAAATAGGATGATATTCTGAAGACCGAATTCTCATTCTTGAATGTGGACTATACCCGCATTTCCTGGACAGTCTTCACACTTGGACGAGAGAAGCATGAGAAACTGGGGCTGTCCATCTGTCCTTGGCAGTGATGCTATGATTTCTGGATGGGGGTTCCTGATCCCCACTAATGGAAGTGATGGAAATGATTATCACTACGAAGAGGCAAAGTAGCCAGAGACTCCAATTTTGCCAATTTTGGATCAGCAGTGAGTTTTTCTATTTTGTTATTTTGTTGTTTATTTTTAACATTTGAACAACTAGATTTAATACTCTAAAACTATGGTGCACAAATATCAGATCCGTTTGCTGAGCAGAGCTGATGGTGAATAATTACAGATTGCAGTGAAGAGAGGTATACATCTATTTATATTGATTTCTAAAGATATGGTCCTGCACTTACCTGAGTGTGATTTTGTGAACTGAACTGAGTGTGAACTCAAGAAGTTGCACTTCTACCTTTAACTACTGCAATATCCATAATGTATAAAGAGTGTTATGGATGTAGTGAAAATGACTTAACAGAGAACCTGCAACTTTACGTTTTATAACCATAAACATTTTTTCTGTGGGAGCATATTTTGGAATTGTTTACTTTTTTTTCTACAATGGGCAAAACACTGAGTCGACCAGGTTGCCTGCGCCAGAGCCCTTGTTGCTCAAAGAAAAACGACAGAGAAGGCTACAATGAAGATGGATATATCCCTCAACGTTCCATCTATGATACAATGTGCATCAATGAGCAGATTGACCATAGCTCAGCGCACAGCACTCTGGGGTCCAGGAGAGGTCGTGAGACTGATTTTTCCAGTAATGGCTCCCTGGGTGGTGACATGTTTGACACCAGATCTTCTGTGCTTCTAACTGGTGGAAGAAGACTGGACGAGAGGTTCATTTTTGACTCACTGAAACTGGCTAATGATGAACTGAGATCACCGGGAGGGTTTGTTAGGTCAGCTTCCCCAAGTGTGTCATGTTCTTCAGCACCTGGTGGATCCATGAACAAGAGGCATCACCACCAGGATAGTGGTAAGAAGGACAGCCTCTGTCGGCACTCTTGGAAGGTACTTACACCTCCGAAGTTTCCTGAGCCTTTGGAGCTTTCGCCAGGAGAAAAGAACTTCTTAAATCCAGGAGTGGCATTCTTCCCAAGCAGCATAACCTCTCCACAGATCTCCCCCTTTTCTGGATCCCCCTTCTCAACTGGCACACACACTCCATCTGTCTTTTTCTCCCCTTCTCCCCTTCCCTACAATCAGCAATTCAACAGACAGTCTTTGCCCACCCAGCCCTCATCACCAAGACCTCCTCTTTCAGAACTATCAGTGAGTGCTCTCATGAGTGGCCAAGATATACAGGGGGAAATTGAAAAAGAGCAGGAGATAAGAGGACATGAGTATGTCATAAAAGAGCAGGCACAATTTGAGACTTTTAAACCCAAGCCTGTTGAGCCTATCAATGAGCAACAACCCACCACACCAGAGCCTGAACATGACACTGCACCCCTTTTGCAATCTGTGATCCCTAAAGGTCCAACAATTTGCAAAACTTCAATGGAGTCTACCTGGCCACGGAGGCTGATTGGTAGGAGGAGGACAGTGAGACAAGGTGGGGCAGTTCACAACCTTCCCATTCTTCCTCCATTGCCCTCTCTGCTCATACGGAGTGTCTCGGATAAAAAGCCAACACCCCGACTTTCCCCCTTTCCCGAGCACCAAGGAAAAGTGGAGGGGCATCTAAGTAAATCTATGCTAAAAAACGAACTGAATGATTGTTCCTTGCAGGACTGGAAGATCTTGCGGGAAATAGAAGAACGTAAAGCTGGATCAACTAAAAATGAGCTACAAACTGTGCAAGTCATGGAGGGCCCAGACAAAATGTCACCTCTTCAAGAGAAACCTGAGGAGAGTGTTGATGAAAATATCCCTTCTGAGTGTGAGGTTGAGAACTGGGAGGCTGTGCTTGAGATGGTCAACTCGCTTTGGGATGAAACATGGAAAGACTCAGATTCCCAGAATTTAGGCTCTTTGAGGCGCTGGCCACTCTTGCATCCTCCAACAGGTTTTGGTGGCTCACAGGCCCCTTCTGGTACAAGTTCAGAGTTAGGAGCTGAAGATCTGCTGGAGCTTGAAAGAATATGTAGAGAGGACTCTATAGATTCAGAGCTCAGTGACCTACTCCGCTCACAGTCTGATTCACAGCTAAAAGAAAACAATGTTATTGTCACACAACCAGTGAGACAACATCTTAATCAAGCTAGGATTCCAACCATACTTGATCTTGGTATTGCTGAGGCTCAACTGAGAAATAAGGATGGGCAAACTGAATCACCAGATTCCAATCTAACATTGGATTCAGACTCCAGTGGGGTTTTCATGTCTAATACCAGCCAGACCAGTAAAGAGGACATTAACTCTGATGGTGACAGATCTGTGAATGAATTAGACTGGGCAAGTGCAACTTTACCTCATAAAGGCAACAATGAACAAATTATTGCCAGAGTGACTGAAACATCCAAACCAGAAATAATTGACCATAAAAGGTCAACTCTGGACAAAAAACAAACACCTGACACCACAGATTTAAGCAAAGTCATTAATTTGAAAAAAGTTCAAACCAAAGGCATAAACATGCAAAACAGTTCCAAATCCATGGACAGTGGATCTCTGGGGCAAGAGATCTGTAACACTGTGAAAACATCAAAGACTGATGTGCTTTTACCACTGACTCCTACAAAACATGATATCAGAGGAACTTTACTGGATAGCGGTGATTTTGATCCTTTTGTTGCAACCGACAGCTTTGTCTATCTTGCTGTTTCAGTTCTGCCACCTCCCAAAACTAAGAACAACATTCCACATCAGGAAGGTGCATCCACTCCAACTGGAAATGAGCCCTTACTCCCTGCCTCCATTCCAAAACCAGGCCCTTACCCTGATGAGTGTGATTTCCTTTCCACCGACAGCTTTGTGTACCTGGCTGCCCCTGATTGTCACCTGCTGGTTGCAGAAGGGCATTCTGTATATGATTCAAAGGACTCCGATTCTGAGGACAGTGGCTCCAGAGCAGACTTTGTTCAAGCCTCCACAGTTGGAGACAGTGACTGGGACTCTGACCTGTCTGATTCGGACCATGAATGGGACCACTGGGAAGAGCTGGAACAGGAAGTACTTCAGGGGCTTTTCTGCGAGGACCAATCAGAAATGGACAGAGAGTGCTATGACAAGCAAGCATGGCAGATTTCTTGCCAGCGTGCAGAGTTGGCTGCTAGTGTCGGGCAGGATAATGCTGGGATGTCTTCACAGCACACGCAGGGGGCAGAGCCACACATGGAGATGGAATCTGTGTCCTAACAACTCTTCTCATAGTGACAAAACAGATGCACTCGTTTTAGAAACCTGACCTCTTGGTAATGACATGGTAATGGTAATCAGGGATAGAAGTGTTTCAAAACCACCCCGGTCAAGCACATTATAGGTCTTCTGTTTAAGCAGTAATTGTACTTTCTAGACCTATGTAATTGTGAGTTGCTTAGATATGTTAGCTTGATTATTTTGTCGCTTTTGTGGACCATATTTAACTGAACAATATGGCAATTTATAGTGGCAGTTTGATGTGATTGTGATATTTACTAAAGGGTTTTCATCAGAAGATATTAAAATTGTTCTAAGCTCAAACTCATAGCGCAATATAATGTCTTGTCAAAAAAATCATACTATATTTGCTATATACATATGCAGGGCAAGTATTAATGCTTTATGTTATTGTGCTGATTTCTGATTGAGTAATCAGATGAGCAGTTTTTTTATTTATTTTAATTACAGTATAAATTATGACATTCAGTGCTGCTGAAAATGTTTGCTGAGTTAGGTTTGCACAACTCGCCAGCCACAAATATTTACAGAGTGGTAAGTTTTACCTGTAAGCATATCAACAAGGCAATAGAAATGCATTATTGTACTCCGCTGTCAATAAAGCAACTGTGAAAGACCAGAAATATATTTTGGACTTTTTCCTGTAGCTATTTTTTGCCTTGAGCTGAAAATCTGACAGGAAATCTTGTGTGCTATAACAACACCCCTCTTCCTCACTCCTCCTCAGCTTCCCTCTCTCTTCTCCTGCCTTCAGCTTCTTTCTCCATCTGTCTCATGGCCTAGAAATATATGATTTCTCATGTGTATTGTATGAAGGGAGGACATGAGTGGGTAATGTGGGTGACCAAATAGGCCTATTTTAGGACAAATTAATTAGTTCACTCTTAATGAGGCCAAAAATGTAATGCATTGTGCACCAGTATAAAACACAAATGGGGTCAGAACAAATGACATCATGCTCCTGTGTTTGTGCTATCATCGTCCATGACTTGCTGGCACCTTTTGTTGCTTTTCAGCAGCCCACATTGCGCTCAGTGTGGTATCTTCCATCTGTTCCACACTATGCTCTGTGGCAGTATAACCCTGATTCTCAGGGTGCGCCGTTAATTTATTTTGGCTTTCAGTGCAAATCCTGCGGCTATGTTTGAGACAAACTTCAGATTGAGGTCAGGCTTTTAACCCTACTGTGATGCTCACTACTTAGAAATGTTACTTAGAAATGACCATTAAATCAGGACATCTCCATTTTATAAGTGATACAAGTGTGAATTTGTCTATTGAAAATGGAACTGTAAAACCTAAAAATCTTAAAACAAGATAGTCATTTTGGTGTAAATCACCTTTTGGATGCAGATTTACTTTGTGAAATAAACAAAGCACACCCTTTCTATCAGGAACCAGAAAGTGGTGGAGACAACAAAAGAAAGTGGTTCGGAGGGAAAATGTTGGCTCTGTGATGGTGTGTGTGTATGTGTGGGATGCATCACTGTGTTCATGTGTGTGAGCCAAAGCTAGGGCACATGTGTAGGAGGAGCTGAGCTGAGTGGGTGACTCAGTGAGTGGGCTTTTTTTTTTTTTTTTTTTTTTGCTTTTGTGCTCTCTGGTCAGTGCGATGTATTGATTTGTCAGGTTTCATATAACTCTTTGTGTGCCTTCACTTCATCCACTAAAGCACCACTGATTAGGGGATTATTGAGGCTGCTTATAAATATTAATACTGTCTGGAAATAGGGGCAGTTTTGATTGAGATACTGTAGATTTTTGCAGTCAGTATTAAAGGAATTGGCTGAGTGTGTGTGCACAATAAAATGTGTAGGAGGGATTTAATAGTTACTTAAAGATCAGGAGGTGACGTTTATGTAACAAATGAAAGTCTATCACGCTGCACGGTTTTATTTATATATTAAGTACTGTAGGCTGGATTGTAATGTAAAATGGATTGAATTGAATGGTGTCAGAAAGCCTAAGACAGAAAGACTTTTGGAGAGGCTGATAGAAACTATTCGAAGGATACAACTGCAGACCCTGTTTATGGTCTCACTGTTTAGCTTTCAGCCTCCTGTTTATAGAAGGTTAACTGTGTACATTCCATGCCGGCTCCAAAAACTAAACACGCTACACAGGACAATGGTACTTCAATGAAGATTTTATTGTAACATACTATAGAGGCATATTTCAGATGTTCCTGACTGAACACAGCCATGCAATCAAGTCTCATCTGACAGTAAAAATATGCACTGACCCTGGTTTTATTCTTTCACAAAGTACAAGTAGAAAAAGATTGACCCATGAGACATATCACAAATAATCAGGTATGCAGTAACTGTAGTTAAAGGAATAAAGATGATGTATATATTTTCTATTATATTAGCAGCTCTCTTCAAGGATTTTGTGACAGTTGTCACACCTCCCACAGTTCCACAATCACTTCTCATAACGCAACATAACACAACTATCAGCTGAAGGTGTGCCCTGCACTTCCAAATGTATCTTAAATACTTCTCAGTGTAACAGAAGCACCATCATAAATAATTATCCAGAACTGGTGAAAAGGTTTGCACAGTTATTTAAGCCAACAATGAACTTAACTGAAATGAATATTTATTCATAAAAGCATCTTATTAATTGTGACAGACTATTTACAATTTACCTGAGTTTTGACCCTTTAGTTACCAGAGATTTCAGGCTTTTACTTACTCCCTGTAAGTGCTATGTATAGTGATTGCATAAGTATTCACCCTTTGAATTTTTTCCACATTTTATACTGTTACAAAAAGGACTTAATTAGGGTGCGTATATATATATATATATATATATATATATATATATATATATATATATATATATATATATATATATATATATATATATATAATTTACCATTTGATTTACACAATATGTCTAAAATATGTTTATTGTGACATAAAGGTTAATTAACAGAAAGCAAAAATGTTTTGGTTGCATAAGTATTCGCCCCCATGTCAGTAACTGCCTTTGGCTGTAATTACAGCTGCAAGTCTTTTGGGATATGTCTCTATCAGCTTTGCACATCTGGATCCAAATATCTTTGCCCATTCTTCCTGGCAAAATTGCCCATGCTCTGTCAGATTGGATGGAGACGGGATCCAGGGTGATCAGTAACATTAGAAAAGTTATATACATATTGCATCCTTTCTGTTATTTCAGTATTGCACAATGGCAGTATTGCAATCACAAATAACAAACCACTTTGTCTTTGTATCATGTGAATCTTGTGAATAATCACATCATAATTCAATTCACACATTACTTTAACAGACATACCCCTTGTTTAGACACTTCACAAGGTCATGAGTGGCTTGGAAATAACCAGACTGACAATCTTGCCAAGGCTTGAGGTTACAGAAACGTATCACTGTAATTGGCAAGCTTGTTATTTGGGTCACTATATAGTAAAAGAAACATCATTTGTAGTCAGAATAATCAGTTACAAAACTGTCCATAATGTTTGGCTAGTGAAAATGCTTAAATTCAAGCTCTATTGTCACCAAATCTACGTGACTTAAATATTATACAATCTGTGGAAAGCGTTGACCAGTTTTCCCCTAATGTGTGCATCATTGTTATACAAATTTATAATCGTTTTTTTTTTTTTTTTACATGAAATATACATATTCATGTATACTGACTGAACATCCAGTGACTCGTTCATTCATGTTCAGCAAGTGGATTTACAGTTCGGGAGGGTAATAACCCCTCACTAAATTTTACTTTTTTCAGGATATGTTTCTGTTTGTTTTAACAAGCTGAGGTTTTCCACACTGGTGAGGGTCGGATCTATTCTATGTTTCTGTCTCTGATTTGCACCATCTGTAGCATGCTCACAAGGCACCCTTCCAGGAACCTTTCCCCTAATTAGTGCTTTATATATTTTCTTTCCGACCAGATAGCATATTTCACACACGCACATCAGGATGCATAATGCAGACGTAACCACCATAAAGAGCGTGAAGATTTTCTTTTCTGTAGGCCGCGAGATGAAACAGTCCACCATATTCGGACACGGCTCCAGAGAGCACTTGGAGAGACGTGGCATGTCAAAGCCGTCATAGATGTAATAGAGGATGTAGAGAAAGGCACTATCAAATCCCACTTTGAACAAAAGGCTGAGCATGTAAGTCCACCACAGCCCACCTCGCTTTTTCCCTGGGTGGGTGTACAGATGTTCACCCTTGTGCACTTTTATGTACTTTTTGTCTTTCTCTTCTCTCAATTTGACATGAGCCACCACCAAGAGGGATGGGCAGGTAACGAAGATAAGCTGCAGAGCCCAGAGGCGAATGTGAGAGATGGGAAAGATGCTGTCGTAACACACATTGGTGCAGCCAGGCTGCCTTGTGTTGCACACAAAGTCTTTGTTGTCATCGCCCCAAACGCGCTGCGCTGCTACGACAAACACCAACACCCTGAACACAAACACCACGGAGAGCCAAACACGACCAAAAGCAGTAGAGTATTGGTTCACCCCGCTGAGGAGGATCTGCAGTCCTGACCAGTTCATCCCCAATCTATTCAAAGTCTTCAAAACATACACACACACAGACACACACACACACACACACACACAGGAAGCATCAGTACAAATATTAAGATGTGCAAATAAATTCTGATGCCATTATGCTAGTGCAAACACATCTAGATTACAGAAGAATAAATATGTACACTCCATCTTCCATGTTTAGTTCAAAAACTAGAAAAAAATAGATAGATAGATAGATAGAAAAAAAACATAACTGCACAATAATAGTCTTTTAATTTAAATTGATATGATGTGTTGAATAACATTTACATTTTATATTTCCAATGTCAAATGGTGTAGCCATTATTGTTTTTCCTCATTTGGATACACACTGCTGTGACTGAATTGCAAATATATATATATATATATATATATATATAGTAACAAGCATTAGTCACAACCATGTTCACTT
This sequence comes from Pangasianodon hypophthalmus, assembly GCF_027358585.1. NCBI lineage: Eukaryota > Metazoa > Chordata > Actinopteri > Siluriformes > Pangasiidae > Pangasianodon > Pangasianodon hypophthalmus. The sequence goes on along the minus strand of NC_069719.1, from coordinate 25,323,469 downwards.
TTTCAAAAGTCTTCATACTTCTCTCTCTTTACAAACTAGTAACCCAATGCTACTATCTGTACCTGTATCTGTTTAGTGCTTCAAATATTCAGATCTGTACCTGCATTCGGATTTAACCTCCAAGTGGACGCAGCCTGAACTGGATTTGTTTATTTATTTAACCATGAACCATATCACTTTGTCTCCAGAAACACTGGATTTTTGTTTGTACTTGCCTGTGATATTCTCAAATTTAGATGAGTCTATTTTCCAAAAGTTAAACAAACTAGTAGAATAATTTAAACCATCACGAATCTGACCAGGCAGTTACTAAGGATGTGTTGTAATGCATCTTTTTCTTTCTTTCTTTCTAGTGGTATGCGCTGCATTTTTTCGTGACTTATTTTATGCGTCTGTGTTAAAAATAATATAATATATAATAATCGTATTCAGTTATACCCCTAGTACAGACACACAGCGTAGCACATCAGTTTATTTCAAATGTTTGCAAATCAGGCTGCATGTAAGTCCAATTACAGATACATCATTGCGCTGGAGGCAGAAGGCAGAAGAGTTCATTGAATGCATTTTGTATCAAATCAAATCAATAAAAAAATATTTACAGTTTGGTCTACATACAGTGCTGTTGTGTTAATATTTGAATTAGCTTGTTAGTAATACACATACTACAGTTGCTTACCCTAAAATCCCAGAAATATATACAATTTCTTTGACGAGTATAAACATTGTCGTTGCTTTGAACACATTTTCCAATTCTGGTGAACTTTTACTAAACCTTTAGCACAATAGGACAGCTCTCAAAGTGAACGCTCCTTTTTCTTTATGGACAGTTGATTCACCTGTACAAATAAAACTCACTATCATTGTCTAACCAGTTATCTTTATTGAGTGAGTTATAGAGTCATACATTGGCCCACATTGACCCACATTGGACCACAAAAAAAAAAAACAGTGGAGCAGGGAAGATTTCAGAGGGGGAAGAGACAATAAGAAGGCACAGAGTACAAGGAAGACAGCAAAGGTAAACTTCACTACCTATGTTCTAGTGCAGGTTAATGCCAGCATAAGACAATGCTCATAACATCCAAGAATGGTTCAGATGATGTATTTTATTTCTTCTACCATATTCACCATCCCTCTATTCAATTCTGCCGCATAAAAAATTAAATATAATACGTATATGATCTGCACCCACATGTACATGTCTTTGTGAAGCAATTTACACAGAGTGTGAAGTCATTATCCAAGAGTCATGTAAAGGACGGATCTGTCACTCTATGTATATTACAGTACTTCCCTTGCTGTTTAGCCTGCACAGACTTCAGTTATCTTTTGTGAGCAAATCCATGTAATGGATACTTGAATTTTTGAGTGTTTTTTTTAAAGTACTGGAACAGCTTTCCATACGAAACCTCCTTATGAAAATGAATTGCTTGTTTAAGTCATCGAGACAGATGGCTTCACGGTTTCTCAGTAACATGACAAGCTGCATTTTTTGCCTTATTAAATTTACGACAGAGAAAAAAGAGGCTAGTGAGGGAATGACTATTAATAGCTGCTATAACATTAATGTTAACAGGAATGAACTTGTTTCGTGGATGCTTTAAACATTCAACCTAACTATAAATGGATAAAAAGTTCAACATGCCATTCTTAAATTAAAATAATAATAATAATAATATTCACTGGCAACTTCCTGTTGTATTAGAGCGATAAAGCACTTCAGGAAGTGCTGTCTTTGGAAAATACATACAATTCCTTACTTGTTTTTTGATAAAAGGTTGTATACTACATGGAACTTGGGATTGTAATTTTGGGAAATGTGTTTAGTATTCTAAAAGGTGTGTGTGTCCAGTTGGAAAAAACTAAAACAAAAATGTTAATACATGTGAAAGTACACTAATAAGTAATTTGTTTAAAGCAAAAGTCACTTAATGAATTCTACTTTATCTACCCAAGGCCTTTAGTTGTATGTTTAAAGAAATAAAAGAAGAGCATATTACAAGAGAGATTTGTATATAAATTAACATCATTGCAAAGATACACTAAATAAATCACTGCAATACTCCTGACAGAGTCATGAAGGAGTCGTGAACTCATTGGAGAGTAAACTTGAGAAAAAAAAAAAAAAAAAAACAGGACATAGTTTGGGTCAGTCAGTCTCCTGGTAATTAGCATCATAAATTTGCAATCTAAATTTAACCCAAAACTTTAATGGGTTTTTTTTAATGTCTATTATGTGACAGTGATTAATTTGTTGGTGGAAAATCAAAATGAGGCACTCAGTAATGAACAACACAACTTCCTGTGATCCCATATTTCATTTCAAAGGTTCTATCATATACTTCAAACATTAATTGTTTTATTCGTAAGATTTAAAAAAAAAAAAAAAAAAAAAAGTCAAAACAATGAAAGAAATACAACAATCATAATGTAGAAAAGAAATGATGAAAAACCAATTGTAAGTAGCAGTAAATCTTTATGCTTTGTAGAAATACTGAATTAAGCTCGTTATACAAATTATAAGGCTGACTTATAAAGGGTAAAATTTCCTGGTGTGTAAAGAATACACTATTATTTTTCTATGTTAAGATAATTGTGTTGAACACAATGACAGTCTTGAGGCTTAAATATGCAAATGTATAAGAAAAAAAAAGCATAACACAAGATTAGGAATGAAGATAGCATCACATCTTTCACAAAATCAAAGCCAGAAGGATGAATAGTCAAAGAATGTTGTTGTCAGGTGGAAAAAAAAAAAACACTGGCTATGACTAACAATATAGCAATTTATTTCTCTAGACTGTAACGTAATACACTGGGAACGCTGCAAGAATGAGTCTTGCACCCTGCAAGAATAATCACACATGTGAAACACAAGTTTCAACATGTTCTTAGAGTATGATCTGTTTTTCTTTTCCAGAATGGAAGTAAAGTCCTTTAGAATTCCAAAAATATAGAACATATGTACAATAATGTAGAAATTCAATTAATTTTCATATAAATGATATAACTGATAACTGATAAACTGCTCAGAAATGATCAGAGACGATGTAACAATGAATAATGATAATGATGATGATGATGATGATGATGATGAAGATGATGATAATAGAGTTGACTGATCAAATTACAGTACACCTAAATCATTAAATAAGTCATTACATATTTTAGGCATTATACATAATTCATTTAATCATTCGCAAATTAATTGGACGATGGATCAAAAGGAAACAGGAAGTATATAAACAAGGAGCTACTACATACAAATCTGAAACTATAGTATGCATATTAGAAGCAGTGTTATAAATGCCGTATGCTACTGTAGTTCATTCGGTATAAAGAAGATCTTTAGTTTCATGCTTTATTTGTTGACTTAGGCACTATTTTTTTGCATTACTATTTATGCTAAAATGAGAATTCAAACAAGAATTTAGAAAAGAAACCTTATTATCTTGTCATGATCTTGTCATCAATATTACTGCAACTGATTTCTGAAATTTATTTATTTAGTTAGCTAGTTAGTTAGTTAGTTTCAATTTACTTTAATTCCTAGGATATATATACACCCATATAATGAAATGTAAAGTTACATTATTTCTGACATTGGCTCATGATTATTATTTTGGTAGCATATAAATTAAGTGCTTAATAATCTTGGTGGGTTTTATATGTATATATATATATGTATGTATGTATATCTTAGAGATAATTTACTACTAAGTACAGCACTTATATTTTATATTATACTGAGATGTAACCCTTTTTAACACTAATATCTTGAGCAATTTTAATAATCATTATTGGTGTAAAAAAAGATGTCATGTAAGGTCACGTCTTCTGTTCAGGATTAAAGATCACTGACAGTTTTAATATCTGGGATTTAATCATTAACACCATATCAGAATAGCTCTATCCGGACCAAACCCATGTTTCCAAAACCAATCGGGTACTTTTACAAGATCCAAACTCAGAGAAGTACTTATAAAATTTTATCTCTTCAAAGTGAAATTAAACGAAACTCCAAAAAGATGGTATGATATACAGATTCCAAAAACTTCAAACATTACCTTCTCATAAACCAGGCCAAAGTTGTGCCGAAGCTGAACGCAGAGCTCAAACTGTTTGTATGAATAGAAATCCAGTCAAACCTGATCCGTGACTGTACACCTAAATGAAAATCACACAGCCTTTAGGTAGTTTTCCTAAACGTGGAGGAAGACCAGGGTGGCGCTTTGTACGCATGAGGTATCGTCTTACACAGAATGATGCGGAGCAGAAATACGAGGCCTTACAACGAAACCTAAAAGACCAAACACACCACCATGTTATCTCTATACTAAACACAGCTGCTACAACTGTACACACTGAGTGATATATAAGCAGTCACAGGGGTTGAAACGGCCAATCAGTGGTATTTACGACACAAAACAAATCATTTCTTTACACATTTCTTTATACGTCTTTGCAGGGTGACTGTTCGCACAAGATGAAGAGTGAAATTGCTTCGTAGGTTTTGAATGAGCAGATCATTCTACATACTTTCCCTTGCCGTGGTGGCCACTGTGTTTAGATCATGTGACCGCAAGGACTAACCATAGGCAAAGTTGCCATAGACAAAGATTTTCACATCCAAAAATGTGTCTTCTTCCAAATCTGCAACAAATTTCAAAGCATTAAAAAATGAGCTTTTGGGACAGTGTTCGTGTTTTCAGTGCAATCGATAAATAAGTACTGAACATTTTGTAGATGGGTAAAATAATAATTCAACAAATGTAGCTAAAGTCATATTTATAGCAATATTTGAGTATAATAAGTCTCACCCTTGCGTCAGTGAATAATCTCACCTGCATTCTACAGATTTGTACCTAAACTCTGCTGCTGTAATCATATCTGTGTTCATCCCAGGACACTTATTCACAATCTGCTCATACTAAGCATCCATTCAAAACACTTACTATGGTTTGTTTTACTGTATATAATCCTACTAATCCCATCTCACCCAGAAGAGGATTTGTTCCTTTTTTGTCTCTGGTTCCATTCAAGGTTTCTTCCTCATGTCATCTCATGGTGTTTTTCCTCCCCAGTTTCACTCACCTCTGGCTTGTTCATTAGGAAACCAAATAGAAATCTACTTCTGGATTTCTGTAACACTGCTTTGTGACAATATCTACAGTAACTTTAAAAGCGCTATATAATTTAAATTGAATTGAATTGAGATCAGATTGGCTAGTTTAAGCAAACTATGAACTTGAACCTACTAGCTCTGAAAAGATGTACGTCATTAATGATAAAATGCAGAAATGTAGTGTGGAAAAGACAAAAGTTTTAAGTGAAGGAAGCAAACAACTTTTATTTTTAAAGCCAACAAAGTTCGTGGCACTCTTTCCACTGCTCCTTACTGCTAGCATGTAGCTGTGTTAGATCCTGAATGTTATGTGAAAAACAATGAAATATAGATAAACTATGCAATATCACTGATTAATCTTACACATAAATTGTCTGTCTTTCTATAGACCATCATGTTGCCAGTTTAGAGGGAATACTTCTCTTCATTTTTACTCAATAGTTAGCTATTAGCTTTTTCTTTTTAGGTTTTGCTAGCCTAGTCCTCTCAGAAAAGATGACAGGGACATTTCTTTCATGGTACTATCGATGTTTGGTGATTGTGTATTTCCCTCTGTGATTTTGGATCATAAATCCAAACCAGTGTTTCATTCTCTTTCTTCTATAAATCCAATTATTGAACACTGTTGTGTTTTACACAGCTAACTCAGGTAGCTATTACTATCCAGTTAACAGGCATTACTAAGGCATAATAAGGTGCTGTAGTAAAACCTATGGCCACTAGGTTATGCTCTTAGCCACAACAGTAGCCATCAATCACTGGCTATGTTTACATGCACATCAAATTCAGTTTAAGGTCTATATTCGGGTTGCAGCCATATTCCGAATACGATGTTTATATGCGTACAGGCATCGGAATATTCCTGTATACATGGCTGTTGTAAGTATGCCTGAGTTGGCATTCCTAAATACCTAGCCTACAGCTAAACATCTGTTAGCTCCCACAATTCCTTGCAGACTGAGCATGTGCATATATTTCCTTCCAGTGGATTTTCTGCATAAGGTGGTTTACATGCAACAAATTTCTGATTTGATCTGAAATTTCCCATGGGTGAGAATCAGAATATTGTCTTAATCAGGCAATCAGATTGCTCTGTTTACATGACCCAATATTAATTAGAATATTGCCAAATTCCGATTGGGAATTTCTTCCTCGTATCGTCTCAGGGAGTTTTTTTCTTTGCCACCATCACCTCTGGCTTGCTCATTAGGAATAAATTCATACATTTACAATTTATATCCTGAATGTATTTATTTCTGTAAAGTTGCTTTGTGTGTGTGTGTGTGTGTGTGTATGTGTGTGTATTTATTTATTTATTTATTTTTTATTTATTTATTTATTTTACACATTTACTGTCTTGTGAATTTTTAAATTAACAGAAAGGAAAACACAATACATTTAAATTAAACAATTTATTTTCTCTTTGTTTATAGAAAATGTAGGTCTTAATTCCTAATGAGCAAGCCAGAGGTGATGGTGGCAAAGAAAAAAACTCCCTGAGACGATACGAGGAAGAAACCTTGAGAGGAACCAGATTCAAAAGGGAATCCATCCTCATCTGAGTGACACCGGATAGTGCAATTATAAATAATTCCCTTCTGTAACTATGTACTACATGGACAAATAGTGCAATAGTGTAACCAGGAAACTGCTTACAGTTTTCACATGAAGTCTGTTTTGTTGAACCTTTTGATCATTGTGAGCTACTTTTTCTGTTGCTGTCATGTGTGGAATTCATTTCCTTGCAATCCCTTACACGTGAAACTATAATATATTTGTCCGATCTTATTGAAGAACATCACAGCCTTCTCCATGAGCTTAATCCAGAACTGCTCTTGAAGTCAGAGCACCACTTTACCACTTGCAATCTAATCTGAAACTCATATAAAACCATCAGACCTGACCAGATGACCAGCTAAAAGTCTGAACAAGCACTGACAAGGCTGAAAAAAGGCTCAGAACTGGGACCTCTGTAGTCTTATTTTTATGGACCAAGTATCCCATTAATTCTAGAGCACCTACAATTCAATGCCACCGAAAAACAAAACAAAACGAAACAAAAAAACAGGGGCTTTTGGGGTTCCAGCGAAACATCCAGTCCACCAGGTGGCGGTAAAACTCATTTCTGGCAACTGCCTCAAATCGAAGAAGAAGAAAGCCGCTCTGGCTCTGACAGCCGCCATCTTGGAGAAAACACTAGGCGGTCTATTCAAAACGGAAGCGCTGTGGATTAGCTCCTGGCATGGATTATAGCAAATACTACATTCAAACGTAAACTTATTTAAAAAATAAACTTATTTTTAAAAAATGATGTGTTTAATCTAATCACTGGTTAGTGATTAGCTATGGCGAATTAAATATGATATGCTAACTAGCTAGCTGTCAACCGGAAGTAAATAAACTATTGTTGATACGTTGGAGGAGGTAGCCGGGTTGCCAGATTCCTCTCTGTAACTGGTGGAATTGTGTGTCAGATTGTTGAGGAATTCCCTTTTTCTGTGCGTTAGATTAGTTATGTCATGGCTAAATAGGTAAATAGAGGCACAGTAGGATATTAATTTTTGAAATGTTATGTTAAATTTTAGTGTCGATATTGAAGCTTAGTATATGGTTTGAAAATTGAACTAGTTGGGCTAGTTTTAAATGGTTTGGAGTTGAGTTTGTCTTGCGTATCTGGCAACCCTGGTAGCTACGCAAGTTATTTAACTGTCAAGCCCAGCTTGGAGAGGCGGGGTGTTCAAAAGAAACGTTGGCATGGATTTTAGCAAACACAGTTTTCAGATCTGTCCTGTACGTCATCCCTCATGATATACAGTGTGTTTACAGTCAGAGATGAGCCACGGAGAAATGATTTGCTAAGCTAACAACCCGAGATAAACTAGTGCTACAGCGGATTAGCTAAAGTTCAAGCTAAGCTACTTTGCGAGTTACACAATCGAGTGATTAGAACAAAAGCTGATCAGAATAATACTGCAGTATGAAAGGAAAAAGCACAAAGCTGAGTCGATTGAGTCCTAATGAGGAGGAGCAGCTGATCCGAGAAGAACTGCAGAGAAGAAGAAAACTGAGATTACAGCAAGTGAGTTACTAATGATGCGTTCACACGAGTGTCCTGTCTGTCTATCTATCTGCCTCCCTGTGTCTGTATGTCTGTCTATCTATCTATCTATCTATCTATCTATCTATCTGTCTATCTGTCTGTCTATCTATCTAAAAAGAGCAAAGTTCAGTTATCTATCTGTCTATCTATCTATCTATCTATCTATCTATCTATCTATCTATCTATCTATCTATCTGCCTTGTATCTGTCTGTCTATCTGTTTATCTATCTGTCTATCTATCTTCCTTTGTGTCTATCTATCCATCTATCTATCTATCTATCTATCTATCTGTCTGTCTGTCTAAAAAGAGCAAAGTTCAGTTATCTATCTATCTATCTATCTGCCTTGTATCTGTCTGTCTATCTATCTATCTATCTGCCTTTGTGTCTATCTATCTATCTATCTATCTATCTATATATATATATATATATCTGTCTATCTGTCTATCTGTTTATCTATCTGTATATCTATCTGCCTTTGTATCTATCTATCTGTCTGTCTGTCTGTTTGTCTGTCTATCTATCTATCTAACTATCTATCTATATATCTATCTGTCTATCTGTTTATCTATCTGTCTATCTATCTGCCTTTGTATCTATCTATCTATCTATCTATCTATCTATCTATCTATCTACCTACCTACCTACCTATCTGGCTGTCTGTCTGTTTGTCTATCTATCTATCTAACTGTCTCAAAGCATGCTCACAGAATAGTCCAAAAAGTTACACTAACTGAACATGGAAAGATTCCGAAACGACCCATACTACACTACTGCTCTACTGTTTCACATAGTCCAGAATTCACAGCAGACATCTATCTATCTATCTATCTATCTATCTATCTGTCTATCTATCTATCTATCTGTCTGTCTGTCTGTCTGTCTGTCTGTCCATACATCCATCTACCAAAAATAGCGAAGTTCAGTTATCTATCTATCTATCTATCTATCTATCTATCTGTCTGTCTGTCTGTCTGTCTGTCTATCTGTCCATACATCCATCTACCAAAAATAGCGAAGTTCAGTTATCTATCTATCTATCTGTGTGCCTATCTGCCAGCAAAACAGAAATGCTGCATGTACTGATGAAATCTCACCCAGCCCTAATCTCACGCAGAGTTAGTCATAGACTCAGTGTTGTGTAATAACGTGTTTTTATTTTGGAACTGAAGGTGCGGGAACAAGAGCGCTACATTGCGCTGCAGGTGCGGCGTGAAGTGCAGGAGAGGAAAGAGAGAGAGCTGCAGAGTCTCGCCACAGCTCTCCAGGATGAATGGCAAAAGCAGAGAGGAGAGAGAATACAAGCCCTGGAGAAACTGTACGAGGAAAACCTCAGAGATGTGGGTCAGGGCCACCGCAATGCCAAAGAAAATGTGAGAGGAAAGAGAGAACAATGCGTGCTTTTTATTATTAGCAAACACACCTAAATATGCAACTGCCTTGGTTTCTACCTGATGGTGCTTGAATTACTGTTAACTATTTTGTATTGGAAAGTTGGACAAAACTACACATGAACAGCATTAGTAAGACTTTCTCTTAGTATTTCTAAAAACTTCACTTCAAGTGTGTGATTTTTGAATTTCAGTTTGCACCATTTAAACATTTGAGTAAACCGGGTTTCTGTTCGTTTCCTGTGCAGTGTGTGCAGACTTTTGGTGATTTTTGGTGGAAATTATTTGTGTAACTGCTTTCACAAAATAAATTGTGTAACTATACGCAAACTGCTACTCATCAGGAATCTTTAGATGTTTGCATTTTAACAGATAGCGTGTTTTAAATGTGTGTGTGTGTGTGTGTGTATAGGAGCCGAATCGGGAAGCTCTGGCTCTGAAAAAGGAGCAGAATGTTTCACGAGCAGCAGAGAGGCATCAGAAAGCTCTCCGAAACCTCGTCACCCAAAGACAGGCTGAAGCGGAGCAGCGGAATCGGTAAGATATTTCTGTAGACTAGGAGCTGGATGAAAGGAAGATTTAATCAGACATTGATGATTCTATTTCTTTATAATGACAGATCATGTATAATGTAATCAGCCTTATATTATATAATCAAGCAAATCATATAAAGCTGATTTTTCCTTTTCTTTTTCATCCATTCACGTCACTTTCACCTATTCACATCACCAAGCTGTTTTTTTTCTGTCCTAAAATGACATACTGATTATGGTTGAGATCAGCAAGTCTTTTTCTGCAGCATGACAGATGAGACTGAAGCACACTGTAATTTGTGTCCTGTGTGTTGAATAAAAGCCTATTAATAGCAGATGTTGTTCTGTGTTGTTCTAACACAGACACGTGGAAGCACGGAAGAAGGCTCTGATGGTGGAGAAGGAGAGGGCAGCAAAAATCGCCAGCCTTCCTCACTCCGGCCCGGACCCCATAGAGGTACAGCTTGAACAATCCTCTCTTTCTGAGCAAAACCTCATAGATGTATAAGCTCTCTCTCAGAATCATCATCATTCCCTTAGCTACAGAGTGCTCCAGCTCTTTTACAGAACAGCTGGCTGGAATAAAATGCTTGGAGGAGTGCCATTAGAGGAAAATAATCAACAATGAGATGGTGTGATGTGGCCCGACACAAAGCAGAATTACTGTTATCTCCCTGAAGTTGACTATTTTCCTCTAACATCATGTCCTGGAGTGTTTTATTGGGTCACAACATGGCTAAAAACGGTTGAAGTCGCCACCTTGAAGCCAGCTTTCTTCCTCAGAACATAGTTTAGTATCTAGGGAGCATCAGACTCGGGTAGAAGGTGTGGCAGAAATGTAAGTTAGATGTAGTTTAGATGATATTATACAGAGTGTCCCAAAAGTCTCCACACGTAGGGGATTATGTATGTGTGGCTTCATCAGTGGATGTTCGTGGACGTCCACTTCTCATTTGGTCCGCAACACTTCCAGTCTTTTTGAATTTGTTAATAAGTTTGGCAACAGTGTCATGTGTGATGTGCTTGCCATGTTTCCTTATAAAGTTCATCGCAGCCTTGAGACAGCTTCCCGATCCAGCCATGAGAATGATTTCAATGCGTTCTTCTTTTCTCCAAGGCATTCTTAAAGGCTATCTGGAAAAAAATATATATAATATAAACCAACTATAAAAACTTTTGGAAGATATTTTGCTAAAAAGTGTTAATTTCCCCCATGTATGGAGACTTTTGGGACAGTTGTAATTTGATTTGTATATTCAACTGTAATTAATACAGGCTTCTTCTACTAATTCATGAAGCTGTTTTCATTAATTAATGACATTACTTAATCAAACACCAAGTATTTGATTTTTTTTGCATGATGCTATATTGGTTATGTTATAAGCTTCATTCACTTCATTTAACTACGTTAGCAAAACTAAAGAAGCAAACCTTTGACACTATATATGTCTTGGATGACTGACTACATTTGCGACAAGAGAAAATTAATTAAATGTAATTTTTGGCCAAACTATCCCTTCTTCTTCCTTTTTTGAAGTATTGGATGAAAGAACAATTAGAAAATAATGAAAATGTTTTGAAGTTGTTGTAATTTCCAGTCCACTTATTTTTTTTTTATTTTTATTTTTTTTTAATCAGAGTCTTGCGATTCAGGCTCCACTACAACCCAAGATGTCCAACATGGAACATTACTCCATCACACACTACCACATCCCAGAGACAGCAGTGGACAGAGAAACAGATACAGTGCAGGTACACGCATGTGCTTGTGTTTCTATAGTTGTGACGTGTAAATGACGAAGAAAATCCTTTTGTGCAGACGTTTTGTTCTTTGCTGGGAATTAAACTAAACACCTGCTTAATGAATGCTTCATCATAATCTTCATATTCGTTGCTCTACTAATCTGGGTCCAATAGAATGCAAGCAGTAGAAAACAAAACATGCCTATTAGTCTGTTGGATTAATTGATCATTAAATTCATGAAACTGATCAGTAAATTGATCACGTTAGTTTGCTGTTTGGTCTCCTTGGTTTGGTTGGTCATATTGTGTGTAAATGAAAAAAAAGCAGAAAAGGGGTATTTAGGATTGAAAAATTACTTGTAAAAGCAATTTTTTTCTTTGGCTATAAATTCAACAATTTAAAAAATTACAGGAAGTATGCGTTAAAATAGCAAAATATCACTCAGAATCATCAGGCTTTATATTACTTCTCTGATGCTTTTTATTACCACATGGTTGATGTTCCTGATATTCCTGTAGCCGGATGCTCAGGAGGCAGCAGCGTTGGAGGCTCGGCGTTTGGAGGAGCTGGAGAAAGAAGAAGCCCGTGATAGGCAGGAGCAACTCGAGAGGGCACGACTTAGAGGAGACCATGCTCTTCGTAAGGAAAAAGGCATACAGGTGATCTAAGAGACGTGTATCCCTCTTTATATAGACACGGATACATGTCAGATCTCCCGATTTCTGATGTTAATCAAGGTTAGTTTAATTAAAATTTTTAAAAATGTGGTTGTGTGTGTTGGGAAGAATAACGCGAGGTTGCTGAGCGAGTTGGAGCGACTGCAGCAGGCTGAGCTGCAGCGGCGCAGACACGTGGTGAATAGCATGCCAGCGCAAATCTTCCAGCCGCTCTACAGACATGATGATCTGAGAGCCGAGCAGCAGAGAGACCTGGAAATTGCCTTTCAGGACTTGTGCACTGAAGATAAAGGTAGTCCAGCCGTTCCTCCAACACATGTTTCCAGTAACATTATTACATCATTAAATGCAGCAAGGATTCAAAGGAAAAAAAGGCAGCAATGACGTAACTGAGAAGGACTAGCCAGGACACATCCCTGATTCTCCTCTTCAGGAAGTTTGATGTAAATTTGATGTAAAGCATGTGATGTAAAACACATGCAGGAGTAGCTTTTTATAAAAACGAACTGCACTTGTGTAGTTGAATAGTTACAGTGTGGATTACATTACCTTTAAATTTTACACGAGTAAAAAAATAAATAAATAAATAAAAAAAATGAAAAGACAGATATACTTTTACCACATTTTATTGGGCTCCATTTTTCCGCCACTTTTTTGTGCGGCTGAATATCAAATGGCGTACACTAAACATAGTGCACTACTCGCGGTATACAAGGCATTTACCCTAGGTAGAGCATCGTTTAAAAAAAAAAAAACAATATATATATAAGTAATAAAACATGACAGGGCATGCTGTTATAGGAAAATAATCAAAAACGGGGTGGTGTGATGCGACCTGATGCTAAGCAGGGTCACTATTACCATCCAAAGTTGATTATTTTCCTATAACGGCATGTCGCATAAGAGAAATAAAATGTTTTATTTCTCTTATACCACAGCAATTTACCAACGATAACAATTTTGACTGTATTAATGAATGACACTGAGTACTTTTTATTCGTTTATATTTACATTTAATGTTAGGGAACGTCTGTGAGACAACTTAGTTCCTGTTATCGCTTATGTTATTGAAGCTATAAACAGTCATCCCATCACCAAGCTGTGTTTCTTCTGTCTCTCTTGATGTTAAACAAAAAGGGAGCTTGTTATGTTACCAAGAAACCGGAAAACATAAGCTCCTCTATCCTGAAGACTTCGTTACAAAGCGTACAGAATGTTGCAAAGCGCTGACACTGGAGACTCCTTCCATAAATGTTAAATAAAATTCGCCATATCAAAGATTATTTCTCCTTGTTGAACAACAACACAAATGTATATGTTTATACTGTAGGTTGAGCATAACTAGCTGTTACTATCGAAATGATAACGTATTAGAACAAGCATGTTAATATAAATCTGTGTTAGAGATTTATTAATTAATAAATAATTAATTAATGTAATTAATTAATTAAATTAATCAACATCTTCGGGCAAATCAGCTTTGAGAATTCTACACTTGGTGGTAATAATGAATATTTTAATTGCATAATTATTTGTGTGAGGTGTTGAGGTGTGTACATACAGCATAAGATAATAAATAGATTTCAATTTACAGAAACAAAATCACAAATGAATTGTCTAATTGATGGTTTGGTCTTTTCCAGCGATCAGAGATGACTTGGTACTTCAGTTGGTGTCAGAGCCTCTTCCTCCTCCTGTTCCGTCTGCTAAAACTGACAGTAGATCTGAATGTGAGCTGGACCTGGACCTGGATGTGACCCTTGAACCCAAGGAGACACCATGTAAGGAGGAAGAGGAAGACGCAGGAGAGGAGCCTGTTGCTTCTCAAAGCCAGTCTACGGGTGAGGATTTTGATTTTTTTTTTTAAATCTTTTTATTTATGCACAATAAATTGTTGAAATAATTTACTATAGGTCTCTGTTGCACTAATAAGCTTTCGTGGTGCATGTCTTTAGGGTCCTCAGTGCCTGCAGAGGGTACGGGTAGGATGGCTCTGAGGAGGCTGCTGGATCGCATCAGGACTCAGAGGGATCAGTGGAGCAGGAGGGAGCCTGCAGAAAGGCAAGGAAGGGTCAGAGTGGAGAACACCAGCAATGAACATGGATCGCCGAGCAACCTGGAATGGCAGCAAGCTTCTAGTCTGGAAGAAGGCACAGTTGACACATCACTGGCAGAAAATAGTTAGTCTGCTTGTTTTATCACCTGTATCTCTGTCTTTGGCTTGGTATTGTTAACATTTAAGCTGTTAGGGAATCTAGCTATTTTTTTCCCCCCATCTTTTTCTCAGATTCCAAGGTGAGTGAAGACTCCATTGTGGCTGGACCCATGCTGCAGCCAGACAAGCAGATCTCAGAAATGGACAGGAGAGTGAGGGTGAGTGGTAGGGGGAACGAGTACTTGGTTTAGTTCATAAACTCTGTGATGTTTGGTTGTAGCTGGACAGTGAAGCTATTAGGAATGAGCAATGCATTACATCATTCTCTGTCGTCCAGGAAGAGGAGCTGAAGAGGCAGCAAGAGGAGCAGTTTGCCCTGCTACAGGAGCTGGAGGAGAAACGGCAGAGTCTGGAGCTTCAGCTACAGGAGGCGCAGCTGTGTAGGCAGAGGCTACAGGATGCTTTACAAGTGCCTTCTGGGATGTATAGTTTACAGGAAACGCCAACATCACCACAGGAAATGGTTTCTCAGCCTTCACCTGAGGTGGGTTTTCAGGCTGGGTTTTAAGGATGTTTAATGATAGTGCAAACTGCCTACTGAAACTGGTTTCACTGTATTGTTCATACTGGTAACACATTTATTACTGGAAAATTATTGGATTGTGCGTGTGAGTGAAAAACTTCTGCTTGTTTCTGACCAGGTGAAGGTGTCGGCCCCTCTGTCAGACAGTATGCACATACAGAGACTCCAGCAGTATCAGCAAAGACTCCTGAAGCAGAACCGGTTAGTGTGTATATGTGATGACGAGCACCACTTCTCTCTCTTTAGCTCTCTCTCAGCACTACAGGAGCAAGCGGAGCAAGCCTTCTCATTATTTACACAATTTGTGAAAAAGTCATGGCTTTTATGTCATTTGTTATGGTACAGACATGAATTTTTGCCAAAAAGTGCAGCTCAACACGTCTAGCCACAACTTTGATGTAACTCTTATCGCAGCAGGAAAATTCCTACATGATTAAAAAAAGGAAGAGAAGTAAAGAAATGGAAACACTGCAAGTTCAAAAAGAGCACTTTTTATGGATTAGTCATCATTTTCATGTCTTTCAGTGTTTTAAAGGTAGCACAAAGAGGGAAATAAGTCAGTGCTATCTGAAATAATATAATAATAATAATAATATACATAAGATATAAATTTGTGTGCTGTGTAGTTGTGTTATGATGGATGTGTTAAAAGCTGTGTGTTTGTGTGTTTTAGACTTCATAAGAAAACTATTGATGACGCTTGTCGCAGTCTTGAGGAATACAAGCAAATGTTGAAGCTACGTTATGCTCCTGTTACCATGGCAGCAGCACAAACACCATCACCTTCAGTTAATGAGGAAACCATTTGCTCTTTTCCTTCTTTGCCTCACAGGACACTCTCGAATGCCATCACACCTCTTTTAAACACTGACACTGGATGCCCTGTCTCTCGTGAGACACCAGTGGTGAATGTAAAGCAAAGCCACAACAATATTGTTCTGGCAGACTCAACACTGCTCATTCAGCCTCCTCTACCTAGTCCCAGCCCCGCCCTAACCAAACACCCAGATACCCATGTAATGGCACAGCCTGTCTCTGCACCCATCAGTATCTCTCACTCAGTGCATGAGAATGACTTTTCTTTGATTCCACAACCAGCAGCCAGCACCTTATTAGACAAGAAGCCTTCAGATGGAACGTCAGAGCTTCAAGAAGTTCCTCTACTCCCCCCTGCTGCGTTTCTGGAATATCTGCGAAGCAAGCGTTCTCAGGCACCGCCCACACACCTCACTCCGATCTCTCAGCAGGTCTCAAAAGATCCTGGTGGTGTCCTGCAGGAAGAGGTTGAGAACAGTGCCCCATGTTGGGACTCGGAAATGGAGAAAAATCAGCAGGTCAGAGATCGGATACGAAAACAAAGAGATGCCCTACATGCATTACTCAGAGCACAGCACGCAAAGGTAACCAGGATTGGAGAAAAACAAGGAAAAATCAGTAATAAATAATAATAAATATGGTATATTGTGTTAAATAATATGGTATATGTGCCTGAAATATTATTTCTGCTTTTGTGTCAGGAGCAGTCAGTCTCACTGGGAATGCATGACAGTGCTGTTAAGGACGTGAAGGCTTATGAGAAGAGTAATGAACCCCTCCTGGTGTCTACAACACCGAGTCAGAGCCATGCTCACACCCAACAAACTCCTGTGTTTGACTCCAGTGGTGAGACACTATGATTTTTATTTTTCAGTATTTACACCCTGAATCAATGGTTTATTATGTATACCTATTACTCAACAGTTGTCTCATTCAAGATGCTATATACTGTAGCACAGGTCTTGGATTACTCACTGTCCTACACATTTTAGTGTTTTTCCTTCTCCAACATTCCCACCTCAACTTAGGAAGGTCACCATTGTGTTATCACTGATTATTATTCTTTAAGTACATGCCACGATCCTGACTGAGCCTGTATTTATTATTTGTATAGCAAATCGTGTATCTGCAGAACATTCTCTGTGTGAGTCAACAAGTGGTGTACGAGTGAATCCGCCGGTCTCTTGCCCACCACGGATGCTCCAAATCCTCCTGCATGACTTTGAGCAGCACAAACTCAGCACCATTGAGGAAGTGGACACTCCAGTTAATGTTACCATGGATACAGGTATACACACACACACACACACACACACACACACACACACACGTTCATGCAGTTTGTCAGTGCATCAGCCTGATCTGGTGTACATAACTAGTATTCTTCTGTTTAACAGATTATTGAAACCTTGTTCAATCAGGGTTACTCTATTCCCACTGAGTGTACACATGAATGTTTATTCTGATTGAGCTTATTATCAGTCTGATTATTAACAGCTTATTATGCTGCGTATAAATATAGTTTCGCTGCTGTTGAACAGCATGAACACGTCTTCTTTCAGATTACATCACTTAAATAAATTGAAAAACGAAAGCCTGTTATTTCTGATGAGTAAATACTGATATATGTCTATCTGATTTATTTCAGCTGCTGAGGTGTGTATGGAGAGCTCGTCAGCAGAGTGCTCAGATTACTCTAACTCCTGCAGTCTCTCTTTGACTCCACCCACCGTGGCCTCAGGGAGCAGTCAGGGGCCAAGCTTAGGCTCAGAGGTCATGAGTTCAGAGGACAGCACACACAGACCCAGCAAACTGTCGTGGAGGGAGACGTTACAGCTCGAATCAGCAACTTCAAGTGCAGGTAAA
Source organism: Pangasianodon hypophthalmus (assembly GCF_027358585.1). Lineage (NCBI taxonomy): Eukaryota > Metazoa > Chordata > Actinopteri > Siluriformes > Pangasiidae > Pangasianodon > Pangasianodon hypophthalmus. Next base: position 25,305,476 of record NC_069719.1, on the reverse strand, counting down.
GATACAGGCAACTGAACTCGTAGGTAAACTCGTAGGTATAGCAACCTTAAGGTGATTATACAAGAAGATGTGTTGTGCTATGTGTATGCCTATGTACACTATATTACCAAAAGTATTCGGTCACCCATCCAAATGATCAGAATCAGGTGTCCTAATCACTTGGCCTGGCCACAGGTGTATAAAATCAAGCACTTAGGCATGCAGACTGTTTTTACAAACATTTGTGAAAGAATGGGTCGCTCTCAGGAGCTCAGTGAATTCCAGCGTGGAACTGTCATAGGATGCCACCTGTGCAACAAATCCAGTCGTGAAATTTCCTCGCTCCTAAATATTCCACAGTCAACTGTCAGCTTTATCATAACAAAATGGAAGAGTTTGGGAACAACAGCAACTCAGCCACGAAGTGGTAGGCCACGTAAACTGACGGAGAGGGGTCAGCGGATGCTGAAGCGCATAGTGCAAAGAGGTCGTCGACTTTCTTCACAGTCAATTGCTACAGAGCTCCAAACTTCATGTGACCTTCAGATTAGCCCAAGTACAGTACGCAGAGAGCTTCATGGAACGGGTTTCCATGGCCGAGCAGCTGCATCCAAGCCACACATCACCAAGTGCAATGCAAAGCGTCGGATGCAGTGGTGTAAAGCACGCCGCCACTGGACTCTAGAGCAGTGGAGACGCGTTCTCTGGAGTGATGAATCATGCTTTTCCATCTGGCAATCTGATGGACGAGTCTGGGTTTGGAGGTTGCCAGGAGAACGGTACATTTCGGACTGCATTGTGCCGAGTGTGAATTTTGGTGGAGGAGGAATTATGGTGTGGGGCTGTTTTTCAGGAGTTGGGCTTGGCCCCTTAGTTCCAGTGAAAGGAACTTTGAATGCTTCAGGATACCAAAACATTTTGGACAATTCCATGCTCCCAACCTTGTGGGAACAGTTTGGAGCGGGCCCCTTCCTCTTCCAACATGACTGTGCACCAGTGCACAAAGCAAGGTCCATAAAGACATGGATGACAGAGTCTGGTGTGGATGAACTTGACTGGCCTGCACAGAGTCCTGACCTGAACCCGATAGAACACCTTTGGGATGAATTAGAGCGGAGACTGAGAGCCAGGCCTTCTCGACCAACATCAGTGTGTGACCTCACCAATGCGCTTTTGGAAGAATAGTCAAAAATTCCTATAAACACACTCCTCAACCTTGTGGACAGCCTTCCCAGAAGAGTTGAAGCTGTAATAGCTGCAAAAGGTGGACCGACATCATATTGAACCCTATGGGTTAGGAATGGGATGGCACTTAAGTTCATACAGTCAGGTCCATAAATATTGGGACAGTGACACAGTTTTGGTAATTTTGCCTCTGTACACCACCATAGTGGATTTGAAATGAAGCAGTCAAGATGTGACTGAAGCGTAGACTTTCAGCTTTAATTCAAGGGGTTTAACAAAAATATTGCATTAACCGTTTAGGAATTACAGCCATTTTTTACAGAGTTCCTCCATTTTCACAGGCTCAAAAGTAATGGGACAATTGACTGATAAGCAGTTTCATGGCCAGCTGTGGCCTGTTTCCTCCTTATATCATGATAAATTAAGGAGATAAAAGGTCTGGAGTTGATTCCAAGTGGTGAATTTGCATTTGGTAGCTGTTCATGGGAACTCTCAATATGCCATCCAAAGAGGTGTTGATGCAAGTGAAGGAGGCCATTATTAGGCTGAAAAACCAAAACAGACCTATCAGACAGATAGCAGAAACTTTAGGAGGGCCAAATCAACAATTTGGTACATTCCTAAAAAGAAGGAATGCACTGGCGAGCTCAGCAACACCAAAAGGCCTGGAAGACCACAGAAAACAACTAAAGTGGATGATTGCAGAATTCTTTTCTTATTGAAGAACAACCCCTTCACAACATCTAGCCAAGTCAGGAACACTCTGGAGGAGGTAGGCATATCATTGTCAAAGTCTACAATCAAGAACCACCTTCATGAACATAAATACAGACGGTTTACCTCAAGATGCAAACCGCTGGTAACACTCAAGAACACAAAGGCCAGATTAGACTTTGCTAAAAAACCTCTAAAAAAAGCCTGACCAGTCCTGATGCAAGATTAACTTGTACCAGAATGATGGGAAGAAAAAAGTATGGAGAAGGAAAAGAAGGGCTCATGATCCAAAGCATACCACATCATCCGTCAAACATGTGGAGGCAGTGTTATGGCATGGGCATGTTTGGCTGCCAATGGAACTGGGTCACTGGGGTTTATTGATAATGTGACTGTTGATAGAAGCAGCAGGATGAATTCTGAAGTGTACAGAGCTATACTTTCTGCTCACATTCAGCCAAATGCTACAAAACTGATAGGACAGCGCTTCACAGTACAGATGGATAACAACCCAAAACATACTGTGAAAGCAGCCCAAGAGCTTGGAAATTAAATGTTCTTAAATGGCCGATTCAGTCACCCGACCTCAACCCAACTGAGCTGCTTTTCACTTACTGAAGACAAATCTGAAGGCAGAAAGACCCACAAACAAGCAGCAACTGAAGATGGATGCAGTAAAGACCTGGAAAATCATCTCAAGGGAGAAACCTCAGCATTTGGTGATGTCCATGGGGTCCAGACTTCAGGTAGTCATTGACTGCAAAGGATTTACCTCCAAGTAATAAAAATAATCCTAATATTTATGATTATATTAGTTTGTCCCATTACTTTTGAGCCTGTGAAAATGGAGGAACTCTGTAAAAAATGGCTGTAATTCCTAAACGGTTAATGCAATATTTTTGTTAAACCCCTTGAATTAAAGCTGAAAGTCTACGCTTCAGTCTTCATCTTGAGTGCTTCATTTCCAATCCACTGTGGTGGTGTACAGAGGCAAAATTACCAAAACTGTGTCACTGTCCCAATATTTATGGACCTGACTGTATGTGAGTCAAGGCAGGTGACCGAATACTTTTGGTAATATAGTGTATATATGCGTATGTATGCTTAAGCTTGGTAGCTAGGGAAAGATGCCATCATATTCATTACATGCATGGCAAAATTTGCAACCACACTGATGTTATTTTGTGATGTTATTTTTTTTATCCCCTTGGAAAAACTGCTTTTTTAATGTCTGTGTTGTTAAGCTAATATTATACTAGCTAGCTAGAACTAGCATACCTGATGACATGTCACCCAAGTCACTCCGTTACTTTTATTAAGTGTACGCGAGTAATACATGCTCTCATTAGAGTAACGTTATTAAATGCTCCCACATACACACATACGCATGAAGGAACTGCTGCATGTTCGTGTCAGAGCTATATGATGCTTTTTGCCAACAAAGAAAGAAAAGGAGAAAAACTTTAATGAGACAGTAAGAATTAAAATTTTAGAAATTATCGCATACGTAAGCTTGAGATGACAAAAGGCTAAAATATTTAGTTTTACTGACTAAAAATCATCAGACTAAGTAATAACCATGACTGAAATATTACTATTTTAAAAAACTAAGACTGAAATGACTGAATATGAATCTGTTAAATATAACACTGCTATAAATCAGCATATAAACAATATAAATAGAATAACTGTTCTTCTGATACATGTTGGAGTCTTTCTGCAAATTTGCATTGTATTCTTCAATCTTCATTGTGATTTCTTTGTTCAGGTACAGACTCTACAGAGCAGCAGCAGGTAGAGGAGGTGAGTGTGTTATCCAGCTACACTATCTAATACTAGCTCTCTAAATCACCATTCTGCTACTCCTCTGGCTCTCAGATTGACCCTGTTACCTCATATGGCTATTAGATAAGTGTTGTGTATGTATTAATGTCTGAGAATGAATGTGTGAGAGAGTATTGTAAAAATAATTATGTAAGTGTAGGTGCAGAAATAATAGCTTTATAGCTATCCATATAGTTGGGTGTTTACTTTTTAAACAATTACTACGTGTTGTAATCATATAGTCCTTTTAACGTGTGTGTGTGTGTGTGTGTGTGTGTGTGTGTGTGTGTGTGTGTGTTCAGTTGGAGCTGATCTTACCACATGATGGAGCCCCTGGTGTGCCAGATTTTCTCTCTTCCACCACCCTCTCAACAGGAAGCTATATCTCTAGTGAACATGATCCCAACTTCAATATTACAGGTACATTAGTGACCTCAGTCATTTTAAAACATATCGAAAAAAAAAAAACCTTACACTCCCCTTGAAAGAAATTGTGTTTGTTGTGAAACCCATAAATTAGTTCTGGTGCAATCAGTTGCAATTAGTTGCAGAAGTCACATAATTAGATGTACACCTGTGTGAGATTATACATAAACGAACAGCATCATGAAGACCAAAGGACTGGAAAAGCAGCGATTAGGGCTTGGTTATAAAAAATAAAAAAAAACTTGTTGAAAACTTTGAACATAATGTGGAGCATCATTAAATCCATTAGTAACAGAGACTTTGCAAAGAGGAGGCCACCCTCAAAAGTTAAGATCACCCTCAAGGGTAACTCTGAACATGATGCTACCACCACCATGTCAAAAATATCCAAGTTTTCCATAAGAAGCTAGGTTTCTTGATTTTAATTATATATTTTTCTTTGACTTATCTAAGACAATGCCTTTTTTTTTTTTTTTTTTTTTTTTGACATTTTTCCACTCTCACTCTATTTTACCCCCTCTCTCTCCCTCTCTCCTTTAGATACTTCTTTGTTCAGTAATGAATTTTCTGCAAGGCTTGGAGCCTCCCTCACCTGCTCCAGCAGCTTGTGTGGTTTTAGTTTTCCCAAGACAACAGACTCCTCGCATTGCAGTAACAGTCTGCAGCACATCATCGATAAATACACTAAAGAGCTGGACAAATCCCTCAGATCAGTTCATACAGGTACAGATTATTGCACATGTCCATTTTATCCAGAGTAGGTCCTATAGGTAGAGCTGTACACACACTGTTCAGCACCAACATAGGCCTGGATAAATCAAATCATTTCCCTCAGGAACAGATATATATATATATATATATATATATATATATATATATATATATATATATATATATATAGTGCGAAAACCTTATTTTTTTTTAATTTCTTTTTTTTTTTTTTTTTTTTAATAAATAAATATACTAAAAGAATACATTCCACTATGACATGCATTGTGTTTGAACATAGCTACATATCATATTAAAACCTTTGTTTTGTGAATATCATAAAGGAGTAGAGTAGGGCTGCACAATATATCGAAATTATCGAAATATCGCAAATGTAAATATGGCTATATGTATATCACCAGGGTTTGCGATAACTGAATGATTTTAATACTTCAAAAAGTTACGAAAAGTCAAAAATTTAGGGCGACGGAGATAGCAGAGAATGCTTTCTTTTCCTCAAAAGAACATGAATCATGTTTGTTGGTTACATCATTTTTAGTTTTTAAATATATAAATATATATAAAAATATAAATTAAACTGATTTTACACACTTATAGCTTTATCGTACCGCATAGCGCATTATTTAACAAGTTATCACATATCACATTTTACTTCAGTATCATGCAGCAATAGAGTAGAGTTTTCTTCTTTGTCTGATTGTTATGTACAAATAAAACCCTAATAGCCTGGACACAGCATTTGCTTGTCCAGAGTGCCTAGACTACTGATTTGTCCATCCTGAAGTGTGTTTTGAGCTACCTGATTTCTGTAAATTTGCAGGGTTTTGCCATGTTTTTGTGTGGTAGGCTCCTCAGATTTGTGCTTGCTTTCTCGTTTTCTGTAGGAGGCAATGTCTCTGTAAGCTTCTGTGCAGAACAGAACAGTGATCCTGGAACACTCACAGCACCCCAACTACCAACGCTCCCTTTACAGTGCAACCTGGAGGACAGCAATTCCCTTAATACCACTATGCAGGGTGAGGATTTTGTCCAAGGAAAGAAAAGGCAAATCTGTATGAAGTGTATGAAGCTATGGTACAATGTGTTAATAAACATTTATAAGGACTCATATTTTTAAATATTTTTTCCCCGCATGAACTCAGATACCTTTCAGTCTCTTTCTCCTGAGATCACAAACAATGAAATGGCAGAATGTTCCACAACTCTCCAACTTCCATTAAATCCACCTGTGGAGGACTCTAACACTAACACAGACACAAGTGCATCTGATTGGCTTGATTGTGGCCTTCCACAACACAGCTCCAGTACAGATGCCCAGTCATCATCTGCGTCTGCAGGCTTTCCTCAGTGGGAATGGACTCTGGTAAATTCATAAAGACAGAACCTAATAATTCCTCTGTGTATAAGCTGTTCACTGCTTTAACTCTATATGCGTGCTGAGGCATCATGTTTTGTTTGATTATGAGCTTTGGGGTGTCGTTCTAGAAGTTTAATGATGAGATGAGCATCCTTGAGGAGTCAGAAATCTTGGTCAGTATCAGATACAGTGCAATGTGTTGGCCTTACTATTAACTAGGGAGCAATCTCATGGAACTATTTATATTATACTATTTTTTTTTTCTAATAAATATCACACTTTCATCCATTATAAATAATTCCCATTAGTGCTGTGAGAACAAATGGTACTCAGATTTTGATAATATTTAAACTGAGTGTTTAATATCCTATGCTGTCCTTTTAGTCCTCTAAAATAAGTCTAATATAAACCATTTAAATGACATCCGATACTAATAATAGACAGATATTAAAAATATAATATAATAAACATGCTGTTATTTAACAATGAAAATCATGTAATTGTTGATATGGTTGTGTTTCCTGTAATATTTTTGGAAGGAGTCTCCAGTGTCACTGTTTTGTAACAGTTAGTAGGTTTTCCGCTATGGTAAAGTCTTCAAGATGGGGTGTGTTTTTATTTTTGTTAAAAGATTGATGCTTGGTGCATCCATGCAGATTTGTTCAAGAGAGACTCTCGGCATTAAAGGATGTATTTTTTCTCATTGCTAAAAACAGTTAGTTGTAGTAAAGTGAGAAAAGTTAGTTGACTGCATCTCTGATGATTTCTCATTTGAATATCTCCTTGTATACGCTATGAAATCCTATATTGTTTGCATTACTTTTGCAGGGGAACAATAGCGAATTAAGGAATCTAGAAGCATCTGTCTCACCTGAAGGTAAGACCAAGACAACTGAAGTAATTTAAGTACTCACCTTAAGTCTTTTATTAATGCACATAATTACTTCATCATACTTTTGAGTTAAATTGTTAGTTGCCATTTTTAAGCCTAGTTTATTGGATTTCTAGTCAAGAATAACATGGAGCTTTCATTTGCTTAGTAGGCTAGCTAATTTATGATTTGTCCACCCCATTTGTGTTTGTGTTGACACTGTAGCAGTAATGAGCCATGTCCAGCTGTGTTGACCGATAGTAAGATAAGATTATGTCTCTGGTTCACTTATTCCTGAAACCAGAGACATAATACTGATGTTTATATCCGCACCGTTCACATCCGACCCCTTTTTACGAGTACATACCTCTCTCACTCTATGCTGTATAGATTAGAGTTGGGAAAAGATACTGAGACACACTTTTCTCTTTCAGTAGAAGTGTCCAGGCTGCAGAACGTTGGTGACGTGATGATTAGCACTCTTCCACAAAAAAGCTTTGACGAGACAGAGATGTCCCAATCTACTGATAGGTAAATTTCTATTAGTCCTGATTCTTGTAAACTTTGCAAATTGGAATTTAATAAGATTAATTAATTTGATAATTCTTTTATGGATTTAGTTATTTAGTACTGAGTAGAGACTGTCCTCACTGTGCCCTTTATACAGATCATGCAGTCAGTTAGAGGAAGTGGAGCACAGGAGGGAGCTACACACCTGCCAGGATGTTTATGCTAAGAACCGAGAAAAAGCAAAACAGTTCAGAATGGTAAGGAGTGACTGTACTGTATATATGAATTTTCAACACTCATCATAAGGACATACTGTACTGAATATATAAACACGCTTTCCTCACTGTAGAGTCTAGAGTGCAACATTTGATCCATTCAGGATTGTACATTTAGCAGATGTAGTATATTTTGAATGTGTGTTTGTGTGTGTGTTTTTCATTGTTGATTTTAATCTTTTTTTTTTTTCTTAAACTTGTATCCCTCTTTCCAACAGAAAACCTTGGAGAAACTAAGGGCTAAACAAAGATAATCCTTATTCCAGTCTATTCTGTTTGATAAACATACGTTTGGTGTTTGTTTTCCTGACACATTTTTTTGTTTTGCTAACTATGTATTTTAAATTATACATTAAAAGATTTTACTTTCCAATGTTGTGTACTATCTGTCAAACTCGTTCGTTCATCATTCATCCATGGATCCGGAGCCTATCCTGGGAACACTGATGCAGGAATACACTTGGGGTGCCGGTCCATCTCAGGGCAGCATGCACACACACACACACGCACACACACACACACACACACGCGCACACACACACACACACACACATTCACACCTTAGGGAAATTTAGACCCAAGCCACCTATCTGTAAAAAAAAAAAAAAAGGAATTATATTATGATATATTTTCTGTTCTGCTTGAGAGCGAGCTGCAAGCCTCACAAGGCCTAGAAGCTCCATTTTTGTAGCCATGCCTGTTTCAGTTAGGCTCCCATTTACGTTCTCGGGATAGCTATTACGGAATAAAGGAGATAACATTTCAAGTTCATGATCTTCTCTTGACTCCAGGATGGAAAATAGTATTAAACAAGCATCTTAGTTTTTCACTAAAAATTCCTTTAACTTCAGAATGATCCAAATGATGTTTTATAATCTATTTTAAGCTTGTAGTTCTAATGTTTTTAGTAGAAGAGTGGTAGGATAGGCTAGTAGGCTCCCACACAGGCCAATCATTATTTTTAGGTAAGGAATGGAAGAGAATTAACACTGCAGTATAATTAGCCATTTATCTTGATGCCAACCACCTGCATTTGACTCACTACTGTTTAAGCCCAGTGTTTGTTTTTTTTCCCTTCCTAAGCTAGCTATCTCTCCTTAACAAACTGCTCCATCTTGGCACCATCTGATCTCTCGGTTACTTTCCAAGACACTTTAAATCCAAGATTTTGTGGAACGTTATTACCCGACATATGTAGGTAGGAATAATAAGCATTACATATTTCAGTCTTATTCCCAGAAGCATCTACTTGGTGCTTGCCATGGATTGTAGCTATGTTTCTGTTTTGGTACTTGGACTTAAGTGCATTATTTGACACTTTTGATCATGATATCTTAATGGACAGACCTGCCTGGTTTAGATATTACTTGACAGGCCATTACCTATTTGTTAGCACCAAATGAAAATTCTTCAGAGACTAAGAGAGAAAGTGCTATATAGTACCACAAGGTTCTGTTTAGGCTCCTTGTTTTTTTCCCTTTATATACAGCCACTTGAACGTCATTTGCAGTTTTTATTTCTAGTCTGATGATACACAACTACATTTGTCAGTTCAACCTGATTCAGCAGCACAGCTACACAAAATGGAAGACACAAGATCAATAAAAAATTTCCTTCCACATTAAGGTTACAGATTTCTCCAGTGCATGTCTAAAGAGCCTGGCATAAAGGGAGTAGAATGGAGATAATGAATTGGCATTCATGCATCTTCACTAATCACTTTATCCTGGTCAGAGTTCGCATGGATCTGAAGCCTTCCCCGGGAGCTTTGGGTATGAGGCGGGAATGCACGTTGATTGGGATGCCAGGTCATCACAGGGGGCGCCATGCACATTCACATTCACTTCTAGGGGTACTTTAGTGTGGCCAATCCAGTTTTTTTTCTTTTGGTAGGTAGGAGGAAACCAGATAACCTGGAGGAAACCTAAGCAGACACAAGGTGAACATGACAGTAATCAAGATCCCAGTATTTCAGCCTTGAACTCCAGATCCTGGAGCTGTGAGGCTGCAATGCTATTTATGCCACCCAGCAATACTCAGTTTAGACAAAAATAAGGCCTCCAATTAAGGCATTTTTTCCCTAAACCTTGGGCTGTGGGTCTGTAGGGTCTTTGGTATGATCTAAAAAAAAAAAACCCTCTGGAAACTGAATCTAACTCCTACCAAGCAAAAGCTTTAATGACATAAAACATAGAGATAATCAGTATCAACATGAGTTATCTCTTTCTTTCATCTGTTAGCATTTTGGGTTAAATATGCATGACCATACTGAGATGAAAACCTGCTCCAGAACACTCAGGACTTCAGACTGGGGCGAAAGTTCACTTTCTAACATCGCAATGACCCAGAAAGTCAGACAACACAGGACTGGCTTCACAACAAGGTTGCGTATGTGCTTGAGTGCCCCAGCCAGTGGACTAGAACTTAATTTCATCTCAAGTGTGACCTCAAAATAGCAAAAGGTTCTGCAGAGAGGAATGAGAGAAAATCCTCAAATCCATGCGTGTCCAGACTGTAGCTTTGTACAATCTGTTATAGAATTTTTTTGCAGATTGATAAAAAAAATAAAAGATTTTTTAAACCTGCCTACAGAATATAAAAACACGACAGCCAGATGAGTCATCTGGCATTTAAAAAAAAGTTGAATGGAGGTCAGACAGGGAAAATGTGTGCCTAGTCAGAGGTAAATCTGCAAGTTTTCCAAAATGGGAAAGTCTACACGATGGAGGACTTTGTGGTTTCTCCATAACATGACATACTGTAAGTGAACAGGAACTAACTTCTTATGCAAAGGTTACACATTAAATGTAACAATAAATGGATAAAACCTATGAGTTGTCATTCTTTAATTAAAAAAATAATCATTAGCAAATTGCTGTAGTGTAAGAGGAATAAAACACTTCAGGACATGCTCTTATTGGAAAATAACCTTTAGGGTGGTAACAGTAATTGGGTTTCACATTGAGCCACATCAAATCACCCCATAATTATTTATTTCCTATAACAACATCACACCCTAAGTGATTTATTTTACTTGTGCAAGATAGTTCTTTATTTCAAAATTAGGATGATGTAATGCCAAAATTCGTAGTTATACAGTATATGTTTATGACAAAATCTGTTAAAATAATCCCTGGTCTCCATTGTAGAATTTCACAGACATTATTTACCCCATTCTGTCAATTAAAATTAAAGCTCATTTTAATCATCAAATTAAAGCTCAACACTGCTGTTTCTTTGTATTTTGTGCATTGCCACTGATGCCTTCTTACGCAAGTGATCACGTCAGTGTGCCAGGAGATGGCAGTGGTTCCTAGTAAATAAAGCTTTTCAACTCTGCTTTGGGTCTAGTGATGATGATACAGTGGTGAAGGTTCTGGGTTACTGATCAGAAGGTTGGGAGTTAAAAGTCATATCACCGCCAAGCTTGAGCAAGGCCCTTAACCCTCTCCGCTCCGGGGGCTCCGTATCATGGCTGACCCTGCACTCTGACCCCAACTTCTTAACAAGCTGGGATATGTGAAGAAAAGGATTTCACTTTGCTGTAATGAATATGTGACAAATAAAGTCTTCAGTGACACGCTAATACATTCTCTGTACAGCCACGCCCAATCAGGCTGCTTCAGTAACAAACTTCTCACATTTCCTTACACGTGTTCCATTGTGTTCGTCTAATACCAGTGTACCGCAATAAGTTAGTGTCCAAAGGGAATTCCAGGGCTCAAAAAGTGATTAGTATGCAATTTGATTATTCTGACAGGAAGTAAACACTTTTCACAACAACAACAGATTGTAGCCCAGTGTGTGTATGTGTGTGTGTGTGTGTGTGTGTGTGAGAGAGAGAGAGAGAGACTACAGTAGAGAGCATGTATGCAATGACAACCTGCCACTGCACATTTCTCTCTATCTTTGTCATAGCTCGTAGTCTTTCACTTATTATAAAATGAGATGTCATTCATGTGCATGATGATGTTACGGGTGTAGATTTGTCCCCAAACGACAGACAGAGAAACAGGGTTTTCCAGTGAACTGGTTCCCAGCTTCATCATCCATTTTGTGCGAAGCAGGCACACACTGGGGGAAATTGGATGTCAACTGTGTTTGTCACATTAATGGGAAACGTGTGATTGTGACAGACAGAAACTTGCTGCGCTGTGCTTCGCTGCCTCCCTCTACATGCCAGAAGGAGAGAGAGAGAGAGAGAGAGAGAGAGAGAGAGAGAGAGAGGGAGCAGAAATACGTCTAAAGGAAAAATGTTCCTGATGAGTCTGAAAGAGTGCATCAGGGGGAACACACACACACACACACACACACAAACACACGCACACAGTATATAGTGGGAAAAATACACAAAAATGAGTTCACTAATATTTTTCAACCCTAACATTCATTCAACCCTAGTACCTGAAGACATACAAACCCCCTACGAAATAGTTGGAACATTCCAGAAGTCACATGTTTCTGGACATCATGGGAAGAAGAAAAGTACATTCTCTCATTCTTTTCTCTTTTTTTCAGTGACTGATTTTGTGATTTTGATATTGATTGGCGACAAAGTACTAACCTCTTACCCTAATGAGAGCCTGAAAGAAAAATTCCTAAATAATTACAATAATTTATTTTAAGTAAATCATTAGAATGTCTTCATCCTATTAGAATGGATGCTAGTTAGCCATATTTTATGTATTTGCTAATTCTATCCTAAAAACAAAATCGAACAAAACGCAACCTGATACATTCCACCCTGTTACTCATTTAAGAGCAAAATGCATCCTGTCAGCAAAGAAACCTTGTAAAAAAAGAATAATAAAATTAGCTATTGTTGTTAAATGCATGTTTTCTTAGATTCATTTGTGAAAAAATTAAATCTTTATAGAATTACAAGGACTAAATAACACGCCAGCACTGTCAGTCTTTCTACTCGAACCCTTGGAATTAGTCTATGGAAAATCAGTATAAAAAAAGCCAATCTTTACTCTTAACCATCTAAACTATCAGGATACATTTCTCAGCTAAAATCACCAAATGTCCAGGGTGTCCCCTGCCTTGTGCCCCAAGTCCCCTGGGATAGGCCTGTGTGGATAAGTGGTACAGAGAATGAATGGATGGATGGAATAAATAAGTGTTTCAGTTTGTGTTTTACATCTTAAATGGATTTATATATAAATATATAAATACGTGCAGTGGATGAAATGAGAGTCATATGGTTAAGGCAAGAGAAAACAGATGGGACTCACTTGTGCCTATCTCACCAATGGCCTGTGTGTGTGTGTGTGTGTGTGTGTGTGTTAGGTCGTCAGGGTTCCGCTAGTTCCGCCTCCACTTTGGACCAGATGGTACCATGAAGGAGGGTGGACCCCTGTGGCTGGTGACATCACCATGGAGACCGGTTTTGAGAGCAACATTCATCCAACATGGCTTCTTCCTCAAGAGGGCACTCTAAATTCATACTTGGAAATGAAAGCCTGCTTAATATGTATATATGTACAGATACACGATAAAAAATGGACATTAACATTTTGACACTTTCCGTTCCAAAAGAAGGCCTTCGTTCAAAATCAGACTAATTCTCAGCAAGTGCTCGGTATACCTCGGCGAGGCATAAAGATATATTTCCTGAACTGAAATATGTTTCTATTTTGCACGCATCTCAATCAGAAGTTCTATCATTTTAAATCCCCCCAAAAGTGAAAAGGGGATTTTCATTTAAAGCTTTTATTTCAATTCCTCTGAAAGACACCCCACCTACAGTACCTCTACAAGCATAACCTAATCTTATGAAAAAAAAAAACATTATTGAGAAATTCTAAAGATAATAATTACAATTGGAAATATGTTCACACTTTGAAGATCAGCTTCATCCACATCAGTCTGCCTCATCACCTGAGCTAAGAGTCACTCACTGCGTTTAATCACAATCCTCATCGTCGTCTTTTCACGCCAATAATCTCTTCATGCTAACTTCATGCAGAAAGAATCACTCATGCATTCAGTCACTTCTGTTCTGTTGACTAAATTTCCTCTCTTTTTAAGGTCATTTCAACATTTTAAAACTGCTGTCATCCATACAGAGTGTGTAAGCGCTCTTCTCTGTTTTGATGATGATGTGATCGGACATTTTGACAACCGATGTCTGATTAAAAGCTTAACTGGCTTACATTCAATTTGTTATGACACTTGTTATGGCAAGATTAGAAAGTAGCCTAAATAAAAAACATTTCCATGTAGATTTGGTGAAATATACAGTATTTGCGATTTCTTAAAGTGGAGATGCTAACAGGAAAGAAAGAATTTGGTTAAAAAACAGATTGCTTTGGTGTTTTTGGCAGTTTTCCAGAATTCAACCACACATTTTTCTCTTCACGTTCTGGTGGTGGTACATTAGAAGGAAATTTAGCTATAGACAGAAAATGAGTAATTAGCATTTTCCATGGCAAAAGACTGTATTCAAGCACTCTCTGTTCTTCTTACCTCTCTCTCTCTCTCTCTCACTCTCTCTCTCTCTTTGAATATTAGCTTCTTATTTCCTATTCTCTGCTTTTCCTCCCATCACTCCGAGCTTTACAGTAGCTCCTCTAAGCTCAGAGTCTGAATGACTCCATTCACTACAGAGATTTCCAGGAGTCTCACATTGTCATGAATGATAAAAGCGTGACAATCAACACATTTAACAAATCTGAGGTCCATTTAATCATCATTGTCACCTTCCTAGCATATAAGACATCTTTTATTGTAAATTTAACACATTTGCTTATTTTAAAGACACCTTTTCTAGACTGCTAACACAGATTAAAATATGAGATAATGATAATGAGAACATTTAGGGCAAGCTGACAAATAAATACTCCTATTGTAAATACCTTCAGCACCCGTGTGAAGCGCATGTTAAATCAGGACTCAGGTGTTTTATGGGTTATAAAGGATGTCAAAAGAAATCAGGTGGAACAGTGAGGCTGGAGACATGTGTCTGTCTGGCAGATGTGAGCAAGCACAAGGACTTGGTAGATGTGCTGAGTTGCTGAGATGAAATTCAGGCACAAGTTAACAAGACCATGTCATCAGTCACTATTCATTTTTTATTATCTGTTATTGTGTATATCTGTCCTTGTGTAAAGTCCATTTGTTCATTCTTCTTCCAGTAAATGCATTATCCTGGTCAGGGCCATGATGGATCCTTGGAACGCTGTACATGAGGTCAGAATACATCCTGGATGTAACACCAGTCCATTACAGAGCACCACACACACATACACATTCACTCACATCTACTGGCTCAGGATTGAAGCAAGGACCCTGGAGATCTGAAGCAGCAACAGTACCTGCTATGCCACCATGCCACCTTTGGAAATGTTTCATTGTGAAATACACATTTACTGTACTGCATTGTTGTTTCGTTTACCTAGTTTTGTAAACAGTGTGGCTATAACAATTAGAGATGTAGTACTCGATTCCTCGACTTGAAGTTCTCTCTTGGCTTGGACAAGTTTATCTATGAATTGAGACTCGACTTGCTCTGAATACATGAAGAATCGTCTCGTCAACCATTTTTTTAGAGCCTCTGTTGCCTGCAATTAGAACTGCAATTGCAAGAAAACACTGCCTTATGGGTTGCCTGTTAGAGAAATAACTTTGCTTTAGCCTGGGCAGAGATCAAATAAAGCTTGACGCGAATAGATTAGGCTGGTTGAATACGTGGCAGTACTGCGATTTCCATTTTTTTCCCAAGGTATGGAATGTTGTGTGCTCCCCCATGGCCATATGGGGTTTCTCCAGGCTCTTCGGTTTCCTCCCACCTCCCCAAAACATGTTGGTTGATAATTGGCTACACTAAGTTGCCACTAAATGTGAATGTGTGTGTGTGTTTGTGTGTGCATGGTGTCCAGGGTGTATCCCAGATAGGCTCTGGGATAAAGTGGCTGCTGAATATGAATGAATGAATAATTCAAATGATATGATTATTACAGGTGAAGAAATTCCAAACATTCCAAGCATTTCTGAAATTATGCTACTACCAAGACTTGGAATCTTATGGACTTTAAATTCAACATGGATATACAAAATATACAAATACACAATATATTACATTGTACAATATTATACAATACAATGATAACTGAATGAATATTATGCAATAAGATGAATATTATGCAATATGTTCTGCATACAGTACATGCTGTACTGTCACACACAGATGGCAAAAATATTCAGTGTTGTCACAGGAACCTGCCATTGTAGATGTGATTGTGGTAAACAGCGCCAATAGCCTGCATGAAAACCAGGATGACATCGATTATGCAATATTGCAAAATACCAACAGTTTGAGCGGTGCCACTATTGACTGAGTCATGAAAGATGACCATGTTGGCATGAAGCACCTCTGGTGAGTTCAGATCTGCCAACCCCAAAGAGGTATAATAAAAAGTAATGAAATGAAAAGTCTACATCTGGATTGTTGTAAAGCTGCTTTGCTTTGTGTCAGTGTCTATTGTTAAAAGTGCTATTCAAATAAAATTGAATTTACTTTAGAAAAAGCAATGGTCTGGAAGCAGAAGGCAGATCTCCTGAGGAAGCCGGCTTTCACTTCCATGAAATAATGAGACGTGGCAGGAATGTCACTAGTCATAGCGCTAGTTTTTTTTTTTGTTGCATAAAACAAGTGTATGCAAATTGCATCAACACTCTGCTTATTCATTAATTTCATATTTAGGGAATCTGAAATGATCAAACTCTAAACAGTTTGTAGTTTGAAATGTCATCAATAAGTACAGCAAGTATTAATAAGTACAGCAAGTATTATTGATACACAATTGCAAATATGAGAACCTTGTACTGAAATACATGTAACAGGGTTTAGTGTCAATGTGTAATTTATAAGTGTGCATCAGAGGTGCAGATGTGGATCTTTTTAATCTTTTTAGTCCTTCAGTTGGATAATAGGTATGGCTATTCCAAGATGCTTAAAGAATATTGTGGCTTTTAAGGAGGTTATACAATTTAGTATCAACCTAAAATTATGCCACACACAATTTTAGTCTGTTTTTTTAATGTACAATTTCTTTCGGTGTTTTGTTTATTTCTTCACAATAGAAAATTAGCTCACATGTATTCCTAAATAAAGCTTTAATTAAATCCAATCTACTTGAGTTTGAAAATGAATAAAAACCTAGCTATAAATAGATTTTACCTAATCTGCAAGTACGGTTTGAAAATAATTCAGTTCTACCTGATTGTGGCCTTAATAAGGTTGATAAAAACACAACACACTTCTCTAACTGTCTTTTTATGTGCAGCAACCTCAGACAAAATCTCCTCTATGTCAGATTTACACAAATGCATTGTTTTCTCTCTCTGTTTTCTTTCATCTGCATATCGTAGACTTCTCTCTCCCCTTGTGTGTGAATAGATAGTATCTTATATCTTGTGATTTTTCTTGTGAATTTTAGTTATTGTTTTAAAAAAAAATGACTCAATTAATTGTACCCTTTTTTTCCATAGAAGAATTTCACTTCACTGCAAAAAAATGAGTGGTTACTTTAATGAACTTCTCCAGAAAACTTCACTCAGTGAATCATACAGCTAACTTACATAGCACTAACTATTAGCGCCGCTAGTGAACTAGGTTAGCTAACCTTGGTAACCATGGTTACGAAGTGCTCATGCTGCTTGAATGGTGTATGTACTCACAAACTCATTTCATCCCTTTATATATTGTAGCAATTCCACTTCTACTTCAGGGACAGTATTGGGGTGATGCACTCATACACTTTTAGAAAATTTAGAACCCTTCTTCAGTTCTTTGGTTTTCCATCTGAGGGAACTCTTAAAGGTTCTGTGTAGGTTCTATGTATAACCATGTTTCCCTACCAGAAAGGGTTGCAAGCAGAAAACTCAATTGTCTGTTGAACCCTTAACACATGCACGGACACGAGATTTAAAACACGACTGCGTTTCTTATGCATGCCTCATTAAATTCAAGAGAGAGAAAAAAGAGAGGTTGTCGAAAGAATGACATTAAATGCAACATTAAATGTAACTCTAAACATTTAAAACTACAGTGTTCATTAACAGATAAAGCTTTGTAATAGTTGCAGGGGTATAAGTAGAATAAAACATGCTTTTTAAATACCTCATTGATTCACCATACCACTGTTGATTATTTTCCTATAACAGCATGCCCCATTGTGTTTTATTCCATGCTTAATACTTAAGCACATATTTGATCAAATATCTAATTATCATGTCACTTACTTAAAAAAAAAAAAAGTGTCTTTATTTTTACTCACGTATGACTATTAGGTACTTTCTGAAGCACCACATTATCTCTCTCTAATCCTGATTACTGGTCTTTTAACACATCTGAACAGCCTGCTTATAATTCACCCTTTGCTCATTCTAACTACAGGCTCAGGCTAATAAAGATGCTGTTAAGAGTTAGACAAGCCATTTGAGAGGCTTTTAGCAAGATGTAAACAAAGGACAAAGAAATCAGCTTGTAATTAGTTTATTTACTTAGCTATTTGTTATGCACGATCTAGGCAAGACAGAGTTTTAATGGGGTTGAGGTCAAGTCAAGACCCAAATGAAAGCGAGTCAAGATTGAGACTGAAAACCATCAAGTCTTTTTCGAAGTCTTTACTTCTGCTAGTTGGCTTTGTCCGTGCATTGTATGACAGATTAGGCTGTATTCTAGAAGAAGGTATTGTTCTTGTTAAACTTTGTGTATGAGAGAAGAAAAGACAACACAAATATTATATTTATTACAAATTCTAGGTCAAGACTAAGACTATATTTAGCAATATTTAGCAAGAGAGCAATGCCTAAGACCAAGACAAGTGCAAGGACAATGCCAATAAGCCCTAGACAAGTCCAAGTCAATACAGAAAATGTCTCAAGACTGGAGTCCTACAGCAGCCCTCTGCACATGACTATTTAGCTGTTTAGCTGTTATGGACATTAAGTTCAAATTAATTCTTAACTGTGCACATTGCTTTAAGTTGCACAATAAATATATACAGATAAGAACTGTGTCTGGTTCTGCAAGATGCTCAGTAAAACTTACAGCTCATTTCCTTATAAAACCGCACAATTTTTTTTAAAGCAAAAGGTCATCACACCAAATATTGACTTTGATTCATTTATTACTGTTTACTGCTCTTTATAGTATTTTTTTTAATGTAGAAACATTTAATTTCATTATTTTTGAAGGCATCTTTGCTCTCCAACATTTGTTTGCATGTGCCTAAGACTTTTATACTGCAGTATATAATCTTCCAATCTGCACAGCAACTTGCAAACGTGCAACCTTTTAAACTATAATAGTCAAATAACTCACCCAATCTCATGTAAATTGACAAATTTCATCTAAGTTAAAATCCACCTTAAAATTCATCTTTCTGAAATGTTACTGTAAGTTGGCTTGTGTGAATCCTTGGGAATTTGAAAGACCATTTTGGTTTGACTCATCCGTTAGCTGGTTTATCAACCTGGGTCCAATTCTTTATTTGTATACTTTATTAGCATGTTGCTGAAGTGACTATGGAGTAACTATGGAGTTAAAAAATATTTTATAAAAAATAAAAAAAGAAGAAAAGTTTATGTAAAGGCTTCCATATTTCAGAACTCTTTATCGTTCTATTATCACAGTGTTAGGAAATATTGTTCTGTACAGATTCTGTCCAGAAATTATGCAAACAGTGTGCTTAAAGAACTAAAAAGAGGAGGGCTTCTTGTACTGCAGCTTTAAAGTTACAGTAGGATGTTGAAGAATGCAGAGATGACAGAGATAAAGAGAAGAAGCATAGAGAGAAGTAGACATGTTGAAAATACAGGATGCAAAGATAAGACAGGAGGTGGGCTGTCTCAGGGAGAAAACTTCAGATAAGAGCTTCAGCTAATCAATCAATCTCTCTCTCTCTCTCTCTCTCTCAAGATTATATATATCCCCTGGGTCCCTGGAGGACTAGTGGTTAGGCCCCACTCTCACTGCCACAGCCTGGGTTTGATTCCCGGCCAGGGAACTGACCCCAGCCACTGAGGTTGCACAAGACAGTGCGCTTCCAGTGCCGGTCCCAAGCCCAGAAAATACTGGGGACGGTAGCCTCAGGAATGGCATCCGGCGTTAAAATTGTCCATATCAAATATGCGGACCAATGATCTGCTGTGGCGACCCCAGCCGAAAGAAAAAGAACAACATATTCACTATATTGCCAAAAGTTTTGGGATGTCTGCCTTTACATGCACATGAACTTTAATGACATCACATTCTTAATCCGTAGGGTTTAATATGCACCCTTTGCAGCTATAACAGCTTCAACTCTTCTGGGGAGGCTTTCCACAAGGTTTAGGAGTGTG
Source organism: Pangasianodon hypophthalmus (assembly GCF_027358585.1). NCBI lineage: Eukaryota > Metazoa > Chordata > Actinopteri > Siluriformes > Pangasiidae > Pangasianodon > Pangasianodon hypophthalmus. The sequence goes on along the minus strand of NC_069719.1, from coordinate 25,285,255 downwards.
TTTATGGGAATTTTTGACCATTCTTCTAGAAGCACATTTCTGAGGTCAGGCACTGATGTTGGATGAGAAGGCCTGGCTTGCAGTCTCTGCTCTAATTCATCCCAAAGGTGTTCAGGACTCTGTGCAGGCCAGTCAAGTTCCTCCACACCAAACTCGCTCATCCATGTCTTTATTGACCTTGCTTTGTGCACTGGTGCACAGTCATGTTGGAACAGGAAGGGGCTTTCCTCAAACTGTTCCCACAAGGTTGGGAGCATGAAATTGTCCAAAATGTTTTGGTATGCTGAAGCATTAAGAGTTCCTTTCACTGGAACTAAGGGGCCAAGCCCAACCCCACACCATAATCCCTCCTCCACCAAACTTTACACTTGGCACAGTGCAGTCAGGCAAGTACCGTTCTCCTGGCAATCGCCAAACCCAGACTCGTCCATCGGATTGCCAGACAGAGAAGCGTGATTCGTCACTCCAGAGAACACGTCTCCACTGCTCTAGAGTCCAGTGGCGGCGTGCTTTACACCACTGCATCCGACAATTTGCATTGCACTTGGTGATGTAAGGCTTGGATGCAGCTGCTCGGCCATGGAAACCCATTCCATGAAGTTCTCTACGCACTGTTCTTGAGCTACTCTGAAGGCCACACGAAGTTTGGAGGTCTGTAGCTATTGACTCTGCAGAAAGTTGGCGACTTCTGCGCACAGTGAGCCTCAGCATGCGCTGACCCCGCTCTGTGATTTTACGTGGCCTGCCACTTCGTGCTTGCTGTTCCCAGTTGTTTTCACTTTGTTATAATACCACTAACAGTTGACCATGGAATATTTAGTAGTGAGAAAATTTCACGAATGGACTTATTGCACAGGTGGCAACCTATCACAGTACCACGCTTGAATTCACTGAGCTCCTGAGAGCGACCCATTCTTTCACAAATGTTTGTAGAAGCAGTCTGCATGCCTAGGTGCTTGATTTTATACACCTGTGGCCATGGAAGTGACTGGAACACCTGAATTCAATGATTTGGAGGGATGTCCCAAAACTTTTGGCAATATAGTGTATATATATTTATATCCATCCCATCATGCTGTTATGAGAGAAAGCAAGAAAAAGAGTTGAGGATGAATACGTCTGAGAGTCTACACTTCTACTGAAATTTGTCCACAGTTTGTCTCCAAACTGTGATAAAAGCAGAACGAGGCACAGAGCAGAGGACACTCTATCTGTCACGGTGTGCATCTGTGGCTTCATATTCACGAACTATTCAAAAACAAACAAAAAAATGGTCAGGGGAGACAATAAAACATAATTATCTATGACACCAGTCTTGAACCTAAATTGATATTATTCAGGCTTTGTTTTATTTGCATGTGTCACTAGCCAGGTTTCTGTAAGGCTTATGACAATGTCTATTGTTAAAAACTCTATACAAATAAAATTGAATGGAATTGAAAACAAAGAAAGAATTTATTTGGCTTTTCAAAATACAAAAATTATACCAAGTATGATTGTTTACACAACAAATGGAATTTATATTTAATTTATGGAATTTTATCTTTTATTAAAAGATATCTTTATATATATATATATATATATATATATATATATATATATATATATATATATATATATATATATATATATATAACTTTTATCTTTTATATGGAGGGTTTAAAAGATATGATTTGAATGAATAGGGGATTTTAAAGAAAAGAAACTCTAACTACTGTGTCCAGATGTTTAGAGGTGACTCAATTTTTAATATAAGCAGCTAAGAGTTATACTATTTTGCTTCAAAGCAGACGGCCTACACATTATAGAGATTCAAGAGTATAAAAAGCTGGTGCATCTGCTCAGAAACATTTGTAGATCGAGTGTCAGATGGGCATTTATAATAGTTGGCTAAAGTGAGGCTTAGATGAGGAAAGGTACACCTTGGCATATGGGCACTTTACCATTCTAGATGGAGAAAGAAATAATAGTGTTTAGCTTTCAAAAGAAACATTTGGAGATAGATCAAGCCAGGAAAATTCAAGGAAAATTGACTGATCCCATGGTTATCAGAGCAAAGATTCCAAATCCAGACACTAATGAGGACTGTTTGCTGTTAAAAAGACTTTATTTTGAGGGCTGAAAACATGTAAAAATCATCTGATACACCAACATGTATCGGCTCGATCAGCCAATATGCACTGACCAATCAGACCCATTTGTGCTTATTGAACATCCCATTAAGATTTAGACTCCATTGCTGTTATAATAATCTCCACTCTTTAGGGAAGGCTAGATTTTGGAACATGGCTCCAATTTGGATTTGCCCATTCAGCCACAAGAGCATTAATGAGGTCAGGCACTGATGTCGGACAAGGAGGCCTGGTGTGCAGTCGACGTTCCAATTCATCCCAAAGGTGTTCAGTGGGGTTGAGGTCAGGGCTCTGTGCAGGACACTTGAGTTATTCCACACCAACCTTGTATAATCATGTCTTTATGGACCTTGCTTAGTGCACAGGGAAATAGTCATGCCGGAACAAGTTTGGTCCCCTTAGTTCCAGTGAAGGGAAGTTCTTAATGCTACAGCATACAAAGATATTCCAGACAATTGTGTGCTTCAGACTTTGCGGCAGTAGTTTAGGAAAAGCCCATATATAGATGTAATAGTCAGGTGTTCATGTACTTTTGGCTATATAGTGTATATTGCAAAGATTGGGAGATTGGGGGTATTATGGAGTGGATAGTGTCTGTACTTCAGAAATGTATGTGCACCATGGAGACCTTGTTTCCCATGCAAAGGCTGTGAAAAAGAAGAAAAATATGTCTCCCTTTTCCAATTCGCAATTTTTTTGGACTAGTTTCAGATCTTTTGTGTGGTATTTGAGATTTAGTTAGACAAGAAATTTTCACTGAAACCTGGCAACCCTGGTTAATGACATTAGCTCTTCTACGTGTGCCTTGCCTGTGATGGCAAACAGACCTTGCTTGCTTTCCAAATGAGCACAGTTTAACAAAGTTATGTCAAAGTTATATCAAAGTTAAGTCAAGTGTGATAGCCTCTTGACTTAATTTTGTTTGAAGCTATGCCATTATTAACGCTGTCCTGCCATACCAAAATCTATGTTCACAATCTGCTGCTGGATTTGTTAGCAATTCATTAATATGATTGAAGCTGTCTGATACTAAAAGGTCATACTAAAGTCATACTAAAAATGTCTAAATATATGTGATTATAGAAACATGCAGTGAGTAGAAAGCAGATATTTGTCTTTTGAAATGTACTAAATAGAAGTCAAAAAGTATTAGAAGAAAAACTCAAGTAAAATACAGATACCTAAACACTAGACTTAAATACTTTGTTACTTTCCACTGCTGAGAATACAGTAATTTGGTCCACGAAATGAAGTGTTTAGCAAAACCAAATTTTTCAAGAGTATAAACTCATTTCTTTCTTCTGAATCTCTTTTCAGCCTCTAGGTACATTAGTATCTTGGGGGGTAGAAGAATCTAAACAGTGGTAACAATTAGGAATAATAATAATAATAATAATAATAATAATAATAATAATAATAATAATAACGATGATGATGATCATGATGACGAAAACTGCTTTCTATGGTCAGGGATGAGAAAGTGTAGTGTCTTTCAAGTGTAGTGTGATTACCAGGTCCTTTAACATTCCATCTGCTGAGTGGAATAATTATGCTTGCAGATCTACCAGTTGAGGCATTAGACTTAATGGAAGTCCTTCAGTTCTACAGCAGAAGATGAAATTGATAAGAGTAGCATTATAAATAATACTGAGATATTTTGAAACATGCCTACCAAAAACTATTAGAGTAACAGCACTATTCCAAACCCAAGAAAAACAGTTCATGCAAGGGTGAATACTGTAAAGAAGTAACAATGAAGCAGACCAAGCATGCAAAGCAAAGGCGATTGTCTGTCTGGAATTGGACAGCAAACAATCCTGCTTCAGACTCAACAATGTGAGATCTTGTAAGAATGATATAAAGTAAAACCTAATAATTAAGACCTAACAATTAACAATATACTCACCAATTCTTTATTAGGAATACCTGTAAACCATGCAGATACAGGTCACGAGCTTCACATCAAACATCAGACCAGGGGTTTATGCCGAATGGTGCAAAAAACAAAAAACATCCAGTGAACAGCAGTTCTGGAGGTGTCAACCGAGAACAGGAAACTGAGCCTATAGTGGGTACATTCTCAGCAAAACTGGACAAATGAAGATTGGGAAAATGTCATGGAACCTGATGTGTTCTTCTTATGCCATAGCAATGACTACAAATTGCTTAAGAACCTCACACCTCATTTACCTCATTAGAAATTCCAAAATTCATCAACATATACATAAACATGTAACCCTCCCATATCCACCTCCCATCCCAACTAGCTTAATATCACAAACATTAGCTAAGTTATCTAAGCAGGTAGCTAACTGTTTAGATAACTCATTTTCCCAGTGTAGGATAACAGTCCATGCTGACAAACCAGATCGAAGATTTGTTCTTGACTGTGGTTGATGTGAACCCTGATAATGAAGGGTCTTGGTGGCTGTCCATGCTTAGAGTTTGGTCGAGCTGAACAGTGCGCGCTATTCAACAGGAGTTTCTCTTGCTGATCAAGCAGCTCTTGAGGAAGATTTAAGAGGTCAGAGAAAGTGCCCTTTCCAATTCTTGCCAGTCTCATATTGTTTCTTGTAGATCTGCTCTTGAGGGTTTTCCTTTTAAGACTGGGGATTAGGGCTCAACAACGGTCACCTTATTATTAATTTCTGACACAAATATTTAATCCTTTTGTCACTCTTTAACATCCTTAAGGCATAACCTTGTAGACTCAGGAACCTCTGCAAAGCTGATACTGATCAATTCAATTTAGTTTTATTTGTATAGTGCTTTTAACATTGGAGATTGTCACAAAGCAACTTTACAGAAATAAATATATTCAGGATACAATTTTTAAATATATGAATTTCTCCCTAATAAGCAAGCCATAGGCAACAGTGGCAAAGGAAAAACTCCCTGAGACGATATGAGGAAGAAACCCTGAGAGGAACCAGACTCAAAAGGGAACCCATCCTCATCTGGGTGACACCGGATAGTGCAAATATAAATAATTTCCTTCTATAACTGTGTATTACATGGTCAAATAATGCAATTGTGTCAGAAGGAAATTCATTACAGTTTTCACATGAAGTCTGTTTTGTTGAACTTATCCACTGCTCACTGATGGAGACTTGATGAAGATGAAGCAAAACTGTTTGTAGCAATTGCAGTCCTAAAGCTATCATAGCATAACTACTCCTAAGAATTGTGGTCCAAAGCCATCTTCATGGTTTTTAAGTGGTACCATCCTCAGTAATCTCAATGATCTTCAGGCTGTAAATGTAGGGCCAGCAGCAGTAGCAGTGAGTGACTTCCAATTGATGAGAACTCCAACCAGAAGTAGGTCATCAGGATGGATCAGGCAGGTTAAGAGAGCAGAACGGGTCAGGATCACTGGTATCTCAGGAGTGACATGTGTAGCTCGACAGAGAGAGAGAGAGAGAGAGAGAGAGAGAGACAGAGAATGAGAGGGAGAGAGGGAGAGAGAGAGAGAGAGAGGGAGAGATTATTAGGTATGTTTATTGTCCAGTAATGGTTAAGGACAATGTACTTTGTGTGCAGGGACTCCGGCAAGACAGCATGACTAAAAAGGAGAGCCAGAAGGTAACACGGACATGAGGGTGCCCTGGGAAATAAAGTGGCCAACCACTCCATCATCAGGAGGGTATGCTCTGATAGATTAAACAATATGAAATAGTTCCAGACTTACTCTCAAAATGCAAATGATCTGCTTTTAGTCCAATCTGAAAGTTCATCTATAAATGCAGCTCAAAAATAGGCTACACTTGTCTACATCTTGTTTATTGCATCTTTTTATCGTCTTTTCTCTCTTCATCTGCCTTGTATTGATGTGGAGAAGCTGAAAAAAAAAGAAGTGGGTGTAATTGCACTCATTTATTGTGCTTGTTCTTTCTATCATCTACTTGTGATTCTTGAAAATGAGTTCTTGGAAATGGAGCAGGTAAATGCACTTCCAATTACAGCTATTCTATTAGATCACGTGATCTCTAATCAGGACTGTTACGAAAAGGTACAAAAAGTCCGTAAATTTCAGATGACATTCAGTTGCATGACTGCAAAAAGACGGACATGTACACATATATATGTACATGTGACAACACCATAAACCTTTTCCAAACATGGAACTATGAATTATCAATATTTCTACCATAGTCCAATTTAGATTTTTTATAGAACAGCATCTCTGACAGCAGTGTCAGCTGTAATTCAAGGAACAGGTTTATATCAGTGAAATCATTCTAATATGCTACTGTTTCTATAGTAACAACGAACACAGGGACTTTCTGTGGGGAGATTTTTATTTAGTATTTTTGGAAGGAGTCTCCAGTGTCAGTGCTTTGTAACAATCATGGATATAGCAGTAATTTTACATTTTTTGTATAGTGTATATGTGTGTATATACGAGTTGTGTATAGAACATGAACCGTGTACTTTTCTTTCCTCCTTTTCTTTGTCCACTTGCCTGCAATATTTCCAAATGAGCAGAGTTGATCAACTTCCAACAAATATAACCAAAAGTCTTTAAATACTGTTGAGAGTTTTTTCTTTCGATTTAATGAACACAAGAAATAGACTGATTGATTTCTCTTGCAACAGGCTACTTGGATGCCAGAAGCAGTCAGACCGAACACAAATATTATTTTCCTCATGAAAAAGCCAATTACCTTAAATGAGGAAGGATGCAGCAATTGCAAAAAATGGAATTTGCGTCTGGCGGGAGATTAATTTCTCTTCTTGTCAAGTCCATCTAGGTGAACTTTAACATCAATACACAAGCCACAAGAACAAGAGTCAATAGAATACTACAGGACTTTTTTTTTTTTTAAGAAAAAAAAAAGATATAGAGGAATGATAATCATGAAGTAGTGACTATGGAGACTTTCTGCTATCTCTCTTCTTTTTCTTGCAAATTGAATTCTGTGTTAAAAACTTTTTATGCATGAGACATATTTCTGGGTAATTTTGGCCTTTTGATAACTCTTGCATTGGAAACAAGAGCTGTATGGATTAATGTAAATCACTGCCTCTCATTTGAACGTTGTTCTCAAGTAGCTACAATTTATCTTTTAAATTTCATTTGAAAGAAAACAGCTCTACACCCCACACCATTAACCTTTTTTGCTTTGAAAAATTTGAACAATCAAACCAAAGCTGAAAAATACTTAGTAAACTGTATTCTTTTTTTAGATTATATATTTAGCTTATATAATATTTTATATACAGCAGTTTAGTGCCAGACAAAATATTTGTCATTGCTTGAGTAAGTAATGAAGTATGAACATACAATAAAAATGAATTTGTAAGTTATTATTTGTTATAATCATTACAGATAAGTGCATTTTTCTTTCATTTTCTATTTCTGTTTCTATAGTTTTCCACTAGACAATGCTGTGTGGTACCAGAACCACAACTTGTCATTCTTCATTGCCAAGTGATGTGTACCTTAATTAAGTACCTGTACTGTATTTGGGCACCCTCTAGCCAGAATACCAAGTGTGGAGCTTGAAAAAATAACAAAAGATACAGTGTGTGCAGACCACTGACTAGAAAAACCAATCACAGAATCATCCTGATAATTGCTTTATACCATATGGTACAGCACAGCAGACTTCAATAACTGTAATGAGCCTAGACCAGGGAAAAGGACTAAATTTAATGAACAGAGGAATGATACAAAATACAGGAAAATATGCAAATAAGAGAAGCACAAACTGGCAAAAAAAGAGGCCTAGTAAACAAACAAAAGAGGTAAGCTAAGCTATATAAAAAGCCAAAAGAAAGCAGAATGAGAGCAAACCGAGACACTTAGAGGGTTGCAAATATATAGTCCCAAAATGAGCTGCGAAACAAGATACAGGTGTTAGTAATCAGGGATGGTAGATTGTGCAATGTAGTGATTATCTGTTTCTTTCTCGAGTTCCTTTCTCTTTTGTTTATTTAGTTTATATGAGGAATTATTACAATTTTTATCATACAAGTTCATTGCAGAACATACAATTAAAAACTTTATATAAAACTATTTGAGATTCAGCCACCGAAAAGTAACTCCTTGTAACATATTGCTGATTTTTTTGAAGTTGTATGACTCAGAACATCTCTCTATTTTCACTTAGTTTAATATAATGGCACACTTTGCTTTGTTTCCAAGAAATCTGGTTCTTATGGGAGCACTATGAGCAAGAGTACCATGCACATTATACAGTATATTCATGTCAAAGCATCAAATTGCAATTTCAACTTGCAGTCGAGCCCAACACTTCATACCAGAACCTCTGGAACGGAAATAAGGAGTGAGCAGCTAATGTGCTGGAGATAATATGCTAGATTAAAGCAAAACTAGCATATTAGTTGTAGCAGAGTATAGTCAAATGGGCCAAAGGGCGATAAGTAAGCTATTAGAAAAGCAAATAAGATTTTCTTAAAAAGTAATGCTAATTCAATTACCTTTAACATTTATGGTGCCTAGCAGGACACGTTACATTCATCTTTAATCCCCTGCAGTAGTTCCCTTAGGAGATAACAGCCTGGATAGTGACATTCAGAGCAGTCCATGATGAATATATTAACAAATATTTCATAATTATCACAGTACTGTTTATTTCTCTTATCCAAGGCAGGCACTAATGCTTTTATGTGTCATTTAATATGATGACAACACAAATGATTCAGTGTATTTGCTAATTAGTTTTGTGTTGCTAATTAGTGTTAAAAACATTTAAGCATGTCATAGCTGCAGAGACAGCAGACTAAATGTACCTTGGAAGGATGCAACGTTTCAGTGTCAGAACAAATGAGTACAGTTGTTGCTATAGAACACAATTTTAACAGAAAGGATTTTATTTTTGGTATTATTACAACTGATTTGCGGTGAAATTTGTAATTTTTTAATGTTAAAAGTGCTAAACCTGCATGTATTCTTAATCTAACTGACTTGTAACTGTTTCTACAAACTGGTTTGTGTAAATTCTTACAAATTTAAAAACATATGTGATGTTAATAAGAAATCCTTTAAATTCAGCCTAAACTATTTTAACAGTGATGTTTTACATTAAGATTTCCTTAACAAACATTAACACATTAGTTTCCATGAACAAACCATGAACTTTAGCATTAATACATCATAAGTAACCATAAGTCAAATAACCAACACTTGCATGAACCAATTTTCATACCATCAATTCAAGAAAAATTAAGCCTACAATAAGAAACATGAGCAAATACCTTAATGAACACGTATGCAGTTGTTAAATAGCAAAATTCACAGCTGAGGCTGAAAAGCATGTTTTAATATTTATACCTGGAAACTGAAATTCAGGAACATTTAGGAACATGTTTTAATTTAAATTTTGCGCATTTATATAGATTTATTTTTAGTCATGGATTGAGTAAACATTAGCCAATGCAGGTGCACTGACCTAACATCAATTAATACATGTGTATTTAAAAGGGGAAAGGTTGAATTCTTGAATCTAATTGATAATAAGCGATTAATTTTCTATAACAGCAAGCTCTGGTAGCTACGAGGCAAATCAGACTAGTATGATGGACGCGCAACATAATCTAAGCCTGATTATTCATTCATTCATCTTCATGAACCGCTTTATCCTGGTCTGGGTGCAGATCAGTGCGGTGGACAATTGCCAGTCCCGGTAACACAGGACGCAATGTGGGAGAATTGACACTGGAGGGGACACCAGTCTATCGCGGGGCACCATGCACACACATGCACACACACACAAACACACACACACACTCATGCAAAAAGAGCTGGGTTGTAATGATGGATGTCCTGTTATAAATGGAGTTCTGCAAACTGGAGAAAAGTGACAGTCATAAACACTATGCATCATATTGGTACTGTTTTTCCACCTTCTTTTCGCCAGTAACTTTGTTTTCCCCTCATATCTTCGCTCTTCTCTCTCACTACAATTGTTCCAGTTCTTTATTCCCTTCCCATCTGCCCTGGTGGTCCCACACCTAAAGGGAGCTGGCAAAAACTGTTGCTGTAGTGATGGATGACTCTATCAGAGTGTCAGAAAATAGAGAACAAGAGAGAACAGGTACTCTCCATGGTCTGTATTCACACATCCATACTTCATAATCTAACCTCAGACTTCAGCATTTCCTGTTATGAGAGATGTGTATTGATTAATTCATTAGTGCTTTGTAATGAATGTCTGTTACTCTATATTATACAACAAGATTGTTTTTTTGTTTTTTTTTTTAAAAAAATCTATAACACAAGTGGATCATTTGTATAATACGATGCCATTTGGGCCACGTCTCCTCCTTTAAAGAAATGACTAGAACACACTATTGCAATTTTTACAATATTTTTAAAAAACATGATTTATGGTAAAAATGATTACACAACAGATCTTGCAAATCATGTCTTTGCAAATTACACTAATTAATGATTATTAAATGATAATAACTAATGTTGAATATTTCAATATTAATATTTTTATTTGACAAACATTGTCAAAACAGACTTAAATTTTGCTCACAGAAAACTACAAATGCAATATGCGCTTGTAGTTTTGAAAAATTCCAGAAATGTGTATAACATACAATCAGACAGTAGTGCATCAGTCTTGTAATGCAGCACTTTCACAGTTTCCTTGTTTGTACATTGAGGAGCCTGAGTGTGGGGTGAGGTGGTCCTGCTCCCTAAACCTAAAAATGGCCTAACCATGGCTACTTACCAGGCTATACAGTATGTATTCTGCTTACTCTTAACTGTTGACATGCAAATAAAAAAACTTATTGTTTTTTTATTTAGTGAACTGATAAAGAATCCATCACTCCCTTCTCCTACTCCCTTCTCCCTCTTGGCATTCAACAATGCTGTTAAAAGGTGGATATTTTAATCTAGGACAGCCATTTCTTTCCAAATAAAGAACACGCGAACATGTTATTTCATTATTTTCTTTTTAATGTGTAGAGCTTGTGCTTACTTAAGCACTTAAGTGTTTAGTGAAGAGGTGGGTCTTTAGTCTTCTTTGGAAAAAAATAAAATAAAATCCAGTGACTGAGTTGTTCAGACAGCCAGGATGAGTTCATTCCACCACTTTAGTTCCAGGAAAAGGTCTTAATGCATGTTTTCTTTGTGTCTTCAGGAACAACAGGTCAATTTTTGTCAAATAATACCTATTAATGTAGGTTCATGCAGTAACTCTAGGCTAGCGCGCCCAGTTCACAAACAGTCATATTTCTGTGGCATAATTAATATTTGCTTTTTTTGTTTCCTAGCACATGCAAGCAAATACGTATGGTGAAATGAGAATGGCTTTTTGTCACACAGCTGCCCTCACCGAGGAGTAGTCTAGCCACCTTGCACACATTACAGTGATCTCACAGTGATCTCAGAACAGCGCGCTCTGTCACCAAGGCAGGCCACATAATTTAGGACAAGAAGAGACATAATAAGTTGTGAACCTAGATTTACTGAGAATACTAGCCACCCTGTCTCTCCAGTGTGAGGTAAACATTATTATTCTTACTGGTCAGTTAGCATAATATTATGCTTGGCCTCAAATGCCATAAGTGAAAATGTGTCCTTGTCTGAGGGGCCCAGGTTCTAGATTGTTGGAAAATCAAAGCATTTCTAACAAACAGGGTCCAATTGGGGTCCACCAGGGATAATCAGCACGGACCCTTCCCTTGCAGGCTGGGGACACGTATGGTGCCACAGGGCCACAGTCTTATGACATCACCTCAACCAAAACATTTGCTAATGACCACCTCAGCCCAATGAGTGGTGAACTGCATGCTAGAACTGCATTGTAATGACTTGTACCTCATCTTGAATGGATTGGTGGCCAGATGATTGTTGGGAGACCTTGTGGTTGAATCTGGGATTGCCATGCAAGGTTCCAAACTTTTTAATCAGTCGACTGACCTTGCAACATTCCATGAAGGTGAACCCGCAGAGTGTTTCTTGCTGTGGGCAGTACATGCCAGCAGCTTTCCATACTCAGACCAACTGTTCTTCTGTCATGGAGGGAAGATATGAGGTTCACTTGCCTAAGCAGAGGCTAGAGGTGGAAGACGTCCTCACCAGGACTTATACCATAACTATGTATGGTCAGCCACTGATCGAATGGTTCTCCCCTTTACAACTAGAGCAAAGGAGCTTGATCACAACAGACCAGTGGCTACTGAGCAAACTGCCCACAGGGTATCTTTAACAGTTTCAACATTCAGCTAGAACCTATGCCTGGAACAATGGGCTCAAGGAGTACACCCTGGAAGGGATGCTAGTCCATCAAAAGGGGAACCATGCACACATACATTCACACCTAGGGCAATTTAGAATTGCCAGTCTGTCTACCAGCATGTTTTTGCTCATTAAAGATTGGAGAAACTGAAGAACCTCGAGGAATCCCATGCAGACATAGGGAGAACAAAACTCCACACAGACAACAGCCTGAGATCACGATCGAACTCTGGAACTGTGAGGTGGCAACACTACCCGCGTTACCACCGTGCCGCCTTGAGACAAATTCTTAAAACTAAAATATGTGTCACTGTTAGAAATGAAGTATTCAATCCTCTTTTGATAAATAATGAAACACATTTTGATATACTATGATGAAACTCATTCTTGGTTGTAGACTCAGACTTAGACCCTGAACATTTTCTATTCCACTGAGGCATCTGTTGCAGGAATATATTTCACACTGCCATTACGGCAGTACACACAGCCCCAGGGGAGAGGAGGAGACCAAGGAAAAGTGACAGCCTCACACATGCTGTGTGGGTGTGTGGTTGTATTTGTTTGGGTGTGTATGTGTGTGTGTGAGTGTTTGCGAGCACACATTCGCTTTGATGGATGGATAAGATTTAACAACAGTGGTTCAGATCTGTCTTTGCTCCCACACATGCATGCATAAATGTGTACAAAAATCACAGCAATGAAATAAGCTCACACACACACACACACACACACACACACACTTCAGTGCTACTCTTTTCTACTTGTGCACAGGTGCATGCAGCGAGACTGTATTTAGTTCAGAGATAAATGAGCATACTCAGAGACTTACATTTATTATCAGTCACACACATACAGCATGTAGGTAACCTTTACATGCACACAATCAATTTGTACCTAATCAGACCATGTTTTGACCCCAATACACAAAAGAATCGCACACAGATACACTGGTATTTACAGTTCTGGTTAAACAATTTTTTTTTAAATCAATGACAAATCATTTTCTCTCTGGCCTGGACGTGTCTGTATGAGTCTGTGTCAGTAGGTTACATCTGTTTCAGCTCATCTTTTGCAGGATACCTCATTAGACAGAGATATTCCGGAATTAGCTCTAAAATCGTTTATTCCTCATCATGCGTCATTCGTCTAGAAGGTGCACCCCAATCGATCATCCCTCCATCAAATCTAAGGGAGGAAGAAACAGCAATCGTCATGGCGATAACGATGACAGGCAGCATGCAACGATCAGAGTGTACTCTCATTAGCAGGTTGCCATGGGAGACAGGCAGCGAGCGAGAGACTGGATAGGAAACGTGAAAGACATGAAAGTAATGTCAACTAATAAAGATGTATGGTGGTGAGATCAATATAGAATAGTCTTTTATTTCTAGCTTCATCCGAGCTTAAGAGAAATCCGACACACTTTTCACCCACAAAGGAACGTTGCATTACTATTTTGATGTTTGAATTCATAATGTGATTTTGCATTCAGTTCATTTGTTTGCAATATGTTGTGATTATAAAAGTTTCTCTATATGCTGTTGGTGTGCTGATGTCGTTCTTAGGGATCTTACAGGAGGAATGACTCTAATTAGAGCAGCTTATTTGTGGCTAATTGCATGTGGGCCCTTTATCGGTGACATGGTAAGAGTGTGAACACACTCTTTCACTTAAATGATTGAATATATTTAGCCGCTACAGAGAGAGATTATAAATAGCTTAATTAGGCCATGCTTGTCTAAACAGTGTCTCTTCTTGTTCTCTGTTTTTTTTTTTATTCTTTAGAGACACCGTATGTAATGATTTTTTATTTTAGTGGTAATTAATATGATTTCAGTGTCTGTGGTCACAAGACAAACAAAACATCACTTAAAATAAAACCTAAAACACTGCATAAAATAAAACCATCTTCCAGATCATGCACTGCTGATATTCTTTCCTTCTCAGACCCATTAAATGATTTTCATGCTCCTGATTTATTTTGGAAGTATTGAATTTTTGAAAACCTGCCTGGCTTAACCTTACTGCTCACAAACTCAGTTCACTTGACATTTGCTGATAGGAAAATAACGCGTTTTTTAAATCATGCAGTGTGAACTGCAGCCTGTGCTTGCTTTCACACTGGACAACATCCAGAAGACATTTCACGACATCATCCTGTAATTTAGACTTAATGTTTTGATGAGCTTTAACACATCCACAGAACCAACTGTCAGAGGAAACAGTTTGAGCCTGTAGAATCCATCTTGACAGATTCTCTATGAAACTGTTGTAATTTGCTTCTGACTGATTTCAACCATGCAATGAGCACGGCAAGTTCTTTAGATATCAAATCAATAAAACAATAATACCACTTCACGTGCTTCTCTGTCGAATTTTCACAGGCATTCATAACTGTTTATAGTTGGGTTCTCTAAATGTATTACAAACTTTATTCCACACATTGTGCCTCATTTATGAAAATGGATATAAATAAATTTATTTATAAATTGTTCATGGGGGAAATTTATCGTGGTAATTATGAAAATCCTGTTTAAAATATGTTTGCATCCTACGAGGTATAACTTTACGTATAAAGGAGACTCGCTAGTGTGAACCTTGATTGCCTCGATCGGCTTTAATTGGTGAGTTACTGCAAATTTATATACAGGTTATGTTGCAAAGTTTAAATCGTTTATTCATTTCAATTGCATGGAGCAATTTAATGAAAATTTTACAAAACTGTATTTTCTTAAAAAGACTCAAAAAAAGCAATCCGAAACAAATGCATAAATTAAGACAAATAAGACTAGCCATTCAATTAGAAAAAAGTAATGACACCCTAGAAAAGGCGGAAGAGTTAATGTGTGTCTACTGTAGCTGTTGCGCTGCAGTGGCTGAGCTGCTGGATGATTTACTGCAAGCTGTGCTTAGGTGATCTTTCAGTTTAGTCATCATTTTGTTGTTTTCAGCTCCCTGAGCATTGCCCATTTTGGAGTTTTGTGGGCATCACTTAATGTAAATCATCTGTGCCATGAATGCAATTGGTAATTTAGGTATGATTGGCATTTATCAACATACGCACATGAGTATGAAGAAAATAAGAATTGTCGAAACCTTTTGTAAATCTGGCAGGAATTTTTAGTTTGGTTTGGCCTATGGAAATGCTGACCACAGAAAAACATTTACACACAACTTTACTAAAATATTGATAAATGAGGTCCTATATTACCAGAAAAGTATATGGGCAACACATTTTCCAAATAGTTGATTGAATAGCAGTATCTATACTAATTCTTTATAAATAGATAAGAATTGAAATTTGAAGCAATACTAATGCTTCAGAATATCCTCAACATGTCTGAAAGGTCACGACCTTTGCACTATGCTCAGGAGGGATCCACATCCACATCCAGAGTTATCGAGGTTGATCAAAAGATAATGTCTAGAGTAAAACACAGCTGTAATTCCACACACTGTCAGCCTAATTACTTACTTAGTCAACATTAGACCAGCTCAAATCCCTTCCAAATTGTGTGTGTCTTTGCATGCTCTCACATCACTTTTCTAATGGGAGATTTAGAGTAAGTGTGGACATACATATTCATTCATAATCTGTTCTTTCATGGCTGATTCCTGTGTTATTAGTCCAATCCACAGAGACTTGGTTAGAGGAAGATGAGACAAAGGTCACCCCTAATCACTCACACCCGGGGAAACTGTTATCAGTTTTCTTTTTTTGTTGACAGAAATTGGATCTTTTTTTCATTCCCTTTTCACAACCATAAGGACAATTCTACCATTAAAACGTAAAAAGGACAGTTCAGCTCAGGTGCTGAGGCTCATGTTTTCACATTATCATACAGGAACATTTAGAAAACAAATCACAGCTTATTTGGGGGAAAAAAAACTACTATCAATATTAGGAGAGACAAAATGACCTAGTGGGTAAGAATTCTTCTTCAGAGAAGCAACTAGAAGGCCAATGGTAAGGATCAATATGATGCTACCACCTCCATGCTTCACTCTGAGCATGGTGGCCTAAGGTCAATGAGCAGTATTGGGTTTTCTGCCAAACATAGCAGTTTGTGCCAAATTCAAATGCTCAGTTTCATCAGAACAGAGAACATGTTTGCTGAGTCTCCAACATGTCTTTTGGCAAACTCCAAATGGGATATCATATGGCATGGCAGTCTTTCATAAAGCCCAGTTGTGTAGATTCTTGACATACAAGGGTGAGTCAAATGAAAAAAAGTGTGACACATATTACATAAACAGACTGTACACAGCTGTAATTTATGTGAGTCATCAGCAATCACTCACACAATATTCTGTTTTTGGACCACTAAAGGAGGCATTGGGTGGAAAGACCTTACGGTCAGATAAAGAAGTGGAACAGATGGTGCATCAGTGGCTGCACATGCAACTAGAAGATTTTTATTAACTTGTGAATCGCTGGAACACTTGCATTGAATGAAATGGAGGTTATGTAGAAATATGATTTGCGTTTGTAACACAAAAGTTTCAATTAACAGTGCAAAATAAAAAAAATCTAACTATTGATATGATTGACCGTCATAAAAAAAACCTAATTAAGTCAATTTCAGTTCCAGTTGTAACACTACAAAATTTGGAAAGGTTCAAGGGGGATGAATAATTATGCAAGGCACTGTACGTGGGAATAAGTGTATGAAAGTGTGTGTCTGGTGCCCTGCGATAGACTGGTATCCCATCCAGGGTGTATTCCCAGGATAGACCCCAGAACCACCATGACCAGGTTAAAACAGCAATTCTCAATGGCTTATGCACATTCCAGGAGCTATGGCCATTATTTATCACAGTTGCATTAGTCATTAGTCAAATCTGATCTTAAAATAAAATAAATAAATAAAATAAATTGGGGCGTATCATTATGTATATGACATGTAAATGAGATTAGTGGGCGGAGGCTTGCTTTCATGCAGCTGATGCTGATTCATCATTTGCTCAATCACAGCCATACAACAGTTTCATGAATCACAAACACAGATTTGTTTGTACGTCATTCCATGCTCTTGAAACTAAAGATGAGTAATTTGCTGTGTACTTGCTCACATTTAGTGTAATAAAAAAATAAAATTAAATAAAACAACCCAAACAAACAAACAAAAAAACCCTTTAAGCCTTAAGTCTGGTTCCTCTCAAGGTTGCTTTTACATATATATTCTCAGAGAGTTTTTTTTCTTGTCACTGTCACCTCTGGTTTGCTCATTAGAGAACGAAATCTACATACAAATTGATGTAACGCTAATTTGTGACTATATTTATTGTTAAAGGTGCCATAGAAATAAATTTGAATTGAATTGAACTGAAAATGCCCTGACAGATTCTTTAAAATTGCACTCATACTGTACATTGTGAGCAAAACAAATCACTGGCCCCAAAACCACAATCACTCTCTTTCTCAAACTGAAATATTCGCAAATTTTACACATATTTATGATATGAACATGTACAACAAACCTTGTTTTTCACACACAGCTGTCAAAGTGTCTACGCTGCTGTCAGTGTTGAATACATCAGCAAGTGAAACTTGCATATAATTATAATGGATTATTTATTTATAACATAATTTATTTATGCATTTTTATTTATTTTATTTATTGGAGAAATGTAAGTGCCCAAAGAATATAAAACAATCTTTGCTGAACTCAAACATTATTTACCTACAGTTACAGTCAGTAAGTCAGTCAGCTTCTCTGGTTGCTTTTTGAGTAGAAGAGTCTGAGACAGGGTTATTCAATGGCATCCATATCACCGCTTTTAAACACAATCACTTGTCTTTAAGCCTGAGAAATCAGGGATAAATAATGTCAAGTGACAAAGGGAATAGTTTTCTTTGCTGTCAAATTAAAAATAAAATGATTAATATGATGATACATGAATGAGAACACTGAGATAAACAACTGATAGGAGCATAGTATATTGTCAAAAATATTGCTGAATTGTTCTAGTAATTAACAGCTTTTCAAATAGCACTTGATCCAGCACAATTCATACTGTTACTCATGCATACATATTAATGAAGCCACCAGATACTAAAATCATGAAATCATAATGGGTGTGTAGTATATAAGATATTTTCTCACGCTTTTATTTGCTATTTTGAATTGTTTCAGTGGTTTGAAGGATAAGCTGACCAAGCACTCATCTACTACCTTTACAATTAAATTTAAGTGTAGTTCATGATTTTATCCATGAAAATTTATCATCATGTTTTATTCAAACTCCACCTATGCATGCTTAACTCAAAACTGAGAATGGCCCATAGAGGAGTTTTACAATAGCAGCAAATAAACATTTTGTGCTGGAGTAGCAGTTCTTGCATAGGCATCAAAGCAATATTTAGACCTCTTGCAATAACACTCATGACATACTTTGCACGCTTCTCCACCTGATTGGATTTATTTGCAATGCATGGTGATCATTTGCTGAAATGGTCATTTGCAGCAACGGCTGTGGTCCAAATTGGAGGACAAACGACCTCTCTGGCTGTGTTTTTTTTTAAATTTATTTAAACCACATGGGAAAATGTAATGAATATTATATACATAGGGAAACAATTTGTTTGAGTGCCGTGCTCCTTGATAGTTAGAACATAATGACGCCATTACTGATAATGAAGTTGTTTACCTGATCTAAAAGGTTGTGTCACTGATTGTGTGTGTGTGTGTGTGTGTGTGTGTGTGTGTGTGGGTGTGGGTGTGGGCGAGAAGATGTCTGGGCTGGTAACCGGCATATTGGCATGAGACGTCATGTAAAGTATGTGTGCTCTGTCTTCACACCGCATACGTTACACTGCCGAGTACAGGAAAAAAACAGAACGTGTAAAATGAGAGAAAAATAAATTGGAGATGGAGTGACGAAGAGAAGGAGACTGAAGGGAGATAGTTGGGTTTTTTGTGTTTGTTGTTTGTGTTGTAGCAGGAAATCTAGACGAAACATTTTATGGAAATTGAGGAATACATCATGAGAAAGACAAGTCGTGTGTGTGTGTGAAAGAGAGAGAGAGAGAGAGAGAGAGAGACAGATAGAGAGAGAAAGAGTGAAAGAGAGAGAAAAAAGAGAGCCGGTGAATTTGAAATGAGGTTTTATCTCTGACACTCTTAAATGATAGAGTCCACAGACAGCTTGTTAGCTCCATTGTCTCCAGTCTTCTTTTTCTGGGACAATTACAGAAGACAGACATTCCCCCGGAAAGGAATCTGAACCAATGAGTCCTCCAGCAGTTTTCTCCTTGAAACTCCGGCTGTAAACCCCCTCACACACCCCTACTCCTCTCCACCAAACACACACGGAGAAGAACAAAACGTCTGGGCTCAGACACAAACTCGTAGTTGCATAATGTGAGCAACTTACTCCTCTCTCTCTATCTCTCTCTCTAATTCTCTCTGTCTCTCTTTCTGAGCAGTAGCAGCTGCTGGTGCCACTTCACCACGCAAGCAGGAAAAAAGACATCGCAATGAAGTCATGAAAATGAAATCAAGCTGGTCTGATCAGTCAACTCAAGTCTGATCCATCAGTGGGCTGATAGAATTCAATTGCACTGATTGACTAAGATCACAAGTAAAGACGTGCACAAGTGTGCACAAAGAGTGGGTGTTGAGAATAATTGTGTAAATGACATCAAGGTTTAATATTTAAAAACAAACTTGCCACGTGACTGAATAATTAGGTGGCAAATACAGCGCCTCCAGTAAGTATTCACCACCTGAGTGATTATTTCTCATTTTGCTTTATTGCAACATCAAATTTAAACATATTACAATGAGATTTTCTCCTGCGTTTTTTGAATCGACTCCCTACAAAACTAAAATTAAGATGTCGTCAGAATCGTTGTTTAAAAAAAAAAATCTAAAAACTGCATAATTGGTAAGTATTCACCCCCTTTCTTTCAGCAATTTAAATTAGGACAAGTATATAATTTTTGAGAGCTCACACTAAACATGTTACAGCTGCTACAGGGTACGGCTGTATTAATTTTAAATCCACTTACATCCTGTTGTATGTTTGCACAATAAGTACTGTATCTCTGACTTTGGGAGGTCTCACAGCTAAAATGGCAGATCAGATCATTCCGGCTGTCATGAAGACCAAGGACCTGCCCATGAAGCTTTGCGAAGAAGTTCTTAGGAGGCAAAAAAGATGGATAAGGTTATTAAAACATCAACAAAGCACTGAATCTTCTTAGAAGTACCGTGAAATCCATTATAACAAACTCAAATACAGACCAACAACTCAGGCATCACCATTTCTGTGCTCAAGCACGGTGGTGGTAGCATCCTGCTCTAAGGGCTGCTTTTCAGCAGGAGGAATTGGAAAAATTGTTGCCATCACAGGCAAATTGTTGAACAGAACCTGTTCCAGTCAGCCAGACATCTGTATTTAGGGCAATGAGCCAAAGAACAGGGCAAAAACTACAAAGGAATAGCTTAGAAAATAAAAGAAAAAAGATTTGTGCTCAGACTTAAATCCAATTAAAAAACTGTGGCGTGACCTGAAAATGGCCTTCCACCAACATTCTTCATCTAATTTGGCAGAGTTGGAGAAAATTTGCATTGAGGAATGAAAGAAAAATGACAAAATCAAAATGCACAAAGCTCACAGAGACACATCCGAGACTACTCCAATCTGTAATTGCTGCAAAAGGACAATTCACACTGAGGGAGTGAATACTTATCAATTAAGCAGTTTTTAGATTTTTTTTTTTTTTTTTAATTTTCAGAAATTCTGATAATGTCTGAATACTTTATTTAAGTTTATTTCTTTGGAGAGTCAGTTCAAAAGGAGCAGAAATATATCCATTTCTGATATGCTTACATTTGTGAGATCAGACGAGATTCTCAGAAGTGGTATCACCATAAGCATTACATTTGATGTTGAAATACAGCAAAAAAGAGAAATGATACTTGGGGGGTGAATACTTTCCTGAAGCACTGTTGCTGGTCTTTCGGCTGCTCCTGTTAGGGGTTGCCACAGCGCATCACTGGTCCGCATATTTGATTTGGCAGAGTTTTTACACCAGATGCCCTTCCTGACGCAACCCTCCCCAATTTTATCTGTGCTTGGGCCCGGCACTGGGAGCGCTCTGTCGTGTGCAACTCCAGCGCCTGGGGTCGGTTTCCTGGCTGGGAATCGAACTCGAGCCGCAGCGCTGAGAGCACCGAGGCCTAACCACTAGTCCTCCAGGGACCCAATTCTCGAAGCCAATTAAAGGCCAAAAGACACATCAAAAATGGGTCAAATCCGAACACAGAAATAAGAGTGTAAACAGGTGCATTGTTCATAAGTTATATGTAAAGCAAACCTCTGTAAATGTTCTTGGCAGTGAAGGAGTTTAATATTAAATTTACAAATTTACTACTTAACCTCTACTGTACCCCTGCTAACCTCTAGGGGCAGTGTATCATAACTGAATCATAGAAGCATTCTGCACTTTAGCATTTTGCATTTTAATACCTATTTAGGCAATATGCAAAATGGACAAGGCTTTTTATTCATTTTACAGATCTACTCGTTTGACAGACACACTCCTCCGTAGACTGATTTAGAAAATAAGCTTGCATTCACTTTGCATTTTTGGACATGTTATGAACTTTGCCATTGTTTTACACACACACCCGTGCTATATTCAAGTCCTGAATAAACATGGAACATATCAGTTCAAGTGCTTGAGGCATTCTGTGTTTGACCATGCAATGTTTCCAATGCTTTGTCTTAGCTAATGTTTCCAATGCTTTGTCTTAGCTAATGTTTCCAGTGCTTTGTCTTAGCTAATGTTTCCAGTGCTTTGCCTCAGTTTTCACACTGAACTTGAAAATGTATCCTTCTGATGTTTACATCATAATGGTGTGTGTTTTTAATAAACTTTCCTCACGAACTTTCTGTCAAACAATTGTACTCTTGCAGTAATACAAGTTTTGCAGAGAAGCTGGATTAGAGATCCAAGCACTTTTATTACATTGTTTATGTGAATTCTGGCTTGTTATCATTTAATATGATAGATTGAGTGAGAAAAGCTAAAATCCCCCCAAATCTCATACTAAATGTAATCACTTGTACTGTAACTCGGCTTTCATATTACATCTCGTACAAATTTGCAGTCACAAAGCCAAGAAGTTAGCTGGTGCAGATTATGGTTGAAAAAAAAAAAAATCTTATCTTCAAAACAGTAAAGTAAGAAATACAGTGGATGATGCCTTTCGTAATTTTTTTTTTTTTTTTTACCCATGTCAGGTCTGCTTTTCTTGTCATGCTGTGAGGTTAGAGCAGGATTGCAATTGAGTTTTGTAGGTGATATATATTTTTTTCTGCAGTGCAGCTCCTGGCTCTGTCGTCTTTGTTTATTTCTCCCCATGTTCTTCTGAAAAGGCAAACCGAAAACTGTCTTTGACGCTCACCACAAACAGATGCTACAATGACTCGAAGGAAAGGGGAAAATAACATACACAAATACTTGAGAAAAGGCAGGGAGAAGTAGAAATAGTTTTCTTGTGAGTCTTCTTTTCCCGGAAAGAACCATAAAAGTTACTTGTTTTCTAGCTTAATTCCTTCAGCACTAAGACACTAAAAATTAAATGCTGATGTTCCATTTGCAAGATTTAAAATGCTCTTG
The DNA here is from genome assembly GCF_027358585.1 of Pangasianodon hypophthalmus. Lineage (NCBI taxonomy): Eukaryota > Metazoa > Chordata > Actinopteri > Siluriformes > Pangasiidae > Pangasianodon > Pangasianodon hypophthalmus. The sequence continues at coordinate 25,262,271 of NC_069719.1, read as the reverse complement.
TGGAAAGCTGTGCAAATTTTCAGGCATTACAAGGAGCATCACATTAAAACTAAACCCTGTTAAAAAGGTTTTAAAACTAGTATGATTCATCAGACAGGGGGCATTCCTCATGTCCTTGTGTGCATTCCAAAATCTTAAAAGCTTCATCCTGAATGCAAGGACACAGTCTGCATTATTGAGCACATTCAGAAATTGGCTTTTTTATGTCACTGTAAAAGCCGAGACCTGAGAACACTGGCAGTATTATATCACTGGAACCAAACTGATGCCACTAAACGCTGCTTACTGAACAGTACAATGACTGTAAAACAAATGGGAGCAGAGGAAAGTTATGTTTTATTGCAAATTTAGGGGCTTTCAAAAGCTGTCAGGGAGTGCCAGGGATAGATGCTGATGCAGGAACTGTGTTCAAGGGCAGAGTAGCCTCATCCTCCAGTGGCTGAACATAAACATAACTACGCATTGGCAAGTTGGCATTACACACTAAATTATGATAGGTATGAATTATTAATACTTCGGAATGATGCCATAATTCACTTTAACAATGTCTTTCTGTAGCACACTACTGCACCAAAGCATATACAGTATAACATTGTTTGATGCAAATTTATGTTTTAAATAATTTCTTGTAACTTTTTTTTGTGTTTAAATGATAAAATGAACCTAGAAATTATAAAATAAAAAATTTGTAATGTTTACCTAAATACAGGGTGTCCCAAAAGTCTCCATACATAGGGGACTATGTGTGCCAGCACCACATCGGTTGTGTCTTCATTAGTGGATGTTCGTGGACGTCCACTTCTTGGTTGTCTTTGACACTTCCAGTCTTATTTTTAATTTGTTAATAAGTTTGGTAACAGTGCCGTGTGTGATGTGCTTGCCATATTTCCTGTTAAAGTCCACCCCAACCTTATGACAGCTTCCTGATCCAGCCATGAGAATGATTTTATTCTATCTGAAAAAAAAAATTTTTGCTAAAAAGTGTTAATTTCTCCTATGTATGGAGACTTTTGGGACACCCTGTAGATTTTTTAAAAAAAATATGCACTGCATTATTTTCACTTAAAAACATTTTTAATTTGTCTGTCAGTATAGCTAAAGGCTTTTCCTCTTTTCAGTTATGTTGTATATTTTGTGAGACCTCCCATGTCAGATATCTCTTTGATGAACAAATAGAAGCAAGCACTAATGAGCTCTGAGGCTGAGTGAAGCCAAAAGAAATCAAACAAGGAAAATTCAACACCAATCACACTAGTTAGACTAACAGGGCCATCATTCAGCAAAAGGCAAAAAAAAAAAGAAAAAAAATCAATATATACTGAGGTACGTACAGTATGTACTGATGTAAATACATCAGTGTTTACATGAAGAACGTTATTTGTATTTCAATTCAGTCTGCGTAGCCACTCACTAAAAATCAGATCACATTTTTCCCTTTTCTGTCAAATGTGATATAAAAGCAAGAGCAAATTTAAAAATGAAAAGATAAAATAGACTAATAAGATAATACATAAATGAGAAGATGGCCAGCATTGAAATAAAATAAAGTAACAGTCTTGTATATTGCTATGTGAATAGACCTAGTAGTAATTTTCAATGCAAATTTGGTTTAATTTTACAATATGGCTTCCACCTTCATTATTCAGCGGCTTATAAAATAGCACTTGATCCAGCACATCCTGTTATTTTGCATTTTATTTTTTTACATCATGTGCAGAGAGACATAAAGTGTACATGGGCTATAAGCTATTTTATCACACTTTTAATTTGCTATTTTGAGGTGCTAAATTAATAAAATTATGCTAAAATGTGTGTAAATTCAATGTGCTCTACTGTAAAGAAAACATACCCACTTATTAAATGATAAGCTGACCAAGCAGTCATCTGGTTTGCCTACAGCTCACTTTAAGTTAATTTATAATTGTATCTGTAAATTATTTGCTCCTCATGATAAGCAATGTCTCTGATTAAGATGCTGTCTCCACTGATGTCCTCCATGTGAAAATTTTTCTGGATGATAATATTAATGCATTATATGTATAATGCTTATTAACTGTGTCATATTTAGCATTTAATATTAACTTCAAATGGCATTCTGTATTTTTTGGAGCCCAATTCATAACATACAGCGTGACATATTGTGGTTGTATCAAACTGTCAGGCAGTGGACTTGGACTTGCTTCTTCCTCTCAATGATATAACACAAGAAAAGTGGGCTGAAGTCCAGGATCAGAATCACTGTGGCTTCCCTCTGGACTTGTCTGATTCATCCTCATACTTCTTCTGCTAGGAGCTTTTGCACTTGTGACTCATCTCCTGCTGCTGTGAATGGTTCCACATTGACACCCTAAAGATTTGCACTTCCTAAAAACAGTTTTTAAGACTCATGCTTGCTTCAGTGAATAATTTCACCTCGATGCAGCAGACTTGTACCTAGGAACTGCTGCTGTAACCGTAAAGACTTGATGTCTTGTGCTCATCCCAGGACTGTAACTGACAGTATGCTCATATATATTCAGTATGACAGTATGCTAATACTGAACATCCTTTCAACATACTATTGAGTCTGGTTCCTTTCAGCTTCCTTCCTCATGTCATTATGGAGTTTTTCCTTGGCACTGTCACCTCTGGCTTTACCACAGAGATTTAAATTGAGGCTGTAGCATTAAAAATGAGGGAAAAAACAGAAGGGGTCTAAATGCACTGTATAAAGTGACTTTGAGGCTGGTAGGGGGCATGCAGTTTAATCGAATGAGATCACTAACGTTTATATCTGCAGGCTGGGTATCTGCAATCCAATTTCCTAGTGTTCCCCTATTGACCATGACTTGTTCATTTTTGAATGGGAGCATTTACTGTATTGATAAATGGCTTTCCCTGACTCGGGTCACAATGCAACGGGACGATAAAAAGCCACAATATCCGTTTTACTGTTCTGCGAGGACAATATCATACAATAGCACCCTCATTAATTTCGCCCTGTAAAGTATCCCGCTTGTGGTGTAGTAAAGTGTTTCTTTCAAACCCTGGTGTGACTTGGGCAAAAAAAAACTCAGTGGATGTCAAGCAAAAAATTTGAACTGAACCGAGATGTGAAAGATGCTATTGTTTCCCCAGCAGTCGGTCATCTCGACAGGCCATTCACATGTCAGAGACTGGTGGAGAGCTAGATAATCTTCTTGTTTTTTAATGAGGCATGTTTGGCCTGTACAAGTAGAGTGTTTTTGAGAGGCAGTTCAATCATGCTGAACTTTGGTATTCCCAATATAGACTCATAACTGCAATTTCATAAAAAACGTGCATATGCATCTTGTATAAAAAGATATGAATAGCTAAGGTGGAAGGGAAGGGTTAGTGGTCATTACTTTTCTTATGATTTTTTTCACATGACATCTAATGAACTCGCTCTCAGTTTGGATCAGTGCTCAAATGGAGAGCGTTCTTAACATTCTACTGTGTACTGGGTCATTCTTTTTATGTGGTGCCTTTTCTGTGTCTGAAATCATATTAACTGTAAATCATAGTTTCATAGTACTTTTATCACTACACTTAGCTGTTCGTTTATATATTAAAACCATCAGTGTATATATATTTTCTTTATGTCTTTACACGTCCACTTATCCAATAATGTGGGGCAATACCCAATAAGTGGGGCAATATTTATTAATTAGTTACCTACCTAGCCTACTAATGTATTAGCTAGGATACACACAACATAGATTTATTAAATAATTAAATGTACTCCAGACATCTTTCAATGGAGTAACTGCAGTTAGTGTTACACACCCAGAATTGGATTATTTTCCAACCACATTTGAATACTCGAATCTGATTGATTGGCTCAGAAAGTAGTTCCAGCTGTAACATGAACGATAGTATTAATATTAATGCTCATTCTAATACTTTATTGTTTCTGTAGTAACAGCTCATACACAGGGACATGTAGTTCAGACACTCTACATAATCTACTAATCATAAATGGAACAAAGTAAGACTTATAATTGTTGATGTGGTGACTTTTTTGTTAGGAGACATTAACATTTATGGAAAGAGTCTCGGTTGTAAGGGCTTTGTAATAGTCATGGTGCTTTGAGAAGTTAATGAGCACTGAGTCAATGTCTTCAGGACAGAGGAGTTTATGCTTTCTGGTTTCACATTAAAATGACATGCTGCGGTTTTTTTTTGAGAGAGAGAGGAAGAGAGAGAGAGAGAAAGAGATAGTCTGGTGAGGGAATGCCTGTTTATCTGTGACTTTAACATAATTGAGAACAGGAACTAACTTAGAGAGAGCTCTCTCGGATGTTCCACAGCATTAAATCTAACTAATAACCACTAAAATGCGTAATGTTTCATACATTAATAAATTACACATTATAATTGTTGGTAAATTGCTGTGATATAAGCAGAATAAAACACTCCAGACTGTGCTGTTATATGAAAATAATACTTCTGGAGGGTAGCGGCACCCCGCTTGCGCGTCTTGCCACATCACACCCCCCTGCGTGCATTATTTTCATAACACAAGGTCTGTTATGTGTTATTGCTTACAATAACAGCATGTGACAAGCATTTTATTCCTCTTATATTACAGCAATTACATTATTTTTCATATTTTTTATCATTAATGTTGTGGAACTTCCACAAAACAAGTTAGTTCCTTTTATCTCTTGTAGTGGCTATAAACAGTTTTTTTTTTCCACAAAAGAAAAAATAGCAGCTGTGCCGATATTCAGTATAACCACTATTGCTTAAAGTATAGCATTGCATTAATTAGCTGTGTCAATGGAAGGTCTCACAAGGAGAGTAAGACGTGTGTGTTTGTGTGTTAAAACCTTTAGCACTAGGGATAGATATCTGTTCCTCCCAGCAGGTGAGACTGGGGCTTCTTTTATTACAGCTTCCGTCAGAAAATCGAATCACTACAGACCATTTAGTGTGTTTAAGTTTCCCCCCTACTGTCTCTCTTACTCTCCACTCATCTCTCCACAATCTCCACCTGTTTCACCCTTTTCGTCTCTTCACCTGTCTTGCTGTCTCATCATCCATTTCATCTCGCTCTTAACCTGTCGCTCTGTTTTGCCTTCTCTACCTGGGTGCCTTTGGTCATGTCACTTTAAGCTGTTCTTACACCACATCAATATTACAGTGAAGAACAGGCAATGATGACCACTAGGGCTAGTAGATAAAAAGGTCTGACAGCACAAAAAAGGGTTTAACAACTGAATTCATTAGTGCCATATTAGGGAGACATTTGCAAAAAAAAAAAAGTTTAAAAAAAGAGTGTATAAAAAAAAAACTGAGCTAGTAAGTGAGCGAGAAAGGGAGGGGAATGCATCAACATTTCAGCTCGAATGCCATTTTTCACAGTGCCTCTGGAAAGGTCAGCAGTCTGGTTGCAATATAGCACCATCGATAATTGGTTTTCTATCAGTCATTAAAATTTACTATGCTCCAAGGCACAAGGCTATTATTAAAAAAACATTTTCCTCATACAGCAAGTCCTCGCTGTGCTGAAGTGACCAATATTCAAGCTCCCCTTTTCACCTCCCTCACTTTCTCTCCATCTCGCTTTCATAATTTAGTTTCTAATTAAGTCACCTCGCTTCGTACCAGTTTCACTCTCACCCTTTCCCTTCCCTGACACACTTGGAGAGGAGTGTATATGTGTGTGTGTGTGTGTGTGTGCACGCTGCTTTCTTTGCACTGACTGAAGGCAGCTTGCCCTTTTCAGTTGAGAAGTGAATGGTTTTTGTAGCCTCTAGATCTCTGGCACAAACACGCCAGCAGTGTGAGGTAATAGTAGAAACACACCTGCGTGATCACACCACTGGTAAGACTCCTCTTTTCTCTTGCTTTCTCTCTATACTCTATTTTTTCACACCTCTCCATGTTCTCTCCTACTTTCTTCATTTGCTGAAAATGAAGACTCTGACTGGTCAAATGTGATAATAAGGTTACTGCGGTAACCTTTAAATAACACTATGTGAATCAAGCGCTCTGACACAGAGAATGTGATATTTAAGCAAGGTTATAGGAGGAAAAGAAAGCTTGCATGAAGAATGAGCTCGTTGTCTTGATGACACAGGTGCAGACGTGATGGAAAAAAGCGTCAAAAAGAGACGACGACCATGGCATGATAATTATGCCTGAATGAAATATTAAATGAAATGAAACCTGTTTAAACATTATGACGTACAGATATACTATGAGAATGAGTCTCTCTCTATCTCTCTCTGTGTGTGTGTGTGTGTGTGTGTGTGTGTGTGTGTGTGTGTGTGTGTTGGTGCAGGGCTGGTGTTCTCCCTGCCAATGACTGATCGACTACTGTGGCAGATCACCTCCAAGGGGATTATGGGTAATGTTGGAGCAGCTGGTCTGGTGTGCTGGATCTGCCAACTTGGCAACGATGCGTGTATATGTGTGTGTGTGTATGTGTGTGTGTGAGTGTGTGTGTATGACAAAGAGTTTAATTGTTATTTCATTATTAAAATGGTTTAAATGGTTTCAAATATGGTGTGTGTGTGTGTGTCTCTCTCTCTTTTTTTCTGTCTGAATTCCACAAAAGGTCATGCAATATCAGGTGAAGAACTTTGTGACAGAGATACGTGTTCGTCTCTTCACTGCAAGATGTGGGGACACACACACACACACACACACACACACTCATTCTCATTGACTCATTCTACAGGGTGTCCCAAAAGTCTCCATACATAGTGGAAATTTTTTAGCAAAATGTCTTCCAACATTTTTCCTACTTAGTTTATATTATATAGTTTTTTTCAGATAGCCTTTAAGAATGCCTTCGACAAAAGAAGAACACACTGAAATCATTCTCATGGCTGGATTGGGAAGCTGTCGCAAGGTTGTGATGGACTTTAGCTGGAAACATGGCAAGCACATCACACAAATTAAAAAAAGACTGGAAGTGTCAAAGACAACCAAGAAGTGGACGTCCACGAACATCCACTAATGAAGACACAATCGATGTGGTGCTGGCAAACATAGTCCCCTATGTATGGAGACTTTTGGGACACCCTGTGTAATAACTTTTGAATCTGATTTTTTGAATCAGTTCCTGCGGATCTGGAAACTATCCTATTATCACTGGGTGCAAGTATGGAAGAATTTGCACCAGATGAACATATTTCACTAATTTCCTCATCATAATCATCAACTTGTGTATTAGATCCCATACCTGCCAGATACTACCAGAAGCTATCAAACCTCTAAATAATCTTCAAATCTTCCCTTAGCACTGGCTATGCACATAAATCCTTTAAACTAGCAGTTACCAAACCCCTGATTAAAAAACAGACCTCGACCCCTGTCAGATGTCCAACTATAGGCCAAAATCAAACCTCCCTTTTATATCCAAGATCCTAGAAAAGGGAATAGCACAGCAGTTAGGTATTAGCTTCCACTGTTATGCTGATGAAACACAGTTGTATGCTTCAGCAAAGCCAGATGAGAGACGCCAGCTTAATAAAGTTGAGAAAAATGTGTAAAATACATTAGACACGGGATGCTGAGTAACTTCCTCCTACTTCCTCCTACCTACAGGCAGCTACAAACACACCTTCTGATTACATATTAACTCTGGCTGTGCAGCAGTAAAAGACTTTGGTGTGATTATTGACTCCAGTCTCTAGTAGGTGCTTAAACAAGCTCCAGTTAGTCCAGAATGCAGGTGCCAAAGTGACTTAGTCCTTACTAGACCCAGAAAATATGACCACATCACCCCTATCTTATCCACACTTCATTGGCTCCCAGTCAAATTTCGCATCAATTATAACGCAGTGAATGGTCCCATGTCGCAATATCTGAGCGAAGTTTTGGTCTCTTATGATCCAACACACTTGCTTTGATCAAAAAGTGCAGGCTCTTTGTTGGTACCTTGAATAATGAAGGCTACAGCAGGAGGCAGAACTTTCTCTTATAAAGCCCACAGTTATGGAACAGCCTTCCAATTAATGTTCTGGAGTCAGACACAGTCTCAATCTTTAATTCTAGGCTTAACAATGATTTGTTTAGTCAAGCCCTTTGTTAATAGTTTTTTTCTTAGATAAAGGTGCAGATCTGGAGGGTTCATGGGCATAGAGTGTTTTGGTAAACTGGGATTTGTGTATGCTGTCACCACCCTACTCTCTCATGTTCATGCAGGTTTGTTGATGGTGGAGTGGCTGGCTGCGTTATGTCCTAGCATTCCCTCATGTCTATGTTACCTTCTGCTTTTCCCTTTTAGTTATGCTGTCATAGCTAGTCTTGCCAGGGACCCTGCTTGCACTCTGTGTTATTTCTCCCCCCACCTCTCTCTCTCTCTCTCTTGAACAGTCGATAACTTCAGTTTGTTACAAAAAACTTAAAGCGCTAATGATGCTCATACTGAAGTTCCTTTTAACATACTTTGCACTGCTTGACTTTAGCATACAGTTAGAAGTGGAATGTGTCATAATCACACATTCCTCTCAAAGTTTCTTCCTCTTATTGCCTCAGAGAGTTTTTCCTTGCCACTGTGACCTCTGACTTGCTTTATATCTGTATTTCTGTAAAGCCGCTTTGTGATTGTGTCCAATGTTAAAAATCACAAGACAAATAAAATTGAATTTAATTGAATGGGACGTCAGTCCACCGCAGGGCACCACATACACAGACGCACACACATTCACACGTAGGGGAAATTTAGTGTATCCAATCTACCTACAGGACAGTGGGAGGAAACCAGAGAACCTGGAGGAAACCTACAAAAACATGGGGAATTCTGCACAAGAAGGAACCCGAGCTCAGGACTGAACCCGGGACCCTGTAACTGTAACTATAAATGGATAAAAAAAACAATGTGTTGGTCTTTAATGAATAAAAATAGGAAAATAATCAACATCTGGGTGGTTAAGGTAACTGTACCTGGCGTTCAGCCACATCACACCACCATGTCTTTGATTATTTTCCTATAACAGCACACAACTTTATTATAAAGTTTATAAGTTATTATTATAAACAGAGGTTCTGGTACTGGGACCACAAGCCGCTAGAAGTAAGTTTAGAGATCACACTGTTACTTTAGATGGTCTCTCTGTTTCAAGTAGTCTAACAGTAAAAGATCTCGGTGTGATTATAGACTCTAATCTCTCATTTGAGGCGCATGTAGATAATGTAAGCAGGTTAGCATTTTTCCACCTCAGAAATATTGCTAAGATTAGAAATATACTTTCGCTAAGTGATGCTGAAAAACTAGTCCATGCATTTATCACGTCCAGATTAGATTACTGTAATGCTTTACTATCTGGATGCTCATCTAGATGCATAAATAAGCTTCAGATAGTTCAGAACGCAGCAGCGAGGGTCCTGACTAGGACTAGGAAGTATGAGCATATCACGCCAGTCTTATCTACATTACACTGGCTCCCAGTAAGATTCCGCATCGATTTTAAAATATTACTCCTAACCTATAAAGCATTAAACGGTCTCGCTCCGCAGTATTTAAGCGATATGTTAGTACCTTACGTTCCGCCGCGCCTACTTCGCTCTAAAGATGCAGGCTGTCTATCAGTACCACGCGTTGCCAAAACCACGGCAGGGGGCAGAGCTTTCTCTTACCAAGCCCCAAAATTATGGAATAGTCTCCCAGTTAATGTACGTGAAGCAGACACGGTCTCAGTGTTTAAGTCGAGGTTGAAGACTTATTTATTTAACCTAGCATTTAGCGACTAGTGTTTTTATCAAAGGAGTAGATCTGGGGGACTCGTGGATGTTGAGTTTTATCTCCACACGGTGACTGTGAGTGTACCTAACCACTTTCCTTCTCCTTCTGCCGAGCTACACTCCTGAGCTGCCGGTGATCCAGACCTCCCCCCCTTCACTCTGGACCTGTCCACCGGCAATGCTTCATACTGCCACGAAAACGCTTCAGCTGTTTTCCATGGACTACACCAACACACATTGTGCTCACACACACGCACACTACAGTGTAAACCCATATGAGGATGGGTTCTCTGTTGAGCCTGGTTCCTCTCAAGGTTTCTTCCTATCACCATCTCAGGGAGTTTTTCCTTGCCACCGTCGCCCTGCTTGCTCATCAGAGACGGCACACACACACACTTCACTTTACTTTTGTTTGTGTAAAGCTGCTTTGAGACAATGACCTTTGTAAAAAGCGCTATACAAATAAAAATGAATTGAATTGAATTGAATTGAATTGAATTATAAACACAACTTTATTATAAAGTCTTACTGAAACTATTAAAAGGTTGGTGTGATCGAGTGGATACATTTGAAATAAAATATTCTCTGGAAGTCTTTCCTGGATAACACTGCTTTTTTAATTTTTAAAGATTTTTTGTAGTTACACGTGTTCACCTTCTGAAGGTTAAAACAATGGCGAGTTGCTCCACTGCATTACTGATTAAAAGTAGGTACATCTACCATGGTTGCCAGATCACGGCTCACAAGTTGGATTAAATCCTTAATCCTAATGTTTTGGAATCAAACAGCCCTAATTTAGTTTTGATATAATTTGGCAACTTTCAGATGGTTTATAATCAGATCCATGTGTGCTGTTCACTGATTTACTGGTTTGATATGAAGAACTCAGGGTGTATAAAACTCAGGTATGGATTAAATTAAGATATTGATTTAAAAAAAAAAATGATATCACATTACAACATGTATCCAAAAGAGATAGAAAATTTGAATAACATTTTTTATACACAGGGATGATCCTTAAGGATGGCATTGCATCACATCCCCTCCTTCATCAAGCCATAATTTGTTCAACACACAGACACACTGAAGTACAGAGACACAGAAATAAATGTGTGTGTATATATACATATATATGCAGGTTTGCCTTTCTCTACTTAATCTAATATTGACTTCTTGATTGAAAGAAAAAAAAAAACAAAGCTTATTTCTCTCTGCTAAATGCTCATGTGAGAACCAGAACAAAGCGTTTCATTTACAGAGAATTTTAAACAGCACGCACTCATGAAGACACTCGCGATGACGCTGTTAATCACATCTCTCTGGCAGATTAACACAGATTCACAGAACATGCCTGTCAATTAAAAACAGCTAGACTTAAATAAAAAAAAATTGAAGAGACAAATCCATATATTGATCATACCCCAGGAAACTCCATGAGACAGGAGGAGGTGGTAATATTATAGGTTTAGGTTTCTGGTGATAAATTGACACACTGTCTCATTCCTGGCCCTTAAGCAAGATAAAAACAGACAGAATTGCAATTTAACAGCAAATACATTATGTACACATAGGGAGAAATCTAACACGGAAACAAAATCAGCCAACATGGAGTCACTAATTTATAAGAAAATGATATAAGAAAATTTTGCCTGAAAAATGATAGCTTGATCTGACCTGATATGCAATCCAACTGAATTTCTGGTTCTTAAAAAAAAAAAAAAAAAAAGAGAGAGAGCTGACTGGACATTGCAACTCAAATCTTGTGAAAGTGTACCAGTATGCTCATCAAATCTCTAGAACGAGAAAGAAAATAAATCACATAGAGTGATCATCTCTAAAACAGTTTATTCTAACAGAGTCATTTATGCCTTGTGACTCGGTAAACATTATACATTTATTCTCTCCCTCATTATGGACTCATTTTCGAGCCATAATTTTTTTATAGCTGCAGAAGCTATTTGCATGTTCCCCTGGTAGCACAGGAATACACCAAAGTACACCATCTACATAAAAAACACATTTTGCAATTCATATTGCAAACACTTTGGGATATTTTGGGATTCAGGTCCTCACAATTTTCAAGTCGAAACAAGTTTATTTCGTCACAATGTGATCTATCACTTGCAAATCTGCTACTGGCATTGAATAAGAGCAGTGGAGCACAATTAAGTCGGCTCCGCTATTAAATAGGATTGTCATTAAAATCACTATCGACAGTGCAATTTAGGCCGAATCGTGCAAACCAGCCCTGGCTCCGAGAGCAGCCCTGCCCCATCTATTTTAGGCAAAGTGATCGATGGCTACAATGGCGTGGGCCATGACGAGTGTGTTGTGCTCTCCTTAGGAGGCTGCACAGAGGGTTAGACGAATGTATGTGTGGAGAGCACAAATGTGGCAGTGTTGACAGCATTGCGCAGTGGCTAACAGGTCAGTCGATAGCCAACGCTCTAGCGGTTGATCGATACACCGATACAGATCAGGGAAACGAGGGCCTGACAACAGAGGGGGCTGGAGACTGCTCACACTAACTCGAATTTTGTCATGCAAAATTCACAGGAATTCCAACCACCATGAGCGAGTTCATTGGATTTCATACAAATACATTTGTAAGATCAGTTACCATGGCTAAACAGCTATGGCTAACCATGCACATCCTTTTAGATGAAGTCTGTAAGAAATCACAGAAAATCATTCCGGACTCCTCTCACCCGGGTAATACTATCTCTCTTCCGAGAGTAAGAGCCTAATAATAAAACACTTGAGGATGTGCTGTTATAGAAAAATAATCCACAATGTGATTACCACCCCATATAGTGATTACTATAACTGTATGTCCAAAGATGCTTTATTCCTCTTATACCACAACAATTTGCCAATCACATCATGCTTTTTAACCATTTATAGCTACATTTAATGTTGTGGAACATCTGCAAGACAAGTTAGTTCCCGTTATCATTTACGTTACAGTAGCTATAAACAGTCGTTCTTTCACCAGCTTTTCTTTTTTTCTCTTTCTTGAAATTTACACAACTTGTTATGTTATTGAGAAACCAGAAAACGGAAATGCCTCTGTCCTGAAGTTTCAAAAAAAAAAAAAAAAAAAATTTATTGACTTATTGACTGTTAGAAAAAACTTACTTATGGAAAACTTAGTGACTGTTACAAAACACTGACATTAGACATTAGAGACTCCTTCCATAAATGTTAAATAAATATATTGTTGTAAATTAACAACCTGTTTTTTTTTTATGTTTATTATTAGCCTTAGATTATGTGGAGTGTCCGCTATACAAGTCCCTGTGAATGGGTGTTTACTATAGAAATGACAATGTAGTGATAATAAGCTCATAAATATAAACCTATCAATATATATAAACTAACATTTCTGACCAGTTAGATTCAAGAATACAATATATAACATTCTATTTTGTGTTTTGTATAACACCTATTTTGTATTTAATTACTGTATTTTGTACGAATTTGGAGTTCTCCCTTGACTCCAAAACCAAGACAAATTCCTTGTACACTTGGCAAATGAAAAAAAAATCCTGATTCTGAGTGTGGGTGGTGGTTTGGAGTCTAAGTCACGAAGTCATCGAAGTCTGAAGTGGCTCATTTTCTACAAAAACGATGTCAAGCTACTGCAAAGACTGTATAATTTGTCATATCTTAACAAACTTCACACTTACGGTATAACTGACACTGATTTTATGCTATGGTCACATTAACTGCTGTTTTTGAAGATGATACAAAGTGCAGAGGTTTCATTCTAGCAACCATCGCTGTGTTCTTTCACAACAGCTCTCAAAGTGAAGGGTGTTTAATTTTGTTTTTGTTTTTTTTTAAGGAGGTGTTTTACAGCTTTCAAGTTGCCTTGTGGAAGAAGTCTATGCAGTCAAGCTTTAATTTTTTTTTTTTTTTTTTTGCAATGAAATGTATTGCTCTGGAGAGTGAAAGATGGATACCTTTTAATCCAGGTGTTACACTGACCTATCAACACTGTTCTAGAAACAGATAGTACAATAATAGATAAAATAGATAATACAATAATAATTACAATAGATTGTAATTTTAGTGATGCATTTTTTGGTTAAGGGATATGCACTCATTAGTAGATTAGACAGTGTGATTCGCCTGCGGTCAGAGGTGAAAAAAAAACATTAATTAAAAAAAATGTTGTATTTTGTGTCATTAATTACAAGTGGAAGTACAGTAGCTCCTCCAAATTATACTCGACTGAAATAATCCACACACAAATGTACTTAAGTTGTTAAAAGTAAATAATTGATTAATTTAAAAAAAAAATTGCAAAGGTAAAGGTATAGCCCCTTTCATGTAGCCTAGGTCAATTTACTATTTTGGAAAAAGCAATCATAATAAGAAAATTAATCAAAAAAAAAGAAAAAATAGTGATGAAACACTACTATGGGGTGCCAAATACATATATATAAAAATTTGAATACTATTTTGTCTGAACTTTTTGAGGCCATTCTGATACATATAGATAGTGATGCATGTCAAATCACAGTCTTAGGTTTCACTGGATATTTTAAATGTTAAATGTGAATATTAAATAGAAAAGTAAAATGTATAGAATAGAATGAATATACAATCTAAAATAGAATTTAAATGTTTCGTTCATATGCTAAGTGACCCCGTCCTCTTGAAGTGTGTGTCCGGTAGATTCGCTAGCTTTAAACCATATTGTATTAGCTATGGAACGAGATTGAGTATGTAAAAAGCAAGTGTGCGGGTGGCTTTTTTTTTTTTTGCGCTGGTTTAAAAACAGTCTGTGACTGCCAGGATCTAAAAGCAAATAATCAAAATTAAATTAAATCTTTGTCTGCAAAAGTATGCTCTGGCAAACAGAGGGAAAATTGAAATTCAGACCGTGTAGGCCATCACTACGGCTGGTAAATCTGGATATTACTCTCCGCTATGAAAACACAGACAGAAATACAGAAGTAAATCAATATAAAAGTAGACAGTGCCTATATTGCTAGCTTGTCAGGAAGCCAGCTTAGCTACAGCTAATGTGTTGTATACCTGCTTCTCTTCTTCTGTACGTCCGTAATTTCATAGTAGAGACTAATTTCAGAGACGAAAATAGCAAATGTAGAATGTAACATTTAGATTTAGATTTAACGTTTACATTTAATATTTACATTGAACATTTCATTTTATATTTCAAATTTACACTGAAACTTACAAAACTGTGATTTAACATGAATCACTACATAAACGTCAGATGGACATAGACAGACAGATGGACAATAGTACTCCACTTTTTACATTTGGCACCCCATACGCTACTTCATCAAAAGCTGTGATCAAATTTTAATTGTGTAGTTGATTACAGTCCCACTGATGGCCGACACTGGCAAGGGAAACAACAGACACGTCAAAAGTGATCGGGTGATGCATTTAATCCACAGCCAGAGGACATTGTGCATGGAAGATCAAGAGCAAGCGAAATCTGTCACTCAAGCTCAGGTATGGAGCTCCGCCACAACCAGCGTTCAATTCGATCAACGACCAAAAATGATCAAATAAAACAGTACAATAAAATAGTAAAATGGAAGTATCGTTTCGTAAAATGCACTCAGGGAAATCAAGGAACGAAGAGAGAGGAGGCTTGTGGATCAAGGACAGGGACATAGCCAGACTTTTTACAATGGAGTAGCCAGGTTAGGCCCAATGACATTGATGACAATGACAATGATCATAGCTACAGTAACATAACATTATACTACATCTTATGGCCACTACTCACCCTTTAGCTATACCCATGATCAAGGATCCTCAAGTGCTTCGACAGGTGTAGAAGTCTTTCTAGAGCATGATGTTAGCCTCCAGTATAAATGCTCCAATTCTCACAAACTACAATAAATGATACAACAAAAGGAACCACAAGTAATTAAAGAAACAATGGGTCCAAACAAATCCTTCCAAGAAAGTCAAAGAATACACCTTACTTTTAAAATGGAGAAGTCAGGTGATGAGTAGAATCTTGTTTAGGCTAAAATCTCAACGTTTTAGTGGGATGTCCACGTGAAATAGTGTTTATTTAAGGATAATTTAGTGTGTAATCACTGTTGCGTACAGGCAGATCCATTATACATTATATAATACAGCTGAGAAACATGTCATCAGTGAGTGAATTCACTAAAGTCGCTTTAGAGTAATGCTTCAGTGAGCAAGAGTGTCTCATTTGGTAAATGCGTTTTTTTTTTCAGTGAATTCCAACTGTTCTTGTTTTCTTTCCCTGCTTCCTCAGAGGAAAAGGAGAAGCACTCCCAGGAAAAGCACGCACAGCATCATTTCAACCGGAAACAAAGGAGAATGGATTTTGTGAGGTAAAGCAAGTAATACCAAAGTATGCATCTCACCTCTGCCACCTGTGGTTATATCCAAGAACATACCTTACCAGTGTTCAGTGTCAGCTTTTTTAGAAATAGGAAAGAACCTTTTTTAAACCTATGGAGAGTAATTTCAAGAATGAATAATTATATCAGTAAGTATATGTGTAAGATGTGTAATTATGCGAAAGGGCAGATGGATAGGTGACCTCTCAGTCCTTACTAACATACCAGCACACAGATCCTAATCTTCATCACTCCAAATATATAATATATAAATTTCTATGTTTCAGTAAACACATCTACTTCTGCTTCTCATACTGCTCCTTTCTATACTGTTTTCATTATTTCTTTCTCTTCTTTTTTTCTTTCCTGTATATACTTCTCCACCTTCTACATCTCTCCATTCAGTCATACATTCAGTCTCATCGTCTCGTCTTGTGTCTCAGACTCTCTTTGTCTCTCTATATTTTCACAGATGGTAAGATGTACAGTGATTTATATGGTGAGTTGGCGCCACCGTCTATAATGGCAGGAGACGCATGGAAAAATGCTGGTGAGTGAGGCGTTCGTGCTGCGATCAGAACGGCTTCCTACTGATCTCATCAAGTCTGCCGCTACCGTCTCTGTGGTTCACCAATCCCAGCAATTACACACACGACTGACTGTAACCTTTAGTCACCATATGGAACCTTTCTGCAAAAACCAGGTGCCATGTAAAATTCTCAGGAATTTAAATGAGACATTCAGGGTCTGATTTTGAGGTTTTGAGAGAAACCACCTCCCACAAATGGTCTATAACTCTAAACAGGTATGCATTACCAAAGGTCATGCATTCTCAGACCTTTAAAAGCTAGAGAAAACATTAACTGTAAAATAAATTCCATGCACAGTGTTAACGCATACTGTATATATTTTTAATGAACATAATCCAACTATTCAAGTATTAGGCTCATGATTTAAATATGTACAATAATATTTTGGTTGGTTTTTGGTTCTATAGAGCTGTTAACACATTACGTCCAAGTTACTGATGTTTGGATTGAAGTCATTCAAAGCAAGTGAACAATCAAGCCAGTTTATAGCTATAAAACCCCAATAATCAATATAACTTTGATAATGTTGTGTTAATTATCAGCAAAATTGTAACAACAGAAAGAATCCCAGACCCCTTGGATATGGGGGGTCCCCTGGGGGACTACCGCTATAGTATCCAAAACATTTCTGGATCAGTGTGCAAGTAATCAAGTTTGATTTCTGTGAGGTTATTTTTTGATTCATTAAACAAATTGACCAATAACAAAAAAGATCATAATTACTTGGTCTTCAGTTAAGGCAAACAGGATTATTGTGTGTGCATCAGAGCTTGTGGATTATATTAAGGCAACAAATTTTAAATAAATAAAATAAAAATCACTGTACAGTCCTCTGGGTGGTTCTAGTAATAAAAGCGTTTCCCTTTCTAATATTAAATCTGTAAACTACACCTTGGTAGCCGAGTCTGAATGTAAATTGTCACTCTGTTCGAGTTAACAATTGCACAAAGTGACACGGTTTCAATACAGCCTTTAAGTTGTAACTTAAATCTCACACCAACCCACAAGTAGACAACTTTCTCCATAAATAAACCACTCTAACGAACTCTTTACTTGGGTAGTCATCAAACTGACATATTCGCAATATTTAAAACAATTACCATTAAAGTAATATTATTCTGTTGTTCAGCATATTCAAATGCAGATTGATTTTGGAGGCATTAGTTAATTTTTGGGGCTATGGCTTATTACTAAAACGCTGTTGCACGGAGGCCAAACAGCAGCGAGAATCAACTGTGTATCATTATAAAATCCAAATATAAGAGATGGAATTTAATTCTCTAACATGTAACCCCTAATTTTAAATTATATGTATTTAAAGGCAAATGTTGCCCCTAGCAAGTTCAGAACAAGAAAAAAACATTATCAATCGTGTAAATTTAGTAAATACACATTTAACATGATGTGTATATATTTCAAATATAAGAAATTCATATCCAAATATTTTTCTCAGCTTCCAAGCTCCATATAGTTTGGTTTATTTTGGGATGGTACATTTTTTGTGCTCAGTGTTTGTAAGAGGAAATTGTGTCAGATCACAGTAGTAAGGTTTGCTCCATTTCATTTAAAGGATACATGGTACCAGCGGCAGATGGTATAAAATGGGCTAACGGAATTAAGCCCCTGCGTCTTAGAAAGCTAAAAAGACATCAGTATAAGGTTTTGTTTTTAGCTGTTAACAAAAGTGTTAAGGTGGATTATTTTGGAATATTGTAGAACCAAGAACAACAGCACCATTAATGGTTATAAGAATTATACACAGAATGGTATGACGAAGCAAGGCTTGGGCTGATTTCTTTCTAGCTCAGACAGTAGACTCGTGCAGACTATCAGTGACAGGAAAGTCAGGTATTGACACAGAGTGAAACACCCCCTGGGTTTTGGTCCTTGTCCATGTCATGGGCACATCCATAACACTTCAACAGCAGTGATGGACATAAACAAGTTGTATTATTTACTTTATCATCCTTTTTTCCCAAAAATGCTTTTGTAGAAATACTAAACAGACATTGTCAATCAAAGTATAAAATTACACAAAAGGACAGAAGACAGAACCATAAGTTTAGTGTTGTTTAGTTTGAATAAAAAGTATTAGATTAGAAACTACACTATATGGCCAAATGTATGTGGACACCTGACCATTACACTCACATGTGGGCCTTCCCTGAACAGTTGTCACAAAGTTTTGAAGCACACGATTATATAGAATGTCTTTGTATGCTGTAGCTTTAACATTTTCCTTCACTGGAACTAAGAGGCCCAAACCTGTTCCAGCATGACAATGCCCCTGTGCACAAAGTGAGCTCCATGAAGACATGGTTTGCCAAAGTTGGAGTGGAAGAACTCGAGTGGCCTGCACAGAGCCCCGACCTCAACCCCACTGAACACCTTTGGGATGAACTGGAACACTGACTGCACCCCTGGCCTTCTCATCTGACATCAGTGCCTGACCTCATTAACACTCTTGTGGCTGAATGATCACAAATACCCACAGCCATGCTCCAAAATCTAGTGGAAAGCCTTCCCAGAAGAGTGGAGGTTGTACGTACTGTATGGGCGTGATGGTCAAGTGTCCACATAATTTTGGCCATATACTGTATTAAAGAGATAAGATTTTAGCCTTCCATCTAATATCACAACCAGCATCACTATGTGGTACATGTAAAGCTTTAAAAAATTGTATGCAAGATGTTGGAATTATTCACTTAGATATGAGAATGTATCTCAGAACATACATCATGCTGTATAGAAAACAGCATGGTGGATATGTAGAAGAGAGCATGATGGGAAAACATAACAGTGCACAACGGGTGAGCAGTGACCCATTTGTGGACTTACATCTGTATCTCCAAAAGTCAGGAATACTTCCTACTGACAATCACATTAAATCTAATGAATTATGCATTAAAACACATTTCCATTAGAATACATTTACATACACCACAAACAGATTTTACACAATATTAACTTTATATCTTCAGGGGCTTGTGAATCTCTGCGTTATTCTAAATCACTAAGGCAAACATTCCGCATTTCAGTCCCTCACTCAATGTTTGCTTCAGATCCCCATCACCTTCTCTATGTTCTTCATCATGCTCTCGCTCTCCACCTCTCACTCCCGATGAGGAAGTGCTTCTCTGTGGGACACTGGGAATGAGAAGTGAGAGACTCAGCTGGTGCTGTGGGCATTACTGACTCACTCTACACACACACACACACACACACACACACACACACACTGAGAAAATACAAGGAACTCACTATTCATTCACATCCTCCCTGTGTGCGTGTGTGTGTGTGTGTGTGTGTGTGTGTGTGTGTTTTAGCCCTTTCTGTGGACCAAATGTTCCCATAGTGATTCATAACCATTTAGAGATTGCAAAGGCATTGAGTTGGTCCTCACATAAATGGTTTTATATAAATCCACCTTCTATTTATTAAAAATTTAAAGAGACAAAAAAAAAATAAATGTAGACATACCATTACGAAGTGACACTAATACAGAAATCAATGGAAGATAAAAAATGTGTGTGTGTGTGTGTGTGTGTGTGTGTGTGTGTGTGGGTGGAGGGGGGTCAATAGGCAAATGTATATTCCAGTGGTATTTCACACACACACACACACACACACACAAAGACACACAGCTGATATTGCTAATGCATGCACAAATGTATACACACATACACTCAAATTCCAAATGCAGGCAGTAATAAATGAGAGAGAGAGAGAGAGAGAGAGAGAGAGAATGACGTAGTTGCCTTTGAAATAGACTGGAAATGGCATTTTGTGAAATGTCTTCGTGTACGAGAGCAATTTTCCCAATGATTTACATCAAATTCTATTTTCTCAGCCTAACAGGGTTTAAAACTCGTCGGAAGCATCAGAGTGAGGCTTGTAAAAAAAAAAAAAAAAAACAGGAACAAAACACATTCACTCTTGTATGCAGAAACTGAATCTGAACACTGCATATTATATAACACTATATTAAAATCTAAAATAAATTCTGTGTTGTACAGTAGAGGCTACAGTTTTGAATATGACATCGCATTACTTTATATCTGCCTACTTGTCTTTTAGGCTTCATTCAGACATATATGGATATTTACAAAAAAAAAAAAAGACACACACACATGCACAGATCCTTTTGAAAACCCTCTGTTAAAGAAAAAAACGTACATCCAGCACAGCAGCATATCTCTCCAACCACACAAAGCAAAAAAAGCAACATGAGCATGCCAGACCAAAAGGTGGTGATAATGAGTCATAAAATTAGATGCCAAATGCATGAAGAGCATGTACATTACTCAGAATACTGACACACAGACTACACATTGGCAGGTCTGCTGGCCATTTTAGCAGATCCACCTACCATGTGAGAGTGCTTGGTATGCATACTTACTAATTAGAGACTGTTTCTCTACCTGGCAGTGGCGCTGAGGTGTTTAAAAGTCTCAGCAGCACTGCTGTACCTGATACACTCATACCAACCCCAGACACACCACCATGTCAGTGCCACTGCTGTGCTAAGAATAATCCGCTACCCAAATCATATCTTCTCAGCGGTGGTCTTATGCTGATTCCTTTCCAATGATGGACAGGGTAGACAAGACCCTGACAAACTGTGCATAGCAACAGATGGCCTACTATGTACATTTAGCTAGCAAAAAAAAGCCTAGAACATGTAGTTCGTAATGTAATGATTAGTCAAGGAAGGCAGTGTTTTAATTAAGCATGTGTTTTGTAATAAGGAGAGACAGCCAGCAAGAAGCGGGAAGGAGAAGCGACCTGTCTCACATGCGAGAAAACGACTGAATTAATTTGGATGAAATTATGTGTTATAATTGAGGTCCTACAAACACTGTTGGAATAAATAATTGGAAGAGGAGGGTTAGACAATACAAACAGGATAACAAGCAGAAAATAAATCCAAGAGAGCAACAAGAGAGATGTGTAAAGAAGTGTCAAGACTTGTATACTTATAAGTTATTGAGCTTCCTTGAACTGGGGAATGCTGAAGCTCGGAGACTACAGTAGGCGGGAACATAAGTGGGGTGTCCGTCCATTATTTTTGGTATCAACCAATTAAGTAACTGCTTAGTACAATCAGTCATATGTTTCATTTGCCAGTCACAGATTAGAACTAGCTGTCCATCATTTTTTGCATCATCTAACTCAATCATCCACTCAATTCCCGAGTATGTCATGTATGACAGAGATCAGTTCATTATTTAATAGCCTACTCAAAATTCTCTGCATTTGGTAGATTCAATCCTTAATTTTTACTGTTACAACTTGAAAACACTGCATTACGCTTTGTACGGAATATGATTTAATTACTAAATCGATCTCTTAAATGCACAATTGATCTCTTTGCCTTGCTCCAAGATGCTTGGATATAAAGAACGTAGCATTTATAGTTCAATAAAAAAAAGCCATAAAACTCTTTACACTTCTGTTATAAGGCTTTCACACTTGATTTTTTTTTTCTGAGCTGGCAGTGCACATTTTACATGTCATCCTATGGGAAGCAGCCAATATTCCAACATTGCAATCTAACTAAAAATAACAATTTGACTATTTTGGGGAAATTCACCGATATATGATGTGATGTCCCACTTTAACTGTGGTTGCAGGCAGTCAAGTTGCACAAGCAACTTAAATTCTTTTGATTTTCTTCCTCTGAAGCTACAGCGAAGGCAAACAAAGGTAGTGTCCTCAAGGCAAACAGATATATTGACCCCAAAATAGCTAAATGTTTTTGATTCAACATATCATAAATCTCCTTATGTTTGCTAACTAGTATTGCTAATACTCATATTTAACTGGCACTTTGTCCTCCATTTTGTTGGTTGCTACCTGATTATTGAGAAGGTAAAACAGCACTTGAGGTCACTTGGTGATCTTTTGCAAAATTGAACTTTTTTCCAACTTTGAAAGGGATTTGCTGTGACCCAAAAAAAGTAGCAGCAGCAACATTTAATCGATAGGATTTCATGTGTGCTGGCAGTTGTGAAAAAACACCAAGTATTAGTAAGACCATTGGCTAATGCATAATATTATGGACATGTCCTTCACATTTCTGATTGGCCAATGCAATTTGTGGCTGACAGTCAAGTTATATGAGATCTCAGTGGTTAAGATGTTGGACTACTGATCAGATGGTTGTGAGTTCAAATCCCAACACTACCAAGCTGCCACTGCTGGGCCCTTAAACCCTCAGGTGTATAAATGAGATGTAAGTCGCTCTGGTTAAGGGTGTCTGCCATAAATATTTATGACTGGGTTGTCTTGTTATATGATTATCTAACCATAACCCTATTTCTAATCATATATGATTGGCACTGAATGATACCCAGTGTGTCTCTCTACTCCCTATACCCATTGGTTCTCGATGTTCTAGGCAAAAATATAGATTATGCTTTCTTGATGT
The DNA here is from genome assembly GCF_027358585.1 of Pangasianodon hypophthalmus. Lineage (NCBI taxonomy): Eukaryota > Metazoa > Chordata > Actinopteri > Siluriformes > Pangasiidae > Pangasianodon > Pangasianodon hypophthalmus. The sequence goes on along the minus strand of NC_069719.1, from coordinate 25,239,187 downwards.
GTGGTGGTTTGGGTAAATGTGCTACTTAGCTGCTGTTTAGCTGCTGAAATTCAAACTTCTATCCGGGAAGTGGATGGCCCCCATGAGATGAGGTCCCTGATGTTTTCAGATGGCAAAGCAAAAGTCAACAAGCCAACTCCATATTCAAACTTACAGCTGTTTTTTTTTTCTAATGGTACATTCTTACATTTTCTTAGTGTTTGTTATTCTGTGTTATTATTTTATACATGAGAAGGTTAAAACGCTCCACAAATCATGCTGTTCACAGCCTTATTTCCATAAGTGAGGGGTTGCTAGCAAACATAATTCATGGGAATGAGACTGGGAAAGTAATCACGCTCACAAAGTCCCAGAGAGTGTACCTAATAATATTATATTATAAGCTGAGTGTGGGGTGTATGGCTGTAAACAACTGCAAAAAAACAAATGATCTGACTCATGTCCTTACAGGATACACACTTTTTTGTGATTTGATTTAAGTGACATTTCCACTCGCAGAACTGCTAATTATGGGATGTTTTTTGTTTTTCGCTCCACTTTGTGTAACTGATACTGTTGTGTGTGAGATCAGCAGTTTCTGAGATACTCAAACCAGCACCAACAACAATGCCACAGGTCAAACATCACGTTTTCTTTCCCACTCTGTTTGATGTGAACATTAACTGAAGATCTTGACCTGTATCTGCATGATTTTATGCATTGCGCTTGCCACATGATTGGAGAAATGCATGAATGAGCAGGTGTACAGGTGTTCCTAATAAAGTGGTTGACGAGTGTCATCATTGTTAGCAGAGAGATGATCGGAAGGGGATACTGTCCTGTCAGTTAAAAAAAATTCTCCCCAATTTCCATCCCCCTTTGGATTCACTGAATTGATTTGTAATGTCACTTAAGATATTTATTATCAATAACCATGAGCAAGATATGTTGATTGTCTTTGGGCTACTACATTTGGAGGCATGCTAGCTTTCTCTAGATTCTGTATTTTTAACTTTTGGAATAAGACTAATTTCTATTTTTTCTTATCATTAAATTTTGGGTTATGGTAGTTCCTGTGCAATGTAGTTAAATTTGAGGAAAAAAATGTTAGAGTAGTTAGCAAATACTAAATAGTTCCCTACCACTCCAACTGCCTTTTTTTTAGTATTTTCAACCATTTCGACTGTAAAACCTTTCAATTTAATGCTTGGAAATACCTGATAAAGCTGTCTTGAACTACAAAAAGAACTGAACTGAAAGCCAAATCAGTACCACTGAGTGGAGAAATAAACCTTGGATCAGTTGATAGAAGGACGCAGAACGGGGAGAGGGAGAAGCCTGGGGCTGACAAAATCATAAACGCAATAGAAAAAGCAACACTGTTCCAGATGACATTTTTATTGATTGGTAGAGAAATAGCCCTGGCGCTTGACATTGCTAATCTCTTGGGCTGTGATATCCACCAAGTGCTTGTGTGTGTGGATGCTCGGACATGTTGAGCCAGCTTGTCAAAGCTTGTGATAAATTCATTATTTTCACACGAACATGAGGTACATGGAGGTTCTTGGGCCATTTTCACTGGCAGAAAAGAGAAAGCATGTATACACACACACACGTTTGAAATCCTACTAACAGAAAACCTATCAGTAGAATAGTAATGAAAAGAGAGAGAGAGAGAAAGAGAGAGAGAGATGTATTTAAACTGGTTTGTTTTTTGTTTTTCGTTTTTCCTCAAATTCAATTATCACCACTATTAATTTGGTTTCCTTTATTTTAATTAATGCTTTGGCAACAGTTTTTAACTACAATCCTGGCCAATAAAGCTATTGGAGAGGAAAATCAGAAATACTATAAATACTAGAGAGATGGAAACAAATGCCGATAGATTCCTGAAGAGAGAAAGAGGGCAGGCATGGAGAGAGGGAGGTGAAGGACAGAAGGTGAGCAGAATGTGAGGGATTAACTCCCTGGGTGTGTGGATGGTCAGGTAGCATCTCAGGACGTCTTCCTGTTTCCTGTTTAGGGAAAGCTGACAATGAATCAGCACAGTTGGTACTGCCAAAGCACTATGTAGTCATACTGCAGCCAGTACCACACACAGGGCCACAGGACACACACACATACACACACACACACACACACACACATCACCATCCACAGTGTCATATATATTCTAACTGTGAGGGAGACAGAGGGGAGAGAGAAGAGGGTGAAAGGGTGGTAGATTACATGAAAAAGCATTCTAGCTGTGTCAGCACCACAGCCCTGACCGGAGTTACTGACGATAAATAAATGAATAGGGTTCTAGCTGCAATACATGGCAGAGATAAAGACAGGAGAGAACAGGAGATAAGATGAGACGAGAGGACAGGATGGGAGAGGGTGAGAGAAGACAAGAGGAGAGAAGCCAAGGCCACACACAGGGAGAGCCACATGGCAGAATCTTTGTGCTGTTCATTCCCTTTACCATGCAGAGAGTTCCAACAGGGTCATCTGGATATAGCCACAGTATGAGTGCATTGCTCTTACAGAGAGAGAGAGAGAGAGAGAGAGAGAGAGAGAGCAAGGGGACCAATTTTTCAGGGCTACAATTTGACCTGAGTTTGTGTATAGTATTTAGCATATATAGATGAGTGATAAATTAAAATTAAAGTGTCCATGTCACAGATTCTACATTTGTAAAGAAGGGATGAACACCGTTCTTCTAAAAGATATTCGAATTACTCCAGGTGGTGTTTAGATGATGATGATGATGATGATGATGATGGAGGTGGTGGAGAGCACTGTTTAATACACCGCTCCAAAATCTCCCATATGGTCTAATAAAACCATTCAGTGAGCACTCGTTCCCTATGGATTGGGGTGGAGTCATCCTGGAAGAGACCACTCCCATCAGGATAGAAATGTTTCATCATAGGATAAAGATGATCAGTCAATAGAACTCCCCCCCAGGGCATCTCATTACCACAATTTTAAAAACATTTAAAAAAAAAAAAAAAAGAGAGTTCCTCCAGATTTTGTGTGAGTTCATGTTAACATAATTGTAATTAGCCTGTTTAACCTTGTTAGCTCGAAGTTAACAAAGGCTTGTTCAAGAAGCATTGCAGTTTATTGCTTTTTCCCTGCCCAAAAATACCAGATAAGTTGAACCTACTAAATCAAATTTGATGATTAGCTTAACCTGGTACATTGAACCCTATAAGTGGAACTTGATGAGTTAAACATTCTGTATAAGTTCAACCTGATGATCTGATGAGTCACAGCTGGTAAGTTAAATTTGATGAGTTGAACTTCATGAGCTGAATCTAGTTATTTGAACCTGATTAGTCAAACCAGGTAGTTAAACTTGATTAGTCGAACCTGGTAAGAGAAACTAAAATAATTAAAATGGAATAATGAAACTTAATGAGTTGAAACTGTTATGTGATACCCGATTAGTCAAACTTGGTATGTTAATCTTGATGAGTCGAACCCAGTTAGCTGAACCCGAAAAAATTAACCTGCTGAGTCAAACCCTAAACCTGAACCTGGTAAGTTGTACCTGATTAGAGGAACCAGGTAAGCTAAACTTGAGTTGAACTAGCTAAGTTAAACCTGACTATTTGAAGTGGATAAACTGAATCTGATGAATTGAATCTGATAAAGTGTACCTGTTAAGTCGAACCTGATAAGTTTATCCTAATAAACTGACGCTGGTAAGTGGAACTTGAGTTGAACCTGATTAGTTCAACCTGATAATTGAACCTGAAAAATTCAACCTGGTAAGTAAGTTGAACCTGATTTACTGAACCTATTTAGATGAACCTGATTATTTGAACCAGCTATCCTAAAGTATGAAAAATACAACACACTAAACTGAACAGTTCAGAAATAACTCTAATTCAACATTTATATGGAATACCTCTGTTTATCCTTTAAATGCCACTCAAAGGCTGGATTTGCATCTGGTAAATGACAGAACCAGAAATGCAGGATCATATTCACATTTTTTCATTCATTCTATCTAAGCCTATACAGCTTATCCATATTTTCGGTCTCCAGCTTCCATGGTTACTTATGTTACATTGAGTTTTTTATTCTTTAATGTTTTTAATGGTTAAATAGGCTGCCAATCTGGATTTCAGGTCTGTGTGGTATTACGAGTAGACGCAGTGGGTGATACTCTGTAGAGAGCTGGTTGACCAGAAAAGCTTTATATTTTATTGAATGTGGGTCTGCCTGACTTAAGTGAGTGCCAATATTTTATTGCTCTTTTTTGTATTTGTAAAGTCCAGGTTCTGCCCTGCAGCTGATATTGGAGGTGTTTCTCTGAACTATGAGATTATTGTTCCAGTTGTATTGTCTCAAGTGGTTTTTTTAAATCTGAGTTTTTCAGTTCCAGACCTAATTTGGTCCTCAAAAATACCACAATTGGTTTTATTACTGAATTAAACAGCTTCATCCAGAGTTTGACTGGAATATTAATTTTGTCGAATCTTACTCTAATGGCATATAAAGCTCTTGTGGTCGTCTCACTGAGAAAATGTTACAGCCAGGACAAAAAATTTCTGATGAGATGATGAGCTGAGTTCAATACTCAGGTACGTTTAACTGACATTATGCTTTAAAAGTTGTTTTCTGTAAGTAAACTGATATCTGCTTTCCTGAGATCTAGACTTCTTCTGTCAGCGGCCACTGCTCCAAGAGGGACAGGCTTTGCTATAAACTCTGCTCTGTGGGGAACATTAGGACCAGGGCATCAGCATACAGCAAGTATTTCACTTCAGTGTGCAGTAGTTCATTGCACATTTGTAATTTGACTATAATCATTTTATAATTTCAAATGTTTTCTCACCTATTCCAATTTGAGGAAGTTTAAATAGTAATCAACTGCTCTGTGAAAACCTACATGTAACATTGGAGCCAGAAGCAGAGTACAGATCTATGTGCAAGTGGTTTCATATAGATCACAGCAAAGTGAAATCACAATCCAAATGTCCAAAACATTAAGGCAAGCAATGCATCAGGCGCAACAAGGACCAAGGTTACTACAAAGACAAATCCAAGAAATATCACAAGGGTTCAAAACATATTAAGGTAGCCAGCAGTAACAAGATCTGGAACCTACTGAGAAAAAGGGAGTGGCAAGACTTTGCAACAAATATTGATTGCAATGAACTGTATATGTTGTTGTTCCTTTTTTGGCTCCTCCCATTGATTTGGCACAGTTTTTACGCCGGATGCCCTTTCTGCCACAACCCTTCCCAATTTTATCTGGATTTGGGACCAGCACTGAGAGAACACTGTTGCACACAACCCCAGTGGCTGGCGTTGGTTTCCAGAATTTAACCCAAACCCAAACTGTGATGGAACCCATCACAATGAATTGTATATGAGCTGCTTAAATACTCTAAAACAAGGAAGTAACCAGGAAGTGAATGGTGGAGGTCATGCTGTATTTCTAGTGATCACAACCTCTGTTGGAGGGGAAGAAACGTGTCATGTCCTGAGTCCTTGTGTAGCATGCGAATATTTTTCATTGATTATTTGTGATATTAGACAATGTCAAGAATGTAATTCATCTGACGTGCAATGGTAAACATAGGTAAAAAGCCGATTTGAGATTTGCTCAAAATGTTGTGATTTTATCCCAAGATTACTGCACCTGTGAATGCCTTGATAATTATTGGGGTCAAATGTGTGTCCTTTTTTATAGTCCTTGGGACCAGATATCAGGAGAATGTCCTGATTGTAATGTTTGATTAAAAACTTTAATCACTGCTTCAGTTGTTTTGGGGATTACAGAATTCAAGCATTTTGTTAGTTACATTGTCTGGAGGACACTTTGTTTAATTTCAGTATTTTGATTGGCAAGTCAATGCGGATTTTGTTTTTATTAACTTATCTATTTTTTTTGGTTGGAGGCCGGGTGGTCTGTTTTTCAAAGTAAGTAAGGTTTTCATATTGTTCCATTTTGGTTTGGCAGCTCTGCATCAAAGTGCTGAAATCTTTTGTAGATCTCTCAAAAATTAAAGTTCTTATGAACTGCCTCTTCCATTTGATCAAGTTTTAAAAACATTTAGCCGTTTTTTCAACAAGAATTTATAGTCTTTTAAATCTCTGAATAATTTATATGTAGATCCTGATTGTTTAGGTCTCTCTGTTTTTTTCCTTGAGGTTTTACACTCACCATCAATCCAGACTTCTCTCTTTTATTTTTCCTCGCCTGACTGTTTTTGTTTCTGAGAGTTTCTTATGTGATGTTTGACATTTTAATCGGTGTTTTGAAAATGTTATTAATGTTGTCTGTTGCCATAATTATTTCATCAGGGTTTGGTATGTAGTTTATTTATCAGAAAATTGTTGAACAAATTTTGATTCATTCCATTTGTACCTAGACTTTAATGGATATATCTGTAATCTCTCTGGTTCTGAGAACTGTGGTGCATGTTTTAGGTACAGTACCCTTTGGCAGTGACCAGACAGTGGAGTTTAGGATCTATACTGTTATACATTATTCCACCACACTACAGCCTCATCTAGAGCTAAAGGTACAGTAAACCATTCAAGAGATTCACCATTTGTTCTATGTAAAGGCCCAGACTTTTATTGTGTCACTATTTCTTTGAGTAGTGTTTGGAGTTAAGTTTGATAAGTTTGTGTCTCTATTAATGAAGATTCCCAGACAAATCAGTATCATTAATATTTCTGCCAGAGTCTCCACATAACCTTGTTCTTGAAAGCATGTGATTTCTGATTGTAAGGTATTCCTCTTAAAAATAAAGTCATATGGAGGAATATACATAATATATTATACCTAGGTAGGGTGACTTTTTGTAAAACAAATGGTTTAATTTCCAGCCAAATTGTTGTCTCTCCTTTTTTAACTATCTTAATTAAACTTTTTCACTTACCTTTGTAGCAGATGATTATTCCACCTGAATCAAGCCCACATTTGTTTTTGTGGGTTTTTTTTAGTTTTTAATGAGGGAACATTAAAATCTCTATTTCCTCTGGGACAGGATGCAGCTGCTTGGGAACAACACCATATTTCTTGGAGCATAGCATTGTCAATATCTTTTATCGTTCTCAACGAACTCTTGAGCTAATATTTTGTTTCCAAATGTACTAGAATATAAGCCTTGTATATTCCAACCGCTAACTTCATAAATCCTGCAATTGTATTCTATTAAGTGTTGCACAGTGAATCTTGTCGAAAGTGACTGTTATGTGTCATATTATTTCAGTCAGTTAGAATACAATAATATGCTATTGTGTTGATTTATATATGTTTCAAATAACATTGTTTGTGCAGCAATTGTGCTATAATGATGTTCATAAAATGTCAGCGAAGTCATCATTACACTTTCATATTTAACTGCCTGAGACATGCTTCCCTTAGTTTGTTTAATCACATTTTATTGGCTACCAGCTGGGGAGCATGCATTTTTCCTGTTTTTGTTTGAAAAATACTAGAAGCTGGCTGAAGTACTGGTTGTTGAGGTGCAAATGGTCTTTCCTAAGAGTATATTTTTTTTGTATTTGAACATCACAGGTTTATCACTGACAAGCAGTGCAGGAGACTTTTTCTCTTGTAGATGTTTTCCATTGGATGCAAATAGCAGGAGAACCTCGATTTGATTATAGTTCTGTGGTTCGGCACAGAAGTTGGGATCATGGGCTGATACTGGTGTATGGGGAATCCCTTCAGTCCCTGAATGTGCTTTTGGATGATAGGCTTCAGAGTGAATTGTTGAACTGGTGACTGGGGGGGTGTTCACATAGTGCCAGTGCAGAGCTGATCTCTCAGGTCATGTTTTGCATTCATGCAGGTCATGCATTGATTATAAAATACTACTACTGACCTATAAAACACTGAATGGTCTCGTGCCACAGTACCTGAGTGAACGTCTGGTCTTTTATTGTCTGCTATGCCTACAAAAGGTGCAGGCTCTTTGTTGGTACCTTGAATAGTAAAAGGCTACAGCAGGGGCAGATCTTTCTCTTAAAAAGGCCCACAGTTATGGAACAGCCTTCCAATTAGTGTTTAGGAGTCACTGTTTAGGCTGAAAACATATTTGTTTGGTCAAGCCATTTGTTCTTTTTTTTTCTTAGGTAAAGAGCAGATCTGGAGGTTCACAGGCATAGAATGTTTGGGTGAAATGGGATGTTTGGATGTTGTACACCCCACACACACCCCCCTTCCCCCACTCTCATGCGTTCACTCAGGTTTGTTGATGGTGGAGTGGCTGGCCACTTTATGTCCCAGGGTGCCTTCATGTCTGTGTTACCTTCTGGCTCTCCCTTTAGTTATGCTGTCATAGCTAGTCTTGCCAGAGTCCCTGCTTGCACTCTGCACACAATGTACAATTTCTTTAACCATTACATGACAATGAACATACCTCATAATCTGTGTTCCTCTCTCTATCTCTCTCTCTGTCAATCTACACCTGATACCAGTGATCCTGATCCCTTCTTCTCTCCAGACCTGCCTGATCCATCCTGATACCCTACTTCTGGTCGGAGTTTTCATCACCTGAAAACCATTCACTGCTGCTGAGGATGGCCCCATATGGACAGCCTAAAGATCAATGAGATTACTGTGGATGGTACCACTTAGAAACCATAAAGATGAGTTAAGACTGCAATTGCTATGAACAGTTTTGCTATGATGGCTTAGGACTGCAATTGCTAAGAACAGTGAACTTCAACAAAATAGACTTCATGTTTAAACTATAATGAATTCAGAAATGTCTCTGATGCTTGTATTCCTAAGTTGCTCATAAGCTCACAAGTTCCTTGTTACACAATTGTACTTTTTGACTATACAGTATACAGTTATAGAAGGTAAATTATTCACAGTCGCACTAGCCGGTGTCAGCCAGATGAGGATTGGTTCCCTTGAGTCTGGTTCCTCTCAAGGTTTCTTCCTCATGTCATCTCAGGGAGTTTTTCATTGCCAACTTTGCCTCTAGCTTGCTCATTAGCTAAAGATAACCATTTGGGAGAGAGTTAGCAGGGGTCAAGGAAGCATTACGTAAGAAACTCTACATAAGAGCTCTGTCCTTGTTTGTTTCAGGTCAGCTGATAATTGTTCTTTAGTAGTTTTTTTTTTGTTATCTTTCTAAGTTGTCTATCTCTTCTCATAATTTCAGTAACCAAGAACTGGCTTGCAGAGGCACTGAACTGGCTTTCCATAATCATTTCGCTCTTTCTTCAGAAATTCAGTCTCTTTACTGGTGGTGAAGTGAGATAGCATTTGATCTTGAGCTCCTCATGTGAAAGTGGTGTGAGAGGAGTGAGAGGTTTTTCTTTATTTGTGATATTGGAAGCAGGTGTCTGGTATATAGTAGGTTGTCTGCTGGATTGTAATTTTTTCTCTTCTTTCTCTGTGTAATATGTGCTAGAGAGAGATCTGCTGCTGATATCACTTTTCTAAGTTGGGTGAAATATTTGATAAAAGTTTATAGAGCAAGTTCACTTCCCTGGACAATAACTGTGTCTATTTGGTAGATGTTGAGTGTTTCATAAGTTGTTTTACTAGACTCTATTTCCACTGTCTTGAAATACTACAATCTGGTGGCCTTTGCAGCCTTTCCTTGGTGATGTAGCTGTAGTGTGGGCAGAAGGCGCCGTGCCATGCATTTATGTTCTCTGTGTAGAAAAAGAAATTACTCAGGGTGCTTTGGTCTCTTTTCTTTGTATAGTCAGCAAATTGACTCTAGATTTTTTTTTTTTTTTTTTGCTTCTATATGTGATGTTTCTTTGGATGTTCTGAGTTAGTTACAGTAAAAGCTTTAATCCACATGCACAGAAGGCAATTGCAAACACGTAGACATTACACATATGGCACCCACATGAACATATGTATGCAGTCAATAATTCACGCAAATGTTCAGAAGTTTACACGTGTGCTATATACATCACCTTGCATATAATGTTTTCACTTTTCAACCTCATTGCTGTGAAAGTCACATAGTAAAGTCACATAATTTGTTGAATGGAGTCAATCTGTGTGCAATTAAAGTGTCAAGTCCGGGACAGAGTTCTGGAAAAGTATCAGTCTGTTTGATACTTTCAAATATCACAAACTTCAAACATCCGCCAGAGCCCCATTAAATGCATTATTAAACTATGGAAAGAATCAGCCTGGAGGAGGCCGTCCATCAAAAGTCAGTGACCAGGTAATGTGGATATTAATCAGAGAAGCAACTGAGAGTCCAGGGTAACTCTGAAGAAGTTAGGTACGAGTGATCTTGAGCAATCTTGCATAAAAATGTTCACACTTGCAATGCCATCTGTGCAGTGATATATGTATTTGTAATGTATTTGCTAGGCTGGTGAAGAAGCACTACTCTGTGGAAAGAACTTATCTGCTAAAATGCTAAAATAGGATCATACGTCTAATTCCTTTAGACACAGTCTATTACACAGCCTGATCTCTGGTCACATTGAGTTTAGCAGGACAAAATAAAAATGGGTATTTTCTCAAATTCCTGACAAAAAATTGTATATACAGGGGTGAGTCAAATGAAAACTTTTTTTTTTTTTTTTAACAAAAGTGTATGAGGTTTAAGGAGCAGTAGAAAGGGATATTGAGAACAATGGACCAATAGTATATTTTTACTTTTGCAACTACAAATTTAATGTACTGTTTCTCTAGTTTATGTTGCACTTCAACAACAAGGTTTTCATTTGACTCACTGTCATATTTCTTAGGAGCATAAATTTCTATGTTGTTTTCTCTCTTTAGCTGACATCACAGGTTGGAGCTTTAATACTTTCCAGACAGACAGAGATGGTTTCTGTAAAGTGTGTGTTTGTGTTTGTGTGTGTGTGTGTGCGTGCGTGTGTTCAACTTGGTGCAGTGGAATGAATTTGTGTGCATCCCAAAAACTGAAACACATGCAGGCTACTGTGGAACATCTTTACATGAGCATAATCTCACCCAGCTGTAAGTCAGACCATGATTCACACACTTCCTACCCAGACCATTAAACACACACTGGCTGTTACAAACATGCAGACCTTACACATGTGGCACACATAGACATATGGAGTCAATAACTCATGCTAATGCAAACAAACAGACATATACCATGTTGTAATGTGGGTGGGTGGGTGTGTAGAGACAGATGCAGCAAGAAAGTTTTGCACTAATCACTGAGTTCCAGGATGAAATCTGCATATGGTAAAAATTTTGATTTTTTTTAGCGGGTTTTCAAGAGAAAGGAGCTTGCACTAATGTTGACATACAGATTCTCAGCAGTGGGAGCTGCATTTGAATTCGTACACTTCTTACAAACCTCAAGTGTTGCAGAAAAGCTCAGGGCATATTTGGTGTGTGGGGTTGCATGTCCTACTCCGGACACTTGTGAGGATTGCTGTCACAGCTACTTTAAAGCTGGTCCTCAGCACATGGCAGCGAACAGAGGCTGATCCAGACTTGTTTCTGGATGCTAATGAGGCCAGATTTGGCAATTCAACTCCCAAGTCAATATCAGCCAAAACTTTCTAGATGCTGCTATAGACACGGCATCTTCCATCCGAGGAAGGTATAAGATGAGCTCTGCTCACGGACATGAGCTTCCTTGCTGCGCACTCTCATTTCCAGAATCAACGATTTCTGAGCTTCTGAGCCTCGTCTGCCACCAGGCCATCCACGCAAGTGCATTTTAATCATTTGTACATCCTGATATAGTGTAATATGATAAATAGATTTATCGTTTTGCACATTTATTGCACTGATTTATTTGTTTTTGTTGTTAATAGTGTAGCCTAAATGACACTGAAGCTGGGAATAATTTGTAGGCTGTATGTGGCTGTTAATTGGAGTGTGATTTAACATGATCTTTGCTGTTTTTCAGCATTTAACTGCACTAAAAAATAACCTAAAAGTAGTGACATCCGGAATCAGTTTTTGTTTTAACTGTGAAAAAGATGATTGTTTTTTAAATAACTGGTTCACTAGAAAAAAAATGATCATAAACCACTAACAAGATATTTATTATTACATGTTTAAAGTTTAAAGATCATACAGACAACCGGCCTTGTGAGTTTAAGTTCCACACTTACCTAAATGCCAAGTAAGACAGAAGAATAATATTTTATACTGTTGCAAATAAGTGTGCGTTACTTTGGATGCACTCACAATGTAACAAAGCAGGAAGCTTTTCTGAACATAAAAGCACTGATCAATGATCGCTGTCTGAGATTCATAACTTGCCAAGTGCAGTTTTATTAACAGAGCATTTCAACTGTCATACGCTCATCTTAAACATTTATCTGAGCATTTACATTTAGGACAGTTAGCATAAGCAGAATGTGGCTATAAAACCTCCTTCTTTAACCTCATACGCTATGGTTATCTACAGCCTGAAATGACACCAAGGCGCTAAGTGATGTGCCTGCAATTATTAATGTAGCATAAAATAATAAAAATGACTGATTAATAACATATAAAGTGCAGTCTCATTTCTCCAAAGGAGCCGAATGCCAAAGGCACCATGTAGAGAGAAAGGGAGAAGGAAGAAAAACATTTAGAGAACGAGTGTGACCAGACTCAATAATCATTCATCACTGGAAACAATGAAAGAGCCTGTCGAGCAGCTCAAATCAAACACAGGAACATGAGCCCACGTAAAGTGATAATCAATACTCAGCAATAATGCTGGCTATATATCAAGCCAGGCCCAAGAGGCAAAAACCGCACACAAATTTAAATCTTACACGAGAAGTACAAATCATACAACTGCCATGAATTGTAGGACAATTTCTAAACCTAAGGGCTTCAATTTTGTGTGTTTATATGATTTCTGTCCAAAGTATAACTCAGCCAGGTAATCAGCATAGTTCAGATTTTCATAAACACACACACACACACACATACACACACACACACACACAAGCTCAAAAATATTATTGTTCAATCTATGAAAAAACCTTCCCAGGGGGTCAGAGGTCGTGGGTGGCATCCTGCAGCTTTTTGTTTAACAAGGGTGAGCAAGTAATGTCACTGATCTGCCATTCAGATCACACATAGCACTACACACATACACACGGTCCACTGCTTGTTTGTGTTACTCAGTAGTGGTGAAAAATACACAAACTCTTAAATGGAGAATGAAGCAGAATGAGGGAAGAAGACCAGCAGATCAAGAGAGAATGACGTACACAAAAATCCCATGCAGTGACTCTGTTTGCTTTTACTGTGTGTAATGGTTAAACGCCCTGGATGATCACCAGTCTGCATACTACGCTGACACAGAATAAGCTCTGTAATATTTACACATATTCAGGATTTGTGACTTAGGTTCAAATGTTACATAAATGTTTACATGGGGGAAAGTTACTCGTATTCAGAGTCGGGTTACGCAGCTGCTTAAGTCGATTTTCTCAGCAGCCCATTTAGATTATTAAAATATAATAAGTGTAGATTACAATTACATGATTGATGGATTTTTCTTGAGTTTTCTTGAGTAGCTGCCTAAGACAGGATTTTCAATAATTTTTCATTGAGACCACTGCCTTTAAAGACAAGAACTTGTCTTTAAACAAGAAAAAAATCAGGGGATAGAAATTGCATAGTGAAATGCAGACTTTTTCCTATTAACTGTAATACAGTATAAAATAAAAGCAAAAGACAAAATAAAAATGGAAAAATAAGATTAATACGATGATGCGTTAGAATATGACTTGCTATTATAATACTGTAACTTCCACTCTTCTGGGAAGGCTTTCCACTAGATTTTGAAATGTGGCTGTGGGGATCCGCATTATTCGGCAACTTATAAAATAGCACTTGATCCAGCACATCCTATTATTTTGCATTGTATTTTTTTAAATGTAGCCACAAGACACTAAGTTACTAAATCAAAGTTCTGAAATTGCAATGCGTAAACCAGGCTTAGGCTATTTTAAGCCACAGTGCAGTTAAATTCTCAAATCAGAAGTTGTGGATTAATTTTCAATAACAGCAGCTCTGACAGTAGTTCCAGCTGTAATATAATGATAGGTTTACATTAATGTGCCAATTCTAATATGTTTTCATTCCTATAACAGCTCATTCACAGAGACTTGTATGGCAAACATACCACAATAATCTAAAGCTAATAATAAAACAGATTTCAAATAAAATCTTTTTAACGAATCATGTTGTTTAACAAAGAAAAGTGTATCATTGTGGATGTGGTGAAGCTTTCTGTAAAAAGATGATTATGTAACATATTATATGGAAGGAGTCTCCAGTATCAGCGCTTTAGAACAGTTAGTAAGTTTCTTAATATGGGAGATTCTTCAGGACAGAGGAGTTTGTGGTTTCTGGTTTCTCTGTAACATGACCAGATGCATTTTTTTGTCTTATTAACTACAAGAGAGAGAATCGAGAGAGGCTGGTGAGTGAACGACTATTAATAATTGCTGTAATTTAAGCGATAAGAGGAACTAAATTGTGATGTGTCATCCAAACCTGAGATTGTTGGAAAAATTGCTGTGATATAAGCAGAATAAGACATTTTGGACTGCTTTGTGTTGGACTATATCACACCATATTATTGCCGTAATATTTTTATATAACTGAACGGTCCTTTGTGTGGTTTTTCTTACTTATCACACTTATTTTAATTCATTCATATGACGTCAAATTAATAAAATAATGGCAATGATTTTGTTAATTTGCTGCGCTCTACTGTAAAGAAAACATGCCTATGGTTTCAGGGTTAAGTTGACCTAGCACTCATCTGCTACACTTACAGCTCAGTTAATTTATTTTAAAAAAAAAGTTTTGTTCTTGAGATACAGACATTTCATGAATGAATGAAGTCTCCTCCGATGTCCTTAAAGTGAAAAAACTGACTGTATAATCAAATTAAGTCGAAGGTTTTGGAATAATTGCCTCTGTTTATGGCAAACATTGCCCCAATCCCATGCAACTGTTTGAGTAGCACTTAAATCTGTAGTTATAGTTGAGGTCTGAATACCGAAGTGTGGAATTTCAGTATTAACTCCTCACTACTCGAGTGTAACTCAACTCCAAATACGACCCTTACTGTGGATAAAGATAAGATCCTAATGCCAAGCTTTTGTATTGGCTTATTTTAGCAGTGTTTAAAAATTTTTATGAGATGAGGTGTGGGTGATTCTGAGTTCATAAGCCCTATTCTTAGGGCATGCCTTAGTTCTCTGGTTAATTAAAGTTACTAAGATTAGCTGTATGTGTGGAGGACTTGGGCTACCTTTTTGTGCTCACCCTTAATTACCCTGGCATTTCCTCTGAGCTAAGGCTAACTGTCTTCTGTTTCTTCCTGCGGCCTCAGAGAGAGAGAGGATAAAACTTTTTTAAAAATAATCCTGTAAATCCTAGGTAACAATGGTGTAGTGTATTGCACAAGAGCATCACCATTGCAGTGTTGTACAATGACAGCGAAGTAGCAATGCTATTAGTCAGCTGCATCCTCGCCACCAATTCCAACTCGCCGCACAAATACACATACACTCTTCAGTTTTATAATTATGGTGGAACATTAATGCCTCTCTCAAAGCAGTTTCAAATATAACCTCATCCTAAAAACCCATCTGCATCTTCCTAATGCAGAGCCAAAAAAAAAAAAAAAAAACCCTCACAGCTGAAACACATGTGATCATTTTAAACTCATCCTTTTAATCTTCATCCCTAATCACTCTTTCCTCTTTCTTCTCTCTTTTCTCTCTCTTTGCAGCTGACTGACACCCCCCTCCCCCCCTCCCCCTTCCTTGTAGGGGGTATTAATCTCTTCTTTCTAAGGCACGTCATGGCTATGGGAATGAACAGATCCAGCCTGTCAGCCTCATGAAAAGTGAGTGCAGATTAATTGGGACTTTCCAACGACTGTAAATCCAGGGTTAAAAATTTCATCATCAGCCACCAAACTGGAAAAATGTGGACTCCCATCCCACCATCTCCCTCCTTCTGAGAGCTCATATATCTGCAGCGATACAGAAGAAAGCTCTTAATCACAGGTAGCACGAAAATAACACAAATGACCCCCAAGCATGTAACGCACTCCTACATCTAAGCAACTGTTTAACTATTGATAAAGAAAACAGAAGAACAGGCGGGGATGTGAAGGCATTGTCCTGACAAGAAAGAGACTCAGAGTGCAAAGAGCAAAATGGAGGACGGAAGACAGAAAGAGTTCAAGTTCATGTATTATTCTGCACCCTGATTTAAGAGGGCCATCGGCTTTTAGTATCTTGTAG
This sequence comes from Pangasianodon hypophthalmus, assembly GCF_027358585.1. Taxonomy (NCBI): domain Eukaryota; kingdom Metazoa; phylum Chordata; class Actinopteri; order Siluriformes; family Pangasiidae; genus Pangasianodon; species Pangasianodon hypophthalmus. Next base: position 25,222,993 of record NC_069719.1, on the reverse strand, counting down.
ATCTATATATATATATATATATATATATATATATATATATATATATATATATGTAGTTTATGTATATGTAGGGATAAACAGGGCCAGGCTACAGGAGTGATCTGGATTAGTTGTATAGTCGAAATACTCAGACATACCAACAAAAACTGGACAAAAAACATAGAACTGAAGTCACAATTTTACAAAATAAAACTATCATTTTCCTAAAATGTAATATGGCTGCCCATCACTTACTCCTATATCAATTATCTCCACAAAAGGCAGGCAGTCCCTTTTCAGACAGAACAACAACAGCACTATAAATTCTGCAGCAATACTGCAGACCCACATTGCTCTCTGTTATTAAACTCAGAGTGCTTTTCTGGTTGTTTTAATTCAACCGCGCCTCAAATGTTTGAGTGCTGCATTATTTGCAAGCAATTCGTTTTGAACAAATGCGTGTCTCATGATTCTGCTGGAATAACACACATTTGTTTTGTTTTATCATAGCAGAGTTAAGAGCACCCTCCCTTCATCTCTATTGGATTATTCTCTGAATGATAATATGAACTCTGTGATTAAAGTAAACACTAAAAGTATATCGACTCATCTGTAACATGAAAGAGAAAAGAGAGAACAACCTTCATTTATCATTATAAATCACAAGATTGAGAGTGTCACTGTCATTTTTTTATCCTTATTTTAAGTAGTCTGTTGTAACTAACAGCAAATTCATGACACTTTTAGAAAGTTATAAAGTTAGAATACCACTTTAGTTTCAGGGCCTGAAATATGGGTTTTGTAAATAATTAGTGTATTAGAATGGTGTTTTATGATATCTTTGAATGCAAATTTAAAAAATAACACTCTCTAAAAGGTAATATGACAAGTAGACACTTCTTAATACTTCATGTTTGTACAGTGGAAAAAAAATTCCACTCAAGTAAAATATGTAAGTTCAACGAAAAGTAAATGGATAAATAATGGCAGGTTTATGTTAAACACATTAAATAGAAATATATACAGTGGGGTCCAAAAGTCTGAGATCACACTGAAAATCTGGCTTTTTTTTTCATTTAAAATTGGAAATAAACAGAAAATTGGAAATAAACAGATTTTTTGCAATTTTTACATTTTTAAAACAAATAAAGTAAATGTTCAATGTCTTGAATATCAAGATTTTGCACTATTTCTAGGCCTCTATTTAAATGTAAGCAAATGGTTGATACTGACCATGTTTTGCTTGCTTTGTACAAAAGGTCACCTGCTTTGTACAAAAGGTCAGATTTTCCTCATGCCTAATATCTTGTATTGAAGCACGTGTTCAGATGACACTCCGATGGATGGATGGAGTCTGTACCAGCTCGGGTGCACGCTGTCATTAAAGCAAAAATAAAAGGGGTCATAGCACTAAAATACTAAAAAAAATACTAAAAAAAATTCATGTAAATATTTCAAAGATTCTACTTTTCACTTCATTTCATCACTATTGTATTAAATTAAAAAGGAATGCAAAATAGAAGCATTTTCTCAGTCTTTTTGACCCCACTGTACAATAACTTAATTTATTGTAACTTGGACATTATATCAATATATAAAAGCTTTGATATTTTACTTAAATGGAAATTCTGCCTTTAATTTAAATACATTGATCCATTAATTATTTTTTGAGTATAAAGTCAAAATAAGAGAGAAATACATATAATATACATACTGTATACAGAATGGTATGAAAAAGGGAGGCTTGGGCTTATTTCTTTCTAGCCCAGCCTGTAGATTCATGCAGCCTATCAGTGACAGTTGTGCCAGGTGATTACACAGAGTGAAACAATCCGTAGATTTGATCTTCATTTGATACTGATACTTTTCAGTCTGCTTTGCTGACACATCTGTAACACGTCGTCAGCAGTGATTGAGAAGGCGCAGTCGTGTGTATAACGAACATGAAGGATTTAACCTATAATCCTTTTTCCTCAAAATGCCTTTGGAGGAGGAATTACAGTCGATAGACTAAACACACATTGTGTCATCAAAGTATAAATTACACAAAGGGACAGACGTCAGAACCGTAAATTTAGTGTTGTTTGGTTTGAATGAAAGGGTTACAAGTTTTCTGTTTACTATGTTTGGTATTTGGGGGAAACCTGGCAAGAACCCAGCAGAGTATTACAGACTTGAAAAACTTTTTTCTTAATCATAAATGTGGAAATCACAGGGTCCCTGGAGGACTAGTGGTTAGGCCTCGATGCTCTCACCACGGCAGCCCGGGTTTGATTCCCAGCCAGGGAATCAAACCCCAGCTATTGGGGTTGTACATGACAGTGCACTCCAAGCGCTGGTCCCAAGCCTGGATAAAATTGGGGAGGGTTGCATTAGGAAGGGTATCCAAATCAAAGCGCACCCCTAATGGAAGCAGCCGAAAGAACAACAACAACAAATGCAGAAATCACAGCAGTCTTTAAGTGTATCTTTGTAATATTTTCTCCCGCATCATTCTTATTATGTCCTTTTGATAGAAAGCTTTGTTTTGTCCTATTAGTTTCATTGTGAAGCTATTGATAGACATTAGATATTAGATTTTAGCCACTCATCTAATATTACAAGTCAAAGCAATATACGTACATCATACACATGTTGATATCATCTCACAAGTTTTGATGTAAACCTTACTTCAAAAGAATTCCTCGGGTATTGCTTTATAAAGTATTAATGCAATGCTTACTGTATGCATTTGTATGGAAAAAGAATGTTCAAATGTACAACAGTGTAAATGAACAGCTGAAGGAACAGCTGAAAGTTGGGCCAGCTGTAATTAGACAGTGGGACAGTGAACACACTGCGTTTGCATTATTCTTCTGCTTAACCAAGTATCACCACTATAATATACCCTGGGCCACAAGAGTGTTGCAGCTCACTTTAAGTTAGGACCCAATTCATGTTAAAGCAGTTTCTTCACAGCCTGTGGGAGGCCATTAAAACTGAATGGAACACTGACACGTCCATGTGTAAAAATCTGTCGGCTAGTTTACCCCAAAGACTTCATTATTTGAAAAAGCTCTAAAGGAAAAGCTATTCCATATGTTGAATTTTGCTTCACTCTAGAGCAATTGCATCACGTATTTAAGTAAATAGTGTTTTAATTTGGCAAGCTTTGGGAGGCATTCGTTTTGCTGAGAAGTATCAATACACATGCACAGTTCTTCCGTCTTCCCAAGACGAAACATTTTTATCCTGGTGGGAGTGGTCTCTTCCAGGATGACTCCGCCCCCACCTACAGGGCACATAGATTGACAGTGGGAGATTTTGGAGCGACGTGTTACACAGCACTCTCCAGCAACCTCATCAAAACACCAATTATGAATATATCTTACAAGAATGGTGTTCATTGCTTCAGAGACTTGTAGAATCTGTGTCAAAGCACACTGAAGCTGCTCTGGCAGCTCATTGTGGCCCAGCACCTTGCTAACACATTTTACATAGGTCTTTCATTTTTGTGTCTGTAATGGTAGAAGGAAAAATACTTTATGAATCCTGAAAAATGGATAACCCACAAGGTTATTGAGACTCTTCTGCCTGAGAATGAATCTGTTTGTACGTATCAGCACATTTAATAGATGTAAGTGAAGAGTCTGTGATGGACTTGAAAATGCACCCAAGACACATTTAATGCATTTCAATCCGATCGTTCAAATCACTTCAAGAGGTCTGAGATCTATTTTCACCAAATTACATAATTATAAACACATCTTTCCAAGCTCCATTTGAGAATCAATACTGCCGAATTTGGTGGCTTTTATCAAGACACAAAAACAATTTTGCACAAAACAACTAGCTACAGGATGTTGTTAGACAAGTGTAATTAACATATACAGAAAATGGATTTTAGTATAAGTATAATTGCATGTAGTAAAAAAAATTTTATCAGGATACAATTCAGATACTAGATACAGTACACGAAATGACCAGATACAGGTCTAAGGTCACCACTAGCATTAACTATTTCTATCATTGTCACAGATTCCCCTTTGTGTCACAGTTGCCATATGGCAACAAAAGCACCTCGTGTTTGTATCTGTTATAGTATCCTTTCTCCGCTCTCTATCTTGACATTGGGGTATTACCTGATTGTGAAACTTTGCGAAGTCTTATCATGCTGTATTGTATTATCCTGTTTTACTGTTGCCTACCTGTGTTCATTCCTCTGCAGACTTTGATGATGATTTTTGGAAAGCCCCTATAAGAGATTACACACTTCTGTCCTACCACACACCATAACCATGGTGTATTTGCACTTAAACATGGTTTCTAGAACAATATTTTTTTTGTTTCTATAAGGAATAAAACTTGACAGAGCATGCTGTTATAGGAAAATAATCAACAACAATTTTCAAGAACAGCACATCACATGTTTAATAGTGGCTTATTCCTCTTATACCACAGCAATTTGTTAATGCTGACAATTAAAACAACACATTTCATATATTTGACCTGTTTTTACTTATGTTTAATGTTGTGGAACAGCCTTTTTCCTCTCTCTTGAAGAGAGAGTTTGCAGTAATGTTAATGAAAGCTTCATTATATCAATGATTTTTTTAATTTTCTTATATGCAGCATCCTCCTTACAACTCCCTGTGTAAGATTTGACCATAGAAAAAACTTCTTCTATATATTAGAAGAAGTGTATTAATATAAATCTGTGATTTGCCTTGCAGCCGGAACTACTGTCAGAGCTGATGTTATAGAAAACTAATCAACAGCTCTGTGGTATAAAGCTTATCTAACCCTTCTAGGCATGTAGAGAACTTCTTAAACATGGCTACTAGAACTCAGGCATAGCTCAACCAGAACTTCTAGAAACTTCTTAAGTAGGGCTTTAAGAACATTTCTTAAATGAGGCATTTAAAAAAAAAAAACCCTCCACAATCCCACTCTAATGGCCAGCACAAAAGCTCAAAGCCTTAGAGCTTACACGTCAGAATATACCATTTAAATGGTTTTGTTTCTATAGTTTCCTTTTTTTTTTTTTTTTTTTTTTTTTTTACAAACTTTCTACCAGCTAGTTATCTTAGAAACTCCAGAGCAAAAAAAAAATGCCTCACTTCTAAAGTTAAAGCTGTGATTGGCTATCACCCATTATACATTTATCCAATCCACTACAAAGGAAAAAAACGTCCTGTCTATGGTGTCTTGAAGTAAAAAAAAAAAAAAAATCCAAATGAAAAGAAACTTGATTATAGCCCTTAAAAGGGCAATCAGAGCACTACACCACAGTGAAAGACAGAAAGAGAGAGAGAGAGAGAGAGAGAGAGAGAAAGAGAGGCTGTGCATTTACTCGAAGAGTATGTTCTGCTCAGATGCATTAACATAAAGCTAAAGGGAGTGGAATTGCAGGCTGCTGCCAGGCGGTTGCCTAAATTGGGGGGAAATTATTGCATTGCTTCCTGCCAGTGTCCCGGTAATTACACTGTGCCTCTTCAAGCGTGTGAGGGAGGAGGGAAAAAAAAGCGTGCCAGCTCTGATGAATAAGGCACTGATTGCTGGTATTCACTTCCCTGCTCTGATCGTTTCAGCGCATGTGACAGGTATTGCTGTCGTCCTTTCTTCTCACTCTCTTTTTCTTTGAAGAGCAAAGGCTGGGGGAAAGGAGCCCTGTTGTTCTATTTAAAGAGCCACTTTAATCAGCTGGGCAACTGAAATGATGACAGCGAGAGGTTTTTAAAGAAAGAATCTCAATGACAGTTTAAAAAAAAAACCAGTTTATTTCCCATATTCAATTAAAGCAAAATTTATTTAGATGTGATCTTGCTAACTGTAGGAGAAATGAAGTGAAAAGCCAAGGCAAACAAGATGAAAATCCTCCTTTCTAACATGATTTTTTTAAAAATTCATTTTTATTTGAAGCGTGCCGTCTTTATTGTTCCTATCTTGTAGATGTAAGCAGTTTGATTCTGTAAATTAACCATATACCATTTCCCTCTGTATTCAGTCTTCCTCAATCAATCTTTTTTTTTTTTAGTAAAAAAGCCACATTTATGCAATTATGTGTTAATAAGTGTTAATAGTTAGACAGTAGACCTTTGAGAAAGTGCTTCTTTTCTTCTGTCCACCAGCCAGAGAAAGAAAAAAAATATATTGACTGTTTTTATGTATCAGTAAAATGCAGGATGTGGAACTGATGATGAACAAAATACAGAAGAGTGTAGTGCAAATATGACATATACAACTCTGCTAATAGCATGTTGGGCAAAAATAAAGACATGGCAGTCAAAGACGTTAACAGGAGAGGAAAAGTATTATGGCTACTTCATATATTCCGTTTTTCATTAATGCATTTAAAAAGATGACTAGCTCATCATACCAAATCATTGGGCTTAAATAATGTTAGTCTGTAGGTTTCCAGGCAACAAAACCTGACACTAAGCAACATGTTGGAGCTTTCACTTGCCACTAACTAATGAATTTGTCCATCTCTGTAGATGATCAACATGTTATTGCCTACCTATCTTTGGTTTCCATAATAGTTTGACTTAATATCATAAAGATGTCATTTAAAATGAATAGCGCCCACATGTTTCTGCATTATTAACAGCTTTTTAGTGAATGTATTGCAGAACTAGAAGCTGCTATCTGGTTGTCAGGCATTTTGCTAGCTTCTTGACAAGACTCGACTCAACACAACTAGAGTTCTTCCATTCCAACCTTGGCAAGCCATGTATTCATAGACCTTTCTTTGTGCACAGGGGCATTGTCATGCTGGAACAGGTTCGGGCCTCATAGTTCCAGTGAAGAGAAATTGTAATGCTACAGCATACAAAGACATTCTATACAATTGTGTGCTTCCAACTTTGTGGCAACAGTTTTGGGAAGACCTACATATGAGTCTCATGGTCAGGTATCCACAAACCTCTGGCCATATAGTGTAGTTTCGTATGATACTATGAATGTGCGAATACATAGTTGACAGTTAAGCTTACACAATGCTGAAAGAGTGTTTGATTCAGTCAAATGGAAAAGTATTTATTCACTAATTGCTCACTATTTTGCTTGACACCATGCAACCAATCAGATTTGAGAATTGATCAGCACTGTGTTATAATTATTAATAATTATTATATTTATTTTGTACTATAAATTGCACTTGGGTGTAAATGACTGTGTGAATGTGTGTGTGCATGGTGCCTTGTGATGATCTGGGAGTATTTCCTCCTCATACCCAGTGTTCCTGTAATAGGCTGCGGATCCACCTTAACCCTAGCCATGATAAAACACTTCCTGAAGATAAATGAATGAATTGTTTGAATATTTTGCTTGAAACAACTGCTCTAAAAACAGCTTTTTGAGTGCACTGTTGATATGATCTGATAGGAATGGAAGGAATGGTAGGAATGATCGTTATTAAAGTTATCATGTACACACCTAGACGTCAGTAATGGTTCAGCAAAACTGTAGAAGTGTGCAATTCAAGAAGCTGTTTAACAAAACTTTCACTCATTCTTCAAAATTGAACATTAGCTCAACTGAGACGGCTTACTACCAAACGGCAGAATGAATGCATAGTGGGGAAACAAAAACTTGTCTGTCAGCTACACTCTCAAACATAGCTTTTACTCTGTGTGATAAACATCTGTGATTTACACCTTGAAATATTCAGCAGTATCTTTTTCGTGAAATGTCATCATATTTATAATGTTATGTCTTCACTGAAATAAAAGTGAATGACAAAAAACCCTGCTCAGATTTACTAGGAATTTGGTAATAGATCATTTGCAACACTTTCATGCAGATCACGTCTTGAAAAAGAATACATCGACTTATTTATAAGATATAATTTAATATGTCTGAAATTGGATAAAATCAATATTACATTTTTAAATGCAATATCTGCCACTGTTTATTGATTGCACTGAGATTTCACTATGTGCACTATGGGAGTGGAAACGAACAGGAAATGACGATACCCTAGGGCATTTTAGCGTTTTAATAATAATTCCTTTCAGAGAAATAAACGTGCAGCATGAACACTTTCATTCATATTTTGCTTGACACTCATGTTAATGTCCCCTGATCCAAATCTGGTGAGTTTGAACAGGAAAATCACCAGAGTATACTGGATTAAGACCCTCAGGCATTATGACCCAGCCGTATATACTGTAAGGCTCTTTTTTAAGCCTTGTTTACAAAATCCTGAAATGAACTATGGGACACAGTGTAATAGCATTCCTAGCGTAATGACATAAACCTTCTAATCCATTGGAGACTAATTTGTAAATCCTAGTTGCAGCAGAAGAGAATTATCTTTACCTTTTTCATCATTTCGGAATACAGCAGCCCTCTATATGGTTGCTTTTATTGTCTTGCCAGGGGGTCCAGGAGCATTTAAGGATGATAAGTATTTCATAAACAGAACTTCCTTTTCTTGTAGCATTCCAGATGATGGCCTCACAATAGGCAAAGCCATTCTCGGGCCATGATAAAAAGCATATGGGGAGAATGAAAGCCTTATTATACTAGACTGAATAGGTCTCTGTAAAGCCTGCGGTCCGCCTGAGTGCCCTGTGCCCCTCTTTTTTTCCCTTCTGGATATTCTGCCATCAGTCCACTGGAAATCCAGGACAGACTGGAGCTAAGAACAGAAGACAAAGACCCACCGAGTGCATGGGGAATTCATGGATTAAAATTATCCACTGGTCTCTCTGATGCAGATAAGCATTAATCTCAGGCTAAAAGGATTTTAACAGAAGAATCACTCTTAATCCTGTCATTTTGTCACACACTAAATGTAGCTTAATCTTGCTTGGAAACTATATTTCAAGTTGAAAACAGGGTTTAATGAATTCACTTGAAATTACTCTCCTCACCCAGCCTTTTTGTTTCCACTCCCTGTTTAGTCATTACTCAACCCAGTGTCACAGAAAAAAAGGGGGGAAAAAAGGAAACGTTTGCATGCAACTTATTTACAACACCTTCTATACGTAAGTCAAATCATATGTCAGAAAAATCACATGCATAACTTTATGCATAACTTTATGCATAAAGTGGAGTGTGATCAATATGATTAAAAGATGAAATTATTAAAAGATCAAATTATTTATTGAAACAGTGGAGTGGCGGAGGTGGGCATGGTTAAATTACGCTGGTGCAGAACATGGCATATAGAGCATTCAAGTGAATTTTGATTCGTATGCAACATGTGCTTGTGGCATGATGTTGAAGTTGCATGTGAACCCTTTTTTTTCCGTGAGACTAGGTTAAATTAATGCACAGCAATTATGTGTGATGATCCTTGTTATCATAATGTATATTATAAGTCAGATTTATTAGTAATAATAGTTAATGTCATGTCCCTAAACACTGAGTGTGTGATAGGGGTGTAATGCATTGACGCTATCTGTATGTGTATCTAAGCTCGAAACATGCTAGACAACTTTGCTGACATTTTCAAGTCATATTTTTATTTGTTTTGACTTAAGAAATGTTCTCTGAAATCAGTTTGAATTTGAATTGTAATCAGTGTGTGTATACACCTAATGTTTGATAAGAGACTTCTAACATCCTGGTAACAGCGTGATGAACGGTTACTTTATAAGGCAGTATTGTAACAAATGGGATATGAAAATCTACAGTAAAAAAAGAAAAAAGTTTAAGATTGTTATGAAGACTAGACTTAATAAAAATGTAGCTTTATCTTGCTTGAAATCCATCACTCAAGCTGAATACAGGTTAACCAGATGGATGTCACACTTCAAACTACTGTACTCCTTCTTCCTTGTCATGTTGGGTTTTCACTCCCTGTTTATTCATGACTGCATATGTGTAATATTTTGATTTATTGAGTGTCTGGGTTATTAAAAAAAAACGTAAGCCTTATACGATGGGATTCAGTTTAAATTTGGCCTGGATTACTGATCATCTCATAGGCAGCGCATAGTTGTTGGTGTTGCTGCCAGCTGCATGGTGCTGCAAGAGTGGCACTGGAGTGAACAGGACAAAGACTAAAACACCTTTTACTCAACCCCGCTGGGTTCCTCACTCTGCCAGCACTGATAAAGCAAAGCTCCAGTGTGGCACAGCCAAGCACTGAGGAGCAACAATCAAGGACATAGACACACACACACACACACATACTCATTCTGATAAAGAGAGAGTGACATAGACATAGTATTCATGCATCAGCACCTGCTGCGCTGACAAGCATCAGCAGTGGCTCTCTTTGTCAAGCTCCTCACACTTCTCTCTCTCTCTCTCTCTCTCTCACACACACACACACACACACACACACACACGTGTGTGCACACCTTTCTAAAACCCAATGTGCCACGACCAGGTTGGAATGTCTTTGACTTTATTTATATACAAGTCTTTTCCTTTCATAGCTGCATACACTTCCAAAGTGAAATAAATAAATATAGATATGAATTCAAAACAGCAGCGGCGTACCAGCGATGTCGGGAAACTGTCATGTTCCACTGCCGAGCTCGGCAAACACACACCAACCTATGAATTTATGACTCTGAAGTGGGTTTCTCGCTCGAGGCGAGAGAGACATTGCAATGCCTAAAAATGATCTTCTTATTAATATGTGAAAACAATAGGTGTAATATGTGAAAATGTGATTTGTAATCACTGATTTATGTCCCTGATAATTTTTTAATAAGCTTACTGGATAAATAGCTTTATTTATTACAGAACTGTATTTAATTTATGTTGCTGGGTTCAACTACAGAATGTTGAAATGTTAAATCAATATGTACATCAATAAAGGAATGTACTATTTGTCTTTACACATGTGTGTAACTGAATGTGAATATGTTATTCGGATTGAACAGCTAATGTGTTCCAAACAGATGCACATACAAATAGGAGGTGCACTATTCTCTATGTTTTATTTTATTTTATTTTATTTTATTTATTTTTTCGACAAAGAAAGCTTACCAGGTTGAGTCTAGGGCACAGGACACAACAAAAAAATAGATAGTGGTTTACATTAGGCTAGTAGTTTGTTCAAATTTTGGGAAATAGGACCAAATACATTTGTTAGAAAATATCACAGCCACATACATACAAAAATAAGAACTGATTTTCTGGTGGCATAGTTGGCCACACCCACTTCAGGATTAAATCCAAATACAGTTACAGATACAGATATGAATATTTTGAGCACTAAACAAATAAAGAGACAGATAACAGATAGTGGTATGTTGTTGTTGTTGTTGTTGTTGTGTGTGTGTGTGTGTGTGTGTGTGTGTGTGTATTATCTGTAACGTCAAGGACCATTTAGAGAATTTGTGAATATTACACACAATCACAGTGTTCATCTGTGTGAAGTGTTTTGATTAATATGTAATGAGACTCCTTTATTGCTGCCCCTTACTCGCTTCCTCTCTCCAGTTCATCGTTTGCTTAACTAATGAGAAGAGGCAAAATTCAGATGAGTCATCTTCTTCCTGGAATAAATTAATAACAGCAATGGACGGCAAATTAGCGAGTGTTTATTTATAACGATCAATATTTAATTAAGGTTATTTTAATCTTCCCCTCATCTGCAGTTCATAACTCGTGGTGGCTGTTTAAATATTAAAATTAATTTGCGCACAGATAAAGAGGATTGGTTTAAGTGTGTTATGGAAGAACACACAGCACTTCACTTTTTTTTTTTTTTTTCATTGTAACCCGAACAGGTTGCTTTTGCTTCTGCTCAAATCCATTTCGTTCTCTTTTCCTCTCCCCATCCTCTTCTCCTCTGTGTTTAACTTGTACCAAGTCATTAATCTAGCTTGAGTTTATGACCTTAATTAGGGCTTGCCTGCACAAACTACCTGGATCTCTCTTCTTTTCTGTTACATTTTATCTTTCTTTTCCTTCACTCCCTTTATCCCTCGTTTTCTGAGCCAAGGGAAACCAGTAGCAATTAGAGCTCTGGTCTTCATACTGGACACAGAGTTAGAAGGCTCTCTGTTCAATGTGAGAAATGAAAAAGCTCCAAAATGGTAAAAGCACACAGCCACACATGGTAATATGATATTGATAGTGTGTGTATATGTGTTTTATGGGACAAAATGTTCCGATTGTTCTGAATGAGATCTGGAGGTGGTTTCATTTATATAAAACCAAGTTTGCTCATGCCAGATGGATTGGTTTGCGTATTTCACAAACTGCTGATCTCCTGGGATTTTCACATAAAACAGTCTCTAGAGTTTACACAGAGCAAAGCATCCGGTGTGTGGCAGTTCTGCAGATGGAAATGCCTTGTGCATGAGAGAGATCAGACGTAAATGGCCCGAATGTTTTGAGCTGACAGGCAGGCTAGGGTAACTCAAAAAACTCTTTACAGCCATGATGAGCTGAAAAGCATTTCAGAATACCCAACACACTGCACCTTGAGGCAGATGGGCTACAACAGCAGAAGACCACATTGGGTTCCACCTGCTGTAGCCAGGAACAGGAATTGGAGGCTACAGTGGGCACAGACTGAGTGAAACTGGACAGTTGGTGATTGGAAAAACATTGTCTGGTCTTTTTCAAATCTTCATCTACCCAGTTTTGGTGAGTTTGTGCCAACAGTAGTATCAGATTCCTGTTCTTGGCTGCAGGGAGTGGAACCCAATGTGGTCTTCTGCTGCTGTAGCTCATCTGCCTCAAGGTTTGACATGTTGCACATTCTGAGATGATTTTTTTACTATATATGCAGTATATATGAGACAGGAAAAGTATATCACCCAAGTCTTATTTAAATTACACTGACTACAAAGACCTGCTTATAATGTTTAAAGCTAATGGTTAGTTCTGCTGTATCTCGTTGCTCACATGAAGCTGTAAATCCCAGCTTGAGCACTTTGCCTCAGCTGAGTTAGTTTTAGGAGTGCTCTGTAGTTCAACAGGTATTCTTAGATCCTTGGCCTTTTCATAGTTCTTGATAGATTTTTTTTATCTTATTTTTTAAATCATACTTTTTATGACTATAAATAAATAAATAAAAATAAAAATAATAATTATTATTATTATTGTTGTTGTTGTTGTCTCTTTATTGTTTTTCATATGCCATTGATATTTTACAGCAGAGACGTACCAACAAATATTTTCACCAACCTTAGTCATGCGGCTACAACTGTTTTAATCTAATTGTCGCTGGTACATATTTAGCACAATTACTCTGAAGTAAGCTTAGCTTGCACTGTATTGACTCTTGTTGAACAATATAAATCTGACTGGGTGTGAAAATATGTATGAGTAGTCTGAGGAATAGCTTTTAAACACTACAGGCAGTCTCACAAAAGTGTTAAATCTAATATTGATTGTGGACTGAAAATTCTGAAACAAAAAAAGCACAGCCATGTTCATGATAGATTGTTTACCAGAGCAAGCACTCAATTCAGAATTGGGAGTATCACTCAAAACAGCATTGTGTTAATATCTGAACCTCTGTCCTCCATCTGCAGTGAAATCAACTCAATAATATGTCTCTTTATTCTGTGGCTTGTTTCTGATGTGATGAGTTCAAACGAATCAACAAGGTTTTGAATGCTTCCAATTTCACCTGGAATATTAGCCTGGCTAGCAATGCTTGACTGTTGCGTGCATTTTTCTTTTCTCTTGTAGACATTTTGGGAAATATTTTCCTTCCTCAGGTCACCTAGAAAACAGATTTCCAAACCAGTCAAAGCACAACTGAGCCAGATCTTACATCTACAGATCTTAATTACTTGGCATTGGTTTCTTATAAACAGAAATAGAACAAAACAAAGACTGGAAAAATCCCCTTACACTGCCAGTTTATTGTTCAGTTACTTATCATAAAGCCTTATTTCAGTTACTACTATGAGTTATTCAATAACTACAGTGAAACAATTAAGAAATTTAATTGTACGTAGTTACAAGAGTGGGTAATGTTAAATAGAAGTAAGTAGAATAATATTATGATGAAATCTCTGACACAGTATTGTGTATTGTCATGTCTAGAGCAGTTTTAGTCTGAAAGAATCTACTGAGAACCTGATCACACAGCAAATTCATAGGCATCATAATGTTTCAGAAGGATTTTGTTGAATTTCATACAAATAAATGAATTCATTTCCTTTCACTTTGCCTGGTGGGGACAGACTGAGGAGGTCAGCCCAGACATCTCTCTCTGCAGCGGGTCCTTGGTTTGAACTGGGGTCTCTGTCCATGGGGACATGCCTGACACACCTCTAGCAGGAGCTGACCAGGGGGAATCCTTGTAAGGTACTCTATTGACTTTCCTGGATTGTCAATCTCCTCACTGTACCACGGACAGTAAGCCCAGGGACTCTATGGAGGAACCTCATTTCTACTGCCTTTACTCACACATTCTTCTTTCAGTCAGTACCTATAGCTAGTGACTATAGGTTAGGATAAAGATGTAGACTGACTGGTAAACCGAGAGCTTCGTCCACAAACTAAGCTCATGCTTCATTACCACAGACTGGTACAGCGATTGTAACACTACTGCTGATGGCCCGATCTGTTTGTCAATTTCACACTGTCTTTTTCCATCACTCATGAATAAGATCCCAAGATACTTAAAGATACTCCTACACCACTCTTGCAAGGTCTCTCCCCTCACCTGAAGGGAGTATTCAACTCTTTTCTGTGGAAGAAACCATGGCTTTCTGACTTGGAGGTGCTAATTTTCATCCCAGCTGGCCCACGTCAGATGGTGCCAAGAGTACATCATCTGCAAGTAATAGGGATGTTACCTCTTGCTTCCCATAAAAGACACCTCTCCAAGCTTGTCTGCATCTTGATATCATGTGTATGAAAATTCAAACAGGAGTGCACACAAGACACAGCCTTGATAGAGTTCAACTTAATGCCAAAAAGAAGATACACCTGTCACTGCACTAATACAGAAACTGGTTCACAAAAAGTACTGACTCGGATACCCCATACTCCTGAAGTACTGCCTTCTACACATTCAGATTAACATACTCCCATGGCTGCTCATAAAGCTGTGCCTGAGCAGAACCTGCATAACTCTCCTGCTGAATTCTAGGTTCAAGTATCAGACTGAGTCTGATCTCCAGAATTGTGGCTTAGACTTTTCCTGGGAGGCCGAGGAGTGTGATTCACCTATAATTGGAACACAATCTCTGGTCCCTTTTTTTGAATAGTGAACACCAACCCATCCAAGGGCACTGCCACAGACCTCCATACAACACAGAGAGGCATCTTAACTGCAGAATCTCAACCTTCTACTATGCCATCAACATATCTGGCTGAATCTTATTCACTAGTGCAGTTTTGCTGCTACAGAGGATTATAACTGCCACAGTGATCTTAGCCACAGAGATTTTCTCAAATCCACCAAAGACTTCTGGTACGACATCCTAAATGGAGGGGATGTCCCCTGGGTTAAGAAGTTCCTCAAAGTGTTCCTTCTACTTCTCAGCATGTGCATCTCATCTCCCCCTCTTCAGGTGCTGAATGGTTTGCCCTAAGATCTTTGAGGTCACACAAAAGTCTTTTCCTATGGTTTCTCCCAACTCTCCCATGCCTGAGCTTTCATTTGTGAAGGTGTTTTTGCCGCAGCCCTTCTGGCTCTCCTATACCTTTTAATTGGATCAGGAAGAGCTTTCTCTGAGCATTGACCAGAAGGCCTCCTTCTTCAACCCAGTGGTTGAGTTGGACATAACCCATTAAGCTGCTGAGCTACACCTTCACACCAGTGCTCTGCACACAGAGAAAATCTCTTTTCTGGACAGAGAGTCTCCTGTATAATAACAATAGCCCCATTATGCTTTGTTTTCCCTGGCTCCAATGTCACAAGCAAAGAATCTCATGGACTGATTGAGAAATCACACCCTACCTCCACCCCCACTGTCATGAAAATGGCCTGTCTTGTCCCACAGTTACCATAGACTCAAGAATTTATGATTCCTGAATGTTACACTGTTTTCAAGTTGTGCTTTGTCACTGCTGGAAGCCGGAATATTGACTGCTGAATTACCCTGCTCCTGCACAGTGCCCTCCACAGAAGAGCTATGTTTCCTCCAAACTTCACAATGCCTTGATGCCTAATGAAGCCTAATACTTCTATTGCCACTGTTCAGCCAAATGTCACCAAGATGCAATTTCTCATGACAAAATATTGGTGAGAAACTATGCTTTTTGAAAAAATATCCAAAACCAGGTAACCCCGAGTCTGGCTAGTAGAATAAGTATTTAATTTTAAGGGTGTTATGTAAGGTCATGCAAGGTCTTGTTTGGGTTTCAGGGTCACAGTCTTGTTTTTTCATTGCACTGTCAAATCCCAAATATACCCCTAATTATAGAATGACCCACAGGTTTGGTAACTCATGGTCCATGTTCGGTATCTCAGAGCACATTGTGTCAGGCCTAGGGCAATAATTCACATCTCACACATGGAGAGCATTTATAGAAAACTAGGGGTATCTGTTAAGTTAAGCTATTCAACAATAAAAAAAACTGTTGACAGACACATGCTCACATGAGAATTTCAATTTAATAATTGAAAAGACAAAAAAATGCAGCTTGTCAAGCGCAAAGTGCTTTCTCCTCTGCCCTGAAGACCTTCCTATGGTGGAAAGTTACTTACTGACCGTTGCCAAGTGCAGACACTGGAGACTCCTTCCATAAATGTTAAATAAATGTCCTTTCCTTACAGAAAGCTTCACCATATCAATGGTGAGTGTTTCTTTGTTTAATAACAGCATGTTTTTAACCCATTTGTTTTTAGATTATGTGGTGTCCACCATACAAGTTCCTGCGTATTAGAACAAGTACATTAATCTAAACATGTAGTTTGCCTTCCAGCCACCACTGCTGTCAGAGCCATGCTGAAAATCAACACCTTCTTAACAATCAGAACTGAGAATTCTACAGCATCATGGTGTAAGCAGCAAAATCACACATAACATAAGCAATTAAAAGAGAAGTCAGTCTCTAAAATTCTCAGAGCTCACTTGGGGCCATGAACTGAGGGCACTGACGAATACAAGAGAAATACTTACATCAGTAGAGGAAGAAAATGTTTAAATCTTAAACAACAGAGCTTTAAGATGTAGTATTTATAACACAGCAGAAAAATGGAGTGGACACACAGCATCAGTCACCGTGATGGACACAGACCTTATAATTGTTTTGATAATTATATCTGGAAAATTGATTGAGTTTTGCAGATCATATTCTTGAAGTACAATATAGTATTTGACAAGTTCCAACAGAATTTTAAACATTACTTTGTGCTGTAGACACATAACCTGTTGGCATCCAGCACAATAATTAGCCTGCCAACACAAATAAAACAAACTGGTTAACACTCAGTATGCAGTCTGTCTGTTAGAGCAAGAAGGAAATTAGATACTGAGGCACATCAGCCTCACACTGTTCAGCACTGAGACATATTCCTTTTTATTATTTGGCTCAGACCATTTATACATGGCATGGTGAATGAGTAGTGTGTGAAAACCACCACATGAATCAGCTTTTAATGCTGAGTTCTCTGAATGAAACATCAATAGGTATCATATTAAAGCTTGCTTTTGGATTTTTTAATAACTACTGTGAGATTACAGAGAGCTCTTTATACAAAATGCTTGTTTTTGCTGTCAGCCATTTCCAATGATATCATTGTAATGGATCTTAATTTTCCTATTAGGTACCTTGACTCTGTCTCCCATGGAGAAACATTAAGAAACAAAACTCTTTTTGGGCAAATTTGGCCTGATCTGCATAATAACGGAGCAGTTACTTAGGTTAAAGCCTACCAAAGTTGAATATCAAATTTTAAATTGCAGCTTTGGTGCCAAGGCTGAATATTGAAGTAAATGCAATGACTTGTTTTCTTTAATTTCCGCCACACAAAGGGCTAATAGTAATTTTAATGGGTTTGAAGGGAGTGCGTGTGTGTGCATGTGCACGCGTGAATGTCTGTTATATAAAAATCACACATCGTTTTTCCAGCACAGCTGAAGAATTTCATTAATCTTCTTTACACCTAAAGTCTTAAGCTGGGTTCCGATTAGCATAATCCTCATCCAAACAACTGATAATGAATCTGGGTCTGCAGTGGGTAGGAAGACGTAGAATATGCACTGCCGTGATCCAAGGGAGATCTGCACAAATTATTGGATTTAGATTAAACAGAGCCAGTTTTAATGGGTTTGTAGCATTACCCCTCCATTAATCAAAAAATGTCCTCTAGCCTGGTACTAAAGAGAGCAATCCAGAGATTGTGCTCTATTGTGTGGCTGTACAAAAAGGGGATTGGGAACATGTGTGTGTATGTGCTATCACTAGCGTTAATCATTTGCACTAAATAAGCTCAGTGTCAGCAGGCGACTGCTCACCTGACTTATGATTATGGTTTATATATGATTGGTTACAGTAGGGTTTGGAATAAATAGACAGTCGGATTTAACAGAAAGCATAGTCTTTACTAAAAACATGGATCTTTGCCAAAAGTCTCTTCATGAGTTTGTGAAATAAAATGACCTAGCAACGCGTATTAGACATTAACTCATACCTCGTATTAGACATTAACTCATACCTCGCCTCAGCCTCAGATGCTCTGATATCTTTTTTGCACGTTTCTGGCCATAAGCTTCAATGAACTCCATTTATCAGAATCCTCCACCAAACTACACACTACAACACATCACCTGTCACATGACCTGCACTTATCACACACACACACACACACACACACACACACCTGTTCCCAATCATCATTGTTTACTACTAATACACACTGCAATCCTCCACTCGTTATGAAGTATCACTCCTAGCTAATCACTAATGAGGTTTCCAAGATTTTCCATTGAATTCACTCCATTTTGGTTTTGACCCTCACTCACTCACTCACTCATTTTCAGTAACCACTTTATCCTGATCAGGGTCATGGTGGATCCAGAGCCTATCCCAGGAACACTTGGTGTGATGCAGGGATACACCCCGGATGGGACACCAGTCCATCACAGGCCACCATGAATACACATAGTTTCACACACTCATTCACACCTAGGGACAATTTATCTTAGCTAATCCACCTACTGGCATGTTTCTGGGAGGCGGGAGGAAACTGGAGAGCTGTCGATACAGAAAATTAATCAACAACTACTTACCAGTCAGATTTGGGAATTCAGCAGTGCTCTGGTATAACACTAAATTAAGCTTCTACTGATACCAAATAACTGCTGTATTTCCTACTTGTATGCACATGTATTAGTGACTGAATGATATTAATAGAATAAAATACATAATTTTTAATTATTCCAATTCATGCTGAAGTTATCATAAAAATATGGCCAAAAGTATGTGGACACCTGACCACGACACCTATACATGCTTGTTGAACATCCTATTACACCCTACAACATTCTACAAGAGCCTCCATTATTCTGTGAAGCTTTTTCCACTAGATAAAGGAATGTTGCTTGAGGATTTGTGTCCATTCAGCCACAAGTGAATGTTGCGTGAGGAGGCCTGGTGTGCAGTCAATGTTCCAATTCATCCCAAAGGTGTTCAGTGGGGTTAAGGTCAGGGCTCTGTGCAGGCCACTTGAGTTCTTCCAAACCAATCTTGGCAATCCATGTCTTTATGGACCTCTCTTTGTGCACACTGGTACTGTCCTGCTGGAACAGGTCTAAGTTCCAGTGAATGGAAACTGTATTGCTACAGCATACAAAGACATTCTAGACAACAGTTTGGGGAAGAACCACATATGGGTGTCATGGTCAGGTGTCCACATACTTTTGGCTATATACTATATTTTGGACCAGGTTGTCCTTCTTTAATGAGTTCACCTAAACACAATAAACCCAAAGCTACATCTATAACCCTATTTTCAAATTGAATTATGATCTCCAGTTTGCTCACATTCTCTTTCTATTGTTTGCGGAGTGAAATGGAATAAGCGTTTCGTAGACAGGCTGAGACAGACATTCCTGCTCCGAACTGCTTATTCTGTTTTTCTTATGTCCTACAAATCACATTACCAGCATTCACAGATAACATATAAGCACTATTGTGATATTATAACTAAAGCTGTGAGAGAGAAATCATGCAAGTACAAACAATTGTGGTAATGAAAACAGTATTAGAGCTGAGAAAATATGCTTGAAGGCATTTTTATATCACAAAATCAATATTAAAACAGATTTACGATTATTTTAAGGCACATGAAAGACTGCCTGAGACACCACCTGACAATCTTTAATATGGAGTCCATGAATAAAAGCAACTATGGAAATGACATTAAATCTTGAGGGGCATAAAATAAATCACTGTCTGAGATTAAAAAAAGCTATGCCTGCTCCAGTACCTCAGAGTAAATTCTGCTTTTCAATGCCCAGGGTTAATTTTTATGCCTAGTGACTGTTAGACTTAACTTCAAAATTAGAACAGTCAGTGACGCACAGCAAACATTTTAGTAAAAATACCTAAACAACATGCTTGGATTAAGTTTAGAAATGGGAATCCGGCAGGCACTTGATATTCCAAGTGGAAAATAGAAAAAGTTCTGTAAAATTTCTGTAATAAAACATTATAATGACAGCAACATGTAATACTATGTGTGTTGGTGGAATATATTAATGCAGCCTTATAATTGCAATTTTTTATTAATGAATTATTATTAAGCTAATTTGTATAGTAGCAATGCTACATGAGATTGGGTTGGACACACAGATAGAGGCTTGCGTAGTTTTGAAAGTAGGTTAACAGTTCTATTAGCTATACAATTACATAAAAACACTGTTCCTTTACATTTACAGTGCAGATTTGTAGGTTCAGTCTTTGCTAGTTTAAATTGCTTTGGACCAAATTTGTTATCAACTTTGGATCAATGTAAGGCTCTGAGCCACAGTTCAACTCAATTCAAATAAATTATATTTGTATTGTGCTTTTAACAATCGATATTGTCACAAAGCAGCAACATTTAGATGCCTAAATGAGCAAGAAAGAGGTAACAGTGGCTAGAAAAAAAAAACTCTCTGAGACGACATATGGAGGAAACCTTTGAAATGAAACACACTCAAAAAATAGTGGGCTTAAATCATTACAGTATCCAGGAATAGAAGAGAAACGACAAACAGCGCTAAGAGTATTGAATGGATGCTCATATTGTGAATGAGTCCTGGGATGAGCACAGGACAGTCTTACAGTAGCAGCTCTTAGGTACAAATCTACTGTGTCGAGGTGAGATTATTCCCCGAAGCAAAGGTGAGAATGAACTGTATAATATGAGTTTATATATCAGTTGATAAAGTTCAGCAGGTTCATCAACTGATATTCAAACTCATTCTAGTTGGCACTGTAGAATCATAATGCATGTGCCCTTTTTAATTTGGAGCAAGGTTTCTGCATGGGAAAGACAGTAATAATAAAACCTGAGGCACACAGCAGCAGCTAAAGCTTTCAAAACATATCAGAGATCCATCAAACACAGGACAGCTCTGTGTACTGCTGTGAGAAAAGGGATAGTGAAGAAGACAGAGAGAAAGAGAGAGAGAAACAAAGGGAGAAAAAGAGGCAGACATATCCCTCAGCGGTTTCAGACCTCAACTAGAATAACCCTCACCTCCAGCTCAATGGAGCGCACACACACCACTCACGCTCCAAAATACACAATTACAATGGATACACAATAAGCCCCTCCTTCTATTATTCTTGCCACGCCCCCTGTGGATTCACCCCAGAGTCTGTCTAATTCACAGACTCTGTATTTTTCAACCTTGTCGCATCATTCCCTCTGACAGGAGAAGCTCCAGGGCAAGGAACAGAACCTGTCTACTTCTCTCTGTTTTCTTTTCTGTCTTTCAGCAGTTGTTTCTTCTGTGCCTTTGATTTATTTGAAACGAAATCTGCTTTGCTCTCTGCTTTGCTCTTACCTTACAATGGGTCAGATGGTAGGAGTTTGTGATGCACCACTTGCTATGTGTAATTTAGAGATTTTACTGCAATACAGCATGGTACGGGAACAAATCAATGATTCCACATTTTGTCACAATTTCCATTGCCAAGTAACAGAGCTGGCTGTTTTCCACTATTGCCTGAGTATCAAACATGGACAATTGTTTGGAGTTATACAAGGGTAAGAATCGAATTGAATACATTTTTTTAAGAGCAATCTGGACAT
Source organism: Pangasianodon hypophthalmus (assembly GCF_027358585.1). Taxonomy (NCBI): domain Eukaryota; kingdom Metazoa; phylum Chordata; class Actinopteri; order Siluriformes; family Pangasiidae; genus Pangasianodon; species Pangasianodon hypophthalmus. The sequence continues at coordinate 25,200,900 of NC_069719.1, read as the reverse complement.
TCTTTAAGCGCTGGAACACTTGCACTGAACAAAATGGAGATTATATAGATAATTATACATTTTGAGACACCTCTACGCAATAAACAATGCAGTATGAAAAATTAAGGTTTTCATTTGACTTAACACTGTAAATAGTGCTGGGCAGGCCACTGAACAGACCAATAGAGTAATCACATGACCTTCAGACAGCTACTATTTTGGAAAAAAAAAAATGTAAAAAACACTTGGTAATGCAGTTTTCTAGTTTAGGCAACATCACCATTTTACAGTTGTTTGGGTGATGTTAATATTTCTTATCACTGATATTCAACTTGATTTTACCTTTTTTTTTTTTAAACCCATGATCTATGTTAAATCCTCTATTTTCAAGCTAGGCCAAATCCTAAATAGCTTATATAGTGCACTCACTTCATAAGGTATAGCTTAGTGGCATTGTAAAGGCTACGTTTGCCCAATACAACACAATTCAGCCACAAAATAGGAGTGACATCTAGCTTCTTCATCTTGATCAGGGAGACGGTGGATGTGGAGCACTGAGGGCAAGGTAGAATACGACCTGAATAGGAAACCACCAGTCTATCACAGACTAAGTATTTTCTATTTTTCTAAAATTAAACTCTTGGTGTACTTGGCTTCATTTGGGTTGCTTGCTGCCATTAGAACAAACACGCAGTGTCTTCTGTTCAGTAGGAGCACTGTGACTTAGACAAGCTATATTAACACACATATTGTAACATAAAACAATCTATATACCTGTTTTTTCCTGTCAGAAAACCAATTTACAAATATTGAGTGTTTTACTAATCGATTAGGTGGTTACATTAACAGCAATTAGTCAACTGTTCAATAGTGACTGTCCCACAATAACACTGTTTCTTAATTCCAGTCCTGTAGGCTTACTTCTCTGTAGAGTTTCATGCTTTCCCTGGTTCCAAAAACACCTGATCTAACTTACAACGCTTGATAATTACACTATATGGCCAAAAGTATGTGGACACCTGACTAATCACACCCATATGTGCTTGTTGAACATCCCAGCCCAGATTTATTCCTGCTTTGCTGTTATAATAATCTCCACTCTTCTGGAAAGGCTTTCCACTAGAGCTTGGAGCGTGGATGTGGGGATTTGTGTTCATTCAGCAAAAAGAGCATTAGTGAGGTCAGGCACTGATTTCTGGCAAGGAGACCTGGGGTGCAGTCGGTGTTCCAGTTCATCCCAAAGGTGTTCAGTGGGGTTGAGGTCAGGGCTCTGTGCAGAAAACTCAAGTTCTTCCATGGCAACCTTGGCAAACCATGTCTTCATGGAGCTCGTTTTGTGCACAGGTCCATTGTCATGCTGGAACAGGTTTGGGTCTCTTAGTTCCAGTGAAGGGAAATTATAATGCTGCAGAATACAAAGACATCCTACACAACTGTGTGCTTCAAATTTTGTGGCAACAGTTTGGGGAATAACCACATATAAGTGTGATTGTCAGGTGTCCACAAACTTTTGGCCATATTGTGTAGCTCATGAGCTGCAACCCTGCTCCAGAGACTTTCAAGAGTACTTGTCCTTCCACCGTTGTCTGGTGGAAAAGTGCTTTTAGTAACACAAAAAAGTCTACTAAGAGTACTAAGGTACTAAAAGAGGAATGATCTTGCCTGCTAGAATACTAAAGCAGCATGGTAGTGTCATCACCATAACCATAATTATTTGCTACTTTAAATATGATATATGAGATGAAAGGGTGAATCTCTTTTTTGTAGAAGGAACAAAGTCTTAGTGGAACTGACTTAACCACACTCTCTCTCTCCAGTTTACACACATCACTACACACTTTAGGATATATCTTTAGGAGAGAAGAATGTCCAGAAAAAAGAGAGGCTGGTGAGGGAACGACTGTTTATAGCTGCTACAACATGACTTACCTGTTCCGCATATGTTCCATGACATGAAATATATCCATAAATGGATAAAAAGTATGACTTGTCATTTTTTTTTAATTAATAAAAAATGCAATCATCGGCAAATTGCTGTGCTACAGAAATGAGCTGTCACTTTGGACAAATTCTCCTTACCACAGCAGGTGGCTGTTAAAGCTTACAGCAGCCATGTTTGTTACACAGTAACTGCCATGCAACTTCTGGGATTCGTCCTGATTCTGCCACCACTAATGTTCAAATCAACAAATCATTAAATAACAAACATCACCCAATATGAACAAAAACAGTGATGGTTCCAAGTAGTGAATCATCAGGAATGTGCTTTAAATCCAATAACTTAGAGGAGAATAATAAATGCTGTATAGTATTGAGCAATAATCTTTGCAATTGTTTTCTTACATGGTAAATTACATGGCTAATACAGAGGGAGTGAAGGGGCAGATGTAGTGTCCCAGCTGTGGGAATAGCAACTGGCAGGAGTTCATCTGTGTATGTGTGTGTTTTTGGAAACAAGTTGTAAACTGGAGCCCAAAGCTACAGTGACAGAGCTGAAAAATAGATGTGGCTGTCACATTGAATTAGATTTCTCATGAGCAGGATTCAGAGAGACGTAGTGAGAGAGAGGACACACACAGAGGGAGAGAGAGAGAGAGAGAGAGAGAGAGAGAGAGATTAAGAGCATGATACACACTGACACAGGCTGTTAGCAATTAGCATCTTTAGCAAAACAGAAGCTTGTTTTCTACGTTATGTGATGTCCATGCTATGTTTTATTTTTTTTGCAATTATTATTATATACAAGAATTATATATAAACCAGTGTTATCATTGATGTGCAGTTAGCTAGTTTTTACCTAATAACTCACCTCCTTATTGCTAATGATGCACAAGTGACTGTTAAAAGCATAAAAAGATGTCCCTTTTTTTTTTGAGCCCTAAAACAAAAACAACAAAAAATTGGTATGGATTTTTAAAATGTACAGATATCCAGGATTTTATAAACGCAGATATATTATCTACATTTATACCATAGCGCTGTTCAATTCCCAAATATTATTGGAGTTCATTAAAGGCAAACCATTTTATATTATATTATTAATTTATATTATTATATAATGTATATTAACGCACTAGTTCTAATACATCATTGTTTCTAGAGTTTCTAACTAATGTTTCTAACAGCTCATTCACAGGACTTGTACTGTCTTATAATCTACTAACAAAGGAAATTGCATAAGCTTTCTATATGGAGACATTTATTCCATATTTATGGAAGGAGTCTCCAGTGTCAGTGCTTTGGAATGGTCAGTCATTTTTCCACCACAGGATAGTCAAAGGACCGTATGTTTTATGGTATCCCTGTAACATTAAAAGCAGTGTTTTTTTTGTCTTATTAACTTCACAATAAAGAAAGAAAGAAGGAAAGAAAGAAAAGGTTGGTAAGTGGAAGACTGTTTAGAGCTAAAATAAAATTAATTAGTTGTTGGAAATTCGCTGTGGTATAATGGGAATAAAACACTTTGGAATGGAACATGCTGTTATATGAAAATAATCAACTCTGTGGTGATGATAGTAACTCCACCTCATGTTGGACCATCATTTATTATTTTACTATAACAGCACACCCCATTGTGTTTTATTCCTTACATACTCTGTATAATACATATAGTACAAATGGGTGACAAATTAAAGGAAAAACTTACATAACGTGTCTTAGTAAGGCGTTCGATCACCAAAACCACTTCAACTTGCCTTGCCACTGACTCTCCAAATCTCTGGAACTGTACTGGAGTAATGAACGTTGTTCTTCCTAAGAATACTCTCTCAGGTAGTGTTTTGGAGGATGATGGTGGAGAGCATTGTCTAACACAATCTCCACAATCTCTCTCAGTTGAGTTGAGATCTGGTGACTCCAAGTAGGAAAAAAATCAAATCAAATGGCTCGATTAATGGCAACTATTAATTGTCACTCGGAAAGTTGGATTCTCTTAAAGGCTTGATTTCCCATAATGCGAAGCAATAAGAAGATTAAGATTGCTAATCTTGAGAGGATTGTTCAAAAGATAAGTTTATATATGTTTACAAGATGATTTGGTTTCTGCAAGGTCAAAGTGAAAACAAAATTGTGCTAGCAATAGTACATTACCATAGCAAATATGTTACTTCTAAAATTAATTACTAATGAAACAACTCTTCGTATACATTTTTAAAAGCTATTTGAGACATTTCGATAACCATACAGAAAGCCAAACAAGACTAGCTAAATATGTGTCCATTTTTTCAGATTGTTGATATCCAGGGAAAGCTCTGAGGTGGAAAACTAGGAAGTTGTCATGAATTGTCTACTAGTGGTCTCATTCAACAACGTTCTTTGTTGTTGATACAGCTAATCAGACTTACATGTAACACTTTCGCTTTCACCCAGTACTCTTTGTACAAATACTCCTTGTGAAGTCTTGCCAATATTTCCAAAATACAAGCCAATTAAATCTGAGGTTGGCACGAAGGTGACTGTTTCATGACTTGGATAATCCTTGGACTGTGTTTGCTTTTTTGATTTTGGAACATTGCTTATTTTCTGAATAATGGATTCATTATTCATATTCTGCTTGGAACTCTTAATGGATCCTCCACAATGTGATCAATTTTGCGATGTTGCCACTCACTTGTCATAACTTGTCAAAATCTCAAGTACATATTCAACAGAATACATGAAACGCTGTCATTAAAAAGGTGATGCTGAAGGGAAAAAAAATCCTAAGCAGAGAAAACTGTGAACAAAAATGCCCAACTGTGAAGAAAAATGCTCTGTTTTGCTTTTGAGGTCATATTTTAAGTTTCAGAATGAGACTCTTGGCAGAAAACTGATCTTACTGTATAAATTAGGGTATATTAGTGGAATTTGGGTTGACACCTGAACCCAAAGAAATTATTTGTACATGTTCTATTTGGCAAATGACATTTCTGATCCTGCAAAGAGAGAGAGAGAGAGAGAGAGAGAGACTGACCTGTGAAAAGCACACCACACTGACTGAATTGCTAAGCTTTCTTCTCCACTCTCTAATCTTTCTGAAGCAAATTTCAATAAGGGGTCGAATGGGTGGAAAGGGTATCTGGGGAGCAGCAGCCTGGCTGTCTGTCTGACAGGAGACATTTATCTACGAGACACACACTGAGTTTAACACCTCACACCCACAGAGAGCAATTACACACACACACACACACACACACAAAGTGATTATGGTTGTATCCATAATTTCTTCTCTGCCACTAAGTAAGTTTATAAGTTTTTAAGTACATTTTCAGTTTCGTATATATATTTTTTAATTTCAGCTTTCAAAGAGAAATGATATGCCTACATCCATCATGAAGTGTTCTCTTGTTGATTATCAGTGCTTAAAAAGTAATTTAAAAAAGTAAAAAAAAAAGACAAATTCTGAGATTATAATAAAAAAAAGGTGCTTTGATTAGAACCAACAACACGTGATCTATCTGCTCTACCAAATGAACATTGTATTTTTATCCTTTAAACTGCAAATGGAATAATGTATCAAATAATTATTAATAATTTACATTAAACACATTATTCATGAATGGTAGACTAGAATCACATTAGAAATAACAATATTTTAAAAAATAGATTACTTACAATATTAGGTTATTTAATTGAATTACTAAAGGTTGCTTAATTAAGATTTTTTTTTTTTAATCTACTAACCACAAAGAAAACATCCTTAAAGCACCTTTTACACTGTGCTACTTTAACCCTGATGTGTATGTATTATACAGTCTAGACCCATAATCTAAACAGCACATGAGCTATATATCAACTCAATGCTGTCAAACTTTACTCCAAACTAATGCACAATTATCTGATGGACACTTTTTCCCCACATGCCGCCAGCGCCGTGTCTTTTCTGGAGTAAATGGTATTAATACTATGTAGGAATGTAAAACATGAGTGTCACCAATGAGTTGACGTTAACGGTGAACCTAAACAGCCATTCCTGATTATCTAATTTTTTTTTTTTCACTGACAGCAAACACACAATCCAATCAGAACGGGATTCTTCTGCCATTACAGCAATTTTCTGTTCTAATTGCCGCATGCTAACATGTCTAGCTACGTTTGAAAACCTCCATGTAATGAGTACATACATGCAGTCTTGTATAGAGTAAATCAATGCCAACTGATGGTTAGACTACGCTGGTGCTCACTGTTAGTGATTTATCTTGGCTACAGACGTATTTACGTACTTAACATGATTGGATCGATTTCTTTTTGCCGTTTCAATAATTATAATTGAAGTCTAACTCCTTAACAATAAATGTGGCTATTAATACAATACTTGCAGTATGATGAGTATATGAAATAAAAATAATCTAAAAATTACAGACTGCTTAGTTTCCCAAAAATACTTACACCTTTTTCTAAAGGCTCTAAGGGGTCAGTGATATGCGATGTAGAACTGGATTGATCTCCTGTATATTACTGCTGAGAAAAACACCACAGTGTTCAGAGACCTCCTGGCTTGCAAGATATTCTGCTGTGTTCAGTGCTTAAGTACAAGTCCGCTTTGGGCTTTGTGAAAACTCTCATTTCAGCAGAGACGAGGAATCAAGCATTAAGGTTGCAGAAGAACATGTGCTATCTATTGTATATTCCATGCATATTAAAGAACACAAGGCTTAAACTGGAAATGATGTCCCTGAGGTTACATTGGACAGTACCAGGCAAATATATATTGAAATTCACATGTTAAAGTCAAATATATTCATAAAGCATTAAAGAATTTGCTTTGTTCATTGTTAAAATGATATTTGCAGGAAGAAAGCTTAGACAATATTAGAAAGTAAATAATAACATTTCCACATTGTTATAGTGAAATGTACAGTATATATATGGTATCAAAAGGTTGAAGCATTAAAGTATATGTTATATATTTTATAAAGTTATATGCAGAAAAAAATATATGCACAGAGCAACTTTGGCTTTCCTTTTTTTCCCTTTTTTCAGAAACATCTGATGGGTTTTCCCAGATTGCTACACTATTTAATCTAGTGTGTCCCAACTGGTCATTTGCCACCCAGTAGCTAGCACTTCCCTATCACATGACCGCTACCAACTGGGGAGGGTGAAGGCAAACACAACTTCCTTCAAGACACGTGAAGCCAGCCAACCACATCTTTCCAAACTGCTGAGTCACAGGGCAGCGTAATACACTCGGAGGAAACCGCTATCTACCCTCTTCCGCATACATGAACTCACAGATGCCCATGAATGGCTTGGGTCACTGTGATTGACAGGGGAGAGAGAGTGTGATGCCCCTCCCACCCATAAAGCACAGCCAATCTACAGATGACTGCGGCGTCTTCGGGATTCAAACTCGCAAACTCTTATATAATGTGATAGGGTGAAGGATCAGGCTGTGAATGAAGATGAAGGTGTGTATTCTTGTACCATGTAAGCTACTGTCTTATGTAGGGTCTTTTGCACTACTGTTATATCTGATTCACTTTCTTACAAGAACTGTGTACTAGTCAGGGCTGCACTGTCTCTTACTGTGCCTATTGTCCTGTTTCGGGAGTCATCGTACTGTCTTGTGCTGTTTATGCACTTTATGTAAAAATGTGTAGTTTCTTGTAGTTCTGTGTTGTTCTATGTAGCACCATGGTCCTGGGGGACCGTTGTTTCATTTCACTGTGTACTTACTAGCTGTATATGGTTGAAATGACAATAAAGCCACTTGACTTGTACGTGGGATCTGGTATAGCATCATCTAACTGCCGGTTGTAATAAAAAAGAGTCAAGTATATCGAGTAATCAATAAAGATCCAAACATTTGATTACATCCTGATTATAAGGAAAGACCTTCATCTCCAGAGAGCAATCAATTCTAAACATTACTAATTCCTCTTCCACCAGTAATCAATCAGACTCAAGCAGTTTTTTTATCAGTCAAACACAGAAGATGTCCATAAAATCCTGATTGTCCTGTCCATAGTGTTTAAACAGAGAGATCACCTGCTACAAAGAGCAAATAATCATTAGAGAATAGATAGATATGATTTCTCATTAGAGATTCGCTGTAAATCCACTGTTTAAAGAAAAGAAAAGAGGCTGAGGACTGAGAAATAAAATGGCATTAACACTATGGAAATTTGTGAAAATGTGATATAGCTCATAATTTGATTTAATTCCTGTGAAAGGAGTGTGTATGTGCACAAAGGATGTGTTCAGGTGCAAATCAGATGTGAATGTGACACATTAGGATGCAAAATGAGTGGAAGGTTATGTCAAACTAACCGGAAACGAGCTGATCTCTTTTCCTCTCTTTCTCTCTCTGTGACACACACACACACACACACACACACACACACACTCAAAGCCAAGTGTGCTCGGACAACCCAGGTGTCCCTACATGCACAGTTCACACTATTCATCAAATAGCACATCTCTCTCTCATACACACACACACACACACACACACACACACTTGCCTCTTCCAAACGGTCCAACACACACAGCTGTGCTCTGCTGAACACCCCCAATTCATTCTACAGCAACTGGCTTCATTTGTCACTTTTGACACTGCTCGTCTCTCCTCCACTTTCTCAAAGCTTCCAGCTGCCATTTGCTACAAACGCTCCTTTCATCCTTTTCATAATAACGGCAAGGCTGGCTTCCGACTTCACACACACACACACACACAAACCACCAAACCAAACCATCTACGCCACTTGCCTTCCCTTCCACAAAGAGAGAGAGAGAGAGAGAGAGAGAGAGAGAGAAGAGTGTGAAAGAGTTTGGAGAAGAAAGCAAAACCCTTCTGTTGTCCCCTTAATCATTTCAGTTTTAAATGCAACTGTGCTGCTTTTGACAAAAGTAAGGAAACTGTCAAGAATTTCCATCTTTTTACAGTGGATGTGTCATTCGGTGTATTTTAGGACAATAGAAAATACATTTTACACCACAAAAGTGAAAAGATCTCGAATATGTATGAATTTACATACAGTATTTCTTTCTTATAATTATTAATCAAATATAAGCTTAATTTATCTTAATATTGTTGTATTTGCTTCTAGAAATAAATGCTCAAAATCTATTTAAAAAAAGTATCAGCTAATAATAACAAGATGTCAAAATGTCTAGAAATAGGTTAAATAATCATATATTTGGTTTGCTGTGATCTTACAATAGGAAATACTAGATAAATTAGTCTATATTCAAGATATTTTCAGTTGCTGTGAATTTTTGCAGTTAAATTTAGACTTTCGAACTATTTTTCCAACATTGAATCTAAGAAACTCATTCAATAAATGTGTTAACCCATCTCAGATAACAATTTTTTTTTAAACGAAATGTTGACCTAGCATCCACGCTAATGGCATGATGAAATGAACGCCATTGTAATGTTTTTTTTTTTTTAAATTATAATAAAAATATAATTTTATAATTATAATAAAAATAATTTGCGTACTTTCAAATTGACCTCATCAGTCAATATTAGGGAAAATTCAGAAAAACAGAATGAGAGAATTTACTTTTCTTCTTCCCATGATCTTCAAGAAATCTGGATGATGCAACTTCCTGTTTAACATGTGATTTGTGACATGTAGGATGTCCCAAATATTTCATTGGGGTGAATGTGTTAAGTGAATGAACCAAAATGTACATTTTTCACAACATATAATGGATGACTACTGAAAAATATTTCAAGTGTGAGATATTAAATGGATTCGCATGTTAATATGATACTATTTTTGAAGTATTTTAACGAATTTTAATAAAGTATTTAAAAAAAAACTTTTATTTAAAGGTAATTTGTTGTTATAGTGAACTGGGACAAGTACAAATGCTGTAGAGGTTATATTATGTTTAGTGTTATTTGGGTTTAAAGTTATTCATCTGAAACACGCATATAGGTCCTTATAAAGGACACAATACCTGTGTTTAGGTATATTCATATTCATAACTGTAATATTAATGGAACACAAATGACAACTCAAATGTGGAATCAGCCATGTACACATTCCTTTATTTTACTCTATTGCTCAAAAGAAGTGACTGATATGAAAACCTTTAAAATATGTGTTTATTCCTTTCTTTCCATCAGCAAAATGACTCATTGTGGTATTTGACTTAGAACAAATTTTAATAACTTTATCATAGAAATGTAATTGAGTTCCTGTGTAATTTCTGTGTAAACCATGTATGTGCATTAGAACTTCACCTTCAACTTTACTTAGTGTTTTTACTTTGGATGGTAAGTGCTAAATTAAAGTGACAGATTGGAGAATAAGATAATTAAGCAGCTCACATAAAAGAAGAGCTTTTTTTCCCCATATTTAAATGTTATAAAATGTGAACTTTCACAACTATCCAACATTTTTTTTTTAATTAAGACACCTATATTTGAGGTGATTTCTGGAAATTGGCTGGGTGGGAGGGGCATACTCTCTATCAGAGCGACATTAGGCACTCATGAAGACCTTTGAGCTCATGTATGCAAAAGAGGGCAGATAGCCAATCTTGGGAAGATCAGATATATTGTGACCAATTTCTGAACCAGTGTAAGGCCGAGATTCTCAAAGTCATGTCCGTGAGCCAGAGCCAGAGCCAGTGTGTCCATGAGCCATGGTCTGAGAGTTTTTATTTTATTTCAGTAGTGGAAATAACAAATCTAAATGATTATATTTATTACTGCATTATTATCCAGTTTAACACTTCCCCTGAATAGGATTGATCCAATCCTGTATGCAATGTCAATTTGACTTAAATGTGCTCTGTTGGTGGAAAGGAATAGAAAACTCTCTAATAATTAGACAAAATATTGTACAGTAGGGATGTACCCTGATACAAAGATGAATAGGAGGCACATTATTTTTTTTTAACCAGAAACGATTACGTGGTATCTGGTTGAGACTGGAGGTGTTCATTTAATGTTTTAAACTAGCTAAAGGAAATTAAACCTGCTATATGAAACATATCTGAATAAAATCCTTACCTTCCAGATTTATGAAAAACATCTTCCCAAATTTCAGTCTGAGAACTCCAAATACAGCAACCACAGAATCCAGTTGTAAATATTTTATTGCACACATCAGTTTTCTCTTTTCCGCCAACACGAGCAACTTATCACATTTTTTTTCTATATATAAAACAAGGCAACAACAAAGATTTAAAAACGACTTTACATATTGTCTTAGAACACCAAAAAAAAAAAAAAAAAAAAAAAAAAAACAGCGATGTAGTGCACTTTTATCGCTTTCCACGCTTGGACTTCAAACAACATACAAATGATGAGAAAGAAAAAAATTATGCATAAAAAACAAAAGTAAAAGCTCCAGTAGATTATTACGCCCAGATTTTTTTTTTTTTTTTTTTAAATACCATTAAAAGATTTGGTAGAAGTAGTAGTTTGTCTTTAACCCCCTGAGTGCCACGTTGGCAGAAGCACTACAGTTTGCAGTCCATGGAGGAATGTTTTCAAATGAAGTAATTATCATCTGATGATTAATAAAAGCAGATTAAAAGGCAGCACTTCCCTTTCAGAGGTCTGTGTGTAGCACACAGATCATATAACTATCGACTGTCGAATGGAACAGCCACTAAAGGCACTTTATGGTCCAATCATTTTTTGAAACACCGCCTCTGTGTTTCAGTTCAAAGCACAAGACAGCGAAAGCATAAGCAATTTAGAGAAAGAGAACTTTTTTTTTCTTAGGATTTTAGAATGAACTTTAAACTCAACATCCCCTGATCGCTGACTATTTATGGCAGATAATCAATGGGCCTCGTTTATCGATCTTTTAGTAAAGTTGTGTATGAATGTTTGCGTAGACCGAACTGAACAAAACCATTCCTGTCAGATTTACAAAAGATTCAGTGACAGCTATAAATGATCGAATGCTTTCACGCAAAAGCTTTACATTTATTGATGCTCATGAAAGGCAAAGCTCACAGTAAGCTAAAGATGAAAAAATTACAATTAAACGATTAAAGTGAAAGAGCACCTCCGAAATGTTTTGCTCTAAATCTTCCAGTAATGCAGCTCAGCTACTGCAGCGAGTCACAGACACACACTAACTCTTCCTCATGTAACAGGGCACAATTACTTTTGTCCTAATTGAATAACTATTCAATTGGAATAAGTGATTTAAACTTGTCAGCGTATATTAATATCCTGTATATTAAATCCCAATAACTCGTTGTCAATCATCTGACTTTTGAAGCTGATCAATTGAGGTTCACGTTAGTAGAGAAGCCCTGAACTGCAAGGTGCAGAAATTGTTTTATAAACTGCTATAATCATTATTTTGACTTATCAAGTCATTATTTTGACTTCGTAACACAAAATTTTTGACTTAGGATCACATTATTTTGAATTAGTATCACGTTATTTTGACCAAGTCATTAATTTGACTTAGTATCTCGTTATTTTGACTTAGCATCTCATTATTTTGACGTAATATCTCGTTGTTTTGACTTAATAAGACAAAATAGAGAGTCAAAACTAATGACAGAAATTGAAGAAAAATTCACACCTTGAGGTCTAGGGCTTCCACACATTAGTGAGTCTCCTTATATGTAAATTTACACAAACTCAGGAGCGAAACGCAAGATACCAACATTTCAGCCAACGCATAGATACGGCATTTCTTGTTTATCTCATTATTTCATCTTACTAAGTGAATATTCTGACTTGGTATCTCTATTTTGACTTATTATCTTGTTAATTTGACTTATCATCTCATTATTCTGATTTAGTATCTCATTATTTTGACTTACTAAGTCATCATTTTGAACATCATTTTGACTTAGTACTGTATCTCATTTTTTGACTCATTATCTCATTATTTCGACTTAGTATCTCATTTTTATGTAGGATCCTGTAATTTTGATTAGTATCTTGTTATTTTGACTTATTAACTCATTATTTTTAATTAGTATCGTTATTTTGACTTAGTATCTCATTATTTTCACTCAGTATCTCATAAGTAAAAAATAACGAGATACTAAGTCAAAATAATGACAGCAATTAAAAAAAAAATCCACACCTTGAGGTTCAGGGCTTCCGTGCATTATTAAGTCTCCTTATGTGTAAATTTACACAAACTCCTTTGTGTAAATGTTCCTACGAATAAATTTGTTCGCATCCAGTCTGATAAATGAGGCCCAGTGTGTGAAAATCTATGAAAACCACAACAACAGAGGAAACACTTTTTCCAGGTATTTCAAGGAGCAGTATGGCAGTGCTTGAAATTCCTTATGTGCTTTCTTATTCCTTAATTCCAGCCAGTAAAGAAATATTTTCTTTTTTTTTTTTTTTCTTCATCTGAATAGTAACACAAAGCCGCTATAAAAATACAGTAAAAGAGAAGCTTATTTTTAAGTACATTACAAAAAAAGGAATATACTTTTATAGTTTAGCTTAGGACGTACAAAAAGACCCAACATATTGAATCAATAATATAAAATGATTCTTTTGAAGCTTTATGTGTATTGTACATTCAAAAACGTGAAAACGTCTCCCTCACAAAAAAAAAGAGAAAAAAAGAATGTCAATCATGACACCAAAAACCAAGAAGCTAATGAGAAGCTAATGGGTGACTTTTGATTATGAAGAGCATTAGAACAAAACTGACTCATTTGGTGATGAAAATTTTTTTGTGTATTTGCATCACTCAGTGGGTTAAAGTGGGTCTAAAAACCAGATTAATGAAAGTTAATGTTTGCATGTGCGTCAGTCGCGACAGCTGGTGAATTAGTCAGAGAACAGTTTAAAGAGTTTAAAGGAAAAAGAGAAACTAATGTCAGGATTAGGAGAACCAAACCGAAAAATTAGTACGCATTATTAATTGTGCTTGAGGTTTCAAATGAACAGGAAAAGCTGTCAGGCAAAAAAAAATTAAAATAAATAAAAAATCGATTTCAACAAAGGAAGAAAATATTCCACAAATATGTTGGGCTTCGATGAGACTATCGTTCAGTCTCCAAGGCGACGAGACGAGCAGCTCTTGCAAGTACAGACATGTTTATATTTATTTATATATTTATTTATTGGCAGCAGTGAAGGAGCTGAAATAGACTCTGCACTGACGGAAGGCACTTCCACGGCACCAATGGCCTGTGAGTACACACTGCACTCAAAAAGCAGTGCTGAAACATTAAACGCACCTGGGATAAATCGAGGGGATTGTTTAAGCAGCGCCCTGGTGAGGAAATTTGAAATAGTGTGAAATCAGACACAGCTGTAAAATTTGCCACGCTGAAAATATTCAGTATATCAGCTGTAAAATCTGTCCCAGTTTAAAGATGGCCATGTTTGATTACGACAATGCCGGCAAATTTCCACTGATGAAAAGATACCTGATTGCTTTAATCAGAATCAAACGAATCGGTCAGAAGGTGTTGATTCATTTCCTAGAACAGCACGGCTATGACGCAGTATCGAGCCACAGGTTTATATTAACACGCTCGTTTTGAGACATTATTTCTTAACTCACACGGGCTTGTTTGGTGGAAGTTGACAATTTAATCCCTTCAAGAAACGGATTTTAAAAGCTAAACGTGTTGACAGAGGAGAATGTATCATTGTTGCTACGGTAAAGCTTTCTGACGAGTAAAGCAGACGTTTATTTAATATTTATGCTAGGAGACTCAGACAGCGCTATGCAACCTTCAGACGTAAAAGCTGCACCTAAAGCCTAAAGTTTTCTGCCATGCTGCATGTTTTCATCCTATTAACCTTGAGAGATAAACTATAGACTGATACGGGAACGATTCTTTACAGCTTCTATAGCGTAAGTGATAACATGAACTAACTTGTTTTGAGAGATTCCACAACGTTGTTGTAGCAGTAATTGGATAAAAAGTCATTTTTTAATAAAAAAAATTGTAATAGCTGGCAAATTGCTGTGGTTTAAAAAAAGGAATAGAACGTTTTATTGGAAAATAATCACCTCCAGGATTCTTGACAGACTGTTTAATTCTGGATTCTGATTGGTCAGAAAGTGTTACCTGTCTATTACAGCAGCTCTGATAGTAGTTCCTGATGCAAGGCAAATCAGATTTACATTAATACATTATATAATATAGTAACAACCTATGAAGGGACAGAAACAGATCTAAAAATGTTTGTAATCACTGATATGGTGACGATTTCGTTTTCTTTTGGAAGGAGTCTCCAGTGCCAGTGCTTTGAAACAGCACAGTCAGAACTAAAGCTGAAATGTTTACGTTTCCAACACGGCAAAATTTTCAGGACAGTGTTTTAATTTTATATAATTTATTTATTTTTTTGGTATCATGAGAATTTTTGTTTTATTCATTTCTAGAAGGAGGAGATAAAAAGTGAAAGAAGGACAGTTTATAGCTGCTATAATCTAAGTGATAATAGGAACTAACTTCTTTCGCAGATGTTCCACAACATTATATGTAACTATAAATGGATAAGTATGACGTTCTTTAATTAATAATGATTGTAATTGCCGGCAAATTGTTTTGGTATAAGAGGGGAAAAAAAATCATACACTGTTTTTGATTATTTTCCTGTAACAGAATTGTGTTTTATTCCCTACATAACTAATTAACCTATTGTTAAACTGGGCATTTTGTTTGTGTGTGTGTGTGTGTGTGAGACAGACAGTGTGGGTTCGGGTCAGCAGAGCAGAGTGAGGATGGACTAGATCGTGCACTTCTCCAGTTAGGTGCATGTGTGTGTTTGTGGGTGCCCAAGTCCATGATCCAGTGTATGAGTGGAATCCTAAGCGTGTTATACACGTGTGTGTAGTGTAGTGTAGTATGTTAGTGCGATTCCTTCATTTCTGTGAAGTGGTCAGAGACCAGTTTTAATCGTGTTAGTCCGTGAACCAGGTCAAAAGTAGTACATTCATTCAACAGGTTAAACACAAGACCAACAAAAATATCAGCAAAGTTAGTAAAATTCTTACTAAGAATATTTTATTAAAATAAATGGCAAGGGGGGTTAATAAGAAAATAACAGCATACACCATGAAAACTAAATGCAAGCATGTAAAAATCTTGACAAGGAAAACTAATATAGTCGCTAATGAGTTAAACAAGCTAAAGATTGGCAAGGAAATTAAATATAAATGTTGGAAAGGCAACGCTCCCAACAAGAGAGACTTGAGTTTCTGAGTGAGACAGCAAAAAAGGTGAGTTAATAAAAAAAAAAAAATTGTAGTGGGCATCAAAAAAGGAACAAAAAAAAGAAAGAAAGAAAGAAAAAAAACAGCCAGAAGAGTGATTTATAATATACATATAAAATGAAGTTAGAAAAATACATTAGAAACCTGTAACAATGATTGTAAATTACATTATTATACATGTATTAGGCAGGCAGGAGAGAATACAAGAGATTTCTCTATAAACCTGATGGACTAAATCGACCTTAAAACAATGACCAACAGCATGTCGTAACATCGCGGAGGGCATTTCTCGTAATACTGCTTCTTAATCAGGGCTGTCTTCTCAAACCTCCATTTTGATATTGCATTTCATTATAAACAAACAAAAAAAAAAGTGTCTAACACTGGAGAGAGAGAAAAAAAATTGACCTTTCCTGTGTAACAGCTTGAGAGAAGAGAGTGAAACAGGCTGCCATGAATGGAAATTTAGTTTGAAATACACTTTACATTTTTTTTTTTGGCCCATAATGCAGTTAAACCTCTCTAATTGTTTAAATGCTGTGAACTGGGCTTCGAATTTTTAATACGATTCGGTAATAGCTTTCGGTACGGCTGTAGGAACAAGGTGTCAAACAGCTGAGCAGCTCGATGCGAAAGTGAGCTTAAAGTTCTTTTCTTGACTATAAAGATCTTATCTTTTCAATTTATAAGAAAAAAAAAAAAAAGCACAGGAAATTTAGGTAAAGCAGTATCTCATGAAAGGAATAATAATAATAATAATAATAATAATAATTAAAAAAAAACAAACAAAAAAAAAACAAAAAAACATCCAATTTGCAAATCCGAATTTTAAATGGCAGTTTGCTTCAAACAATAACAATAACAAGACATAGATTGGAAATTGAAATTAAAGAAATCTTTTTGTTCAAATGGCATAAAGGGAAAGAGAATGAGACAGAGAGAGAGAAAAAGAGAGAGAGAGAGAGAGAGAGAGAGAGAGAGAGAGAGCAAGGTTAACCTAATCTCGGGAAGACAAATCATGGCACGTAGTTAGCTGGTCGAATGACTGCTATTCTTTTTGCATAGAGTAGATTGAGTGGCACAGCTGGGCGACAATCAAACTCGACACTTTAACAAGCTTTCTCTTTCTCTATGCACTAAGCACCGTTGTCGCTGTCGCACAAGATTACTGAACACAATGTAACTCGGAGAAAAAAACAAAACAAAACAAAACAAAAAAAAACCCAAAACAAAACAAAAAAACCATCAATAAGGCACTTTTTTCCCCCCCTTTTACAAATTTCTAATACTTCCCTCTTAATGCTTAGAACTGGAAATACTCCAAAGTTTCTTGGTTTTCATCGCCAATAGCAAAATCTTTTACGCAAACTTCCTTCCTCTTTTTTTTTTTCTTCATTTTTTGTACATTTTGTAACTGCAAGTTAAGTATAAAAAGCTAAAATTGCCAAAAATATATTTCTTCTCCAGCACCCTGTAAAAGTATCTAATTTTGATCGTTTCAGCATCTTAATATGCAATGACATTATCTACATTTGTATACATTTTTTTTTAATATATATATATATATATAGATCATGTATGTATAAAGCAATTTGAACAGGCAGACATGGCTTTCACATCCTATTTTTTTTTTTCTTGAGAAAGAGTTCAACTCGGATGGGTTCTGTAGATGAACTACGGACTGATGTTTTTTAAAAAAAAAAAAAAAAAAAAATTGTGGGACACATTGTGGATGAGCGTTTTTTTCTTCTTCTCTTTTTCAACAATCAAAAAATACGGAAAAGATTCATCCCATTAAGCAGGAATGGAAAAAATAATAATAATAATGACGCCCAATTTTAGTTAAAGGGTTAAGAATTAGAAATGAAAAATGTTAATCACGAAGGGAAAATAAAGTAATATATATATATATATAAAACGCAGGTATGTACAGAACTCTTTTCCTCGCTTCCTGTCTAATTCATCCAAGATTTAGTAGTGTTTCTTGATTTTATTCAACTTAAAGGAGACTGAAGCACAGTGGCTGAGGGATTATTGTCTTTTCATGCTATTTGACTGGATGTCAAACGTACACAGGCACATGACACACCTTTTCATACTCTAGACTAAAAGAACGAACCATCTGCGCTTAGATACATAATTGTATAGAGATAAATTTATCAAATTGTAACCCTTTGGCTAAATACGCACACATAATACTTTTTTTTTTTTTGTCTTTTGTCTCACAGCTCATTCAAAAAAAAAAAAAAAAAGAAAAAAAAAAAAACTCTATATATAAACTTCAGGCACTGTATTTTCGAGGCTGGGGGTGTTTGGGGTGGCGTAGGTGAGTGTAACAAACTCTTCCTGCCCAAATCTCCGCAGCCATAAACATCCTAGCTTTAAGATTACTGAGAATACTCTGGAATACTCTTCTTAACCCCGTTCTGCCACACGGCTGAGATGGCACCCATACTGCAGGTATGATTAAGCTTCGTCCTACTATCAAAATAATACAAAGCACATAAAGAATAAAACAAAATAAAAGAAAAAGCTCTTCCCCCCCCCCAAGCAGTCCATCATTTTGCCATGCACTCAGCGTCAGCTAGATAGGCGCACCCAGAATGTGTCAGCATTGTGAAAACGTAATAGATGAAAGAAAGAAAATAATAATAATAATAATAAAAAAAAAAACATTGCTACACACGACAATGACACACAACAGGTTTGTGTGAGTGGGTTTCTTTCCTTCTTCCTTTTCACTCACTAAAATTTAGATATGTGCAGGTTTCCATGAATTTCAGTCTGCATCCTGATCGTTCCGAATTGTAATTATTGAAATAAGAACGTCTAGTGGGGATGTGAAGGTAAGGGAGAAAATAATACATGATTTTTTTTTTTATTGCTTATTAACTCAGTGCAGATTTTTGCTACCAAGAACATCACCCAACTATCAGGGATTGAGAAAGAAAAAAAGAAAGAAACAAGCAGGGGGGAGAAAAAGAAAAGAAAAAAAAAAAAAAAAAAAAGGTCGTTACAGTCAATAAACATAAACGCCTAACATTAAAATCATCACACAACTTGTCGGTTTGTAGGCATTTGATCTTGTTGCGGTTTGTGTTGGTTTGTGTGTTAGGGTCACAGGTGCCTCTCTCGTTTTCTCAGCGTCCAACAGGCTAGCAAAAGGCAATTACCAGTTAATCTGATCAGCAGGCAGGCTTGGGGCGGCTCATCATTGGGTGAAGAGTTCAGAGGTCAGAGGTCATTTGTTAGTTGCCGGTGGCGGCTAGGTGGTTAGGAACAAAACAAAAAACAAAAAAAAAAAAGGAAAAAAAAAAGATAGAAAGGATATTAGTGTCAGCAAGAAGAGACTGAAATGACATCATTTTAACACTAAAATGAATGCAACATCCTTCATATCCACCTTAACCCATAGCCAAGAGACAAACACAAGCTAAATCTGGTTATAATCATGACAAGTGCATCATGATCGGGAAAAACTACAGCCCCATCTCCCTAATCTCAATCACAATGTTATAATTATTATGTTATTAACGTTAAAGCGCTACGTTGCCCCATGTACCCACAAACAAAAGCCAAGAAATGTCAAACAGACAAACAAAAAGCTAGTAATGTTTTAGTGTCTTTCGGGTTGGAATGCATGTTACAGACAGCGATTAGTGGTAAGGGGGCTAAGAGAGGTCGTCCTACGTTGCACAATAAATAAATACCACTAATTTCTAAAAAAAAGTTTTTAAAAAATTATTCCCTCTTTATTTTTCGGTGATTATGTACAGGAGTCATAAATACAATTCCTATAAAATATAAAGTATAAAATAACAGTACCATATATACTAAATCAAATATCGCACAAAACACTTCACTTTATTTTCTGACTAAAATGAGCATATTGTGAAAGTGTATTATAAATCAATATATATAACAATTGTTTATTTAACAATTTAATACGCAAACCTGCCAACACCGAGGAAGAGTAACATGTAGACACGCTGTATAATAATCGCTTGTAGAAACCGTGAAATGTTTCCACCTTGTGTTTCATGCTGCGTAACCCGCTCAAAGGAGAGCGCTATCTGCCCTCTTCCGCATACGAACTCCCGATGATATTGCGAACGTTTGTCCTTTGCGCCACTTTGAAACCTACAGCCGACTTTTTTTGCGTTAGAGTTGACACTTTGTTGATTTTTTTTTAAACCTACAGCCGACTTTTTTTGCGTTAGAGTTGACACTTTGTTGATTTTTTTTTCTCCCCTGCCATTTTCAGCCGAAATTTCAGCGCATCCCTAAAAAGTATAGCTACCTGAAGTTAATTATTTACTTGTCTAATGTTAGCTAAGTCGAACATGCACTGGTAGAATTCATTTCATGTTAACAAACGCATTAAAACATTCTTCATTTACTGTGACGGAAAGTGATAGCGCCGTATCAGTGCATCTTTAAAACGGGAAATTCAAGTCGCGATGAGCGATTACTGCTGTGAGATGGAGGAAGTGGGCGGGGCTTCCAGTAGTGTGTTCAAAACACCTACGCAACCGTCAGTCACTCCAGACTTATATGTCAGTTGGTTCTTCTGTCCATCGGGGAAAAAAAAAGATTGGTTTTTTTGGCGTATTTTTTAAGTGATAACTTGTAGCAGCGTAATCCGATGTTAAAATGCGGAACTCCTACGCAAAACGCGCGGCGGCTGGCAGGTTTGCGGATGAGGTAAACAGGAGTGAGAAAAAAAAATGTACTTAAATCCTACAGTAATGAAGCAAACTCAAGTATTATAAATATTCCTAGTTGTGGAGTGAACGTCACAGTAAAGGAATGTGAGACAACGCTCTGGTTTTCAGTGCTGATATATAATCTGTACATCAGTAACATGTAAAAACATCTCGGCAGTCCCGTGAACCTCTGACTATAAAACATTAGAGCATCACCTTACATACCACAGGGGGCGGAGCACATTTCGGATTGTCTATTTGCATTTTGAAACACAGTTTTAAAAAAATAAAATAAAATAAAAAGACATGTAGGAAGTGTCTTCTCTAACTAACCTCTGTCTGCGGTCACTATCCTTTGGTAAGGATGGACCCGTGAGTCATGTCTCCGCACTTTAGTAGCCATTGCACCTAGATCGTAACAGGTCCATAAGGTTAGACATATTCTGAAGCCCAACAGCCAGACCAAACAAATCTAGCTTCACCTCGGAAAAAATTGTAAATCTGGATTAGAGTAAATTCTAAAACTTGAGCTGAGGTTGAGCTAGAGGTGCTCAGTCTGGCTTTACAGACTTTTCATTTGTATTTATACATATATACACATGATGTCTATGAATAAAAACAAGACAGGACTATATACGTAAACTGTACATATAATGCAAACTATATAACGCGACATGATAACAAGTAGAGAATGCACTGGGAAAATACTTTTTTTCCCTTTAGGCTTATAATAAATGCATCATTTAGCACCCAGAATTTCACAGTAGTAGATTTGATACTTTTTGAGACAGGTGGGCAAGGAAAAAAAAAAAAAAAAAAAAAAAAAAAACCCTGGCAGAAACACATCCATTAGAAATCGAGTTGTAAACATTACTAACGAGGTCGACTTCCTCTGAGGTCAGCAAGAATTAGGCAACAGATTTCTAGTCTGGGTTTTTTGGCTGGAGAGAGGACAGTGTGAAAGGGAGAAAAGAAGAGAGAGAGTGATAGAGAGGGACACAAAGCGAGAGAAGGAGAAAGCAAGAGTGAGAAACAGATACAGAGATACAGAGAGAAAGATGGAAATGCAAGACAAAGAGATAGCAATGAGAAAGAGGGAAAGGGTGAGAAAAAGACAGATAGAAAGCAAGAAGAGTGATGGGGGGGAGAGAGAGAGAGAGAGAGAGAGAAAGAGAGGGAGGGAGAGAGAGAGATACAGAGGATGCAGACAAAGAGACAGACAGAGAGAGGCAGTGGGAAGAAAGAGTGAAATGGAAAGAGAGTGATAAAGGGGAAAGAAAGAGACAGAGAAAAGGAGAGAGAGAGAGACAGAATGAGAGGGAGGAATATGGAGGGAGGGAAAAAGAAGGACAGCGTGAGAGGGAGAGAGAGAGAGAGAGACACACTGAGAGGGAGACAGATGGAGAGAGAGAGAGAGAGAGAGAGAGAAGAAGGTAGAAAAATAAGGCATGAGAAACAGAGAGGAATAAACGTGTGATGTTCTCTGGCAGTATCAGGGTTCTACTTGTCCACCTGACAGACTGAGAACCTGAGATTGGCTCTAATCCAAAGTGAGCAGTTAAAATCAGCGAGTTGGGTTTCATCAGAAAAGCAGAGTGCAGAATAACACGCTTGCTCTTCTTACACACTGTGTTTATGAATTTGTAGACTTCGGAGTGTGTGAATTAATCTGTCTAAATTCCCTCTTTGTTTACAGAAAGGAAAGCTGTTTACTCTGGAACGAGGACTAGTGCAGGGACTCGAGAATAAGACAACAAGAAGGAGGGGAAAAGGGCGAAAGGATTTGATGACCACTCGCTTCAGGACTGCACAGACTCTGGTGTCACAGCCTGCAGCACGAGCAAACACACAGAGAAGAGCATTTCCAATGGCAGCAGGGATCCACCTGCAGACTGCCTGACATGCCTCAGGAGAGAGAGAGAGAGAGAGAGAGAGAGAGAGAGACGTGTGCAAGCAAGCATGTCCCCATCACTCTGAATGTTGACAGGGTGTGTGTGCATGGGTTTTTTGTGTGTGTGTATACACAAGGGAATCCTACCTTGCACAGACTTTGTTTTGCCCTACAGAACCCAGGACAGAAAAAAATAAACAAAAGAGAAAGCCCAGGAGATAAAGGGATGGAAAAACTGTCATCTTTAAATGAGAATGTGTCCTCGCCACCTGTCTCACACACATCTGTCCTTACATCCCTTTCCAACACCAGGCCTCAGCTGCTCAGCACGTATTTACCTTGGACTAAGTCCTGGGCAGGGCTTGGCATCGTCATGTCCAAGCTGCCCCCGTAAAACGTTGCGGCGGTGCCGTCCTGATGCCCGCCAAAGCCTGAAGCACCGAGCCCCCACGCCCGCTTACCTAGGACGCCTCCGTGCTCGATGGGGTACTCCAGGAGAGAGGTGGGTGCCAGGGCGTACGGGTAGTCGTAGGGCGTGGCGTAGATGATGCCTGCGTCAGGCGCCGGGGGCACCAGCGTCGGGGTGGCGTTGGGCAGCATGGCGGGCATCTGCGCGGGACGGATGAGGTTCATGATGGGCGTGCCGGCCGGGGTCGGGGGACGCAGAGCGGCAGGTGGAAGTACCTGACCGGCGGGGGCGGCGATCAGCCGAGGGCCCTGAGCCGCTGCGGCCGCCGCTGCAAGAGAGAACGCAAGGTTCGCTGGTGTAAGAGAGCGGACAGACAGAAGAGAGAAGGAAAGAAGCAAAGAGAGGAAAATGTAGGAACGAGAGAGGAGAGCGCAGGAGGGAAGGATGGACAGTGAAATTATATATTAAGGACAAAATGTGTGGAAGTGAAACAGAAAGAAGGAAGAAAGAGAGAAAGAGGCAAAAGCACACGCCAGATTTGGATTTCAGATTTTAGTGGATGTGAAGAAGGCAGAAACAAACATGCCGAAGCAGAAACACAGGGAAAAAACACAAGAAGGGGAGGGGGCAAAAAAAAAAGAAAAATTAGTTCATGCAATGATCAACAGTGAACCGTAAAAAAACCACAAAACTAAAACAAGCCCCACAACCAACATAACGTGAGGGCAAATAAATAATTAATTAAACAAATAAATAGGCAAATAAACCAAAAAAGAGCAGTGTCAATCAGTAGATGCACAGAACACATCAAGGCAAACCAATCACCACTTTAACTCCACAATTCACCCACAGCAGTGTCACATGATCAGCTGCGAAACATAACAGCTCTCGCCACATGCGGAGGTCTCAACAAATTGGGCGGCCATGTTGGTTAAGGTCAATGCCTGTCACGGAGTCATTTGATATGAAGCTGTTGTTCAAATAAGTGAAACTTGAAGCAGTGATGAAGTGATGAAGCACTCAAGCTCGGGCCTTTAAATGGCAGACTGTAGTCCAGATGCGGACACAGAAAAGAATTTCAGTGGATCAAACCGTGCACTTGTGGGGAAGAAAAAAAAAATTGGTAGGAGAGCCAATAAACGTACGAAAAAAACTGCCTGTAGTTCAGCGACTCCAGTTTTCTAAACTCGAATCGTCACATGTTCTGTGGTGCAGCCAATCACATACATAGATTTTTACGCAGGTTATTTCGCTGAAGGCAGCTCATCAGACAAGCAACAAGCTACAGGGCTAGATTTGTAGTTGAAGATTTTTAAAAAAAATTTATTTAGCAAACTGACAACAACTGGAAGGAGAAGTACGTGTTTATTCTCCATGCGTCAAATAATAAACACGTACTTGCTCCATGCTCGCAAAACATGAGCAGGGGCTTAAATTAAGACAATGAAACAATATATTCTTTATCAGGGCTGCTTTGCTACACAGGAATTCAATAAGTATCTAAGCTACAGCCAATAACACGTTAGGTTTATTTACAGTTCCTATGCTAATGCTAGCGACTAGCAGCTATTTTTTCCCCTAGCGTAAGACGTAATTTGTACATGACGCGTGTTACGCATGCCTGCCCATGACCCCTAGGTGCAATATTCTCACAAGCCTAACAGGTACGCAATTCAGAACATACAGATACGAACAGGAAGTGCACTCAGAATACAGATCTGGATATTTGGAGCACTGAACAAATACAAACAGCGGCATTGCGTTACCCATAAAGTTACGAATGTGTGTACAGAAAGCACACACGCTGCGTTCTAATAGCAGGTCACCTGTTACGTATTAGCTTGGCACGACTTGGTTCCGAAGAGAATTCTTTGAGTAAACATCCATTAAATTTTAATTTTAGCTGATTTAATCAGTCTTCTCTTTTTATAGTGATGAGTGTCATCACATCTAACAGACAAATAATATACAAGTGTTATTAGTATAGGCTCATGGGATTGATCCAAGTTCATTTGGATGATACAAAAAAAATAAATAAATATTAAAAAAAAAAAGAAAAAAAAAAGGCAATAACGAGGAATTGGCTTGAGAAATTACAGTTCATTTACATTACTCAACGATTCACACTATAATTACTTAACTGCTAAAATATTTGATATATTTGCACCTTATGCTACTTGCTGCTGATTTCTGACACGTTATTTTGACGTTTCTGTACTGCTAGACCTTGCAGGTCATCAGTTACAGTGTGAAGGACGCAGTGTCACACGGATCTTATTAACAAACTGAATACGGCGTCAATGTATCCTGTCCACGTGTCCTTCGGCAGAATTTTATTGCACAGCTCATAACTTTTCCCCACTGCCACGAACAAGACGCCGTTCAATCGGGGATCTTTGTGCTGCGTTAGACGTGTAAACATGGCAGACCCGAGATGAAGCCCTCCACATGGACCAGATCTTTTATGTTAAAATGAGAAAAAAAACAAAAAACAAAAGCTTTCGTAAACATTCTGCAATGAAAGAGTGGCTTACTGTCCCAGTCATAAATATTAATGATTTGTACAGTTTCCATTTTTCTAACAAGAGCAGGACTGTGCATTAATATGCATGACGAAGGAGGAGCCACGTGTGCAAATCTGTGCATATTTATGAGCATGGTGTGATTACAAGGCATCCGTGGTGCACATAGACAGTTTCAAATCCACACATACACACACAGAATAAATCATACAGCTTGTGAGTGTGATTTTGCTGGACGCTGATTACATTTGGAACAGCTTTTAACAGAGGAGAGAAAGAGGTAGAGAGATGCAGAGACTGTGAGCATGAACGTGACCGAGGGATACCAAACTTCGCCTTCTAAATGTGTGTTTTGTTGTTTTTTTTTGGCACTGAACGTCACTTCAGTGATTAGCAAAAAGAGGAAGAGTGTGTGTGAGTGTGCGCAGCGTGAGAGTATGCTTACGGGCTTTAACATTGGTGTCTCTGTAGGTTCCGTTAAGGATGGCCAACTCCATCAGCTGCATCTTCTTAAGGTTGTCTTCTCCTTCCGCCTGTGAAAGAAGAAGAAGAAGAAGAAAAAAAAAAAGAATCAGAAGAACCGAAATGGAAAAACGAGAAACAAAAATATATACATACATATTAATCACATTATTCATTTGATAGTCGTGTGTGTGTGTGTGTGTGTGTGTGTGTGTGTGCTGTGTAAAAATCAAACGCAGAATAACACCATGGTGAACGTCGGCCCTGTCAATTTCGGCTCGTATAAATAAACACGCAGGCAGCGCCCGTGCTCATTACCGCTAAATTAGAGCAGGGAAATTATTCACAAGGAAGCAATTAGACCTGCTATCCTCCCATCTCGAAACTAACGCACGACAAAAAGCTTCACGACTCACAAGCCTGGATACTAACACACACACGAAGATTTTGTCAGGAAAACAAAAGGACAGTCTGTGGTTTTAGTGTATATTGCCCAGACTCATAAGGTGGCAGTATTCTGTACATTTTTCACCCCAACTGGTTCCTTACACTTTGTTCAGTATGACCAATGGACCAATAGTCTCAATCACTAGTGATGGTCTTACTGCATTTCAAGTGTTGATTTGTTCAATTCTGAAAAATAAATGCCCTTATCTACAGCTTGTGTCACTAACCTAAACACCTGGATGCTAAATTCACTGGTGTTTGTACAAGGCGATTCATTTCCAGTGCGTCAAATCGACTCCAAAGCTTTGGATTTGACTCGAAGTTTTCAATGCCTCAAATCAAGGAATTGACTCCTTCTTTAAGACTGTCTCCCATCACCAAAACACAGACGGCGATGTAATGACTTCACACGTTTTAAAAATATGTATTGCACATGTTAAGAAAATTACATATGAATGTACTACTCTACTGGGTCCAAAAAAAAAAAAAAAAAAAAAAAAAGCTTTAACTGCTTACAGGCTGTATGGACACGACTCCAAAGCTTTGGATCTGACTTTCAATTTCAGTGACCTGAACCAGAGAATTGACTCTTTTTGGGATCGACTCCCAACACTGAAACACGGATGGTGACTTAATGGCTTGCCACAAAAAAAAAAAAATAAATAAATAAATAAATTATAGTGTTCACTAATGCTACTAGGTCAAAACAATTTTTAACTATGAACTATGTACACAACTTTTAGGTTCTCAATGCCTCGAATCAGGAAATTGACTCTTTGACTCCCAACATCGAAAGGCAGATGGCCAACTTAACGACTTGACACACAACACTTTAAAATATCTATATTTCGGAAATTAAGAAAATCAAACGATGGAGTTTATCATCGCTCCTGGGTCAGAAAATTAGTTTCATTTATTTAAACGCTGTGTGGAATCGACTCCAAAGCTCTCCAACTCTTAAGATTTCAATGCCTGGAATCAGGGAATCAACTCTTTTTGGAATCGGCTCCCAGCATCGAAAGAAGAACGGCAACTGGAGGACTTTATGCACAAAATATTTTTAAAAAATATATAAAGAAAATTTAATGTGGCGGTGATCCATGCTACGTTAATTAAAAAAAAAAGTCATTTAACTACTTCAAGCTAGGGATGTAGCCAAATATGAACACATTTTTCAGATGGAATTGATTCATTCAAAATGAATACAAATACAGAAACGAATAGTAGGTGCAGTATTTGTTTTTGCTTTTATTTTTTTTTTTAAACAAATCTCGCCAATTACGTTTTGAAGTAAAAAATCGTTTGTCTTGTAGACTAGCGTCGGAAATATTCTCATGTACAGGAGCACTTTAAAAGCCTTTGGGAAATAAAAATTATTCAAAAAGCTGAACATGTATGGCAGGGCAGCATGACCACCTGAAGACGGGAGATCAAAACAAACAGCATAGTTTATTAAACCGGTGCATACCATTAGCAAGATTCACTGCAGGAATCTATAGAATCTGATTTTAAGAGTGTGGCTGTGAGAATTTAATAAGAATTGATCAGATTTATCAGAATTATAAACGGCATCTTGAATTTGTGAACGTTTTTCTGCATTAGATACCTAGCTAACCACGTGAAAGTGTTCTTCTATGTGTAATTCTATGCTCTATACCTAGCTAACCACGTGAAAGTGTTCTTCTATGTGTAATTCTATGCTCTATACCATACTTAACCACGTGAAAGTGTTTTTCTATGTGTAATTCTATGCATTTTATACTAAGTACTGGTATCTGCCTACCTACAGATAAAGGTGAAGGTAAATTGGTGCTTTTAATTTATAATAAAACTCTGATAACGGAATATCACTGCAGCTGCTGCGGGAAACCTGCAGAGTTAAAGCGTCGGGTCAGAAGACAGTAAATCCTGCATGAATTAGCAATAGGCTCAAGGCTTTCGCTGTCTTGAAAGAATGTGAAAAATCTTTTTAAGCAGAAAAGAAAGATAGATACAGTCACCTATTATAGCGTAATAAACTGTAAATTCATATGGGAGAAAACTCACGATCCAGAAGCCTGATATTTCTAACAGCAGGAGGGCCACAGCTGGTGTGCAGGACGCTTAGAATAAGACAGTTACTTTTTCAATTCTGTGAGTATTTTCTTATAAACAACTCACCGTGTGTTCGTTTCACAAAGACAAGTTCTATTGGCGATTGCTTTCTCTTGATTTGGTTTTATATTTCTATAAATAAAAATCCAGCCATGCCAAAAAAAAAAAAATAATAATAATTCAGGGACACAGTGTGCTGCTTCCTGCTGTAATCTGAACTAAGACTGAAGCGTCAGCGCTATCATGTGAAAAGTTAATTAGACACCTGAGTGGAACATCGTAATCACAGACCTGGGGAATAAAAATAAAACGCAGTGTTTGAGTGAATAAGAGAAAGATTGCTTTCCGTTTCCTTACAGTTTTTACTCGAAGACTATTCAAGGCCTGACAAACATGCCGCTTGATGTGCATGAGATAATGCACATCAAGCAGCCAGACATGATGGTGTGGGGCTCCACAGAAAGTTCCAGAAAGC
This sequence comes from Pangasianodon hypophthalmus, assembly GCF_027358585.1. Classification (NCBI taxonomy): domain Eukaryota; kingdom Metazoa; phylum Chordata; class Actinopteri; order Siluriformes; family Pangasiidae; genus Pangasianodon; species Pangasianodon hypophthalmus. The sequence continues at coordinate 25,171,797 of NC_069719.1, read as the reverse complement.
CCCCATAAGGCCTTACACAAAAGTTAATATACGCAGGAAGCTGGCTCAGAGCGCATGACTGATGAACACTGAGTCATGCATTCCAGACAATCTGAATAATCATCATCATGTGTGTGTGATTGTGTGAGTAAGGGAATGTCTAGTGTGTGTGCGCGCTTCCCTCTCTCTGTTCCTCTCTCTCTCTCAATCTGTGTGCGTGTGTGTGTGTGTGTGTGTGTGTGTGTGTGTGTGTGTGTCTTCCTGTGTCCACCTCTCAGTGACTGCCTGTCAGTGTTTGTGTATCTGTGTCTGTATGTTAGGGCATGTATGTGTGTGTCTGTGTCAGTGTGTGCATGTGCAAGCTGGCCTGTCTGTGTGTCTGTCCATCTCTCAGTGTGTGTGCGTGTCTGACTGACTGACTGTGTGTAAAAGTAATGACAAAGGCAAATCGGGACAAAGTTGCCACTCAGCCTTCAGTTGTGAAACTGAAAAAGCAGCTGAACACTCGTTGTGAAACTAAACACCAGGCTGGCATCTCTTCCTCTCAACATATTCGTGACCAGACCTGACTAATCAAACCCAGAGTACACATGGCAACCACACTCCAGTTGTCCGTAAAGGCTTCGTGGAAGGAGAGAAACTCTCAAAGGCTTTAAGAAGGATTTCAAAAGAGATAATGAGAGGTGAAGGAAAGGTGAAGATGACTGATCAGAAACCCTGTAGAGATGAATCATATAGACACAACCAGATACACACACACACACACACACACACACACACACACACACACACACAAACACACAACCCCAGGCTCACGTATGAAAACCTACGCTTGTACACAAATACAGAACCTCGACTGGGACTGTCAGATTGTCATGGGATAGAGTTAATAAGAAAGATAAACAGTTTGAGAACTGTTTATACTTTGTGATGTTTTGGTTGTACTCTGTCACTGTTAGTCACGGTGTATGATCAGATGGATGCCTTAATGTTGACAATTTTCAAATTACAGAGTAAAACGCATGTCCGTCTATTATCATCTACCAGTTCAAGTTCCGTACTCAAGTGGTTCTCATCCCTTTGGTATTCGGCTGTGAAAAATAATTTTTTTTTTTTTTAAAAAGTCGGTTGGATTTCGCAACCTCCTCCCACTGGACTCTCGCTTCTCAGCACAAGGTATGTGGACTGCACTGAAAATCCTTTGGCTGTGTAATCCGCAACTTTTGTAAACATGTTACATTAGTCCCTCTGCTGCCACTCCTACCATGTTTATTATAAACAACGGCTATCAAATCAAACACACAGAAGACTACAACATTGTCGACCACATAATAAATGAAACAACTATCTATTTTTTGGCTAAGCAGTGCTGCACACTGTCATCCAAAATGTAGTTGGCACCACATTTATGCTCACGAGACTGGCTTCACCGTCTGTGTGTAAATTAACAATGAGCCCAGTCTTAGCGACATTAAGCTACGACTCGCACTAAAACATATCAATAAATATTACTGCGTTAAATTACAAACTAAGTGCAAAGCTAAAACATGACTGCAAAGCAACTGGGGAAGTCATTCATAACCTCATGGATGCTGCCATGTACCACACCACTGCCTACACTCTAGAGAGCAGGTTAATTAGTACTGCAAGACTGACGTTTAGTGCAATTTTCAGTCATGTGGTAACTCAAGACTTTGAGTAATGATATCTGTGAAAGCCTAACGCTGGGTTTCTTGCCTAAAACCAAATAAAAGAACCCCACTGACCTGTGGAAGATACCTTTTTGCAGACTTTTGTGTCAATCGCTGAGGGGGGGAAAGTTGAGGGAATGGAAGATACAAGTGTGTGCATGAGACAGAGGCTTTGTGAGGCTGCATAAGAGAGTAAAAAAAAATAGACAAAGATGGAGAGAGACAGAGAGAGACGGTGAGACAAAGAGGAAGAGACAGAGAGAGTGGGCGAGAAATAACCAAGTGGAGACGTTTATAGAGAGCAGTGTGTCACTGGGCAGCAGGAATCCGGGAAAGCCTTGGGGAATTCTACCTCGGATACAACCACCATGAGCCGAAAGTACGGGGTAAAAAAAGACTTGACACACGCACACTGCAGTCCATAAACCTGCCTTATCTAGAGGAATCAGATGAAATCAGTGGGGTCTATTTGTGCAGGCGCTGAAGCAGAGCAGACTTCATTGCAGAAAGTGAGCAGAGGGCGTCGCCTCTGCTAGTGACATCAGAAGCTCTTTCACACACAACCCTATACTAAAGGTTGCACTACTAATTTTAATAGTTGGCTAATAATTAAAAAAAAAAAAAAAAAAGACTATTTACTTCATAGTTAAAGTAGTACATTTCAGGGCTTCATTGTTGAGACAGTTTTATTTGTGCAGCAAATAATGCCTCAAACCTCATGGGGGATGCGATGTCTACAGAAGTGCCTGGGAGGTTTTTTCCGCTTAAGACTTAAGACAGAGGTTTTAAGTCCAGCCTGTGTCTGGAAACGAGACTGGGTCAGCTTTTGTGGCTCTAAACTAGCTGAGTGGGATTGAATAGTGATGCGTAACCCGCAGCTCCGAATGCGCTCTATCAAAACAGCACTGGCAACAATTAAATTCACTGTCAGTGCGAGAATTTTATTTGTATTTTCTTTAGCTGTAAAGGATAACAAAAATAAGTGCAGGAGAAACTGAATAGTATAGTCTTGAGCAGTTGACTGTAGAACATACAATGTAAAAAGTACATTTAGCCTGCTTTCTTTACTCTGCTTTGCTCACGTTTTTTTTTCCCCCCATTGCCATAGTGGCAACTAATGAATGCACTCCTTACCCTAAACCTTTCGAGATCCTTCAAAGTCATTTGCACACAGGCGACTGATATTTCCTGGATTTTTATCACACACCAAAGCCTGCACTGCTATAACATCATTCAAGACCAGAAATCCCTCATTCACATCTGATGTCAAGGTAATGCATGACACCAAAAGGTACTCATTATGTCCTGGATCGAGCCCTGGTGGATTTGTCGGAGACTCGACACCAGATATTAAGTTGAAACCTTCCTGGCACCACATCATCCTGACCGTCCTGCCCTATCTGCCTCCTTTTTACTGTAAGACAAACTGAGAGGGTGTCTGGGATGCAGCTGCTGTGTCTGAAATATCGCACAACATTCGCTCATTTCTGACTGCATATGTGAAGCAACGAGAGAAAAATGTCCTCCCTTTGCGGCACCACCCACGCTTTACACAATACAGCTTCTACGAAAAAAAACGATAGAACACTACACAGACAAGCAGACGCAGAGTCTGCACAGGGGTCATGAGTTTTAAACAAGTTTGTCCAAAATAACTAGAGGTGAAAAACTTTAAACTAAACCACGTCTAATACGTGAATGGAAATAAAATCTACAGGAGAAGGCAAAACATTATGCCATCCCACTATCTCTGTAGATATGGTTTAAAGTTAAATGTCGTTTAAATGTCAATTCCTAACTAATAATCCAAAAAACATCCAGCAATCCTAGACAGTATGACATTCTGTCAAGCTAAGGGCTCCCTGCACATGTACATTCTGCTCCTCCCATCAGTTATCAGATAGAAACCAGCTTTCTATGGTGGTGGCTCACAGATTAAAGCTCCGCCCACACAAATGTATTTTTGAAAACAATTTTGAAAAGGAAGACATTACGTAGGAAAGGGGAGTTTTCGGAGGTTTCCATTTTATTTGTCCTCTCTGGCATGACTAGCAAACTGACAATATGGCGAATATAGTAGACGAAATTTCAACCAACTGGCATTACAATGCGAAGTTCCCCATTCAAACAGTTCGTCTCTGTTCTTGACTTGTCAGTCCTTTCAGTCATTTTTTTCCATACTAATTCTTAGCGCTGTAGCTACAAAGTACGTGTGCAGAGGAGGAAGGGGAAGCCCTGGCACTGTACTGCTGAATGAATGAGCTTTATTAACCACCTTCACTAGGCCACAGTGTGCAACCTGGGAGCTTAACAGCTCAGTCATCAATATCCCCCGTACCTCGCTTACACACAGCCAGGGGCCTGTAACAAGAGGACAAAAAGAAGAACACTCTCACATCTCCCTCTCACCCTCTCTAATTCTCTCTTTTATCACATCACTCAGCTCGACCTAATCCTACCTCACCCTGGAATATGGGTATGAGGTCGCTCTCTCTCTTGCATGCACAGGACAGATATGAAGTAAAAAAAATAAATAAAAAATTTAAGGAGGTGGATGATTTAAATAAAGACGGGGATAAAAAGCACAGGATTTGTCAGTGTGTAATATGTAGGGCATCAGTACTAGGGGACGGTATCTAAACAGTGGCACAGATGTTGGCATGAATCTGACATACGGGATTCACCGTAGCAGAACGCAAAACCAAGCGGACATAAGGGGAGGATTGGGGTGTTTAAAAAGAAATATTTAAGTGATCCACAATTTGGACTGGTGCGACACACTATAAACCCTCATGAGACATCTGTCTGCTAGACTGTCTCACTCTCGGCATAGTTTCCCCAGCAAGACAATCTATTGTTCTGTCACTGTGATCCCTTAATACCTCCCAATCGAGCCTGGAATATCTTGAAGGGGATTTGGTGAGGATGATTTGTGGCTTTAAACACTGCCGGATTTGCATCAGATTCAGAGATTTGGGAGTTTAAGCTGATCTGTGCCACCCGAGCCACCATATGCCATGACCTCGGCTATACTAAAAGCCTCCAGAACACAGTGTTCTACTCCTCATGGATGGGTTTGAGGTTTTACAGGCAAAAGGGAAGCCTGTAGCAATCAGAAAGAATGAATCAGCAGTCATGGAGAAATCTACTTGCAAAACACTTAGATATTTTAAAGCTACATCATTCTCTTTTCCCGCCAAGGAGAAACTAAAAACAAACACTTTACTTACGCAAACTCTCTCAGATGAAACAGCAGCATCTGGAGGTGGTCTAAAATGAAGCTATAGTTCTGTCCTCTTCTATACAGGTTACCATGGGAGAATAAAGGCTATGGCTGATGCCTTAACGAACAAGTGATCACAGCATGCAAGTACAGTCAATAAACAGTAAAAACTGTAGACTCCAGGACTGGAATCCTTGCTCTCCCACATGCCTTTTTATAGTGACTTGGACACAGTGCTCATTAATGTTAAATTAGACAGTATAATTGACAATGTCAGCTGTGGAGGTCAAAGGTGCAAAACTGTTGCAGGGTTGCCTCCTTTTATTATCGACGAAGCTACGCTCTACAACTGTGATCCTTGACAACCAAGGTCATCGAGAGGGAGCATGGTGGCAAGCTGTAATTGCAAACTCATGGAACAGTGATCTCGGTCTCAGAGCCAGGATTCAAATGCTCAATGTCCAAAGGCCATCAGCTCATAAGGTACAATCTTCCTAAGATGTGTCTGAGACAAGACATGCAGAGCATTTACTTCTTGATTGTGGCTCTGAAAACAATGGCCATGCAGCAAGTGGAAAATTACTAAAACACCACAGATTACCAGTCAGAATTCCTTTCCAAACACCACCAGAACTAAACCCCAAATTAACGACCACTTTCTTGTGGACTTTTTCGATGTGTTGCAATGAGGGAGTTCTGGAATTATGGCCGGGTATCTGAGCTAAAGCAACTGCAGTTCAAGCTGCTGCCAGCTCACATTTAAATGAAAGCCCAGGGGCCTGCTAGCACCAAATGCTACACAATCCCACTTCAAGCAACCTCTATCGACAGGTTTTATTGGCACTTTCGAGAACACGAGCAGAATTCTGGCAGACTGCAGCGTGGAACTGCGGATAATTACCCCTTAACCCCCACAATGGGGCAGGCGGGGCAGTGCAGTGCAAGAAGGCCTGTGGGGATAGAGTGACTTGGCAGAACCAGACAACTACACAAACACCAACTGCTCAATGTGCAACTGCTCTCTTCCAACTAAAAGGATTAGGTTGGATGTTCAAAGGAAGGCGCATGGACTAACATCCGCAGGGGGCTGTTTTGGAGGGCCAAGACAGATTACAGGCAGGACTAACCTCTAGGGTAAGGGCATGATTTAATGGGTTTATTTTATTTATCCTACTAGCTTTTTAAGAGAAGAGGGGGACAAGGTTCAGTAATTTCTCAAGGTAGTGGCAGAGACATTGTGCTTTTTCCAGCATATTTGAAAAGAGGAAAACCAAGAAAACCCTTTGAAGTGGTTTTCAGCACGACTAAGCTAAACTTTGACTCCCCTCCAGAACTCCACACCTGCTTTTCTACCATGCAGCACTCTTATTGTGATCTGAATCTTGGAATATTTTCTTTGCACTGCACTTTTTCTACCCTCCATCCCTCATGAGGGGGTATGTGTGTGAGCTGACTCCTAATGCTGCAGCAGGAGCAGGACGAGAAGAAATCACAGTTGCGTTGAATCTCTTCATGTGGAAAAGGTCCTGACTTTGTACACATTCTGGTAAATATCATTCCTCCAAATGCCTTCTGGTGGCAGTTAAGAAGAGTTACACTTCTGCATGGGCCGCACATGAGTGCATGTTTCTGCATCACAAGTACCCATGGGATTACACAAATTCTGGTTTAAAAAAAAAAAAAAGTATTAGCCCTTTTCCCTTGATTTGTAAACCCTGTCCCCTGAGCAAGACAAATGAGAATAAAAATACTGCTCAAAGGCCAGGCTCTCGTGAACATTTACCACGTTTTAAGATGTTCTCCTCTTGGGGACTGTGCAGCATCCTATGAGCAAAAACCGATGGATCACACACATGCACCCAAGTCTGGGGAAGACGGAGGCTTACAAAGAGCTCTACCTGCAAGAAAGTGCCTTCCCTGAGTCACTGCTACCCACTTTATCCCCTGTGGTCAAGCTTATTCAGGATTTGTGAATCTGAAAATAAGAAATGTGGTAGCATGGCAGACTTTTTTTTTCTTTTAGTCAAATAGCTTTCGGGAGAAAAAAAAAACAAACAAAAGTTGAATCCATTGCCATTAAAATTTCTAAATATATATATATATATAAAAAAAAATAAAAGGTCATACATTCATGGTAAAAGTACACACCGTGAGCGAATGACAACAGGCCCTGGGGTCACAAATGTAAGTGATACAACAGTCTGAGTGAGCACTTTAAATCCCACAGTGATGAGTGAGCATTCACCTTCCCCAGCCAAGATGAGCACCATTACACCAAAACAAAAGAAAAACAAACATGATGAGATGTCTGACTCCATAAATTGGACATCGGCATCATTTTTTAAAACGCTCAAGGCACCGTAGCAAATGCAAAACAGGCAAAAAAAAAAAAAAAAAAGTGTACTCATTGTTCATCACTTGAGAAAAAGCAATTATCTTTAAAGAGAATGAAATTTCAGGAAAGAAAATGGAGCAAATGTGCAACAAATACATACCTGAATACAAGAGAGATACATAACCTTAACAGAAAAGTGTTACACTCATGCTTAATTCAAACCTGCAAGCGCACTTGTAATTACGCCCATTTAAAAAAAAATAAATAAAAAAAACCACACACACAGACACACACACACACACACAGTCATTTAGTCGTCAGACAGCACAGTTATTTAGACCAAGGCCAGAGTTATACTGATTTATAAAATTACCCGATAGAAAATAAATATATGCTTTTTTTCTTTGGGTTAACTTTCTTTTTTCCTCTTTCCTAGGTTAAACAACACAATTTTTTATCCGCTTGTTACTACCTTAATGTTACCTAGCACATTCACTATTCTATTTACTATACAAACGGTAATGCAAAAAAAAGGTAATTGATGAAAATAAAAAAACATAAGGCGAGCTAGTTAGCTGGTTAAGTTCATAATGCAGAGCAAACAAAACAAACGAGTATATGAATTCCCAGGGAGATGCGACTATGTATGTACAGCTCATATCCTCTAACAAAGTTTCTAATGTAGCATATTATGTTACAAGTTGTTGGGTACCGTTTCGGCTGTGTTTGTTTGAGCTATGTTTGTTTAAACGCAATTCCTCCAAGTGGACGATGTCAGCGATGTGCTGCATGATCAGGCTGCGTATGCCATTGGATATTCCTGTGCAAGTTAAACGGGGAAAATAGAAATTTGAATACCCTACGCTTATAATAATTATTGTGGAAAATGTTATGATGATACAAATAGATTATTCGTGTGCATTTTTGCACAGCGTCATTTTTATAAGGGAACAAAACATCATTCAGGCACATAACTCACTACTTAAGCATCATCAGTGCAGATGATTTTCGGAGATCGCATTGTCGCTGTGTGACAAATCATCAGTGAATAACCTGATTTGGAAGACACAAATGCGCAGCATCATTCTCAAAACGCATAAAAATGCAATTTTTCATGACATTTATATGCAACGCTTATTACAGTTTAGTTATTTAGTCTGAATGTGCCATGTCAGTGAGGCAGGCAGCCTCTGATGTGTGCAGCTGTAAACACACAGTGGGTGGTGTATATAAGGAACAGACACCTCACTTCATAAACTGTTAGGCACAGTTATAGAGAACTCAAGAACAAAAAAAAATTATGTTTGAGGAATTATTAATATAAGGGAATCATTTTTTAAATTGTTTGAGAAATATATTTAAAAAGCCCTGTTTATATAAAATGATTGATGTCTTCATTTCTGTCCAGAGAAAATATCATCTGATCTTAAAATTTTTCTCTGCTGAACCTGTGACGAAATTTACCAGTGAAATTCCAGGTTCTATTTTCGGAATGTACTTTCCATGCGGTTAGACTGGTGGGATGGTAGAGATCAGAGCCGCAGTCCGGTTTTGTGTTTGAAGTACATGCCAGACAGGAAGGATTAGCATGGACATGTGAGAAGAAATCACCCCTGGTCAGCAGGCCTGGACTGCCAGCAATGACTAAGCACGACAACTGCTTGATGCATTTGTATGTGGTGGGGAAATGCTACACAAGGAGAAACAGAGGAAGGGAACAGAAAAAATGTTGAGTGAAAAAGACAAGTGAGTAGAAATCCATAACAAGGAAATAAGACGAATAGATGAGAAAAGAGGACCAAAATTGTTGAGAAGACAAAGACTACATTCACGTTACTACGTAGGTGTGAAACAAATCTAATTTTCTGCCTTAACGTGATGGAGAACGGATAAATTTCAGGACAGTCTGGAAACAAAAAAGTCTGATCTCTTCAAATCAGATGTGACTCATTATGTTGACCTGGATCAGATACATTGGAAAATGATTTACTTGATCAATTCATGCAAAACTGGAAGGAACCTACCAAAACCAAGAGTAGTGCTTGGAACATTTTCCCAAGAAATGGCAAACCATGGCCGCAAACAAACGTGACTACAATGCCAAAGAAAAATAAGAGAGAAGACATAAAATCAATGTTGTGGTCATGGCTGCTCAAAATTCCTTCTTGACCTGATCACATATAGCTGACTAGCTGTTTGCTGACCTCCAGAGCCAAGGTCTGGGCTACTAGTCCATTCATTTGTTGTGTCTACTATGACTGTCTCATTGTTGTTCATGACGCATGTGAATCAAAATTGATATCGATGCGTTCAATGCAGGAGTTTTGGGGGACAGGCGCACTCATATCAAAGACAGACAGGGGTCACTTGCTGTTCCCAACGTGAACCATCAACATAGACAGATCCAATCTGAGCAAAAATTCAGAACTACGCAATGTAGGTTGTAGTTAAAGAGACAAACAAAATGAGAGGAGGAGAAAAACAGCTGAATGAAGAGAAGAGCAGGCTGTATGAAGGCCGCCTGGACACAGCTAAGAGGGACAACAGTTCACCTCATGGGACTCACTAAAATAGAGCTCTCTAGTGTTCAACTGAGAGCAGACTATCGGCATGGCTCCATCAGATTCTGGATGAAAACAGTGTATTTAAAAAGGAAGTACAAAAGTCTCACAAAAAAAGCTACCTTAACAGCCATATTCTCTGAAATATACAGGAGCATTATATCATTGGTTGTAACCCACCATCAGCTGCCAAGTGGTCTCCTGTGGTTATTTCTGGTAGTTGGCATGTCCAAAGAGGCAGTACAGATATAGAAGCTCACAGGATGTGCTCCAAATCATTTTATACTTGTGTCCTTCACCTTTCTTTTAAATACCCAGGGCAAGGCTGAATGGTGAGAGACAATTCAGATAGCACATTACGTTCACCAAGGCATCCTGGCAGCCCTAGGCTGGTGAGAGAACCTAACATTGCTAATTTGTACTACTAAATATGCAATTTACTGCTGGGTAGCATGATGTAGCTTAGTAAAATACACTTGAATGAGATGTTAGCCATACTGTCACAGAATGGCTGAATTACAGGCAATGCTATGATAAACTCTAATAATAGCTTAGTGATGAGGAATGTCAATAATGTACTATCATACTGTATAATTATGTACAAGCTAAACTCATTTTATCAAAGGCGGGAAAAAAAAATCAAAAAGGTAGCATTAGAGTAAGGCATCCAAGATTGAGAAACAGGTCAGGCTGCATGAGGATATGTGAGCAATGATATGAAGGCAAATGTGGGTGAATACTGTGTCAATCATGCCTGGGTATAATTTACTACTGACAAGCTGAATCTAAATCAGCCAAGGCAAGCACAGCCTATGTACTAATGGAGAGGTCAAGTTGAATTGCCACACACTATTAGGAAAATTAGAATCTCAACCATGCTGAAAACTGCATGGTGATGGAGAGTGGAGGGGAAGCAGACAAGCGTCTGGGCTGCACTGATAAAGCAGGTTCAGCTAACTGAAATCTGGCTCTCATGTTAAGAGAAGGAAACGTCAAAAGGTTAATAGAAATTTCGCTAGTGTTTGATCCAGACTGGCTGGCCTGATCAAAGCAGAAGATTTAATGCATGCTACTCTGCACTGCTTTCTTTGGGGAAAAATGTTGAGAAGAAAAAGGGGAAAAAGGGGGGAAAAAAGGAAGGGAATAAACAGTATAGAGCTTTAAGTCTGCTGTCAAGTTGCTTAATAATGTTAAGAGGAAGAGGAAGAGCTGATGTCCCTCAGGATGATTGAGGGCAGTCATCTTACCACCGCACTGCAGCTGACCATGTTTGTTACCCATGATCCTTCACTTTAGCCCTGCAGCTAGGGCAAGAGGCTGAGTGGGTAAGACATTAGAGAGAGCATCTATAACCAGGGATAGCACTGACCTTGCAGGGTCACAGTGTGTATTCCAAGAGTGCTGGTATCTCAGGTCGGTGTGTTTGCCACTGCGATTTTCTGGTCATTCGCAAATAAATAACTGTTTTGCTTAAACAGTTAGTCAAGTGCCAAGTGAGGTAATGTATAAAATTATAGTTACGTCAAACAGTAGAGAGAAACCAGATGAGGTAATGGGTGAAATCATTGTCTTGTCTCTTTTACAAATCACTTGCCAGGAAAGCACCAAGGTGACAGGAGGAACAAAGAAATGGGACAATTAGTTGGGAAGGCATGCTCGCAAGCACACCGCAAGCAACCAGATGGCATTTTGTTCTCATTTGTCATACTGGCCTGATAGGAGGCGAATGTGATTATGCGTGTACGAAGAAAAAGGTGTTTATTGATCACGATGAGCCGGCTGGCCACAACAGGCCTCTGAGCCAGCCTTCAGGCAGAGAGCTGACAGCAAAAATTTGGCTGTCGGGGACGCTACGCCCACAGAACCACAACGCCTGTCATACATTACACACCATCTGTCTGTCTCTATATCCCCTTTCTTGCCATCTCTCTCCCCTAGTGAGGAGCCTTTTTCCTTACAGACAGAGACAGTAAGAGAGAAAGGTATGTACTCAGGCAGCCATGCTTGAGGAAAAATTGTATGCAGGGATTACAAATACCCAAAGACCATAAAAAACGCAGTTAGACCAAGATTTTTTTTTTTTTGAATTACTGCGAATTACTGCAAATGACCTAAATGTTAAGTGGAACCATCAGATAGGTACACTAACAGAAAAGGCACAATAAGAGCAATAAAGAAGAAAGAGAGAGGGAAGAGGGCAGGGGCCAGAAATGCATGTTTGGGGCAAGCAGACAAGCGTCTTATCCAGTCCAGTTGTTGAGAGCCCCCACTCACGAGAGCTGCTATGGGTTGTGAAGCTGCAGTTTTCTCTTTCTCTCACCATCCTCTCCCCGAAGCTCTTCGTGGCCTTTCAAGAAACCAGGGAGAATTTGGCTGACTCACTAGTCCTGCCTTCAAGTACCAAGCAGTTGAAACAAGATGAAATGGGAGGAAAGAGAAGGAGAAGGCAGCAAAAAAGTGAAGCCCTCCGAGCACTCAGTTGCAGCTTCTACAAAAACTCACACGCAACAAGATCTGCACAGCTATGAGGGCCTCGGGCACTCCACATTCCTTCAAAAACACTGACTTCTCAACAAGTGAGAAAAGAAAGCAGTTAAAAGCATATTACAGCTTCAGTAGATTTCAACTTGATGATTACCAGTGAGTCCTTGGTCTAGTTTGAAACAGTCACAATGTTCTGTCAGACTGCTTATGTGGCAATGTGACACCGTGCTAGTCCAGAAAACTCCCGTGACACGGCGTTTTAATTAGCCAAGTTTAACAGAAAGCACTCATAGTGGCCTAGATTCGTTAATGAGGTGTTGAAGGTGAAGGCTCCTACTTCACCCACTCCTCAGTACCCTGATGACATGTGGGAGAAGAAAGAAGAGGGGCTCAGAGGGAAATGCCTCATAGTTCCAAGGGTTTAGGCTGCTTCTCCAAAAATACCTTTCCATATGCTTTCATTTTAATGCAGATTACTCTTGACCTTAAGGATGAACCTGACTGCTGAGACAAGCATGACACAAGATGATGAAAGCATTCACCACACATACATACATCAAGGGAAAACTCAACTCAGCTATGTCCCATCAACTCGACTCCCCAGCTAAAACTTAACAGTTTCCCAACAGCTAAAGACACTAATGTGTTGACACACACATTGATTCTTTTGTTCATCTGGAGCAGAGGAAGACAGCTGAGTACATCCCTGAAAACAGAGGTTTTGACAAGCTTAGAAAATCACAGAAGTTAATTAGCATGCAGGAAGGACTCCTAGCACAACATGCCCCCTCACATTCTTTAAAACAACTGGCCCAAAAATGACTGGATTCAAACTGCATAGAGCAGAGATAGTATAGCCCCCACCCCCAGCTACATTAAGGAGCTTTTGGGAAGCAAAGTTTCCTGGCATTGTATCAAGAGATTACAGCAGAATTCTGTCTGTGTTGTGATCACAACACGCAGTGGCCTTTACCCAAGGCTTACTCTCTCAATTCTCAACAATCCAAGCACCATCTTAAGAGAGAGAGAGAGAGAGAGAGAGAGAGAAACACTAAACAGAAACACACTGGGCTGGCCTCACTGGCCTGCAATCAGATGGTGGGTATGGGTATTCCACCTCTGTGCCAGTGTCAATCCATGACAGTGTTAAGAAAGGCTAAACACTGCAAGCATTATACATTTGCGTATGAATTCAATTAACAGGACTTCAACCTAAAGCCAAATAAACAGCCTCTGTGGCCTCACACAGCAGAACATGAAACGATTGGGTGGTGTTATCTCTGCAGCGAATGCTCCAATTGGACAGGATTCCTGCTGCGGCAATAAAACGCAGAGATACCTGAAAAGATAGGGTAACACTAGACTGGGAGAATCAATTGTCCTGGTCGAACACTCGACCCGATGACTTGGAGAAATACAACAGCGAGGAGAGGAGGACGAGAAGACAGAGACAACCTGTTCTAATAATCTCTGCTTCTACAGTGTGTGGGTCTGAAGTGGGGTCAATCTGACCTCACCAAAATGGGAAACCGCTTAAACTAATGCCTTGACCATACCAATACAAATACATTTTAGAACACCATTTTCCTCTTCACACTGCCATTTTTAAACTTTTCCATCCACACTGAAGACTGTTATTATGCATTAAAAAAGGACAGAACCAGGAAGTTTCCACCAGTCCCCCATACGTTTTGATGTGGCGTGTGCCAGTAAAGATGGATAAGTTAAGGAACATTTAGACTTTTCATACGATTGGAAACATCAAGCTGAGGTTGGGTGTACAGCAGTGAATTCAAAGTATAGGTTTGCTTAATGTTTTTAATCCCACTCACAAAGGAATTCTGACCAATCCCACTAAAAGCTGAGACAAGCGACTCTGGAAGCTACTGATATGACATCACCAGTACTTTTTTCCTGGCTTTCCATCAAGAGTGTATTCGCTCTCCTCATGCCCAGTGTTTCTGGGATGGGCGCCGGGTCATCCTAAACTTGGTTCCACAAACATATCTTGAATGCTGTCTGCCTCTTTCTCACCCTCTTTCTCACCCTCCAGCATTTCTGTAACACTAACTTCTTCCTTTCTAAGTTTCTTTTAAATTCTGTCCATCCCCAGTGTTGTGTTGAGTGATCCTCGGGTTCATCATCTCTGTACACACTCTCACAGGAACAAACCGTGGCACTGGAGCGGTACAAGACAACTGGAGGGACTGGAAGTGACCGAGTGAGTGCAAGAGGCTGCAGGGCATTCGAACCACTGTGTGACAGCAGCAAGGCATTGCGAGATATGAAGGTTAGAGGTAGGAGGAAGAAGGTTATGTGTGCATAAAAGGGAAGGAAGAATCAGTGGGATAAGACCACAAACCACACATGAAAGCGTAGCTCAATTTCCCCCCTCTCTCTCTCCATTATACCGCCTCGCTCACCCTCCTCTGTTGCTGTCGCTTCCTTCTGTTACACTCCGAGTTGAAAAGTTCATAGGGTCTATGAGCTGAATCTCTCAATCCTTACAACATTTCATTTTATCCCTTTGAAATACCTGTTTATGCAGTCACCCAAACACTCCATCTCTCTCTCTCTCTCTCTCTCTGTGTGTCTGTGTGTGTGTGTGTGTGTGTGTGTGTGTGTGTGTGTGTGTGTGTGTGTGTGTGTGTATATGTGTGTGTAAGGAAAAAAAAATTTGGCTAATTAAGTTGAATATACAATTTTTTTCTTGCATGCCGACTCCAATGCCGGCTGTTTTGTTTCCGGAGGAGTGAAACAGAGATTAGAAATTAGCAAACCGAAAGCCTATCACAGAAGTGGTTTATGAGAGTGCACACACGCTCTTCCTTCAACTCTCTCATCATGTTCGAGAACAAACCTGAGTGCTGTGACCTCTTTGTTTTGTAGGGATATTTAATAAAGGCAATTTCATGCTTCTAAATGAGGAGAAGATGCCGTTCATTACGTGAGCCGAGGCAGAAAGATTGTCCTGCTGTGTCTTAATCACATTTCCCCACCATGATAATGTCCTTTATCAACCTCTCATGGTGTTAAAAAAATAAATAAATAAATCAAGGGTCGATGGGCAATTATTAAAAAAATAATAAATGTATGTAATAAATGTCTCATAAGTGTTAAATGTAGATGTTTCTCTTAGCTAAATAACACCTGTATAATTAGTCTTAGATTATGTACAGCATAATATTAGAATGTATTAGAATGTGTCCAATAATATAAACCTGCGATTTGAATTACAGCTGGTGCTACTGTCAGAAAATTAATCACTTCTGACCAGTAAGATTCGCTGCAGTATAAGCCTCATTTTGCAACACTACATTTGGGACAAGTCTTTATGGAGGATTAATGTCTAAACAAGGAAAAAGGCAGTAACTGTTCAGCTATTCGGGCACAAAAAAAAAAAAAACAGAGATGGAAAAGAAAGGGCAGAGAGATGGAAAAGGACAGCCTCTGGCTATATTTCAAGAGGTCAGGAGCCTCCACTATGCTGCCCCATGGGCAATCAGCAGACACTGCTGCCTTGGCCTTCTGTTCACGGCAGGTAGACGGGTGCCGCAGCGGAGAGAGAGAGAGAGAAAACTCTGCGCGAGAATGGAAATGTGCGGACATGCTGCCCAGTGCCATTTGTTCTCTAGCAGGAGTTCCGGAGCAAATTCCCAGAATGCAACAGTACAAAGCAGTTAGGGGTAAGCTCTTGGATGGGATTAGATCTGCCCATATGCATACTGAAATCTCTCTGAAGAGTTCTCACAGCTAAGCTTCATGCTTGGCCAAAATTCCCCAAGCACCAACTGTTTAGTTTTAAAAAGATAGTAATTGCAGGAAAATTGTTGTGGAATAAGAGGAACAAAACACTGCTGTACTGTTATTGGAGAATAATGAGCTACTATAATGGCAATAAAAAGTGATACATAGGTACAAAATTTGAATCACTGATAATTAAAGTTATAATGCATGCTAGGATGCACAAAATAAATGAATAAAAACCTTTGAAAGAAATTAATATGGATTAAATTAAAAGGAATTTTAAAGGAAGTTTAACCATCATGAAGGCATGTTATGGTGGTGACTTGGTTAACTGTAAAAATACAAACCTAAGCATAGTTAACTGATGTTAAATAAATGCCTGTCTAATGTTAGCCAAGAGTTAATTTTATATTAATGAACGCAAAACACTCAGCATTTACCTTGAAAGAAAGAGAGGGAGCCTGTGTGAGTGCAGGACAAGAGTATTGGGAGAAATGGGGCGGGGCTTCCATGAAGTGTCTGATATTGGACAACGCCTGCACAGATCTTTCCAGATTCATATGTCGATTGGCTCATCTGCCATTGTACTGGGTAGAAAAAGCCCGCCCCATTTGGTGTATTTTTTTTTTTAGTGAGCTCCTAAGCAAAATTCATACCGGATGGCACGTCTGGTAATATAAAATAATTGACGATAAACGTCATTCATATATCATTGGCAATGTAATGTCATGCAGGGACGATAAAATCAGTAGACTGTGCAAGCCTAGTATGCACTAAATTTTAATTCTGAAATAATAATAAACTTTTGTTATGACACATATAAATGATAATGTTGTGCATATTTCAAGGGATGCCCTTCATCTAAATTTTAATGCCTACTTCTTAATGAATATACCACGTGAAAATCCAGGAGAATATTTTTTGTACTTTTATTTTTATTTATTTATTTTTTTTTACATGCTGTTTATCATCTTGGCAAATGCTAAATGAGGCTCCTGAGCTAGAAACTGCGCTCACAGCTAAATGAAAGAGTGTTAGAGTGTGCGACTACTGTAAGGGTTGGAACTAATCTTGGTAAGATGATCATTTTCCACGCGCTCTGTAGTGCTGGATGGGTTTCATTTTATCCACACTTGAGGATACACAGACCACTACTGCACAGACTTTATAAGAGGTAAATTTGAAAGAAAAAAAAAAGAAAAAAAAGAAGAAGGTACTGACCGCCGGCACCAGGAGCTTCTTCACCTCCTCCACGGCTCTCCTCATCTTGATCTCGGCTCGCGCCTGTGTGTCCTCCACCGTGATGAGAACGTGCAGGTCCTCGTTCAGGTGCTCCCAGTTCGGCTTCCCTCGGTTCTGCTCCTCCTGAAATGAAGGGGAAGAGGTGAGTGGAGAAGTGAGACGTGCTTGTAGCATGTAATGTGACAGCACACTTCAGAGTTGGCGCGCGTTTGAGTCAGACGTGAATCACTGAGAGCGTACGACAGGGCGAGGATGACAAGAGAGACATTTTCTTGTGTTGGCTGACAGTCTGGATTGTATTCAGCAGTGAAATGAAAAGAGCGTCGCTGTCGTTTCTGTTCGACAGAACTACAGCACTTTTCCAGTCAACAGTGCAGCTCGAAAGCACACATTTTCTCCTTATTTCCACTGCACTGAAATACAGTCAACTGATGTCAACTATATACTTATCTAATGTTAGCTAAATCAAACACATTCATAGATCTTTTTTTCACATTAATAAACAAAACATTCTCCATTTGCCTTGACAGGAAGCGAGAGTGCTGTGTCAGTACATCTTTCAAGCGGGATAATCGAGAGCAGATGAGAGATTAGTAAAGTGTTTTCTTTTTACTATCTGCCAGATTTTCATTATCTTTGGATTTGAACAGTTTTAAACAATTTAACGCTTCAGATTCATTTATTATTCATTCACACATTCATTCTAGTTATTCTTAATGCAAAGACAGGCAGTGTAACACACTAGAAGGAAAGCGCTATCTACCCTCTTCTGCATACATGAGCTCACAGACCCCGGGATTGGCTAGTGCTGCTGTGATTGACAGGGGAGAGAGTGTATGCCCCTCCTACCCACAGATTTTGCCATGCAGGACTCCTGGCCTTGGATAGCTGTGGCAAAATCAAGATTCGAACTTCATCTCTGGATGACAGTGCGAGCGCTTTTCTGTTGCGCTACTCAGGAGATACGTCTTTGTATCTCCAATAAGGTTAAAAGTATTGGCACACTTGGTTGCTTTAGATAAACCCGCTATCCATACGAACAAAGATGACAGATGACCTTTTGTAATAGTTGGAATATTTTTTCTTCTTCTTCTCCTCTATGAATAATTACTATTATAATTATTAGTTAATTTATAGCGAGCACCGGGGCTGATGTGTGAGGCGCTAAATCTGTAATTCTGTATTTTAATCCCAAGAACTGCTAAAGGCTGATCTAACCTTGAAAAGTTTCACTTGGGAAACACAGTTGTACTCTTGGAACCTTTTGTCTCATGTGGTCTGACAAATGTCTGTAATCGTGCCTGATAAGTACACACTGTGCTCTCTCATACACACACTCCCTCAGAACAGAGTCATTCAGAAGGGCTAGCAGGAGGTGTCAATAACTCCGGCATTGGTCTGGTTCGCACAATGAGCGACAAAGAGCTATTAACCGCCGCTAACAGCCGAAGTCCTCCAAGGAGTAGCAGTAGGAGTCAGTCAGCATGCGGTCCATTCACAAAGCAGTAATTATCAGCTCCTCAACACCCAATTCATCCCCCCGTCATCGAGGATGAACAGGGTAAAGAAAAAAAAAAAAATATATGGGAAAATGGAAATTTTTAAATTTTCCAATGCTGTAGTGAGAAGGAATAAAATCTCTGTCTTCTCATCTGTACGAGAAAGTGTAGAGCACTGAAGGAACCAGACTTCCAGTCCTCTTTTTCCACACACTCGCACGACACATTTTAGAGCTTTGATAAAAGGACAAAGGCACTTTCTGAGGTGTGAGGAGGTGAGGAGGCTATTTCACTGCCCCAAGTCTTATATTAGAGAGAGACAGGTCAGGCAACAGTTTTATTGAACCATGAACTACATCCGTAGCAGCTCACGGTTCAGGCTCTGTAAGCAGCGAGAGTGCAGAGTAATACTGCAATACAGGTGTAGTCTCAATTCCAGCCACGAGCAGGATCTCACACAGCTCTCTCACAGCACAGCGTCAGACTGCTAATAACTTACAACAGATCATTCAAGCGCAAAACACCAAAAAGTCACAGGCAGACAGACAGACACAGACAGAGACACTCAGACAAATATATAGACAGAGAGAGATACAGACAGGGAGACGGAAACAGACAGAGAGAGAAGTCACAGACAAACAGAGCACAGACAAAGTCAAAGACAGACAGACAGACAGACACACAGAGACAAGTCAAACACAGACAGAGACACAGACAGAGAGAGACAAGGCAAACAGACACAGACTGTGACACAGAACAAGTCAGAGCAAGTCAGAGACAGAGGCGAGACAGACAAAGACACAGACAGGGGCGAGACACAGACAGGGGCGAGACACAGACAGGGGCGAGACACAGACAGGGGCGAGACACAGACAGGGGCGAGACACAGACAGGGGCGAGACACAGACAAAGGCGAGACACAGAGACAGGGGCGACACAGAGACAGGGGCGACACAGAGACAGGGGCGACACAGAGACAGGGGCGACACAGAGACAGACAGACAGAGAGCTACGATTTATGAGATGGTGAGTGTGGTGGTGTTGACTGCGGTATTAGCATGAAAATCTACAAATGAGGAGCATGACTATCAGCAGGTAGTTGAAAGGTATTGTGGGTAATATAGGAAACGTAAAAAAAAAAAAAAAAAAAAAAAATCATGGACAGCATTTAAATGATGAATGGCTGTAATTTATTTTAATCATTTACACATGTTTGATCTAGCTGATAATCACAAGGTCAAGCTTTATGAGTAAATAAAAACGCCACTCCGTATCACCACGAGCCCTTCAGAGGGTCAGTGCTGATTAATTCCTTTAATGCTGGAGTTTGCTCCCTCCCTCTCTTTCTCTGTCTCACTCTCTGCCTCTCTCTCTGTCTCTCTCTCTAATTGAGGTGTCTGATTGTAAAGAGTGTATTGCGGGTCTCGGCAGGGGACTTGCACCTGACACGCTTCCTAATGCGCGGAGCGAGAGCCAAACAACAGAGCCAGCCCTCCCTCCATCCCTCATCGCCAAAGACACTGTTACCATGGCAACTCTATCTAAACATTCCTCTCCTGTGCTGCTCTGTCCCGGGAATGGTGGGAAACCTGCCATGTACCTCAAACGGGGCAGGAAGTGCACGCCTCAAAACAAACTCATATCTTTCAAAACAACAGAAGCTGCTTCCTGGCCGATCTGTGTGCGTATAAAACAATAAACAAGTAAAGCGAGGAACTGAAAGTGGGGAACTGAAACGGGAAAAAAAAAAAAAATTCGACCAAACACGTCATCGGATTGGTCTGTGGAGTCAATCAACCCAAATTTGTTGCTTTGCCACGTCACGTCCAATTTGCACAGGATTGAGAAAATATTGCTTTTCGCTGATATCGCAGCTACGTAGCATCCAAACACGTATTAAACGAATGACTGTGTGACGTTCTGCCGTGCATGAAGGCGGGGTTAGTGATCGACATCACTACAGTCATTCGAGTGAAAACTAAGCAAGCAGTGCTAGTGTCATCATAAGCCGAACAGTCTGCAGAAGGTATGCAGAAGAGGGCAGACAGCACTTTTTTTCCCGAGCAGCAACTTGGGGGGGAAAAAAAATGCCGTGTTTGGCAAAACGTGTGTTAAATGTTCTTACTCCTCTACATTCCCTATAGTGGAATACTAAAGCTGCAAAGCTGCACAGATCTCACATCACGACCAGAGGCTGTGTTAGAGTAAATCATTATCCGTCACAGTGACAGATAGGGCTGTAAAAATTCTGTCATACGCCATTTTTATCTTAGGAAAGAAAAGCAAAAAGAACAATCTATAAGTAATTGAGAGACACAATTGAGAGACATTTAATTGTAAGAGAAAAAAGTGAGAGACCAGATAAACGTGTAAAGCTTGTGAAAAGCTGCACTACGGCTGTGTGTAATCACACTCCACACACTCCACACACTCCACACACTCCACACACTCCACACACTCCACACACTCCACACACTCTCCTTTTCTGTCCTGTTCCTCAGACAGATGGACACGACATCCAAACGGACTAGAAATACATACACTACTAATACCAGTTGGAGAGCAGGATGCACACTGGACACTGCTGTGACCCGCTGCAACCCACTGCAACACACATTTTGTGTGTGTGTGTGTGTGTGTGTGTGTGTGTGTGAGTGAGAGAGAGAGAGAGAGAGAGAGAGAGAGAGAGAGAGAACTTTGAAGAAAAAAAAGAAAGACTCCACATGTGAGGAGAAGCAGGAGGATGTGGGGGATGAGTAAGGAGGAACACACACACACACACACACACACACACACACTCACTCATTAAACACTCCCACACTAAACATCCTATTTCTGTCCAAACTGTCGTCACTAGCAGTCTATCCTGAACACAGTGAAGCAGTGAAGCCCACACATCATTATCATTCCTCTGCTCTATTTCTGCATGGAATTAAAACTGGGTAATCCACATATCACACGACGGAAAAGAGAAAGAGAGAGAGAGACAGAAAAAAGAACAGAGACAGCAGGAGAAAACGAATGCAATACAACCAAACAGAGATAGAGTCAGAGTCAGAGTGAAACACTGAGCGAGAGACAGAAAGACACAAAGACAGAGAGTGACAGTGACCATGACAGAGAGCGAGAGACAAGGTCAGAGAGCGAGAGTGTGAAAGAAAAACAGACAAAATGACAGAGAGAAAGACAGACAGACAGACAAAAAGAAAGGCAGGCAGAGTGAGACAGAGACCGTCAGAGACAGGCAGAGACAGAAAGAGAGTCTGACAGAGAAAGAGAGACAGATCAACAGAGAAAGAGACAGAAAAGGGGAGAGACAGACACATACAGACAGACAGATGGAGACACACACAGAGAGAGAGAGAAAGAAACACAAAGAGAGACAGAAAGACACAAAGACAGAGAGTGACACAAGGTGAGTGAGCGAGAGAGAGAAAGAAAAACAGACAGAGCGATTTAGAGAAAGACAGACATAAGAGAGATAACAGGCAGAGTGAGACAGAGACTGTCAGAGCAACAACGTGAGAGGGAGAGACAGACAGACAGAGACCAAGAAAGAAAGTCAGAGACAGAAAGAGTAAGACAGACACAGAGAGACAGAAAAGGAGCGAGACAGACACAGAGAGACAGACAGGGACACACACAGAGACTATGAGAGCAATGTGAGAGGGAGACAGAGACTGAGAGAGAGAGAGAGAGAGAGAGAGGAGAGAGAGAGAGAGAAAAGAGAGACAGTGTTTTATTTGATCTCAGCTGTGTTTTCTCAGAGACCTCCATTTGAGCTGCATATGATCAGACACAAAAGCGGCGCACAGGGACCGGTTATTATCCTGAGCTGGTCTGTCATGCCCAATTCGATTACATCTGCTCATGCGTAGCTCTCTCACACACACACAGACAGGCACACACACACACACACGTTGTAGGAGAAGAAAAGACAGTTTGTCCTGACAGGGACACCAGGTCTCACACGTCATCTAAAAAAAATATCAGTACTGACATTACAGCGGAGAAAAATATTTCATCATCATCCAAATCTGACTGTTAAGTCACTATAATAATAATAATAATAATAATAATAATAATAATGTTCTCTCAATACTCATGTCCTCTAACAAGCTAGTTTGCTTTTGGGACAATTTCTAACATTGGCTAGCTAATTTCATAAATTGTAATATATCTAGATGACACATCCACTAACTCAAAAATCTGCCTGTATCCATCCGTACACAATGCAATAAATTTACAATATTTAATTAACTTGATGTGCATTCCACGGTTTATTGAAGTATAGAATATATATATATATTTTCTCTTACTTACCCTTGTACACAGTGAATACCAGGATAATGTGACACGCACCAAGGCTCAAAGCTATTTTTAAGCAGCTTGAAAGTCGTCGGTGGAAAATGTAAATGCCCGAATAATGTGCGCATGCACCATTAGTTTCTTTTTTCTTCTTCCTTTATTTTATTTTAGTTTTTTTAAATTAATGCCATATTTCATTGAAATGGAAAAAAGTGCATTCCTAACACACAGTTTATCTCAATTATGATTCTCTCTATGCGCTATATACGCTTCTGTAAATAACCGTTGTCTTATTACCGAAGCACAGATTTGGATAATGGAGTGTCACTTTTGGTGCGTTCACATACGCAGTGTGTTTGCACGGAACCCTGTTGTGTTTTCCCCTCCTCGCTCAGTACTCACACTCGGGCGTGGAACAAAGTAACTGGTCGGAGAGAGTCAGACCAAAGTGGTCTCAGTTCGGTTCCAAATCAGCTCTGGCATGGTTCAACTGCAGTGAGAAAGCAATCTGACTGAATCAAACATGCTGTGTATTCTGAGCTGCAGACAAGGTGCTTTCCCCTGTGCCATATTTTGATATTGGGCAACTAATAAAAAGAGAAAATATGGTGGATGCGATACCCAAAACATTTAAAGTCACCATAGCTGAAATAGCTTCTTAGCTGTGACTTGATTCCGAATTTGGACGCTTCTCCATCTGAACCAGGAAGCCGGTGCGACATTGCAACAGCAAAAATCTACTCAAAAAAAGTAGCTTAGTAAGCTAGCTAAAGGTGGACAGCAGTGAAGAGTTTAACAAGAGATTATTTACTGACATAGAACCCCAAGTGTGTATAAAGACGGACTCACGTTCTCGCTCAGCAGTGAAAAGCTCCAAGCTGGTAAAAACACCAACTTGATTCCCACCCTCTTCAACCTAGCTACGGTCAAACCATGAACACTAATTGAGTCCTAAGGAACCAAAAGAGAGCTGTGCTCTTTGGATGGGAGGAATGGCATTCTGTCTCTTATCATGTCAATCACAGCAACACTAGCCAATCGCGGGCATCTGTGAGCTCACGTATGCGTAAGGCGGCAGACAGCACTTTCCTCAGAGTGTGTTACGCTGCCTGAGCAGCAGCTCGAAAGGATGCGGTTAGCTGGCTTCACATGTCTCACACGAAAGCTGGTTGGTGGGTGGAAACTGGCTAAAGATAAACTAGGAAGAAAAATAAATACACATGGGGATGATGTACAGCAAAAAATGCGCCAGCAAAGCATGTTTACTGTTATCAAGCTAATGAGCTACTATTGGATATATACAGTTCTAGAGGTCATTTAACAAGACGATCAAAATGATGAGATCAAAATTTTTCTCTGAAAAGTTATATATTTGGGGAGATTACATCCACTCAGGAAAGATTTAAAGATCTTTTTCTGTCACCTAATTTCTACCCAACAAAGGAGAGAGGGTTATGAGGACATTTTCATTTAATTACATGAAACAAACCAATCCAAATAGCAAATAACCTGAAGTGGAGGCGGTCTTATTCTACAAGACAAGGTGATATGGAGTTACATTTGCCAGCTGTGATTAAGAATCACTGACTCTACAACGAAACGTGAAAAAAAAAAAATTATATACACTCATGTATTTGCATTTTCATATTGATACTCTTTCCAAAAATATTTGGGGATTTTAATTATAATCAATGGACCATTCGATTTCCATTAAACATCAGCTGGGGGACGAGGACGACGAGTAAGTGTCTCACCTTCTTTTTGTCCCTCATGGAGCTCTTTCCTCTGACCATGATCTTGCAGCCGGTTTCCGCCTCCAGCTGCTTCGCTGTGAGACCTCGTGGCCCCAGAATCCTGCCTACGAAATTATACTGCAGAGAGAGAGAGAGAGAGAAATAAAATATTAGTATTGAATAAGAAAAAAAAATGTTTATATTTTTAGAAAACAGGATATTGCATTGTGCACAAGGCTGCACTCTAAATATTAGAGGAAAATGCAATCTCTTTGCTTTCATATCAAATCCGCCAAAGCTAGCGTTCCGCAGTACTCCTGCAATGTGGCTCTGCTGACTACCGAGCAAAACAGAGTGCAAACACGCAGCCAGTGTACACAACATGACATACGATTCCAGCACTCACTGAGACGGCTTGACAGCGTGAAGACAAGGTCAGTCAAAACACCGGGTTTTATTATACTTAAGTGATAATATAATTAAAGAAGCACAGGAGGTGGGTGTAGAAATCTAATGTCAAGATATCGTATAAGTCTTGAAATCATACTTCAGGGATGACAAACTCATTGTAGGTAATGTCAAGTGGGCTGGACCAAAATTGAAAAATTATCCGAAAGTTGCATTCTGAACGCACAGACAGATTGACCATATATCACCCATAAACCTGCAATTCACTGCTGAGAAAATTTCAGTTTCGAAAAGGGGACAGTTAAAGATCTGAAAAACACCAGTCTTCAACCAGCTGTTTTGTTAAACCTGTGCCTACTGTAACCTCGGATTCCTGTTTATGGCTGACAGGAACGGACCCAGATGTGGTCTTGTAGCTCATCTGCCTCAAAGTTCAACATACTGTACATTCTGAGATGCTTTTCTGCTCAGCACAGTTGTACAGAGTGATTGAGTTACTGTAGCCTTCCTGTCAGCTCGAACCAGTCTGGCTATTCTCCGCATCAACAAGACGCTTCAGCCTGCGGAAGTGCCGCGCCCTGGATGTTTGTTTATCGCATCATGCTGAGTAAACTCGAGACTGTTGAGGGTGAAAACCCCAGGTGCTTCGGAAATACTCAAACCTGTCCATCTGGCGCCAACAACCCCAAACACATTTAACCCCCTGTTCTGATGTTTGATGGTTAGCTCACGTCTCCTTGACCTCAAAACCTCAAGAACAAACTTTCGAAACTCGAAGTCAACTACAGAAAGCTTACAGAGGTTTGTTAGAGAGATCATTTGCATACCAGTACTGCAAACTCCGATATTGTGCTAATCATTATCAAATGATATTCCACAACATATCATCGTTAAAATACAAAGACGAGATTTCCCTGAGGAGTGACTCTGCATGAATATTACACTAATCCCCAAAGATTAAAACTAACCCTACGGCAACACACGCCTACAGAAAAACATCAAATAATACATCTGTCTTCTGCTTTGTTTTATTCCTGTGAGCATGTGAGTGTCAGTTCATTATGATTTTACAGCTCATATTAACATTTCCCTGAACGCTAAGGCTTGGGCTTTGGCAAGACGAGCGCACGATTATTCTTCAAACGGAATACAGAGGAGAAAAGCGATGGGGGCGGTGGTCAGGTGAAAGAACAAACAGTCGGGCAGCTGGTGCAGGATGGAGCATTAGTCCTGAAGATGATGAGTGGTTAAATGAGCACAGACAAGTGTTTTTTTTCCTCCCTGTGTTCAGAGAGTGAGTGCGACAGACAGACAGTCGTACTTCATTGTCGAGCTGCTCTTCTACTCTGCACGTCTCAGCACAACACAAGCGCTGCTGTCAGTGGAATTAAAGGTACAATAAGCACCAGTTTTATGCTTCAACAGCTCAGACACGGGTCCAGATGCAGAGCAACGCAGCACTGAAGGGACAGTGTGTGTGTGTGTGGCCAAAGAGTCGTGTAATGCACTGTGTGTCCTAGAGGAGCTGTCTGTTCAGATAACATTTACAGAGACACACACAGCCACCGGGCGAAGGGGATGATGACATCAGCAGTGTGAGGTGTAAGGGTGCGTAAGGGTGCATGAGGGTGAAGGAGGCAAAGACTCTGCAGTAGGTGGAGTGACTGAGACAGAAGAGTTTCCTTCTCGCACTCATCTGCTGTCTTTCTCTCTGCTCTGTTGTTCACTTCATCATACTGGAGAGATCACACACATTTACACACACACACACATACCGAAAGATACACAGACAGACACAGCAAAACAGAGACAGACACACAGACAAACACACACACAGAGAGAGAGAGAGAGATACACAGAGACAGACAGAGACTGGGATACAGACAGACACAAGCTGACCAGATTCAGTTTCATCAAAATGGAAATAACGGTTTAAATATTTCCACGTTTTCATCCCAATGACAAACCCCCATCCTGCTCTATCATCTTCAATGCAAATGATCTGTGTGTGTTTGTGTGTGTGTGTGTGTGTGTGTGTGGTGACGTTGATTGGACATGACAGAGAGCAGGGCTCTGATGCACTGGGGGAAATTGCTCACTTTGAATCCTGGAACCAGGCAGTAATTACAGCCAGAAGGGGACGCCAACACTTATACACAAAAATTCATCAGAAAGAAGGAAAGAAGACAGACAAGGAGGACAAGAATGTGAGCAACATGACAATTTTCTGTGTAAAACCATCATCTGCTTCATGAACGCTACTTTATGCTAACAGCAGCTAATGCTATATAAACGTTATAGCGGTCATCTTAAGCTTGTGAACAAACCAGGATGTAGATTTTCAATTTGAAATAATGAGCTCTACCATCCTCCCAGGTTCTCCGCCATGTACGGGATAAGACCAGGGTGTACAGGCAGCCATGACTGTGAGGGGCAGCATCAGAATGAGTAGTCCAGAAAGCAGCTAATGCTGCATTAGACTAAAACTCATAAAATGGAATTTCAGACCACAGAGTAGAAAAACAAAACAGAAAAAAAAAAAAAAAAAAAATGCACCCTCAACTTGGAAAGTCGGGATGGACTCCTCAACCCAGAGTTCAGCAAGTGACGGCAAATCAACATGGCTGATTGTAGCATCAACAGTAAACAAAGTAGCACTTCTTTACTTTTAAATAAGTGCTACTGTACATAACATTGAGGCGTACATGGCTCTTTCTATGACTTTGTAACTCAAAAATGATGTAATTCCGTCCACCCACTTCCAAGGTAAGTCAAACATATGTTTGTGAGAATGTGAACATAGTGTGCATCTGGGAAAATTACACCCCTGTCAACAGACAGCTGCATCGAACACACAAACATGGGTCAGCCCAGAACACACACACAAATATGCTTAAAAAACCAGTAGGGCTATACTTTCAGGCACTTAACTCCAAGCTGTCCCCTTCCAGAAGCATCAGAAGCAGTTTAGAATCCACTCAGTACAGAGCCACATTTGTCCTGCGATACAGGAAAGACTTTGGAGCCGGTTTAGCATGTGGACAACATTCACTCATTTATTTCTCTGAAAGCATGAGTCAATATGTCCGTTTAAGCCAAAGCAGTGCGCCTGAGTAAACAAGACTGATTTCGAAAACAGTAATGCGTGTGTGTGTGTGTGTGTGTGTGTGTGTGTGTGCGTGTGCGTGTGTGCGTGTGTGTGCATATTCCCCCTCTGAGGGCTCGCTGTGAGGAAGGGCAGCCTCTGAGTGACACCGCAGGGATGCACAACAACACGAGGCTAAAGAGCAGAGCAGAGAGAGCTGCACGCTCAGAGCTCATGGCTAAACATCGGACAAAGATCAATGACCGGCTACACCCCTTAATGCATCCCAGTCCATGCCCTCTTCTTCCCAAACACTTAAAATCCCTACTTCCATTGCAAATTGGTCTCAGGAATATGACAGACAGACATGCACACACTAAACTCATTAGGGAGTCAGAGAACAGAGCAGGTGGGATGGAGGTCCAACATTCAGTCTCATTTGCAGATGACCAAAGGTCAAAGGTTAACACCCTACCACTACTAAACCACATGGACAAATATGTTCCTCTGCCTGGGTACTTGTCCTGCTTAACTTGAGACACCCCACCGAGCTCAACACTTGCAGAACCATCGCCTCAAATGGACAGGCTATTTTAAAGTTGTAGTTTAGCTAAGCAGAAACTGTCTGCTGCACTACAGTGCAGCCTTTGTATGTGGGATGATTTTTACTCACTGTATTAAATAGTGTGATACATTTGCCCAAAAGTCAGGACCTGATCCTACCCTTCAATAAGCCTAACCCTAATCCTTAACCCTAACCCACTTGTCTTGCACAACTTAAAAGTCTACCCCTAGACGTTCGGTTCAACTCTACCCAGGTTGGGGGATTTGGATCAGGTCTGACTCCACTGTCTGGACTATTTGCTCGATTCTACCCAAATTCGACTCAGTCTAGGTAGGAGGATCTGAATCAATTCTGACTCTACCCCCTGGCCTTTTGATTTGACTCCACCCAAGTAAGAGGCTCTGGATCAAGTCTGACTCTACCCCCTGGACTTTTGGTACAATACCACCCTGGTAGGAGGATGTGGATCAAGTCAGACTCCACTCTGTGGACTTTTGATTCTACTCCACCCAGGTATGAGGACCAAGAGATCACGTCTGACTTCACGCCCTGGACATTTAGTTTGACTCCATAAAGGTAGGGGGATCTGGATACAGCTCTATTCCCTGAAATTTTGCTTCAACACTGCACAGGCAGAGGGTCTGGATCAGGTTCAGCTCTACCCCCTGGACCTTTGGTTGTGCAGTGAGCAGTACTTGGAAATGGTGGTCAAAGATTATCTGACTTTTGGTGAAGGGTGCAATCATATACTTGATCATATACTTGTTCCACATAACTAGCTCACCATACTTTATTACTTCACATTAGCTACAGCTTTTCAGTCTAGTCAATTAGGCTCCTGGGCAACCAAAACATGGGACTGGGTAGCTAATAAATTTATGATTTGTCATGTATATGAATATACATACATATTTTTTCATAGACTAGTCTTCCTAAATTCAAGTAATGAATCTTCAGCAGAAACATTTATTGCACAGACCAAAATCAAATCAACGATTAAGTTTCATTAAAAATGGGAATACTACATAACTCGTACTATCTTTAGAAATTGAAATGTGGGTAGGTCAGTAGGTCATCAGTGATATTTGTCTTCTATTCTAACAGCAGTGTGCATTAAAAATAAACCCAGAGCAGTTTGTTAGCAACCACCAGCGTCAATCCTCTTGATCCATTCTCTATTGGTTTTACAAAACATCAAGGCAGATTATTAAGTGGACTCGAGAGTTGGAGGGATGTTCGCTACGCTCCTAAAAATAAAAGATGAAGCACACACACACAAACACTTGAGACAGAGGGGGGCTTAGAGTCACAACTAAATGGGTTTTTGTTTATGACTTGTTATCAGCTTAGTGTAGCCAGGGAGAGACAGGGTCTTTGAGAGAAACAGTGTGTGTGTGTGTGTGTGTGTGTGTGTGTGTGTGTGTGTGTGTGTGCGCTACACTGATGCAGAAGTGACAGGAAAGAGGACAGAAGTGAGAAAATCTCATTTTAAGCAGTTTTCATCTAAAAGAAGACTCTCACTGCTAGTGCAAAAAAAGGCAGTCAATTTTTCTCCCTTTAAAAAAAATTCCCCTCTAGTCGAAACACTCCTCTCCATCATGGCCCTTTCAAACCCACGTCCCTGCACACTTCATCACTCTCACCTCTCGTGCCTGTGTTGCGCTTCTGCAAGATCTTTCTTACCTACTGAATGCTGGAAGTTTCACATTAACACACCACACACTAACAAAAAAAACTAAATCTATGAACCTGTGAGAGAGAATGAAAGAACACGTGAAAGAGTGTGCAAAAGGAGTCAAGGAAAGGTGAAGAGGTGACACGCTATTGAGTGGTCAAGCTAATTACTAATTAACCTGAGCTAAGTAATTTAGTGGCCTGACTCAGAGAGACGCAGACATAAGAAGCAAGGAAAATGGATGAATAAAGAAGGAAAAGATGGGAAATAAAGGTGCAATTTTGGTGTTATTCATCCTTTTCCTTTTTCTCATTTTTAGAAAAGCGGCCTTCAATGGCAGATTGTCAGCAGGAACAATAGTCCCGTCTTTTGAATCGCTTCATACCACAGCGCTGTTAAATTCTCAATTCTAACCGTCAATCTGATTAATCAGAAGGTGTTGGTTTGTTTTCTATAACAGCAGCTCTCACAGTAGCTCCAAGTGCAAGGTTTAATACATTTTAATACATACTCTATAGTAACAACTTACACAAGGACTTGTGTAAGTGTGTGTAATTGTTGATTTGGCTTTCTTTGAGTGTCAGCACTTTGCAACAGTCAGAAGGGACGCTGTAACAACGTTTTCCACCACAGCAAAGTTTTCAGGACAGAGGAGTTTATGCTTTACGATTTCTCAATAACAAGACGAGCCACATTTTTTTTTTGAAGAAAAAAAGATGCTTGTCAGGAAACAAACATTTATAGCTGTTATAATAAAGCGATAACAGGAAGCAGCTTGTCTGATGGACCCTCTGCAACATTAAATGCAACTATAAATGGACAAAATGTCATTCTTTGTCACTGCATTCTGGCTTTGCATCAGGACACCACCACGCCACTGATTAATTTCCTACTAATTCCTATTAATTTCCTATTAATTAACTGCACTCCTTCCACACACACACACACACACACGTGTTTTATTGTCTTTTATGGCTTCCTTCCTAATCCCAGAAAGATTGACAAGGACAAAACCTAGGATGAAACAATTCCAAATAAATCATCAAGAGCTCATGTGTAGACGGAAGCTGATACTTTACAGGAAAAAGTTGCTGCTGACAGCTTTTGATGCATTCAATTTAAAACCATAAACTCTGAACAGACGGAAAGCCTAAGGCCAATAAAAAAAAAGGACATGAGAAGTGTCTGGAAATTGCAGCAACTCAAAAATAAAAGAACTGTGTGTTCCAGGAAAAAAAAAAAAAAAAAAATGATATCCAATTATGTGTGTCATTTATGAGCCAAGCACCTGCATATGATTATTCTGTTTTATAGGACCTTTGTGATAAATGCGATAGCATGCATCTCTGCTAAATATAACTTGAAGTCTGAATGAATGTCACAAAGCCTGGTGGGATTTTTTTTTTTGCTGGTATCTGGATAAAGCCACACATCAAATACTATCGGAATCAAATACTGCAAATGCAGCAGGGTGACGGGTCACAAGTCACATTATATATGCTATGCGAAGGATCTCCCGTGTGCATCAGATGGATCCGGTTCCAGATGGAAAGTTCATTATCATAAATCATTAGCACTAAAGTTGTGAACAGCACCAAGCACCAATTACACAGCAGAGATAAAAACCCAACCAGCTGGAGTCTTTGGAGAAAGAGAGAATAGATTAAAGCTACAAGCTCCAGATTAGCAGATCTACTGGACAAGTCTGGTACGGTATGCGTTATCCAAATCCAGAACTATCCGTACTGGCGTCTGTCTCCCATCACGCTTTCTAGAATGTTCAGAACTTTATCAAACACTCTAGGATATCAAACTCCACAACACTCCTAATGTGTATGGAGGCCGTTCTATTTTACATATATAGCGTGTGCTATATATGATTTCCTTAAAAAAAATCCCCTATGTAAAAATCTCAGTATTGTGTGTGTGTGTGTGTGTGTGTGTGTGTGTCCAATCTGATGGATTATGACACGCATCCTGTGGGAGACTGAATAATTACTTTCGCCAAATGGGGACAGTCAGGTAGGTAGGGGTGTGGGTGTGTGAGAAAGACACAAGGAAAATGATTTTACGCTATCCCCTCATCAAGCCCCCTCTATTCCCTCGACTCGACATATCTATTTATCCCTTCTTCCCATCCTCAGCCCTGTCTCTACTTCTCATCTCTTTCCAGGCCAATCTGTCCTTTTGTCCTGCAGTCATCACAGTGACTCTGCTAAATGAATACACACACTGCCAGGAAGTCTGGCACTGTTCACACTCTGTATCCAAACATTAATGAACCCAAAACCGTGAACTCAATGGTGCATGAGATGGGGAGAGGGGAGGAGAGGGGAGGGGCGGGGCTTCCAAGTAGTGTCAGTTCACATCAGAGAGTTAAATACACACCCACACAAAAATATTACAGATGTGGCTCATCTTCTGTTTTACTGGGGAGAAAAAAAAAAAACTTTTCTCCTTCTGGCGTATTTTTTAAGTGCTAGCTTACCTCAGTGTTAAATTGTGAAACTCTTACACTGGGAAAGAAACAGCAGTATTGTCCCATCTCTAGTGATAACTCGCACCGGCGTACAGCGCTGTTAAAACGTGAGAAGGTTGCCAGGTCTGCAGTATTACCAGTCACTCCTAACCCAGTTCCAGTCAGAGCTCATCAACAAAACATGCGGCAGCTTAACCCGCAGGATGAAGTGCTCCCTGCCCAGAAGCGATAAAAGATTAAAATCGTCTTCGGAGAAAATCTGTGGGAAGAAATGCTCCATGCAGAACCATGACAAGTCTCCTAATGACACTTCCGAAAGCAGAAATCGCACCGGAGAGATGGAAATGCGACACATCTGCACAAACAATCCAGCCATTCAAAATGAAAGTCTCAACGACTATTTGGGAAGAAAAGAAAAAAAAAAAAAAGCTGGTGACTGTGTGTGTGTGTGTGTGTGTGTGTGTGTGTGTGTGTGTGTGTGTGTGTGTGTGTGGCTTTAGCTGGATTTGATGAATCAGTGGGCATTCAGAAGAAGCAAGAACTCATTTGAGATGCTCAATTGGAGTCATTTCGCTTCAAAAGCCCCAGTAATAACCTGCAAATTAAAGAGAGAGAGAGAGAGAGAGAGAGAGAGTGAGTGTGTGTGTGTGTGTGTGTGTGTGTGTGTGTGTGTGTGTGTGTGTGTGTGTGTGTGTGTGTGTATAAAAGACAGAGAGAGAGAGAAACAGAGACTTGGGACGTGCAAGGGTGCTCCATCATGATCTTGCATGTTCATAACCAATAATTTATTCCCATAATTCTCTTTCAAACACAAGCGCTATGACCAAACACACATCCCGCTGCGTGTATCTGCACTGCAAAAAATGGAACGCTATGCATTTTCATCATCCGTCCTTCAAAAAATACATTTGTGGTCAGGAAAATTAAATATCAGTTGAACATGAACACATGCAACGCGTTAGGAGAAAGGAGATCGCACTGCAGTAACAGTGTCATTGCCACAAACTGCACCCTTAAGAGCAAGGCCAGCTCAAGTTCACCTCACACGGAGCGTGACATGATTTAGAACACAGCCGGCCTCGGGTCCCATAACGGCACACAGCGAGACGCGGCATCAAAGTGCAAAAACCTCTGGCGCGATCAAAGGAAACATACTCCGCTTTGGAATGTACGTCAGCATCAGGGACGTGTGAAGACCAGCGGATGGGTGTGGAATTCCACACAGGGTCTGCTGCACTATAGTACGTGGCAGGGGTGAGCGAGATATGACAAAAATTTATCACAATAATAAATAAATAAATAAATAAATAAAGCTTGAACAATAGTTTATCTAATATGTATTTTATTTTATTAAATTAAAAATTATTTGATTTAATTAATACTTTTCTTTTATATTTAAATAGTAAAATAAAATAGTACCATTTTAAACATTAAGTTTTATTTTAGATAAAATCAGCTGCTTCAAGATGTTTCAGTTTGCATATATTAAAAAAATAAATAAATTAAAAATTCTGCTACACGATATCTCAGAAGAGTACTGTTCCATAATTTATCACGATATCGATATTACATCTTAGTATCACCCAGACTTCCTGCTCTGCTTGGTTTTGGTGCCATTCTGTAAACTAATCTTTCCAACCACATTATACTGTAAGTGTTTAGATTACAGCTATTAAGTACGGAATAAACCATTTGGGAATGTGCTGTTAAAGGAAAATAATCAACGACACGGTGCTGTGATGCAACCTGGTGCAAAGAGGAGTTACCACCCTGAAGTTGTTTACTTTCCAATAACAGCATGGAGCTCGATACTATGATTACGAAGTTTATTTATTAAAGAAAACATAGTACTTCTTATCTGTTTATAGCTACGTGTAGTGTTGTGGAACATCTGCAAAACAAGTTGTTCCAGACTATAAACAACTGTTCCCTCATCAATCTGTTTTCTTTCTTGAATTTTAGAAGAGGGGAAAAACAAAACAAAAACAGCTAGTCATGTTACCGAGACAAAGCGTGGAGTGCTTCGCACTAATGACTTTCTCGTGTCAGAAAATTCGAAGCTTTACCTCGTAATTGTTCCAAAGCACTGAAACTGGAAACTCCTTTCAAAAAAGCAAAATAACCTCCTCCTCACGGAAAACGTTCCCAAGTCGCCAAGTGTTCGTTGTTACTATAGAAACGATAGCGTATTAGAGCAAGCGCATTAATATAAACCTGTGAATTAAACCTCTTCTGACCAATCAGAATTTAGAATTCAACAACAGCGCTATGCTATAAAGCAGATATAATAAATATCTTGTGATATTTATTTTATTTTGTGGGTAGCATGATGTAGCTATGCGCGCTGGCTCTTTAGTGACCCCTGGTGGTGGTGGTGAGTCGGCAGGTTATATTCAAAATTTAGAGCGATATTCTAAAGCAAACTTTGATGTTAGCACTATGTGAACTGACCCCCAGGTAACTGTACACAAGTACAAAATGGAGATAGAATTAAATGGAGACAGAAAGACAGGAAAAAAGAGAGAGAGAGAGAGAGAGAGAGAGAGAGAGAGAGAGAGAGAGAGAGAGAGAGAGACGGCATGCACTCCATTGTGTGAGAGGTCACAGGAAATGACATCGTGTTTAATCTTGACACCTCACCCACATTTCCTTTCTGCCGTGACAGCATTTAATTGAAGATGAGACTTATCAGATTAAGCATCTCGCTACTCAAAAAAAAAAAAAAAAAAAAAAAAGATCCCTCGCTCGAATACGTGTGCAGAAATGCCGGTGAGGGACTCGGAGCCGGGGCACGATGGCAAGACGAGTTATTTTAGAGAAATTGACGTGACGCAGTGCAGCGAGGGAGCGAGGAAATCTAATTAGCCATTACGGATGGGGAGGGGAGCGAGGATCAGAGTTGCACACACAGATGGCATGGAGGAACTGAGAGACAAAAGGAGCGGTGGACTGAAGGGAAGAGGATACACGTCTCTCGTCTCCTTCCTTCACGGCGGCGGCGGCGGACGGAAAGAAAACATTTAGTCTGGAAGAGCGAGCGAGATTCTCGCTTTTTCCTGTCCTGCTGGGGCTCCTGATGGGATTTCCAGCACACAGAAGAAACCGCAGAGAGCCGAAGAGACGGCCTTCATCTCGGGGAAAAGAAAGGAAAAAAAGAAGGGAAAAAAAAAAAAGAGACAACAACATCGGGAATTATTTGACTGAGAGAAACAGAAATCAGACAAGTTTTTCCTTTTGTAAAGCTCAAGAAGAAGAGGAAGAGAAAGATAAAGAAGTAAAAGGCACGAAAGAAAGAAGTAAAAGACAACAAAAGACAACGT